>NC_091284.1:835061308-836261308 GCF_032444005.1 Ranitomeya imitator | reverse complement strand
GAACACGGAGAAATTGTACCTCGGATGAGGACTTCCACCAAGAAGCTCTCAACCTGACTAATCGGTTCCGTCAAAGACATTATCCACGGAGAAGTATCTCTGCAGCCTTTCAGCGGGCTAATGGGCATACTCAAGAGTCGCTGTTGGTGCCTCAGAACAAGGTACGGGACAGTAGGCCCAGATTTGTTACCAGTTATAATAATAATTGGTCACAGATCAGAACTATTCTGCAGAGGCACTGGGATATTCTTACCACTGACTTGTCCACATCAAGAGTGGTGGGGGACCGACCACAACTTGCAGCCAGAAGAGCCCCTAACTTTAGGGATCTCTTGACAAATAGTCACTATCAAAGGCAAACCATTAGGCTTAATCGAGGCATTGATCTTCGTGGGTCATTTGCATGTGGCAATTGTAATATTTGTCCATATATGTGCCCCACTAGAAGTTTTTTTGTGAACCCTATCAATCAGAGCAGACATAGGTTGTGCACCTATATTAACTGTAAGACGACTTTTGTCATCTACGCTCTTATCTGCCCTTGTCGTAAGGTTTATGTTGGCCAGACCTCTCAGGAGTTACGACGTAGAGTGCAAAAACACTTCTCTACCATTAATTTGGCACGTAGTGACTCCTTGAAAGGCAAAGTACTCACTCCGGTAGCATCCCATTTTTTGGTACATCATGATGGCCGGACTCTGGGCACTAAAATTATTGGACTGGACAGAGTGCGTACAACCAATAGGGGCGGTGCATATGGACAATTACTTCTGCGCATGGAGTCGAGGTGGATTTTTAATCTTGGTTCCATTACTCCCGTAGGTCTTAACGAAGAGCTGCTATTTACTGGATTCCTCGGATGAACGTTCCCTTATGTGTTGGTCTACTATGGATGAGCCTGGGTTTGGAGGTTCTTGCCCATTTTGGAAACTGCCTCCGTCTATCTCATATTATAAATGAGGTATACTCACCTTCGCTTCCCTACGTGGACTATGGACTCTGCAGATTTTAGTGTGTGTTCCTCAGCGGGTTCTGTGTCACATGCCCAATTGGGTTTATGGACACTATCCATTATGATTACCTGGGCTCATTTTGGGTCCCGACTATTATATATTTATCCTTTATCATAAAACATGCTGCTGTACATCTAGGCTACATTGTTTTATGGGATACCATTGCCAAGTCTTATTAGATTTTGTTTGGATCTTGATTCATGGGGGTGCTACTATCTAGCACTGCGCATATGAGGCCATAATGGACCCCCTCCTACATGTTGTGGTTCAGATGTCAAGTTTATCACATGTTTATGTATTTTTGGGCTCATGGGGGATGCCGTTTTTTCAGCACTGCGCATTCTTTTCCATATGGGTCGGAATTAGATCTCGTTTGGACCTTGACTCATGGGGGTGCTATTATATGGCATTTTGCGTATGAGCCCAAATGGGCCTCCTTTTCCATAATTTTGTGTGTCAGATGCCAAGTTTTATTTACATCTTTATGCATTTTTTGGCTCATGGGGGGGTGCTGTTTCTCAGCACTGCGCACACTTGACCTTATTGGTCCCATTTTGCCCTATTATATGTCCTCTCTAACAATAGATGTGTAACATGTTGGATATATTATGCATATTGCTGTGTTGGTATCATTATATTTTATGGAACTCTGTATGTGTTATGTTATTACACTGTTACTCTTGTTCAATAAAGTTTCGTTTGGGCACTATGGGGACCGCCTCAATATTTCCATCTTATTTTGATTTGTGAGGTTGTAGGTTTGTGTGCATGTTCGATTGCCCCCGGGGGATGCTTGGTCCGTTGTTACTGGGTTATGTGTATCAGTGATCCTTGTTCTCCTACAGGTGTATCTTTTCTTTTAGGTATTTACGCCGTTTCCTATTTGCTGCGCTTTATTTCTAACTTCATTGCATTTAGGGGTAGTTGTTCCTGTTATCGGCGCATGTTTCCTGGCCCTGATACTGGTGGCCCCTGCGGGCGCCTATGCAGTATATATATTAGCTATTTCTGCCCCTCTTTGCGCACGTACATGTGGCTCCATTAGAATACTTCAGGCTTCCTATTTCTAGTGTTGGGGCTGTCTATGTCTTCTGCCCCTTCATTTGCGCATGTCTGCATTCTCTTCATTGGCTTTCACTGGCGCTTGCGCTGTGTCTGTTTCTGCTCTTCCCCTCTGCGCATGATCGCGCTGCATTGTCGGGACTTTATGGATCTCCTACATTGGTTCGTGCTTACTGACACCTCCTCCTCCCCCTGGTCCTTCTGCGCATGTCAGCGCTGGGTCCTCGGCATGATCGTGCGGTATTGTCAGGATTTCACGGACCTCCCACCTTGGTTTGTGCTCGCTGGTTTCTCCCGCCCCCCCCCCCCGAGTCTTCTGCGCATGGTTGCGCTGGGCTTTCAGGTGTCAACACTCATTATGGTTAGCGCTCACTTCCGGTTTCGCGGTGCCGGCCGGTACACACCGGAACCTTATCTGCTATCTAGCAGACACTATTTAAGGCTGGTGCACGGGCCAACATGCATCCCCTGACGAAGCCCGGTTCGCCGGGCGATACGCGTGGGGCATCACGTCACCAGGTGGTATACATTTGGGAGGTTTCTCCTGTTTATATGCTGTGTCTCAGTGGTATCATTTTGTATAGGCTGCCCTGTATATGTCCTTTTTGGCTAGTTGCTGCTCTTTGCTTTGGACGTTGTTGTGCGTTTATTTATTTTTGCTCGCTTTTGGTCTGTGGTAGCGGCCATACGAGCTAAATTTCAGCACTGTCCTTTTGACATTATAAATTTTTGCGCAACACCCCATGAGCCAACGGTCTTTGTTGGGTTAGCTCATTATACTGAGTCATTATATGCATTTCCCTGTGTGTTCATGATGTTGTTTTCATGTTTTTAATTATGTTTTTATTATTTATGTTGTATGTTCTGATCCGTGAATAAAATCAGTCTATGTTTATCTTTTGTTATCTACTTATTTGATGGTGTGCAGCTTTTGTGCAGTAATACTTTTTCTTTTTGGTTTACTTGCAAAAAAAAACAAAAACGCGATTTCCCATTTAATTTCTCTGTCCTCCGATGTGATCGTACATCAGAGGACAGAGAAATGGGGTCCCCGATCGCCCCCGATACTCACCTGTCTCCCGATGGGCGCCGCCATCTTGTTCTGGCCAAAAATGGCAGGCGCATGCGCAGTGCGCCCGCCGGCCAGCACCCGGGAGATCGGGGTCAGTTTTTACAGACCCTTGTTTTGCGATCACCAGTAATTAACTGTTTACCGGCGACCGCAAAAAAAAAAAAAGCGGTGTGTTATTCTCTGTCCTCTGATCAGAGGACAGAGAAATAGGGGGATTCGGGGACCCTGTTATACTTATCGGTGTCCCTGGATCCTCCTGCCCGCCGGCTTCTTCATCCGGTAAGAAAATGGCGGGCGCATGCGCAGTGCGCCCTCCATGATCTGCCAGCCGGCAGCTAGAGGAGTTGGGGCTAAATTTAGGGTTAGGGTTGGGGCTAAATTTAGGGTTAGGGTTGGGGCTAAATTTAGGGTTAGGGCTAGGGTTAGGCTTCTTTCACACTTGCGTCGGTACGGGCCGTCGCAATGTGTCGGCCCGACGCACGTTGTGAAAATTGTGCACAACGTGGGCAGCGGATGCAGTTTTTCAACGCATCCGCTGCCCAGTCTATGTCCTGGGGAGGAGGGGACGGAGTTACGGCCGCGCATGCGCGGTCGGAAATGGCGGACGCGACGTACAAAAAAAGTTACATTGAACTTTTTTGTGACGACGGTCCGCCAAAACACATCGGATCCAGTGCACGACGGACGCGACGTGTGGCCATCCGTCGCGATCCGTCGGCAATACAAGTCTATGGGCAAAAAACGCATCCTTCGGGCACATTTGCAGGATCCGTTTTTTGTCCAAATTACGGATTGCGACGGATGCCACACGACACAAGTGTGAAAGTAGGGTTAGGGCTAGAGTTAGGGATGGGGCTAAATTTAGGGTTAGGCTTGGGGCTAAAGTTAGGGTTAGAGTTGGGATAAGGGTTTGGATTAGGGTTGGCATTAGGGTTACGTTTGGGATTAGGGTTAGGTTTGAGGTTAGGGTTGAGATTAGGATTAGGGTTGTGATTAGGATTATGGATCGGGTTGGGATTAGGGTTAGGGGTGTGTTGGGGTTAGGTTTGGAGTTAGAGTTGGGGGGTTTCCACTGTTTAGGTACATCAGGGGGTCTCCAAACACGACAGCCAATTTTGCGCTCAAAAAGTCAAATGGTGCTCCCTCCCTTCTGAGCTCTGCCGTGCGCCCAAACAGTGGTTTACCCCCACATATGGGGCATCAGCGTACTCGGGATAAATTGGAAAACAACTTTTGGGGTCCAATTCCTCCTGTTACCTTTGTGAAAATAAAAACTTGGGGGCTAAAAAATCTTTTTTGTGGGAAAAAAAATATTTTTTATTTTCATGACTCTGCATTATAAACTTCTGTGAAGCACTTTGGCATTCAAAGTTCTCATCACACATCTAGATAAGTTCCTTGGGGGGTCTAGTTTCCAAAATGGGGTCACTTGTGGGGGGTTTCTACTGTTTAGGTACATCAGGGGCTCTGCAAATGCAACATAACACCCGCAGACCATTCTATCAAAGTCTGCATTCCAAAACGGCGCTCCTTCCATTCCGAGCTCTGCCATGCGCCCAAACAGTGGTTTACCCCCACATATGGGGTATCAGCCTACTCAGCATAAATAGCACAATAAAGTTTGGGGTCCAATTTCTCCTGTTACCCTTGTGAAAGTAAAAATTTGGGGGTGAAAATATCATTTTTGTGGAAAAAATATGATTTTTTTATTTTCATGGATCTACATTATAAACTTTTGTGAAGCAGTTCGGGGTTCATAGTGCTCACCACACATCTAGATAAGCTCTTTAGGGGGTCTAGTTTACAAAATGGGGTCATTTGTGGGGGGTTTCTACTGTTTAGGTACATCAGGAGCTCTGTGCAAATGCAACATGACGCCCGCAGACCATCCCATCAAAGTCTGCATTCCAAGCGGTGCTCCTTCCCTTCCGAGCCCCGATGGATGCCCAAACAGTGCCCCCCCCACATATGGGGTATCAGTGTACTCAGGACAAACTGGTCAACAGATTTTGGGGTCCAATGTCTCCTGTTACCATTGAGAAAATTAAAAAAATTGCAGGCTAAAAATCATTTTTGAGGGAAAAAAGGATTTTTTATTTTCACGGCTCTACGTTATAAACTTCTGTGAAGCATCTGGGGGTTTAAAGTGCTCACCACACATCTAGATAAGTTCCTTAAGGGATCTAGTTTCCAAAATGGGGTCACTTGTGGGGGGTTTCCACTGCTTAGGCACATCAGGGGCTTTCTACATTGAAAAAGTAAAACGGCACTCCTTCTCTTCCAAGCTCAGCGGTGCGCCCAAACAGTGGTTTACCCCCACATATGGGGTATCGACGTATTCAGGAGAAATCGCACAACAACTTTTGTGGTCTAATTTCTCCTGTTACTCTTGTGAAAATAAGAATTTGTGGGCGAAAAGATTGTTTTTGTGTAAACAAATGCGATTTTTTATTTTCAAGGCTCTACGTTATAAACTTCTGTGAAGCACTTCGGGGCTCAAAGTGCTCACCACACATCTAGATAAGTTCCTTAAGGGGTCTAGTTTCCAAAATGGTGTCACTTGTGGGGAGTTTCCACTGTTTAGGCACATCAGGAGCTTTCTAAACGTGACATGGTGTCCGACCTCAATTCCAGCCAATTCTGCATTGAAAAAGTCAAACGGCGCTCCTTCTCTTCCAAGCTCTGCGGTGCGCCCAAACAGTGGTTTACCCCCACATATGGGGTATCGGCATATTCAGGAGAAATTGCACAACAAAATTTATGGTTAAATTTCTATTTTTACACTTGTGAAAATTAAAAAAAATGGTTCTGAGTACACCGATACCCCATATGTGGGGGTAAACCACTGTGTGGGCACACCGCAGAGCTTGGAAGTGAAGAAGCGCCGTTTGACTTTTTCAATGCAGAATTGGCTGGAATGGCTATTGGACGCCATGTCGCGTTTGCAGAGCCCCTGATGTGCCTAAACAGTGGAAACCCCCCACAAGTGACACGATTTTGGAAACTAGACCCATTAAGGAACTTTTCTAGATGTATGGTAAGCACTTTGAACCCCCAAGTGCTTCACAGAAGTTTATAACGCAGAGCCGTGAAAATAAAAAAATATTTTTTTTCCTCAAAAATGATATTTTTAGCCAGCAATTTTTATTTTCCCCAAGGATAACAGGAGAAATTAGACCCCAAAAGTTGTTGTCCAGTTTGTCCTGAGTACGCCGATACTCCATATGTGGGGGTAAACCACTGTTTGGGCGCACGAGAAAAAAAACACAAAAATTGAGCTAAACTTGAGTTGGTACACATGCAGAGGTTAAACGCATGTTCATATTGGCCACAAAACATTAAAACTTACAAGAGAAAAAAGTAAGCGAAAACACTGATGTAACTAAGTAACAAACTTAGTTACATCAGTGTTTTCGCTTACATTTTTCTCTTGTAGGTTTTAATGTTTGGGCGCACGGCAGAGCTCGGAAGGGAAGGAGCAACATTTTGGAATGCAGACTTTGATAGAATGGTCTGCCGGAGTCATGTTGCATTTGCAGAGCCCCTGATGTGCCTAAACAGTAGAAACCCCCCACAAGTGACCCCAATTTGGAAACTAGATCCCCCAAGGAGCTTATCTAAATATATGGTGAGCACTTTGAATGCCCAAGTGCTTCACAGGGTTTTATGACGGAGAGCAGTGAAAATAAAAAATCATATTTTTTTTCCACAAAAATTATTTTTTAGCCCCCAATTTTTTTTATTTTCACAAGGGTAACAGGAGAAACTGGACCCCAAAAATTGTTGTCCAATTTGTCCTGAGTATGCTGATGCCCCATATGTGGGGGTAAACCACTGTTTGGGTGCACGGCAGAGCTCAGAAGGGAGGAAGCACCATTTGACTTTTTTAAAGCAGGTCTGTGAGCCTTTCATACTCCATTGTCTCTGAGCATGACATTACCTTCCCCGAAGGAAAAGCAACATCACTGCAGCAACCGGTTACCTGGGGTGCTGCACACCCCTAACCCTAATCCCAACCCTAACCCTAATCACAACCCACAACCCTAACCCCAACACTCCCCTAACCCTAATCACAACCCTAACCATAACCCTAATCCCAACCCTAACACTAATCCAAACCCTAATCCCAACCCTAACCCTGATCCCAACTTTAACCTTAACTTTAGCCCCAACCCTACCCCTAACTTTAGCCCAACTGTAACCCTAATTGGAAAATGGAAATAGATATTTTCTTTATTTTATTATTTGTTCCTAACAAAGAGGGTGATAACGGGGGGGGGGGGGGGGGAGGGAGATTATTTACAATTTTTTTTTTATTTCGAACACTGTGATAGGGTCTATCACAGTGACCGGAATGAACCAATAGGAAAAATATTCCTATTGTTGCCGGGTGCCTGACAGCAGATCTCGACGGGCGCACTACGCAGGCGCCCCCATTTTCTTCCCGAAAAAAGATGGCGTTGCCCATGGGGGCGAAGCAGGAGGGCAGAGGAGCATCGGAAGGTATCAGAACGGGGGATCGGGGACCCCATTTCTCTCTCCTCTGATGTGCAATCACATCAGAGGAGGGAGACATTAAATGGCAAATCGCGCTTTTTTTTTGCGGCCGCTGTTATACTGTTGATCGCAAAACCGGGGTCGGTAAAAACAGACCCGAATCATGTTTTTCCAGGGGTAGCGGAGACCCCAGACAAAATCCGACTCGGGGGGGGTGCTATACATTTTTTCCACAGCGCCGTTAATTAATGGCGCTGTAACTACCGCCTTTAAATGGCGTATCGACGGTCGTTAAGGGGTTAAATTCATAGAATGGATCCTCAACACCATCTAGAGACTGGAAAAAAAATTCAAGTTGCATTTAGGGACATTCTCCTTTTACTCTTGGCATTTCGGGGAATACAGAGGACTGGGACTTCTCTCTGGTGGATTTCTTGGACTGGACCCATCTAAAGGAAATATACACAGGACTGAATACATCGTCTACATGTGATGAGCAGATGGGGAGTCTAGGTGGCCTCAGACCCGGCCTCTCCTCTATAATCAGTATGGTCTCCTCTTACCTGGAGATGTGAGGGGCTGGTGATCCTCCATCATGACGTCCTTGTACAGATCCTTGTGTCCTTCTATATACTCCCACTCCTCCATGGAGAAATAGACGGTGACGTCCTGACACCTTATAGGAACCTGATACACAATGACCCGTCATTAGCAGACTCCTCCCACAGCGTTATTATATAATGTCCCAGCATTCCCGGCAGCGCTCACCTCTCCGCTCAACAGTTCAGTGATCCTATTGGTCAGTTCTAGGATCTTCTGCTCATGTGTCAGTGAATGAGGTGGAGGCTCGGTGGTGTCACATGGGGTCCTGCTCTGCCCTCCTGACTCACGGGGGGTCACACACTCGCCAGATGACGTCTTCACTACTTTGTGATCCTGTGTAGGAGGAGACACCGATCACTACATCTATTCTAAGGATCCTTCGTCTTTCCCTTCATTTCCCTGCTTTATTCCTAGAGATCAGAGTGATTTGATGTGAAGCTCTCACCTCTCCAGTGATCCAGTAGATCATCTCCAGGGTGAGGTCTAATATTTGAGCTGCCATGTGGCATCTGTTCTGCTCCATCCTCGGAGGGTCATAGATGGGAAGAACCATGGTCTTTAAAAGAAAACTTTATCTGAAACTAAGCAAAACAAAAAGAAGATTGGAGGCAAAATCCTGGTCTCCACTTACATTACCAACTGAGCCTTCAGTGTCTATTAAACAAACTGTCAGTGAAATAACTATATTAACCTGCGAATTAATCTCCAAATTAATATCGTTCTGAACCTGCACTTAGAAACCCGTGGTTACATGCGCGAGTACAGTCCCTGCTTCATATATAGAGAACCAGAAACACATGGGCTACTTGCACAATGAACAAGTCCGTAGGAACCTGTTCACACACCACCAAGAAACTTGAAGACAAGCAAGTGCTAGTCAAAAGATGGAAAAAACAGGGTATTTAGTTTTTCATATATAGAGAGCGGCGGCAGGAACCGCACCCCAGGCCCTGACTGACAGCTGGCTCAACGTTAGGGTTCGCTGTCAGTCAGGCTCAAATTTGTGTCTTGGGACCCCTAATCTTCTCCATAACCTATCCTCTCCATACATCTCTTGATAGCTTGCAACACAATCTCCAGTCCTTACATGTTCTTCTTCTTTGCTCTCCTACTACTTCATCTAAAATAATCATCTACAAGTTTTCTCCCCTGCTTCCTCCTCACTATTATTATTATTATTATTATTTATTTATATAGCACCATTAATTCCATGGTGCTTTACATGAGAAGGGGTTACATGAAAATACAAATATCACTTACAGTAAACAAACTAACAATGACAGACTGATACAGAGGGGCGAGGACCCTGCCCTTGCGGGCTTACACTCTACAGGATTATGGGGAAGGAGACAGTAGGTCGAGGGTTGCAGTAGCTCCAATGGTGTTGAGGTGGTCGTGTGGTCATTACAGGCTGTAAGCTTCTTTTAAGAGACGGGTTTTCAGGTTTCTTTTGAAGGATCCGAAAGTAGTGGATAACCGGATATGTTGGGGCACTGAATTCCAGAGGATGGGTGATATTCGGGAGAAGTCTTGGAGGCGATCGAGTGAGGAGCGAATAAGCATGGAGGAGAGGAGGAGGTCTTGGGAGGACCGGAGATTACGTGAGGGAAGATATTGAGAGATTAGTGTGGAAATATATGGATGAGAAAGGTTATGGATGGCTTTGTAGGTCAGTGTTAGTAATTTAAACTGGATACGCTGGGAAATTGGGAGCCAGTGAAGGGATTTGCAAAGAGGTAAAGCAGGAGTGTAGCGAGGAGAGAGATTAATTAGTCAGGCAGCAGAGTTAAGGATGGAATGGAGGGGTGCGAGAATGTTAGAAGGTAGGCCACAGAGGAGTATGTTGCAGTAGTCGAGGCGGGAGATGATTAGGGCATGCACAAGCATTTTGGTAGAGTGTGGGTTGAGGAAAGGACGAATTCTGGAAATATTTTTGAGCTGGAGGCGACAGGAGGTGGCGAGAGCTTGGATGTGCGGTTTGAAGGACAGGGCAGAGTCAAGGGTTACTCCGAGGCAGCGGATTTTGGGGACAGGGGAAAGTGTGATTTCATTTATTTTGATAGATAGATCAGGTAGGGAAGATATTCGTGATGGAGGAAAGATGATGACTTCAGATTAGTCCACATTGAGCTTGAGGAAGTGAGAGAAGAAGAAGGAGGATATGGCTGATAGACACTCTGGAATTCTGGAGAGCAGAGAGGTGACATCTGGGCCAGAGAGGTAGATGTGAGTGTCATCGGCATATAGATGGTACTGGAAGCCATAGGACCTTATGAGTTGTCCCAGGCCGAATGTATAGATTGAGAAGAGTAAGGGTCCTAGGTCAGAGCCTTGGGGGTCTCCAACAGAGAGGGGGTGAGATGAGGAGGTAGTATGGGAGTAGGAAACGCTAAATGTGCGGTTGGCAAGGTATGAGGAGATCCAAGATAGGGCAACGTCTTTGACCCCAAAGGAAGAGAGGATCTGTAGTAGGAGGCAGTGGTCAACTGTGTTGAAGGCAGAGGACAGGTCTAGGAGGGAGAGTATAGAGAATTGTCTGTTAGCTTTGGCTGTAAGTAAGTAATTTTGGTCAGGGCAGTCTCAGTGGAATGGTGGGAACGGAAGCCAGATTGTAGGTTGTCGAAGAGAGAGTTAGATGCAAAGTGAGAGGAAAGTTCAACATGGACATGCTGCTCTAGGAGTTTGGAAGCAAATGGGAGCAAAGATATGGGGCGATAGCTGGACATAGTGCTTGGGTCAAGGGATGGCTTTTTGAGAATAGGTGTGATTGTGGCATGTTTGAAGGCAGAAGGGAAGGTACCAGAAGTTAGTGAAAGGTTGAAGAGATGGGTTAGGGATGGGATTAGTGTAGTAGTGAGGTTGGGGAGGAGGTGGGATGGGGTCAAGTGCACAAGTGGTGAGGTGTGATTTGGAGAGAAGATGAGCAAGCTCCCCTTCAGAGATTTTGGAGAGTGATGTTATGGGGTTTGGGCATTGGTCTGGCATACAAAGAAGTTGTGGTGGTTGGACAACAAAGACTTGCCTTGTTTGGTCTATCTTATTTTTGAAGTGCATAGCAAAATCCTCGGCAACGATTAGGGAACTAGGAGGGGGCAGTGGTGGGCGGAGGAGGGAGTTAAAAGTGTTGAACAACTGTTTGGAGTTGTGGGATAAGGAAGATACGAGGGTTGTGAAGTAGGTCTGTTTAGCAGAGGTGAGAGCTGATTTGAATGCCAGTGTTGCTTGTTTGAGTGCAGTGAAATCATCTTGTGAATGCGTTTTCTTCCAATGCCGTTCTGCAATTCTGGATACTTGCCAAAGCTTTTTAGTGATGTTATTGTGCCAGGGTTGTCTATTGGTTCGTTGCACTCTGCTGTGCATGACAGGGGCGACCGTGTCAATAGCTGATGCGAGAGTGGCATTGTAGAAAGCAGTGGCAGTGTCTGTGTCGTGGAGTGAGGATATAGAGGACAGTGGTAGGAGGGTGGATAAAAATCAATGTTTTTAAAAAAAAATAAAAAAAAGAAATCGGATTTTTTTTATTTAAATCGGATTTTTTTTATTTAAATCGGATTTTTTTCAATAAACTGCTTTTTGAGGAAAATATTTTACCATCCAAAGGTTCTTCCATCATGAGATAAAGCGGAGTTGTTTAACTCAGTAGAATAAAGGCTGTATATGTGTAACATTCACAATGCCATGCTCTTCTAGAGGTTTCTGTAGGATTAGTGGGCAGTTTCTCTCCTATATTATCACAGACGCTCGCTTTACTTACGCAGTTCTCAAAACTGAATTTGACTCCGCAGAGGTCCCAGCCTCTTCTTCACGGCAAAAAATGTTACAACATGAACAGAGTTGAGAAAAAGACCTTAATCCTATTGTTCTACAAACCTATGAATACAGAATCAACCCCTTCAGTGCCAAGTCCAAGAAGTTAGACAATATGTTTCTGATTGTTTGGAGTGGAATAGATCTGCACAACACAAGAAGAATGTGAATCTAAGTGTGAGGAGGAGGAAGGGCAAGCAGACAAGAAAATGAAAGTGAAACTTTGAGCACAATACTGCAGCATAGCCACAGACAGACAAGTCTGGATCTGTTTGTGTGTACGATCTGAGGTTTATTACATTCTTTCCTTATAATGGCAGCAGACCGTAAAAGAGACACAGTTTGGGAATATTTTAATGAAGCTCATCTTCATCACCGCACTTCTCATGATGTTGCCTCATTCGCGCCACCAGGCCTTGCATCTCTTTGTTGCATCGTTTGCATTTTGCACGCATGCCTGCCTTACCGATAGGCGAAGGAGCTTCATTAAAATATTCCCAAACTGGGTCTCTTTTACGGCCTGCTGCCATTATAAGGAATGAATGTAATAAACCTCAGATCGTACACACAAACAGATCCAGACTTGTCTGTCTGTGGCTATGCTGCAGTATTGTGCTCAAAGTTTCACTTTCATTTTCTTGTCTGCTTGCCCTTCCTCCTCCTCACACTTAGATTCACATTCTTCTTGTGTTGTGCAGATCTATTCCACTCCAAACAATCAGAAACATATTGTCTAACTTCTTGGACTTGGCACTGAAGGGGTTGATTCTGTATTCATAGGTTTGTAGAACAATAGGATTAAGGTCTTTTTCTCAACTCTGTTCATGTTGTAACATTTTTGCCGTGAAGAAGAGGCTGGGACCTCTGCGGAGTCAAATTCAGTTAGGGAGAAACTTTGATTTAAATCACTGATTTAAATCAAGCCTTACTGACTAGTGATTTAAATCGTGATTTAAATCAGTTAGATTTAAATCAAATCCACCCTAGGTAGGATAGAGTCAGAGAGTGTGTGGGTGTCTAGGTGTGTGAGGTTCCTGCGTGGGTGCGCATGGTGCTGGACATGGGTGACAGGTGAGGAGGACAGTGATGAGAAAGTGAGTAGATGGTGGTCAGATAGAGGGAGAGGGGAGGTTGTGAAGTTAGATAAGGAGCATAAACGGGTGAAGACCAGGTCTAATCTGTGTCCGTCTGTGTGGGTGGCTGAGGAGGACCACTGAGTAAGTCCAAAGGATGAAGTAAGGGACAGGAGTTTGGAGGCTGCTGACTGGTGGGTGTCAATGGGGATGTTGAAGTCACCCATGATGATGGTGGGAATGTCAGCAGACAGAAAGTGAAGGAGCCAGGTGGAGAATTGGTCAATAAAGGCAGTGGTCGGGCCCGGAGGTCGGTATATGATGGCCATTTGGAAGTTGTAGGGGGAGTAGATGCGGACAGAGTGGACTTCAAAAGAGGGGAGGATAAGGGAGGGTAGAGGTGGGATTGGGTTAAAGGTACAGTTGGAAGAAAGGAGAAGGCCCACTGCTCCACCATGTTTGTTGCCAGGGCGAGGAGTGTGGGTGAAGTGGAGGCCTCCGTAACATAGTGCAGCAGGGAAGGCTGTGTCAGAGGGTGTCAGCCATGTTTCGGTGATGCCCAGAAAGAAAAGATTACGAGGTAAAGAGGTCGTGAATCACGTGGAGTTTATTGCAGATGGAACGGGCATTCCATAGTGATCCAGAGAGAGGGTGCAGGGGGGTGGGCGTCATGGGCACGGATTTGAGGTGGGCAAGATTTTGGGTGTTTATAATGGGTTGGGAGCGATAGGAGGGGGTAGTAGTAGGAGGTATGAGCTGTGGGGGACCTGGATTGGGAGATATGTCTCCAGCAGTGAGGAGACGCAGAGAGAGACAGAGCAGGTGGGAGGAGAGTGGGCGGCTTGTTTTGTGTATTATTAGGAGAGATCTGAGGTTGAGGAGCAGGTTAGCAGAGGAGGTCAGGTGGGGAGGCAGGAGGGAAGGAGAGATTATTACTTGGTTAGGGGGTGCTGGGGTTTGAGGATAGCGAAGGAGAGAGGAGTAAGGGAGCCAAAACTGTTAGAGCGTATGTCAGCATGATGAGAATAAGTGTGGCGGAAAGGGAAAGAAACTTAGTACATTTATTAACAGTGGTTAGTCTCACCTTCTGTTCACTTCTGGCTCATTTCTGGCATATTTCTGCTATAATAGTTTCTGTTATCCTCATAGAGACAGACCAAGGTCCAGACAGACCTGTGTCTCAGAATTTATAACAGACGTGCTCATAAAATAGGCCAGGTGTGATCAGGTGGGAGGGGCAGCAGGAAGACTGACCACAGACACAGGAGGGGATTAATTAGAAGTCGGAAGGGAAAATGCAAGGGGAAATAGATCGAAATGGAAAGATAAAGCCAACTGTGTATTGGCATCAAGGATTTAAAATGAGAAAACAAGCAGCAGGAAGACGAGGAATTCTCTACACCAAATAATGAGATTTTCTCCCACTTAAAAAAGCAACCTGAAATCTCTCTTCTTCAGGACATTCTACAATAACCTGGCCATATGAGCAACTTCTCTCTTCACCTACTGTCTCCTATGCCCATGTAGACTGTAAGCCCTCTTGGTGAGGTGCCTTTTCTACAGCTCGGGTCAGTACCGGACACCTAGTGTCCGGTACTGAACCCTGAATACAGACTTTTTAATGTACGTCTGGATTCCTGTTCGGGTTCATCAGTCTAATAAAGCTTGTTGAAAGGCTGCAGTGCAGTCAGTCCACAAGCTTTTTTGTAATGTGCTGCTGCAGTGCAGTATAGTGCAACCTCCACCAGGGGTAGCTGGTTAATGAAAAGAGGTTGTACACACAGAGCAGCAATACTGAACTACTACACAGGTGTCACAGGTAATGAAAGAGAAGTCAGGCAAGCCAAAATCATACACAGAGAGATAAGCGCAGTACACAGGGGGAGTCAGAAGAATGGTCGGGGACAAACAACAAGTCAGAGCCTACCGGGAACGTGGTAACCAAAACGTGAGACGCAAGACGAAGTCGGGATACAAGCCAAAGGTCAGAACAGGTCATAAACGGGTACAGACAGTCAGAGGCAAAAAGGAACACTAGTACAAGTGAACAGGTCAGGTGCTCAAGCCATGCAACATGAACTATAGCTGACACTGGCCCACAGGCTGCAGAGGACTTAAATAGCTCAGTCCAGAAACAAGACAGCTGAACATAAACTCAGAACTGGTCATGACACTTTTACAGTGTGCAAATCCGGAGCCATCACAGCCATGTTAAATATTGGCCGGCATAAAGGCTGGATCACAAGCGCCGCTGCCATTAGTGTAGGAATAGGACGCAGATGGAGTGAGGGACAGATTCTGTCTGCATACTCTGTGGAAGTACTGTGCCTTTAAGCAGCTGTGTATACTCTGCAAGCCATATCTGGAAGTACTGTGCTAAAGACCGCTGTGTGTACTCTGCAAACCCACCTCTGTGAGTACTGTGCCTTTCAGCCACTGAGTGTACACTGCACCCCCCTGCCTGTGAAAGTACTGTTCCTTCAAGCTGTAAGGAGGTTGCTTTCCCTGCTCCTTGCCTGGAACCACTTAGTCAGACAGCTGGTTTGTTGGGGGAAAGACTTTCTGCCCTGGACAGAGGGGACCAGGTGACTCCTGGGAGGAGAGAGGAAGAGAGATGGGTGTGGTCAGAAAAGAGTGGGAGAGCAGAGAGAGGGCAGCGCGCCAAAGAGGGCAGGCTGCAGCGCCGTGCTCCCCTAAAGGTAGTGCTCCCCATGAGGGCACTGAGGCTGAGATACCCAACATAGTGAAGGCTGTATGTGAGGGTGTAGACTCGGAAGCCTCCAGAATCAGAGAAGACTCTTCCCCTGACAGCGCAGAGACAGTGACCGGTGACTGCAGTGACAAGCAAAGATCCCTGAGTGTGATAAATAACTGCCCAGTGTGTGTGTGACATCGTTACTACAGAGAAACTGCCAGGCTAACATACAGAGACTCCTCTACAGCAGTGACTGAGACTGTACTACTTTCTGATTTCAGTTTCACTTTGAGGAGAAAAGTCTGCAAAGGTTTAACCCCGGAGTCTCCAGTTCTCAGAAAGCAGGAAAGACTTCAGAATCTTCAAGTGCTGCCGGTGACTGTACTCACATTGGAATAAGGACCCTCCAGTCAGTATCTCCCTGGACTGATAAGTTACAAGAACACTTGTTTTTTTTTCATCTCTATTCTGCTTAACTGTTTCATAGCTTCAGTTAACTTGTTGTGTACTGTTATACTGCTTGCTTTATCTTTACTAATCCCCTGTTTTCCTCCCTGCGAGGAGAATCTTACTCCTGTTAATAAATCCCCTTCAACAGTTGGTCTGTCTGTTCCGTGGTGACATACTCTACCCTGCACTCGATTACAAAGCCTCTGTGTGGACTCTGCAACCTTGCCTGTGAGAGTACGGTGACAAAAAAAAAAGCTGTATTTGCTCTGTACCCTCCCCCTGTGGGAGTACCGTGCCTTTAAGCCTCTGTGTGTACTCTGCCCCTCCCTCCCCTTTGGAAGTACCATGCCTTTAAGCTTCTGTGTGTTTTCTAGTAGTCTGAGAAATAAACAATTGGCATGAGACATTTTGTTGCCATTTCTAGGCCAAAGAAAGTTTCTTTTCAGCACCTCTGTCGTTTTCTAGTAGCGTTACAAATAAATAAATCTCCTGTTCCTCCATGTCTTTCTGAGTAGTGTACAGAAAAACCACTTCCAAAAATGAGGAGAGCCTCAAATAGGGGATGTGACCGTGTTGGTGCTGGTGTAGCTGCTGCTGGGGTACCTGATGCAGGGAGAGGATGTGGTTGTTCTGTACCTGCTATGTGCCTAAATACAACACCTTCCTCTGGTGCCCGCAGGTGACGGGACATTATGTGTCTTTGTAGGCCCAAATTACTGCTGCACAAATAATGAGGCCACAAGATTTTGAAAAGGTGTTAGGATTGGATAGCTGAGAGTGACTCCAGTTCCCAGGGCTGTGGAGTCGGAGTCAGCATAAGTCTACGTTCACACTAGCGTTCTGCTAGTGTGCGTCGCCTTAGCGTCGGGCGACGCAGCGGCGACGCACGCGTCATGCGCCCCTATGTTTAACATGGGGGACGCATGCGTTTTTGTGTGTTGCGTTTTGCAACACTTGCGTCTTTTTTGCCGCTAGCGTCGGACCAAGAAAACGCAACAAGTTGCATTTTTCTTGCGTCCGATTTTCGGCAAAAAACGACGCACGCGTCGCAAAACGCAGCGTTTTTGCGTGCGTTTTTGTGTGCGTCGTGCGTTGCATCGCCGACGCAGCGGCGCGCAACGCTAGTCTGAACGTAGACTTAAATAGACTGACTCCGACTCCTAAAATATATAAAAAATTGGGTACAGTGGTTCAATGCAGTTTGTGGGGAATTTTTTTCCATAAGAATTTGGGAAAGTTATGAAATGTCCTATAAATGTCTGTCCTATTTCTGATCTAAGGTCTAGACTTTTAGCTGAGATGAATCTGTGCTGCAGTTTATGATAAAGTAGTGAAGCTTCTCCTCTACAGATAAGGGGAAAAAATAAACACACAGGAAAGGAATGCCTACATTCATCTCAGAACTTCTGGAGTGAACAGGAAAGCAGGATTAAAGAAGGTAAGTACTTCTTAAAGCATATATAAACTTTCAATAAACTGGGCATAAATCAATAGCCCAGTATATGTTGTCTCTGTATGCTTGATGTTTTAGTTTGTTTTTTCTCTTAGCTCATGTTTGGAGAAATTAGCTGCTCTGATGACTTATATACACTATACATAGGATATAAGGGGAAAAAATGTTTTCTAACATCTCAAATTCGGAAATACAGTAACAGGATCGATAAGGACATATGTGTGTGTGTGTGTGTTCTGGAATGTGATTCAGCACAAACATGCTCCCTCCTCCCCTTTTCATGGACTGTGAAGAAATATGATGTGAAGTATTTAGTGAGCTGTACCGAGACAAGCCTGACATTGAAAGTTCCGAGTAAAGCTATTTAACAACACATTTTACAAACTTTATACTTATCAGTCCTATTGATTTATGCAAAGATTATTTTATTTCTATCCCAAATTATACAGTGCATAATTCCCTATTCTTGCAAGAATTACAATATACTTTATTTTTTTTACAGGACAAAATTATTTTGAGAGTGAATGTACATAATTTCAAAATGTCCAAGAAGCATCTTATGAAGTCAGCTGTATTTGAGCATTTCAGTGACGCAAGATAGTAAACCTTTTGTGTGTCAGTGTATAAGTGACCCAGATGAAAACAAATGCTGTGATGCCAAAATCAGTGTATACTCAGGCAGTGGTAAAAATGCTCCTTCAAGAGATTCCAATCTAAAAAGACACATTTACAACACTGCCACCCAGAAGTTTAAAAAGCTGTGACTGAAAAAGATCACAGCAGCACCAAGAAAGCAGAGACCAGCACTTCCCTCCAGGCAAAGGAGGAGGAAAGAGCATCTCAAATCTCAGTTACAAGATATTTTGTAAGTGACAAAGTTACTATACAATGACAGCAGATGTGTTTAAAAGACAGCTCATCGAGCTTGTTGTGAAGGACTTTGTACCATTATAATTATTTGCACGACCAGCTTTTACAGTTATTAATGGAGCAATGGCTCGCAAACTTAGTGTTTCTCTGGAAAGAGAAAGTATTCGAAAATTAGTGATTGAAGAAGCCCTTAACTAAAAGGAAGATCTTGAAAAGACTCTCAGAAGACGCTTTGGGTTTCTTAAAATGGATGCCTGCACACATCACAGAGTGAACTATTTTGCTATCAACATTCGATATGTTTGTGACGACAAAAAAAGTTACTAAGACATTGGCAGTAAAAGATACTAAAGCTCATCACAGCAGCCAGTTTCTCCAGACCTTAGTGGAAAAAGTTCTGCAAGATTATGAACTCAAAAAAAGAACAGGTTCTTGCTATTGTAAATGATGATGCTTCAAACATGATGAGTACAATTAAACTGATGAATAAGAATAACGAAGGTGAACAGCAGCTAGAAGAAATTTCATATTCAGTATGTTGGAGATGGAAGGCCACAGTCCTGTTCCCATAACAGAGGAACAAATACATATTACTACAGAAGAACAGCAAAATGATTCTTTACAATTACAGTAGATGATCTTGCTGAAGCTGCTTCACACCTCTTTCCTATTCATCACATGCTCTGTGTTGTGCACAAGATGCAGCTGGCACTAACAGATATTTTTCAAGAGAGACATGCTGGAACTCTGATTAGCAAAGTGAGGAAATTGGCTACTGCTGCCAGAACCCCTAAAATTGATTCCATCTTGAAGAGACGTGTTGGAAAAGGGGCAATTGTGGATCAAGCCACTCGGTGGGGCAGCACCTATTTAATGATTGAGCAATTGTTTGAGCTGAAACCCTTCCTTGTAGATATGGCTAACCCTCAGGCAACACTACATGAAGGTCAATGGACACAGGCGGCTGAATTGAAGGAACTGGTTCATCACCCATTTATAGTGACTAAAAAGTTACAAGCTGAGGATTTAACTCCTGGCATTTTTATAAAGGAGTGGAAGGACTTGCCTGTCCCAAAGAGGAGGTTTAATCGCAGATGGCATTGCTGCTTCAATGAAATGGAGAGAGACACTGCTATTATAAAGTAAAATTCTTCTGGCAGCTGTTTATGGATCTGAGTCATAGTATATTGCTGGATGATCAACAGTTTACTAAAGGAAAAGAAACTTTGATTGAGGTAGCAGTTAGGATGAGTGGGCTACATGACGGCCAAGAGCAAGAGGACTCGGGCCCTGCCAGTGCTGCTGCTGCCGTTTCTTCATCCTCATCAGATGGGAAGTTTGATTTCAGCAAGTATTTGGATGGCATGGAGCAGGCAAAGCGTTGCTGTGGGGGAAAAGATTCCACTCCCATAGAAAACAGATTGACCATATTTCAGCAAAATTTTTCACTTACTCTCAAAGAAGTAGAAGAGTTCAATCGTTCATCAAAACTGACTGTGCACGAGGCAATTCCTTTATACCCCGAAATTGATAGAGATGTTGCCCGTGTGGTTACTGCTTTGCCACCAACCCTCGTTAGTGTAGAGAGGTTGTTCCCTAGCCTTAAAATAATTAGATTTGCGGTCATCTATAAAAGGAGGATCTGATGGAGACGATACTATTTCTCAGAACAAATTCATAGACTGCACAAATGCTATTCAGTACGTTTTTGTTGAAAACTGTTTTTTTCCACTTACTGTAGAATGTATAATTTGTAAATATGCTAATTTTTTTGTTCTAAAGTTGTATTCCAATAAATATATTTTATGTTCTATCTAAATGGTTTGATTATTGTATCATAAAGATAAAAAGCCTGATGTTACCATTTTACTACAGTAAATTTATCACTTAAACTTAAACATGAGCCATGTGTGAGGGAGTCGGAGTTGGAGTCGGTGTCATGGGAAATGAGGAGTCGGAGTTGGAGTCAGAGGTTTGGCTTACCGACTCCACAGCCCTGCTAGTTCCTTCCCATTATCTTCCACAAGTTCCACTGCAGAAAGTGCCTAGTTGGCACCTGAGGACCATGGTCATCTGGCTTCCACCTCACCCCCTTTGCAAATCAGCCAAGCAGTCAGAGCCCCAAGTAATGCAGCAGTCACTTCTGCTTCTTGATGACTCCACTGGCTGTGGTTCAGTGGGCCATCCACCTGGCCCTGCTCCAAAAGTGCAAGAGATTGAGTGCTCTGATGTCCAACCACTTGTTATATTGGAGGATGAGTACGTGGGAGGGCCAGTGCACACGGTAGGTGGATCACCGCTGCACATGTCAGATGATGACAAAACTCAGTTGCCAACTGCAGCATCCTTCTGCAGTGTGCTGACCGGCAAGGAGGGAAAGGGTGAGGAGTCTGTGGAATATGATGCGGAGATGATGAGGTCCTAGACCTCATATGAACCGGAGACCATCCTAGTGATGTGCATAGTTCAGAGAAAGGGGAAGTGGCCATGCTGCCGCAGCAGCACAGGAAAAGAGGGAGCAGGGTGCAAAGGCACAACAGATGCCCCTAGCCAGTATGTCAGCTGCAACTACCCACCATGCCGCTGAACTAAGCACAAAAAAGACAGCTCCGAGAATGTGCTGCCAACAAGAGTCAGGTACAGAGTAGTGATGAACGAGTATACTTGTTGCTCGAGTTTTCCCGAGCACGATCGGGTGGTCTCCGAGTATTTGTAGGTGCTCGGAGATTTAGTTTTCATCGCCGCAGCTGAATGATTTACAGCTACTAGCCAGCTTGAATACATGTGGGGATTCCATAGCAACCAGGCAACCCCCAAATGTACTCAGGCTGTCTAGTAGCTATAAATCATTCAGCTGCGGCGATGAAAACTAAATCTCCGAACACTAACAAATACTCGGAGACCACCCGAGCATGCTCGGGAAAACTGGAGCAACGAGTATACTCGCTCATCACTAGTACAGAGGTGTAGCTAGGGTTTTGGTTCGGGGGGGGAAGTGAAACTTCTCAGTGGGCTTAACCTTAATTATAAATGGGTGACGCACCCTAATAGTGGAAAAGAACCTCAGCAGATGGCAGCGCTGTTACTGAAAATAATCTATATAATTGCCTTGTAATGTTTTCATTTACTGTTCTGTTCAGATGTCAACGTATCCCAGAATTCCAAGCGGAGGAATTTCACCGACCGCCATATTGGGACACCCAAGTGATGGGTGTTTCAATATGGAAACTGCTGCTGGTACCAACCTATTGCACACTACCACCAGCAGAACACAGTCGCACCACACATACTCTATAGGCCGTACGCACCACACACACTCACACAGCCTCTTGTGTGGTACCACCAGCGAGACACTGTCGCGAACATGACATCAGCCGAATGATTTACTGACCACCGTCATCTTTGTACAGGAGGAGCGCATGCGCAGTTTTAATGTGACCATCGCTATCTGTCTGCACAAACATGGTGGCGGTCAGATTTACTGCACCTGCGCGAATTACGCACAGGTGCACTGAATAATTCAGCTCATCCCGGTAGCGGATGCGCAACGTGTCTTCAGGCAGAGAAAGCCGCTCACATTAAAGGGTTTTCCCACGAGCCAAAGTTCATTTGAAAAATTGACTGTGTCTGACCGTGTACGGAGCATACCACATCTCCTGGGCAGGGGAGGAAGCAAAAGACAATACTGACATTACAGCAGGGGATCACAGTGGATTCATTTTGGGAGGTAAACCATTTCACTGACTGTTTTTAAAAAATATTTTACATCACAAAATGTATCCTCTGTGATCTCCCGCTGTAATGTCAGTATTGTCTTTGAGGGGAGAACACAGCACAGGAAGGAGAGAGACAGCAGACAATGGAGATAGCATATGGGGTAGACAAGTCAAAGAAGAGAGCACAGATGGGAGAAGTCAGCACATGAGGAAAGAGAGTGGATAGGTGGGGGAGCACATGGGGGGGAGAGATTCTCAACTCTGCAAAGCCTGCCCCCACCGCGACATTACTGCCCTCCCGATGCGATAGCACCGCGCCTCCATCTAGTATAGTATAATGCACCAGATAGTTCTCAATATAGTATAATGAACTATGCTATAGAGGCCTACGAAGAATGTACTCCCCATAGGCCTCCATATAGTATAATGCACTCCCCATAGGCAGACTCTATATAGTATAATGCTTCCTCATAGTCCTCCATATAGTAGAATGCATGCCCCATGGGCCTCCATATAGTATAATGCACCCCTATAGGTAGACTCTATATAGTATAATGCACCCCCCACATAGTCAAACTCTATAGTATAATGCACCCCACCCATTGGCAGACTCTATAGTATAATGCACCCCACCCATAGGCACTCTATAGTATAATGCACTACACCCATAGGCACTCTATAGTATAATGCACCCTCCATAGGCAGACTGTATAGCATAATGCACCCTCCATAGGCAGAATCTATAGTACACTGTACCCCCATAGGCAGAATCTATAGTATAATGCACCCCCCATAGGCAGAATCTATAGTACAATGTACCCCCGTAGGCAGATTCTATAATATATTGCACATATCCCCTCCCTGTAGGCAGACTCTAAAAGCAGAGGTCCCCATAGTTTCTGACCTTGAGAGCCACATTCAGCTCTGAGATATGGTCACAAGCAACATCCAGCCTTGAGAGCGGGTCGCGAGCCACATTCAGTTCCCGCCCCCTCACAATAGTGACAACCAAAGCCCCCATTACAGACAGAATGGTAACCAAAGTTTTTCCACAAAAATCAATCACCCCAAAGCAGTATACAAAGATCCAGGGGTTCCCACAATACCCCATTCAGAATTCTCCTATAAAGCACTCCCAAGATACTGTCACATCCAGCTTCAAGCACCTCCTCTGACAGGTGGTGTCATCTTGTCTCCAGCGTACCATACTTAAATTATCTCAAAACCCCTAAGACCAGTATATGCGCATCCAGATCTGTTCTTCTGTGCAGGGCTTTTCACAAAATTCCCCATTTTCAGATGTGCTCTTCATACCTGTTTGCTAGAACTGGAGCTAATGCACCAAGCTGGCAGACAGCTGCGAGCTACAATTCATGGGACTGCGAGCCACGTCTTGCTCCCGAGCAACAGGTTGGAGACCCCTGCTCTATATGGTATAACACAATCCTCATAGACAGATTCTGCAGTATAATGCACCCTGCCCCCATAGGCAGACTCTATAATACAATGCACCCCCCATAGGCAGATTCTATATAGTATAAAGCACCCCATATAGGCAGACTCTATAATATACTGCACCAACCATAGGCAGACTCTTTAATATACTGCACCCCCTTAGGCAGACTCTATAGTAAGCTGCACACACACCCTCCCCATAGGCAGACTATAGTATACTGCACACACCCTCCCCATAGGCAGACTATAGTATACTGCACACACACCCTCTCCATAGGCAGACTATAGTATACTGCACACCCCCCCTCCCCATAGGCAGACTATAGTATACTGCACACACACCCTCCCCATAGGCAGACTATAGTATACTGCACACACACCCTCCCCATATGCAGACTATAGTAAACTGCACACACACCTTCCCCATAGGCAGACCCTATAGTATATTGCACACACACCCTCCCCATAGGCAGACTATAGTAAACTGCACACACACCCTCCCCATAGGCAGACAGTCAGACTCTATGTAAAGCACCTCATAAAAACAATAAATCCAATACTCACCTCTCTTCATACTTGTTCCTCCGCTGCTCTGAATGCCCGCACACCTCCGGACAGCGGGTGCTGAGCAGTGACGTCATGGCACCCGCTGTCAGTGTCGGCGACATCAGATGCTGACGGGAATGATGGGAGAGGGAGAGTAACGCTCCTTCTCTCATCAACGCAGTCAGCTGTATCGGCATCTAGCCGATACAATTGAACCTGCGTAGACGGGCCATAGCGGCCAGCCGGAAGTGCAGGGAGATCAATTCTCCCTGCTCTGCGGCAGAATGTTACTGTATTGGCGCGCTGTGCATGCCGATACAGTTGTAGTAGCGTACCTCCGGGGGGGCCCTCAGAACGCGGGGCCCGGGGAGACCGCTCCCTCTGCCCACCCCGTAGCTACGCTACTGGTCAGGTGGTATGCACTGTCTGCTGTCAGACCCTGAAGAGTGGCATAAATGTTCTGGACCAGAGCACCACCTGTACAACGAGGCATCTGAATTCCAAGCGCAAGCTGTAGTGTAGAACACACCTTAAAAAGCATGACAGAGCTGAGCCTCCTCCGGCTCCCTATTCTGGTGTGGTCTCAGCCTCTTCCTCCCCCTCACGATCAATAGGGCCACCTGCCTCCCCGCTAAGAGAATATGTGACAACACCATCACCAGCAGTGTCAACAAGCATCTCCACACCGTCCCATGGAAGTGTTCAGCTTTCCATCCCCCAAATTCTCAAGAGAAAGAGGAGATACCCCCCTACATACCCATGATCCATGGCCCTGAATAACATTTAAAAAAAATATAACAATAATAATAATGACGGTGGCTGTTCTCTAGTAAGTTATTTTCAGCCGCCACTACTTTTCCAGGCGGCATTCCTTGCACAAACATATCGCGGACCAAATCAGGTGCGCACTGCGCAACGCCATCAGTGGAGAGGTCCACATATTCACTGTGATACGGTCACCGGTGATGTATGTGTGACAACCCAGGTTCCTGGTTGTCACAGTAGCATTGCTTTCCTCAGGGGAAGAGTGATGTCTCGCTTGGAAGCGAGGGAAGATCTTCTCTATCAGGTATACACAAACATACATGTTAACACTCCAGGCCAGAAGGGGTAGCTCTGATCCAGCTTGTGGGTGGTTCTCCTATATATATATATATATATTCTGGTCTGGAGGGAAAGTTAGTCAGTTCCTGTCAGAGAGACAGATAGAGATTCAGAAGGACTAAATGGGCCGTACAGCCAAAAGGGTGCTGCAGCTCCTGGACAGAAATAACACAGAAAGAGGAACAGTTTGTAGTGAGCATGGAGGAGAGCGAAGCACAGGAGAGGGAGACTTGGGGAGAATAGCTGCGACTGGACTACATCTGTTATGTAGGCAATCCAGTGACACAGTGTGCCAGCAATCAGAGCACATACAGTGATCTGACAATAACCCAAAAAACAATAGAACGAGCTCTGAGATGTGGAATCTCTGTAGACCGCAATACCTGAACCTATCCTAAACACAACTAAAAGCAGCAGTGGATTGCGCCTGACACTACCTATGCAACTCGGCACAGCCTGAGGAGCTGACTAGCCTGAAGATAGAAAAACAAGCCTGACTTGCCTCAGAGAAATACCCCAAAGGAAAAGGCAGCCCCCCCACATATAATGACTGTTAGCAAGATGAAAAGACAAACGTAGGGATGAAATAGATTCAGCAAAGTGAGGCCCGATATTCTAGATAGAGCGAGGATAGCAAAGAGAACTTTGCAGTCTACAAAAAACCCTAAAGCAAAAAACCACGCAAAGGGGGCAAAAAGACCCACCGTGCCGAACTAACGGCACGGCGGTACACCCTTTGCGTCTCAGAGCTTCCAGCAAAACGAATTAACAAGCTGGACAGAAAAAGTAGCAACAAAAGCAAAGAAGCACTTATCTAAGCAGAGCAGCAGGCCACAGGAAAGATCCAGAAGCTCAGATCCAACACTGGAACATTGACAAGGAGCAAGGAAGACAGAATCAGGTGGAGTTAAATAACAAAGCAGCCAACGAGCTCACCAGAACACCTGAGGGAGGAAGCTCAGAAGCTGCAGTACCACTTGTGACCACAGGAGTGAATTCAGCCACAGAATTCACAACATACATCCCTGAAGAACAGACACCGGTAGCCGGAAGACCGAGGTTGTGTCGGACTCCACAAGGCACAGCAGAAACAAGCAGGACAGCTGGACTACACATCACCTGTCCACCCTAACACCTGGAGACACAGTGGCGCATAGAGCCCCGGTCGTGATAGAGACCCTGTAAAAAGGTTCGAGCCATCTGTCATACGGGTCTGTGTCCCACCTTCATGGAGGACAGAGAGAACTGTGAGGACCTTGACAGAAGCCATAGGCAGCAAGGGAATACACCACAGCACTAGTAGGAAGGCTTTTAACTCCACCTGCTAAAGGGGACTCTGAACTCGCTTCCAAGCCGGCCGTACCCTGCCTGTACCTGTGATCTGGTGCCCTGGACTGTGGCTGCCTGAAGTCTTCAGTAAACCAGGTAAAGAGACAGCAAAATTGTGTCCTCCATTTCTTATTGCACCACTCACCATCTACACACCAGAAGCCCTGGGGACTCTACTTCACCTGCGGGAAGTTATACCATCTTAGCTGCCATACCATCACCCCAGCGGACCCCTTTACGCAGCGTCAGTCCCCACTGACCGAATACCACAGGTGGCGTCACAAGCACACTTTATTCTCAAAACCCCTTTATAGGTTTTCCCTTTTACTTGGGCTCCCAGGGCCATGGACCGGGTCGCAGCCACCGTGACAATCCCCTTTAAGTACCAGTACCGAGTACCCCACGGCCTAGGCAGGGTGTTACATATGTGACCACCACCTCCTCATCCGGTCACAGTAATAACCGCACCACCAATTTCAGCACAGCCAGGGGGAAACAACAGCAAGAAGTTTCAGAACTCTGGGTGACAAATCCCACAAAGCACAGGAGACAGATGTATCGTTGGTGCCAATACACCTCCAGCCCAGCGGTGTGTGATAACAGACGAACTCTCATAGCAGATCTGGGCCTAGCCGGTTTGACGCACATCCCTTGTCTGGCGCATGTGCTGAACTTGGTGGTGCAGGGCTTCCTGAAAAACTACCCAAAGCTGCTGCTGAAAATGCGTGCAGAGTGTGCAAACTTTTGGCGTTCTCATTCTGCTGCTGCTCACCTGTCTGCTCTGCAGCATCACTTCTGCCTTCCAGCTCACCGGCTGATATGTGACGTACCAACAAGGAGGAACTACACCTCGCATATGCTGGAGAGACTGTGCGAGCATCAGCAGCAGGCAATAGTGGAGTTTCAGCTGCAGTAAGCACGGCTGAGTCGCTCTGCAGAACAACACCACTTCACCACCAACAAGTGGGCCTCCATGCGGATCGTGTGTGCCATCTGGTGCTGCTTAAAATATACCACCAATATTGCCAGTGCATATAACGCCATCATCAGCATTACTAAACCACTAATATGACTGCTGGAAAAAATTATTCAGGCCATGATGGATGAGGTGGTGGCACTGGAGGAAGAGGAGCAGGAGGAGCAGGGCCAGCTCACACCATTATCGGTCCTGTTGTCCACACATGGCTCCGAGGGTGGTTACTGTCCCAACAGCGGTCAGGTACCCAACTGTACAACCAAGGAACAATTTGAGAAGAAGGAGTAGGATGTGGCGAATAAACAACTGAGTTCAGAGCAGGGTAGAACTCAGATCACCTTACGGGCATTACTGGAGCGTGTCTGGGGCACTACAGAGTACCCAGACCACATACCTCCCACTGAGGACAGATTGTTATTGCCTCTGGGCAGCCTGGCACATGTGAACCGATACATGCTGCAGTGCCTGTGCAAAGACCGTTTAGTTACCCGTATTGTTACCAGTTCCGATTACTGGGTTGCCACCCTGCTGGATCCCCACTACAAGTACAATATACCATCATTACTTCCATCACTGGTGCGGGAGCGCCAAAAACGTGAATACAAGCATGTGCTGGTGGAGAAACTACTGATGGTTTTCCCACCTGACAGTGGGATACTGCCAGCACCTCTGAAGGCAGTGTTAACATGGCCGAAACATGGCAAAACTTTACGAGCTCGCCTCAACATATAGCGCCATCATCTGATATGGTCTGTATTAGCAGGAGCCAGTGTTACAACAACATGGTGGTAGAGTACGTGTCCACACGTCTCCACGTACCAGCAGATGGGACGGCTTCATTTAACTTTTGGGTCTCCAAATTGGACACATGGCCTAAGCTTGCCCTTTATGCCTTGGAGGGGCTGGCCTGCCCTGCGGCAAGTGTCATGTTGGAAAGTGAGTTTAGCAGGGAAGGGGTGTGATCATAAACAGGTGCATCCACCAGTCCACAACCAACATGGGGAACCTAACATTCCTTGCAATGAACCAGGTGTGGATCCCACAGTACTTGTCCGTATCTTTGGAAGTCCGGGTGTCAAATTTTTTAACCAACATCTCTGGGGGAAGTTTGGAAACATGCTCCGTGGGTAAAAATTGTTATCAGCTTCTGTGTGGGAAATGTGGAAACATGCTCTGTGGGTGACATTTTTATCTGGACTGCCGGTAGCAAGCCTCGCTGTGGACCACCAGTCCTATACAAGATCATTCTACCAGCTTTTCATCAGCGGCATTTGTAATGTACGCTACTGGAGCTGACATTTTGGAGCTGTGGGTGCTGTGCCCCATGCTCTGTGGGTGAAATTTGTAACTGAACTAGCAATAGTGAGCCTCCATCTCTGTGACAGCACTGTTAACATTTCAATGTTATTTATTTACTTCCTATTTTACCATGATTAATTTGGTGACAGAACCATTTTAAGTAATTTCCCTATCCATGTTTGTTTAAAGGGCAATAGCTCTTACCCCCCAATTGTTCTTCCTTTTGCAGCCCCCAGAGCCCTCACTATGACCACTGAGGTTCGGGTCCCCATTGACCTATACACGACGCAGACTTATCTCGGAAGTACCAGTGACCCCAATACCTCCTGGGCCCCTGCCATGACCTACGTATCCAACAAATTGTCTGTACCCGAAAATGGTAACAAAATATAAAGCAAAAAGCGAGTGCTAATGCAGGATGGGAACATTAAAAGATTATCAGTCTAAAAAAATGGCGTCATGAGGTTAACAGGTCAATATACAGTTGTAAATTCACTGAAGAACGAATGAAAGTGGCACTCACCCAGAAATTGCTGAAAATAGATGTCCTTTATTCAGAGGAATGCGTGGACATACATACGATGGAGCAGCGGCTGGTAGTGGTTAGGGTGCGGGAGGGAGGTGAAGGACGACGGCCGTTTCGCGCTTGCGCGCTTCTACGGGTCCAGGTGAGGGAATCGAAGACGTCATATCCTTTTTAAAGGACTTAGTGACTAAGCGTGAACAGGTGTGTATTAAAAACAATTACAATATCCCTTTTTCCAAAGCGTTAGTAAGCACATCAGATGAGATTTACATTATTCATTTAGATATTTCATTTCAGACATAATATTATTACATTCCAAAATATCATTTCATAAGAAGATAGTCATATCTAGTTTATCGTTTAATCCTATAGGTCCTTGTGCATTGGTTTTAATAATCCATCTGGCTTCGCGCTGCAATAGCAGCTTGTTACGATCGCCTCCATTAGGTGGATTATTGACTATTTCTAGTCCTGCAAAACGCAACACGTTAGGGTTAGCATTATGCATATCATTAATATGTTGAATAAAACGAGGGCAACCTTTGCCTGAAATTATAGAATTGTAATGTTCCCTGAATCGGTGGAACATGGGACGTATGGTTTTGCCAATGTAAAAGAATTGACAGGGGCAAATGATAATATAAACAACGAACTGCGATTTACAAGTGATAAATTGTTTGACCGTATGATGGATGGAGCCTATATGGATTGATTCATCTAACAGTCTCAGGTGGCAGAATTTACAATTGCCACACTTGTAATTTCCTCTCGGTTGCGATTTATTTAGCCAGTTGCTGTTGTTAGTGACAGGCAGACGATTTTTGACAAGAAGATCTCCTAAATTTTTAGTGCGTTTATATGCGAGAATAGGGTGAGATATTACTGTGGGGGCCAGATCCCTATCGTTTTTTAACATATGCCAATTTTTATTAATGGCTGCGTAAATTTCTTTGTCCATAGGACTATGCGCAAATGTGAAGACAAACCTTCTGTTGTTCTCCTTTTTTCCTTTAATAGGATCTGTACATTTCTTACGATTTTTTAATAGACTCTGTTGGGTCAATTTTTTTACTCTATTCTCTGCTTTTGTTAGAATTTCGGGGGGATAGTTTCTTTTTAAGAAGTCGGACTTTAATTTCGTTATTTGTTCATTAAACAATTCATTGTTGTTATTTATTTTTCTATAGCGAACCATTTGGCTATAGGGTATGCTTTGTTTAGTATGGAAGGGGTGGGCACTATTAAAATGTAACAAATTATTTATTGCTGTTGGTTTTTTGTGCACGCTAGTGTTAATTCTCCCTTCGTTGATGTTTAATTTTACATCTAAAAAGTCTAACGAATCACCCCCGAAGCATGCGGTAAATTGCATATTTTCTTTGTTTATGGTGTTCAGATGTGAGACAAAGTTGTCAAAGTCATTTCTTGAACCGTCCCATACGATGAATACGTCATCGGCGAATCGTAGGTATGTACGGATATGTTTTAGGTACGGATTAGTGGAGGCGGTTATATATTTTTCCTCAAAAGCCGCGAGAAATAAATTCGCAAAAACACATGCGACGGGCGTACCCATCGCGGTACCTGTATGTTGAATGAACCATTTATCGAGGAATTTAAAGGCGTTATGTGAAAGTACAAACTCTAGGCTTTCGATAATGAAATCAATAAAGTCTTGGTCTTTATCGGTATTGAGTAAAATTGTCCGAATAGCTTCAATGCCTTTATCTTGGGGAATCCGTGTATATAGGCTCACGATATCGATGGATACTAACGAAAAAGTCGGTTGCCAGTCCAAAGTTTGTAAAACTGAGAGAAAGTCCCCTGAATCTTTTATAAAAGAAGGAATTTTTTGTAGAAGGGGTTTTAATAGCCAATCTAAGAATTTAGATAGAGGTTCTGTTAGTGAACCGATCCCCGATATTATCGGGCGCCCGGGAGGTCTGGTGGCATTTTTGTGTATTTTAGGTAAGCTATACCAATTAGGTGTAGTAGGAAATTCGGGTAATAATTTTTCAGCTTTATTTTTTAGTAACACGCCTTTTGTAACGTATTTGTTTAATAATGTTCTTAGTTTTTCCTTGTATTTGTTCGTAGGATTATTTTTAAGTAAAGTATATGTATTCTTATCATTAAGCTGAGACATGGCCTCCTCGATGTAATATTTCTTATCTAAAATAACAATATTGCCACCTTTGTCTGCTCTCCTTATGATGGTATCGTTCCATTGTTGTATCTCCCGTATTGCCTTTTCTTCTTCACGTCCTAAATTTTTACGTGGGTGTGGATATAATAAGGCCTCTACATCTTTCAGAACTAAGTCCTGGAATAAATCAATGGTATTTCCGGGAGATATAGGAGGCATAAACGTTGATTTTACGCCACCCTTGAATGGTTCGAAGTTAGGGGTGATGCAATCGTCTAAAATTTAAAAAGGATATGACGTCTTCGATTCCCTCACCTGGACCCGTAGAAGCGCGCAAGCGCGAAACGGCCGTCGTCCTTCACCTCCCTCCCGCACCCTAACCACTACCAGCCGCTGCTCCATCGTATGTATGTCCACGCATTCCTCTGAATAAAGGACATCTATTTTCAGCAATTTCTGGGTGAGTGCCACTTTCATTCGTTCTTCAGTGAATTTACAATAGTATACAGCTTTATGTGATGCACCTCCGATAATTGCCATGGCTGAATTGTGCCGGCTAGCGTTTTGAAATAAATCCAACGTGCTAGAAGATATTTTATATGGACTAAATCCTAGTGCCTTCCGATCTCGATTTTGTTGCAGGTCAATATACAGTATATATATAATTTGTAAAGCGCTGCGGAATATGTTGGTGCTATATAAATAAAGTTATAGATATAGATATATTTTTATTTTTTTTTAAAAAGTTGCAGAATTGTTTTTTTTTTCTCAACATTTCACGTTATTTGAAATTTATCTCCTGTTTTTAGGTCCATTGTATGGTAAAAAGAAAAATGAACAGTTTTGCTCAAAAGTACAGTTTGTCCTGCAAACACTGAGCCCCTATACAGCGATGTCAGATGTCAAATAAAAAAAAGTTATGGTTCTTGGATGAAGAAGAGGAAAAAAAACAAAACAAAAAAAACAAAAAACAAACCCATAAACCCCTGCGGCCCGCAGTCCTATAACCGTTATATACCGCACAGACCCCCGGGGGATACATTATTATTATTATTTATTGTTATAGCGCCATTTATTCCATGGCGCTGTACATGTGAGGAGGGGTAGACATAATAAAGACAAGTACAATAATCTTAAACAATACAAGTCAGGACGGGTGCAGGAGAGATAGATCACTTCTTACCGTCTTTACCGGGCTGTGAGCGGACAGAGGAGACGCACAAATACCGGAGCTGCGGTCACTGCGTCTTCTCCGATCTCCGGGGGACGTTTCCTGGTTTTGTGATGAGATTTGTCCCCTCCATTCTCCTCAGTCCTGAAGCAGCATTTCCTGTCCCCTGTAAACTACAACTCCCAGCATCCTTTGCGGCTCCTCTCCTGGCAGTGAATGGTGATCTCCCCTCACTGAAGGAGTCATGGAAGGGGGCGGGGTTTAGGCTGCAGACTTCCTGTCCCTGCAGTGAGCGCCGCCATCTTGTTGGTGGAGTCTCCTAGTTCCCAGCACTCGCAGTATTACACCTGGTGGCAGCAGGCGGCGGCTCCTCCTGAGCTCAGGGGCAGAGGAGATGGGGTATTAGTGGCAGAAGCATAGGAGTTTGATGTATAGTTAGTGCGTCGTATTCTTGTGCTATGTACGAATGATGTCGAATTCTGTGTGTACTGGGCTATCCCAGTACTATATATAGACATGCATCAGCGGCAGCACCCAGCTTTCCGGATATTCCGAGCGGCATATCTGCCACCACGAGTGTCACCCAAAGCTCTGATTACTGATATAACAATAGCCAAAGATTCTCCACAGAAAGCGCCGTGTGCCCCTGCCTGGCAGAATAATAATAAATAATTTTATTTATATAGCGCCAACATATTCCGCAGCGCTTTACAAATTATAGAGGGGACTTGTAGAGACAATAGACATTACAGCATAACACTAAACACAGATGAAAACAGATACCAGGAGGAGTGAGGGCCCTGCTGCTCGCAAGCTACAGACTATGAGGAAGAGGGGAGACACGAGAGGGGGATGGTAACAATTGCTTTAGTCAGGCTACTTTCACACTGGCGTTTTTTTGCCAGACGTCGCAATGCGTCGTTTATGGCAAAAAACGCATCCTGCAAAGTTGTCTGCAGGATGCGTTTTTGCCCCATAGATTAACATTGGCGACGCATCGCGACGCTTTGCCACACGTCGCAACCGTTGTGCGACGGTTGCGCTGTGTTGTGGCGGACCGCCGGGAGCAAAAAACGTTAAATGTAACGTTTTTTGCTCCTGACGGACCGCTTTTTCCGACCGCGCATGCGCGGCCGGAACTCCGCCCCCACCTCCCCGCACCTCACAATGGGGCAGCGGATGCGCCGGAGAAATGCATCCGCTGCACCCGTTGTGCAGTGCGTCAAACGCTAGCGTTGGAATCTCTGCCCGACGCATTGCGACGGGGAGTTTCCGACGTTAGTATGAAAGAAGCCTAGTCGGACCAGCCTGTTGTGAGTTCTGTTTTTGGGCTCCCTCTGGTGGTTACTGATGGTACTGGGTGATTTGTGTTCTGCTGTCTCTGGTGTCCACCTGTTCTATTAGGATTTGCGAGTTTCCTATTTAACCGGGCTTTCTTGTCATTTCCCTGCCGGCTATCAAGGTTATCAGAGTGTTTTGTTACCTCAGCTTCTGGCTTCAGTAATCTTCAGGACAAGCTAAGTTTTGATTTTCCTGTTCCACGTTTTGCTTTATTTTTGTCTTGTCCAGCTTGCATATAATTGTCTCTTTGCTGCTGGTTGCTTTAGTGGGCTGTAATTGCTCCTCATGATTGCTCCTCATGTTCCATGAGTTGGAACATGAGTTCAAGTAATTACAGGATGGTTTTTTGAAGGGTTTTTTGCTGACCGCGCAGTTTACTTTTGTATCCTCTGCTATCTAGTTTTAGCGGGCCTCATTTTGCTGAATCTGTTTTCATACTGTGTATGTGCCTTCCTCTCATTTCACCGTCATTATATGTGGGGGGCTGTTATTTCTGTGGGGTATTTCTCTGGAGGCAAGAGAGGTCTGTGTTTCTTCTAATAGGGGAAGTTAGATCTTCGGCTGGTGCGAGACGTCTAGGATCAACGTAGGCACGTTCCCCGGCTATTGTTATTTGTGTGTTCAGGTTTAGGGTCGCGGTCAGCTCAGGTTCCATCACCCTAGAGCTCGTTGGTGCTTGTCCTTTTGTGATTCCCTGCCATTGGAATCATGACAGTATAGCCGGCCAAAATGTTTGGGCTGAAGTAGGAGGAAAAGTAGTCTGAGGAAGTTTTTTTTTTTTTCTCTCCTCTGAGGTTGCTGCCTAGCCTTAATTGCAGCCAGGCTGATTTTTTTTTTTCCTCCTCTTAATCCTTGAATGGCTCTGACCTCAGCTGTTTATCATGGACGTCCAGAGTTTAGCTTCCAGCTTGAATAATCTTGCTGCTAAGGTTCAAAATATACAAGATTTTGTTGTACATGCTCCTATGTCTGAACCTAGAATTCCTATTCCAGAGTTCTTTGCTGGAGATAGATCTAGTTTTCTGAATTTTAGGAACAATTGCAAGCTGTTCCTTTCTTTGAAATCTCGCTCTTCTGGAGACCCTGCTCAGCAGGTTAAGATTATTATATCTTTCCTACGGGGTGACCCTCAAAATTGGGCATTTGCATTGGCACCAGGGGATCCTGCGTTGCTTAATGTGGATGCGTTTTTTCTGGCATTGGGTTTGCTCTATGAGGAACCTAACCAGGAGATTCAGGCTGAAAAAGCTTTATTAGCTCTCTCTCAGGGGCAAGATGAAGCAGAAATATATTGTCAAAGATTTCGGAAATGGTCAGTGCTTACTCAGTGGAATGAGTGCGCCCTGGCTGCAAAGTTCAGAGATGGCCTTTCTGAGGCCATTAAAGATGTTATGGTGGGGTTCCCTGCGCCTACGGGTCTGAATGAGTCTATGACTATGGCTATTCAGATTGATCGGCGTTTACGGGAGCGCAAACCTGTGCACCATTTGGCGGTGTCTTCTGAACAGGCACTTGAGACAATGCAATGTGATAGAGTTCAGTCTAGAAGTGAACGGCAAAACTATAGGCGGAAAAATGGGTTGTGCTTTTATTGTGGTGATTCAGCTCATGTTATATCAGCATGCTCTAAACGCACAAAAAAGGTTGATAAGTCTGTTGCCATTAGTACGTTACAGTCTAAGTTCATTCTGTCTGTGACTCTGATTTGCTCATTATCATCCATTTCCGTCGATGCCTATGTAGATTCAGGCGCTGCCCTGAGTCTTATGGATTGGTCATTTGCCAAGCGATGTGGGTTTAGTCTTGAGCCTCTGGAAGTCCCTATTCCTTTGAAGGGAATTGACTCTACACCTTTGGCTATGAATAAACCTCAGTACTGGACACAAGTGACCATGCGTATGACTCCCGTTCATCAGGAGGTGATTCGCTTCCTGGTATTGTATAATTTACATGATGTTCTAGTACTTGGTCTGCCATGGTTACCAACTCATAATCCAGTCCTTGACTGGAAAACAATGTCTGTGTTAAGCTGGGGATGTCAGGGGGTTCATGATGATGCACCTCCGATTTCTATCGCTTTATCTACTTCTTCTGAGGTTCCTGTATTTTTGTCGGATTATCGGGATGTTTTTGAGGAGCCTAAGCTCAGTTCGCTTCCTCCTCACAAGGATTGCGATTGTGCTATAGATTTAATTCCTGGTAGTAAATTTCCTAAAGGTCGTTTGTTCAATCTGTCAGTGCCAGAGCATACTGCTATGCGGGATTATGTTAAGGAGTCCTTGGAAAAGGGACATATCCGTCCGTCTTCGTCCCCTTTGGGAGCAGGTTTTTTTTTCGTGGCCAAAAAAGATGGGTCCTTGAGGCCTTGTATAGATTATCGTCTTTTGAATAAGATTACCGTAAAATATCAGTATCCTTTGCCTTTGTTGACTGATTTGTTTGCTCGCATTAAGGGGGCTAAATGGTTCACTAAGATTGATCTTCGGGGTGCGTATAATCTTATACGAATAAAGCAAGGTGATGAGTGGAAGGTGTTTCAGGTCCTGCGGGCTAATTCCTTGTTTGTAAAGGGCTCAAAGTGTCTCTTTGGAGTCCAGAAGATTTCGTTCTTGGGGTATATTTTTTCCCCTTCTACTATTGAGATGGATCCTGTCAAGGTTCGGGCTATTTGTGACTGGACGCAGCCTGCATCTCTTAAGAGTCTGCAGAAGTTCTTAGGCTTTGCTAATTTCTATCGTCATTTTATAACTAATTTTTCTAGTGTTGTTAAGCATTTGACGGATTTGACTAAGAAGGGTGCTGATGTTGCTGATTGGTCTCCTGCGGCTGTGGAGGCCTTTCAGGAACTTAAACGCCGGTTTTCTTCTGCTCCTGTGTTGCGTCAGCCAGATGTTTCGCTTCCTTTCCAAGTTGAGGTTGATGCTTCCGAGATTGGAGCGGGGGCGGTTTTGTCACAGAGAAGCTCCGATTGCTCGGTGATGAAGCCATGTGCGTTCTTTTCTAGAAAATTTTCGCCCGCTGAGCGGAATTATGATGTGGGTAATCGGGAACTTTTGGCCATGAAGTGGGCATTTGAGGAGTGGCGTCATTGGCTGGAGGGTGCTAGACATCGTGTGGTGGTCTTGACTGATCACAAAAATCTGATTTACCTTGAGTCTGCCAGGCGTCTGAATCCTAGACAGGCTCGTTGGTCGCTGTTTTTCTCTCGTTTCAATTTTGTGGTTTCATACCTGCCAGGTTCAAAGAATGTGAAGGCGGATGCTGTTTCTAGGAGTTTTGTGCCTGACTCCCCTGGAAATTCTGAGCCCACTGGTATCCTTAGGGATGGGGTGATTTTGTCGGCCGTCTTCCCAGACTTGCGACGTGCTTTGCAGGAGTTTCAGGCGGGTAAACCTGATCGTTGTCTGCCTGAGAGACTGTTTGTTCCGGATAGTTGGACCCAGTGGCGTATCCAGGGGGGGGCAGCCGGGGCATGTGCCCCGGGCGCAGCCGACAGGGGGGCGCCAGCGGGCCGCCTGATGATGCGGCGGTCCAAGGAGGCTCGGGTGGGACTGCACTTGTCCCGCAGCTGAGCAGAGCCCCTCCACCGCAGAGAGCCGCACACCACAGCTATTGCTTGTGCAGCTCTGTGCTCACAGGACCTGTGATGAGGTCACGGGGGGGAGGAGTCAGGAGTCACATGATGAAGGGCTTCTGTGTAGTGCAGGACTCTGCTGATTGTCATGGTGCTCGGTGCTGGACGAGGGTAAGGGTCAGGAGTGGTTTGTGTGGATGTAGCAGAGCCATGTGTGTACTAGGTGTACAGAGCGGAAGCCGTGTCTGCAAGGTGTACGGAGCGGAGCCGTGTCTGTGTACAGAGCGGAGCCGTGTGTGTACGGAGCGGAGCCGTGTGTGTGTACGGAGCGGAGTTGTGTGTGTGTGTACGGAGCGGAGCCGTGTGTGTACGGAGCGGAGCCGTGTGTGTACGGAGCGGAGCCATGTGTGTACAGAGCGGAGCCGTGTGTGTTTATGGAGCGGAGCCGTGTGTGTGTACGGAGCGGAGCCGTGTGTGTGTATGGAGCGGAGCCATGTGTGTACGGAGCGGGGCCATGTGTGTACGGAGCAGAGCTGTGTGTGTGTACGGAGCAGAGCCGTGTGTGTGTGTACGGAGCGGAGCCATGTGTGTACGGAGCGGAGCCATGTGTGTACGGAGCGGAGCCGTGTGTGTGTGTACGGAGCGGAGCCGTGTGTGTACAGAGCGGAGCCGTGTGTGTGTGTACGGAGCGGAGCCGTGTGTGTGTGTACGGAGCGGAGCCGTGTGTGTGTGTACGGAGCGGAGCCGTGTGTGTGTGTACGGAGCGGAGCTGTGTGTGTGTGTACGGAGCGGAGCCGTGTGTGTGTGTGTACGGAGCGGAGCCGTGTGTGTGTACGGAGCGGAGTTGTGTGTGTGTGTACGGAGCGGAGCCGTGTGTGTACGGAGCGGAGCCATGTGTGTACGGAGCGGAGCCGTGTGTGTTTACGGAGCGGAGCCGTGTGTGTGTACGGAGCGGAGCCGTGTGTGTGTATGGAGCGGAGCCATGTGTGTACGGAGCGGGGCCATGTGTGTACGGAGCAGAGCTGTGTGTGTGTACGGAGCAGAGCCGTGTGTGTGTGTACGGAGCGGAGCCATGTGTGTACGGAGCGGAGCCATGTGTGTACGGAGCGGAGCCGTGTGTGTGTGTACGGAGCGGAGCCGTGTGTGTACAGAGCGGAGCCGTGTGTGTGTGTACGGAGCGGAGCCGTGTGTGTGTGTACGGAGCGGAGCCATGTGTGTACGGAGCGGAGCCATGTGTGTACGGAGCGGAGCCATATGTGTACGGAGCAGAGCTGTGTGTGTGTACGGAGCGGAGCCGTGTGTGTGTGTACGGAGCGGAGCCGTGTGTGTACAGAGCGGAGCCGTGTGTGTGTGTACGGAGCGGAGCCGTGTGTGTGTGTACGGAGCGGAGCCGTGTGTGTGTGTACGGAGCGGAGCCGTGTGTGTGTGTACGGAGCGGAGCCGTGTGTGTGTGTACGGAGCGGAGCCGTGTGTGTGTGTGTACGGAGCGGAGCCGTGTGTGTGTGTACGGAGCGGAGCCGTGTGTGTGTGTACGAGGTGTACAGAGCTGAACTGCGTGTGTGCAAGGTGTACATAGTGGAGCCGTGTGTGTACGAGGTGTACATAGCGGAGCCGTGTGTGTACGAGGTGTACATAGCGGAGTCGTGTGTGTACGAGGTGTACGGAGCGGAGCCGTGTGTGCAAGGTGTACGGAGCTGAGCCGTGTGTATACGAGGTGTATGGAGTGGAGCCACGTGTGTACGGAGCGGAGCCGTGTGTGCAAGGTGTACGGAGCTCAGCCACGTGTGTAGGAGTAACTAGGTGTGGCCATTACATTACTGTACTCAGTGTGTGTGTGTGTGTGTTTGTGCGTGCATGCGTAGCGCTGCGGGTGAATGTGCAGAGACGTAAATGGTTTTGTGTGTGTACGGAGAGGAGAGGCGAGGGCAATGATGGGACTGACGGGGAGAGGGCAATAATTGGGATGGAGGGGGAGGAGGAAATGATGGATGTGGTGGAATGGGCAATAATGAGGGGGGGAAGAAATGATGGAGGTAGTAGAATGGACAAGGATGGTGGTGGTGGAAAGCACACTGATGATATTGGAGGGGGAGAAAATGATGGAGGTGGTGGAATGGGCAAGTATGGTGATGGTGGAAAGGACAATGATGATGGTGGTGGAAAGGGCAAAGATGGAGATGGTGGGGGAAAAGAAAATGATGGATATGGTAGAAAAGGCAAAGGAGGAAATGATGGAGGTGGTGGAATGGGAAATTATGGGGTGGTGGGGGAGAAAGCAATTATAGTGGTGGTGGAGAAAGTAAAGATGGAGGTGGTGAAGAGAGCAATGATGGGGTGGGGTAGAGGAAAATAATGGGCATATATGAGGAAACAGTTCAGGAGAATGGGGGGCATATCTGAGGAAACAGTATGGGGGATGGGTGCAGACAGTATGAGGAGCGAACGGGGGAATGTATGTGGACACAGTATGAGTAGCAATGTGAAAAATGTATGTGGACAGAGTACGGGGAGTGAGGGTGATGGGATGTGTGCAGACACAATATAGGGAGTCAGGTGAGCAGGCAGTATAGAAAGCGAGGGGGTAAATATATGAGGAGACAGTTTGGTGAACAGGAGGGATGTGAGAGGAGACAGTATGAGGAGGGAAGGGAATAGTGTGAGGAGACAGTATGCGGGAGAAAAGTGAGTGGGCACAGAATAGAAACTGAGCAGTAGGGGTGTAGAATGAGGGGACAGTGTAAGGGCACAGCCAGCAGAGGACGGTATACCAAGGAGGGGGGAGTGTAATCAGAGTACAGTACAAATACTGGGCCCTATAGAGGGGGACACAGTGTGAGAGGACAGTGTGAAGAGGGGACCGGTATGGAAAGGAGAGGTTAGAGTGAAGAGTATGTACCATAAGAGGGACAGTGTGGGGGTCATATTTTGGGCAGACAATATAGTAAGGGGCAATTTTTTATTCAGGAGCATTATAATGACACTTGTATCTTTAAGGGCGTCATGTGGAGATTTTCTGCAAAAGAGCGGACAAGATGGAAGTCTGCAGAGACGGCTGTGGATGAGAAAACTCATCATGGGGTCTGGACAAGATGAAGAAAAGAAGTAGAACGACTCCAGAGATGACGACATCTATAAGGTACCTGGATGTAAATGTTATTTGTGTGTTGTGAATTCTGTGGCAGAGCTCCCTCCTGTGGTCACAAGTGGTACTGCGGCTTCTGAGTTTCCTTCCTCAGGTGATGTGGTGAAGTCGTAAGGTGTTGCTCTATTTAACTCCACCTAGTGCTTTGCTCCTGGCCTCCAGTCAATGTTCTAGTGTTGGTCTTGCTTCCTCCTGGATCTTTCCTGTGGCCTGTCTGCTCAGCATAAGCTAAGTCTGCTTGTGTTTATTTTGTTGCTATATTTTCTGTCCAGCTTGCTTTTTGGGTTTTGCTTGCTTGCTGGAAGCTCTGAGACGCAGAGGGAGCACCTCCGTACCGTTAGTCGGTGCGGAGGGTCTTTTTGCCCCTCTGCGTGGTTGTTTGCAGGTTTTTGTGTTGACCGCAAAGCTATCTTTCCTGTCCTCGATCTATTCAGTAAGTCGGGCCTCACTTTGCTAAACCTATTTCATCTCTGTGTTTGTATTTTCATCTTACTCACAGTCATTATATGTGGGGGGCTGCCTTTTCCTTTGGGGAATTTCTCTGAGGCAAGGTAGGCTTATTTTTCTACCTTCAGGGCTAGCTAGTTTCTCAGGCTGTGCCCGAGGCGCCTAGGTCTGTCAGGAGCGCTCCACGGCTACCTTTAGTGTGGTATTATAGGATTAGGGATTGCGGTCAGCAGAGTTCCCACGTCTCAGAGCTCGTCCTATGTTTTGTGGGTTTTGTCAGGTCACTTGTGTGCTCTGAACTTCAAGGTCCATTGTGGTTCTGAATTACCTAATCATAACATTGTGATACTGACTAACTCATGTTTTTATTTATGTTAGGAGCATTAAAGGGGTTGTCCAGGTTTGTAATGAGTCTGCAGTCATTCTTTGTGACTGCAGACTTCTGAATTCTCACAGTGCGCCCTGCACGCTGTCAGGATTCTCTCGTGCTGGTGATTTACATACATGCGGTCACGTGCTGACTAGACATGTGTGGCCTCACTCAATGAAAATGAACTGAGCGAGGCCGGCACGTCTAGTCGGAATGTGGTCAGAAGTATACTAATCACATGCTTTTGCTGACATGACCGTCCACCGGCAAGGGAGAATCCTAAAAGAATTCAGAAGCTGCGATGTCAGGATTCAGCTCTGCAGGTTCCAGTAGTCGTCACATGGACACTTCACTCATATGCGACTTTCAGACTTGTGGTCCTGTGACAACGAGCTTCTCTTCTGCTTCTCTCAGTTTTTCACTGAATATTGAGAGCATTAGGGAGAGGAGCTCGTGGGTACATGACTAAGTGTGAAAATCACATATGTCCTGGGGGGGGCGCCGAAATGAATTCTTGCCCCGGGTGCCAGAAACCCTAGATACGCCTCTGGTTGGACCAGTAGAGTCATCTCCGAGGTCCATTCTTCTGCGTTGGCAGGTCATCCTGGAATATTTGGTACTAGAGACTTGGTGGCCAGGTCTTTTTGGTGGCCTTCCTTGTCGAGGGATGTGCGTTCTTTTGTGCAGTCTTGTGAGGTTTGTGCTCGGGCTAAGCCTTGCTGTTCTCGAGCCAGTGGATTGTTGTCACCTTTGCCTATCCCGAAGAGGCCTTGGACGCACATTTCCATGGACTTTATTTCGGATCACCCTGTTTCTCAAAAAATGTCTGTCATCTGGGTTGTGTGTGACCGCTTTTCTAAAATGGTTCATCTTGTACCCTTGCCTAAGTTGCCTTCCTCCTCTGAGTTGGTCCCTCTGTTTTTCCAGAACGTGGTTCGTTTGCATGGGATTCCGGAGAACATCGTTTCTGACAGGGGATCCCAGTTTGTGTCTAGATTTTGGCGGACGTTCTGTGCTAAGATGGGCATTGATTTGTCCTTTTCGTCTGCATTCCATCCTCAGACGAATGGCCAGACGGAGCGAACTAATCAGACCTTGGAGGCTTATTTGAGGTGTTTTGTTTCTGCTGATCAGGATGACTGGGTTACCTTTTTGCCGCTGGCCGAGTTTGCCCTTAATAATCGGGCTAGTTCTGCTACCTTGGTTTCTCCTTTCTTTTGTAATCTGGGTTTCATCCTCGTTTTTCCTCTGGTCAGGTGGAGCCTTCTGATTGTCCTGGAGTGGACATGGTGGTGGATGGGTTGCATCGGATTTGGAGTCATGTGGTGGACAATTTGAAGTTGTCCCAGGAGAAGGCTCAGCAGTTTGCTAATCGCCGTCGCCGCGTGGGCCCTCGACTTCGTGTTGGGGACTTGGTGTGGTTGTCTTCTCATTTTGTTCCTATGAAGGTCTCTTCTCCTAAGTTCAAGCCTCGGTTCATCGGTCCTTATAGGATCTTGGAAATTCTTAACCCTGTGTCGTTTCGTTTGGATCTCCTGGCATCGTTTGCTATTCATAATGTGTTCCATCGGTCGTTGTTGCGGAGGTATGAGGTACCTGTTGTTCCTTCGCTTGAGCCTCCTGCTCCGGTGCTGGTGGAGAGAGAATTGGAGTATGTCGTGGAGAAGATCTTGGATTCTCGTGTTTCCAGACGGAAACTCCAATATTTGGTCAAGTGGAAGGGTTATGGTCAGGAGGATAATTCTTGGGTGGTTGCCTCTGATGTTCATGCTGATTATTTGGTCTGCGCTTTTCATGGGGCTCATCCTGGTCGCCCTGGTGGTTCTCGTGAGGGTTCGGTGACCCCTCCTCAAGGGGGGGGGTACTGTTGTGAGTTCTGTTTTTGGGCTCCCTCTGGTGGTTACTAATGGTACTGGGTGATTTGTGTTCTGCTGTCTCTGGTGTCCACCTGTTCTATTAGGATTTGGGAGTTTCCTATTTAACCGGGCTTTCTTGTCATTTCCCTGCCGGCTATCAAGGTTATCAGAGTGTTTTGTTACCTCAGCTTATGGCTTCAGTAATCTTCAGGACAAGCTAAGTTTTGATTTTCTTGTTCTACGTTTTGCTTTATTTTTGTCTTGTCCAGCTTGCATATAATTGTCTCTTTGCTGCTGGTTGCTTTAGTGGGCTGTAATTGCTCCTCATGTTCCATGAGTTGGAACATGAGTTCAAGTAATTACAGGATGGTTTTTTGAAGGGTTTTTTGCTGACCGCGCAGTTTACTTTTGTATCCTCTGCTATCTAGTTTTAGCGGGCCTCATTTTGCTGAATCTGTTTTCATACTGTGTATGTGCCTTCCTCTCATTTCACCGTCATTATATGTGGGGGGCTGCTATTTCTGTGGGGTATTTCTCTGGAGGCAAGAGAGGTCTGTGTTTCTTCTAATAGGGGAAGTTAGATCTTCGGCTGGTGCGAGACGTCTAGGATCAACGTAGGCACGTTCCCCGGCTATTGTTATTTGTGTGTTCAGGTTTAGGGTCGTGGTCAGCTCAGGTTCCATCACCCTAGAGCTCGTTGGTGCTTGTCCTTTTGTGATTCCCTGCCATTGGAATCATGACACCAGCCATAGTGTAAGGCTCGGGTGTTCATGTAAAGCTGCATGAACCAGTTAGTAGCAGTACAGACACAGAGGGCTAATAACTGCATAAAGTGTATGAGAACATGATGCGAGGAACCTGATTATGGTTTTGTTTTTTTTTAATGGGCCACACAGGGATCGTTAGGTTAATGCATTGAGGCGGTAGGCCAATCTGAACAAGTGAGTTTTTAGGGCACGCTTAAAACTGTGGGGATTGGGGATTAATCGTATTAACCTAGGTAGTACATTCCAAAGAATCGGCGCAGCACGTGTAAAGTCTTGGAGACGGGAGTGGGAGGTTCTGATTATTGAGGATGCTAACCTGAGGTCATTAGCGGAGCGGAGGGCACGGTTAGGGTGGTAGACTGATGCCAGGGAGGAGATGTAGGGTGGTGCTGAGCCATGGAGTGCTTTGTGGATGAGGGTAGTAGTTTTGTACTGGATTCTGGAGTGGATGGGTAACCAGTGTAATGACTGGCACAAGGTAGAGGCATCGGTGTAACGGTTGGTGAGGAATATGATCCTGGCAGCAGCATTCAGGACAGATTGGAGCGGAGAAAGTTTGGTAAGAGGGAGGACGATTAGTAGAGAGTTACAATAGTCCAGACGAAAATGAATACGTGAAACAGTAAGAGTTTTTGCAGAGAAATGTTTTTGGAGGTGCAGGTAAGAAGAGCGAGCCAGTGATCGGATGTGGGGGGTGAATGAAAGGTCAGAATCAAGGATGACCCCAAGACAGCGGGCATGTTGCTTTGGAATAATGGTGGAACCGCACACGGAGATGGCAATGTCAGGCAAAAAAACATGACACTACAAACACAACAATTTAAAAACATTTAAAACAGTTCCAAAAATCCACAAAGGCCATGTCCAATAATATGGAAAAAGTACCACTCCCAACGGTTTGAACAAAGAACTGCTATTCTCTGGCTTTTATGGATAATTACCATAGTATTAAAATCTACGTTTGGATGAAGATATTACTGCATAAAGATTCCCCTTCTTTTTTTTTTTTTTGACAACAATTCATTATTGTTTTTTCTTTTTCTTTATTATAGGTCATCTGCTTACGTCACAAGCCTCTTCTATATTCAAAATTATATATAAGATTTCCTGGCTCATGACTTCGTCTGATAGATACACATTCGTCAACTTTTCGGCTTGTATTTCCGAGTTGTAGACAGCCAGTGACCCCTGTGGATTGGAGCCTGTACTTCATCCGAATGGATCACCATAGAAGTTCTCTATTTGAATCATCTTTAGGAACTTATCCACTGGCCTCCACTAATCTACATCGTCTGGGAAAGCCTATTTAACTATTCTGGGACTTCCCTTGGGACACTGTCTTTTTTTACTCCTGGGACTCCTCTTCCCTGTTTATATATCACAATGGTTATATTGCTTTTACATGGTGAAGTGCATTTGCCTTGACTACAAAATATTTTAGGGTGAGTTTTTTTGAGCATTTCCTCCCTTTTTGGCTCCTTTTATTCTATTCACAGTACCATATTATTGGCGAGGAGGAGGGAATTTTTTTTTTCCCTCCTTTTGCGCCTTTTAACAACCATTTATATCTGAGCCTTTGGGTATATGACTGCCAGCTATGTATGTTCTTTATCTAGCTCTATTTGGTCATGCAAAAATCTTCAATTATGCTTCATACTCTTTCTTTTGAAGCATGGTACCAATGTTTGGACTATTTTGGACTTGTGTGTACTGATCCTTTTTTCGGACTGTTGGCTTGCTCCATTCTCGTTCTCGCCTCTACATAACACTGAACAAGCGTTGAAAACCATCATGGACTAATGGACTTTGGAGTTTACTACGTTGAATTTTATATTTATTTTTCCATATATATATTCTTTTTGTCAGTAGCTTATCAAGCGCAATTGTAGTGTTCATCGTCCTGGATTTATAAGGGTTAAAATCAGTGTGGAGTCCTACACTCAGTATGTGATCACATGGGGATGCAATACACACAGAATATATTGTTTGTTATTTAAAATATATTTATAATAAAGTAATGCTTTGGAATATCTAGCCATATGTCTGTATGTTTTTTTTTTTTGTTTATTTAGTTTTCACGTTATTATTTTTCCTCCCTCTGTATTTTTGATATATGGGCATAGGGGTTATGTTGTGATCAAGAACATTTTCCTGGTTGCCTTTAGTCAGCTTCCATTTTCCTATATATATATTTCTTTCTCTGTAAGCCCACGTTTATTATCATTATATTTCTTTAATTCAGGCAAAGTGAATTATGCCGCTCCATCTTGGGCACCGTGTATGTGTATTTATACATATATACATCTGCATATATAAGTCTATGATTTTCAGTTAATTAGATACTTATTTCTTACTTGTGTGTGTATGTGTCGTTTTTTTTTGTTTGTTTTTTTGTTTTCTTATATGGCAGGGTATAAAAATGATTTTGTTGGGCTCAACCTTCCTGTCTTGTGGGTATACTGGGTGATTGTTGCCGGTATACCGGCTGCTGGTACAGGAATTGTATGTTTTGCGCATGCGCTGGATTCTCCGCAAACTTTATTCTATTCCTCAGACTTTTAATGCGCAGCTGCATACATTTTCGTTTCGACGCATGCGCAGTTTGGAGCTAAAATCAACTTTATTGTCACTGACAATCCGCGGTGAAAAACAAGATGGCGGATTCCCATCACTGTTTTTGCGCAAAATGGACCATGCTCTCCAGGTAATTCTCCGCCAGGTGATTAATTTTTGTAATTAGCGATAGTTGGTATATATAGCACATCTATTTGACACGGTGCACATGAACTTCCTCCCCTGAAGAAGCCACATTGTTAGTGGCAATATGCGTGGGGTTCACCCGCTACTTACCTCTTGTTCACATGGCTCTTTGCTGGACTTCCAGGTGTCCCATTCATGGGATCTGAGCACTGGCCTCCTTCTCTGCCTCTTCATCTGTTAGGTGGATAACAGGTTTTGTATAGCAACCGGACTGGGGCATTGGACCAGATACACACAGTTGGGTCATTAGTGTCATTTAAGTTTTCCTTCAAAACCTTGTTTTACATCTTGGATACTATTATCCCCTTTTTGTCCGAGCATGATCTTTATTGTGTGCTAAAAAAGCCTGCGTATATTTATTTGTGTCCATGTACGCTGATTTTTTATTTTTTTTTGTACAGGACATATATGCATATATATATATATATATATATATATATATATATGTATATATACTAGCTATTGAACCCGTTCTACGCCCGGGTGGCGAGCATTTATATTGGTATATGGTCTCCATCCTGGTATGTGCTGCTCCATCCTGCGTCCCCATCCTGTCATGTGCTGCTCCATCCTGCGCCCCCATTCTGACATGTGCTGCTCCATCCTGCACCCCCATTCTGTCATGTGCTGCTCCATCCTGCGCCCCCATCCTGTCATGTGCTGCTCCATCCTGCGCCCCCATTCTGACATGTGCTGCTCCATCCTGCGCCCCCATCCTGTCATGTGCTGCTCCATCCTGCGCCCCCATTCTGACATGTGCTGCTCCATCCTGCACCCCCATTCTGTCATGTGCTGCTCCATCCTGCACCCCCATTCTGTCATGTGCTGTTCCCATCCTGCGCCCCCGTTCTGTCATGTGCTGCTCCCATACTGCACCTGCATTCTGTCATTTGCTACTCCCATCCTGCGCCCCCATCCTGTCATGTGCTGCTGCCATCCTGCACCCCCGTTCTGTCATGTGCTGCTCCCATCCTGCGCCTCCGTTCTGTCATGTGCTGCTGCCATCCTGCGCCGCCGTTCTTTAATTTGCTGCTCCCATCCATATGCCCCATACGCTGCTCCATAAGATGCTCCATAGTATATGCCCGTATCAGGTGGCGTAAGTAACAAATAGCTGTGGCATGAAGTGCCACAGCATAATCAGGGCGCAAATATGTGCACGGTGTCCCCCTGCTCCCGACCCCCCTGCTCCCGGCAGTCCGCGCCTTCTGGCGCCATTTTTTTTTTCCTGACACTCTATAATGTAACGCAAGGAGCGTCGCGCCTGCGCAGTCTATAAAGGCTTCGGACAGAGTGACGCTCCCAGCATTATTTTATAGATACCCTTTCCCACCACATATTTTATATGGTACTGTGAATAGATGGGGGCTGCTCTTATTGATATTTTTTCCTGTATTTAACATTTATTGTTGAGTCCATGTACACAGCATCGAGCATATTTTTGGTAGTTACGGGATGTCCATGATCCATATTATTGGACATGGCCTTTGTGGATTTTCAGAACTGTTTTAAATGTTTTTAAATTGCTGTGTTTGTAGTGTCATGTTTTTTTCCATAATAAATTGTGTTTAATTTGTTTGGGTGTTCCCTATGTAGCATGTCATATGGAACTCTGCAGCTCCTTCAGGGTTACATTTGGTCCAGGGGTGGATTAAGGGTAGCCAGGGCCCCGGGCTGTTCAGACACTGTGGGCCCCCGGTCATGTGACGGGGGTCATGTGACGGGGTCATGTGACGGGGGTCATATGACAGGGGTCATGATATACCCAAACCAGATTATTCCAGAAAAATGGCCGGGCCCTACTCTACTGTAACCTATTAAATATTTGTTAAAATCTGCAATACAATTTAGGTATATTTTGACCAATAATATCACATACAAGGAACAAATGCCACCGAACCATGTCAAGACCACATATTACCACCACTTGGTGACCAAATAGCACATATAAGGGACAAATACCGCAACACCATGTCCAGACCACATATTACCACCACATAGTGACTGAATACTACAATACTGACAGTAATAAAAAAAATAAAAAACACAATACTATCACCATAAGTGCCATTATTCACAGGAGATCTGTACTTAGTATGCAGTGTCTGTGTAGAGGTAATACAGAGATCACTGGTGACATTATACACAGGAGCTCTGTATATAGTATACAGTGTATATTGTCAGTGTATAGATAACACTGACTCACCAGTGATTTCTCTAGGTGAAGTCCTTCATCTGTCATCCAGCACAGACCGCCATCATTTCTTCCAGCCAACGCTCGTTTGTTGTTTCTGCAGGAAATAACACAGTTATCTCATAGTCCGCTTGCAGAACACATTACTTAATTTTTCCCAATTTCATCATTACACCACATGAAGAAAAAAAGGCGATATAGTGTCACTCTGAGTCTGCACAGTAATAGGACCGCCCCCCCATTTAAAACAGTATACTCAAAAAATAAAATAAATACATCACTGCAGTAATAATATCCCTTAATTAGCCCCTACGGAAATAATATTCCCCATCCTGGCCCCGTGTATCTCATTCCTGGCTCCTGCAATATGTTCTCGCATCCTGCCCTCTTTAGTACCCATCCTGACCCATCTGTCTCCATCCTGTCCCATGAAAGTGTGTTCAACAATCTGCCCCAGTGTGGCCAGCATATTATCCCCAGTGTGTCCAGCATATTACCACCAGTGTGTCCAGGAATCTGCCCCAGTATGTCCAGCATTGCCCCCAGTGTTTCCTGTCCAGCAATATGCCCCAGTATGTCCAATTGTCCAGCATTGCCCACAGTTTGTTCAGCAATCTGCCCCACTGTGTCCAGCAATCATCTGCCCCAGACTGTGTCCTCCATCATTGCCCCAGTGTCTCCAGCAATCATCTGCCCCAGACTGTGTCCTCCAGCATTGCCCCAGTGTCTCCTGCATTGCCCCAGTGTGTCCAACAATCATCTGCCCCAGACTGTGTCCTCCAGCATTGCCCCAGTGTCTCCTGCATTGCCCCAGTGTGTCGAGCAATTATCTGCCCCAGACTGTGTCCTCCAGCATTGCCCCAGTGTCTCCTGCATTGCCCCAGTGTGTCCAGCAATCATCTGCCCCAGTCCCCAGACTGTATCCTTCAGCATTGCCCCAGTGTGTCCAGCAATCATCTCAGCTGCCCCAGACTGTGTCCTCCAGCATTGCCCCAGTGTGTCCAGCAATCATCTGCCCCAGACCCCAGACTGTGTCCTCCAGCATTGCCCCAGTATCTCCTGCATTGCCCCAGTGTGTCCAGCAATCATCTGCCCCAGACCCCAGACTGTGTCCTCCAGCATTGCCCCAGTGTGTCCAGCAATCATCTCATCTGCCCCAGACTGTGTCCTCCAGCATTGCCCCAGTGTCTCCTGCATTGCCCCAGTGTGTCCAGCAATCATCTGCCCCAGTCCCCAGACTGTGTCCTCCAGCATCATTGCCCCAATGTGTCCAGCAATCATCTGCCCCAGTCCCCAGACTGTGTCCTCCAGCATCATTGCCCCAATGTGTCCAGCAATCATCTGCCCCAGTCCCCAGACTGTGTCCTCCAGCATCATTGCCCCAGTGTGTCCAGCAATCAGACTGCCCCAGACTGTGTCCTGCTCCCAGCATTGCCCCCAGAGTGTACAGCAATCTGCCCCAGTGTCTGACTCCTCCACCGTTAGGTTATAAAAAAAAAAAAAATTCTCCTCACCTGCCCAGCGATCCAGGCGGCGAGCTCCCTCCAGCAGCGCGCACTCGCCAGCGACTCACAATGACATCAGACGCCGGCGACGTGTGCGCTGCGCCTGCGGCTGACTTCGGCCGCCGCTTCCAGTTGGCTGGCGGCTGTTGTCAACTATTGCCGTGCGATAGGAAACCGCCGCAGGCAGCGCCGGTAGGGACCCGGTGAGCAGATGAGACAGGCCCGATGAGGGCCCCCTCTCTCTGCCCACCGGGTCCGGGGGGGCGCCCGGCACGGCAGTGAAGGCACGGCACATAAATTTGATCATTGGGAGGTAACTAATGCGTCGCCACCAGTCTGACAGGGGCGGCCGGTGGGTGCACACTGTCACTGACTGTCTGGACTCTGCACTGCCAGTAGTAATGCCCTGATGATGTCAGCGGCCGGCGGGCAATCAGTGCGGTAGCCCAGGACCCCCCACACCACTGGGCCCTGGGCTACCGCCCATATTGACCCTCTGATAACCCGCCCCTGATTTGGTCACTGTTCTGCCTTTCCTTGCCCGAGCTGTCAGTTTTAGTAGGCAGCTCTCTCTTTGTTTGCTGTGGTTCCATGTGCTTTCTATTTGATGATAATGGATTTGATGGTGCTCTGGGGATCATCAGAGATTGGGAGATTTTTTTTTTTATAATCCAACCCTTTCTTGTACTTCTCAACAACGTTGTCCTTGGTTTGTTTGGAGATTTCCCTGGTCTTCATAGTGTTGTGTGGTTACTGGTGCCTCTTACTTCAGGGTGTTGCAGCCTCTGTTGCCATACAGACCATATCACACATAGACAAAATCCTACAAAAATACTCCCATAATAAGCATAAATAATAAATGAATAAATCTTTATTGGAAATCACATAAAGACTATTTAAAGGGAACCTGTCACCCCGTTTTTTCAGTATGAGATAAAAATACCGTTAAATAGGGCCTGAGCTGTGCGTTACAATAGGGTATTTTTTATCCCCTGAATCCCCACCTATGCTGCCGAAATACCTTACAAAAGTCGCCGTTTTCGCCTGTCAATCACGCTGGTCTGGTCAAAAGGGCGTGGTCACAGCGCTGTTTCTCCCCCACATCTTGCTTATCTTCCCGTTGGTGGCGTAGTGCTTCTCGCATGCGCAAGTGCCGAATGCACTGCGCAGCTGTAGAAAAAAACACGATCTGCGCTATTCAGCGGTTTATCGGTGGGCGCGGCCATCTTCCGCGTGTGCGCAGATGGAGTGTTCTGCCTCCTGGGGCTTCAGGAAAATGGCCGCGGGATGCCGCGTGTGCGCAGATGGAGATCGCGGTGGCCATTTTCCTGAAGCCCCAGGAAGCAGAACACTCCATCTGCTGTTGTGAATTCCGCTCTTGGGCTCCCTCCGGTGGTTGTAAGTGGCACTTTTGTGAGTTCTGCTCTTGGGCTCCCTCTTGTGGTTTCAAGTGGTATGGCTGCTCCTTGGAGTTAGCTGTCTTCAGCTGCTTCCACTGATCGTCTTTTCTGCTCTGCTATTTATGCCTGGCTCTGTCCTTCAGCCAGTGCTACTTGTAAATGGTTCCTGGTTGGATGCACATCTCTTTGGAGTTCCCTGTTATCCTGACCAGTTCAGCTAAGCTAAGTTTTTGCTTGCTCTTTTCTGTCCACAGGTTGTGGACTTATCCGTTCTATGCTTCTATATTTGTCCAGCGTTATCAGTATGAATTAATTCTGTCTTGCTGGAAGCTCTGGGAAGCAGATTTACCCTCCACACCTTTAGTCAGGTGTGGAGTTTTTTAGTAAACTCTGCATGGATTTTTGTAGTGTTTAATACTGACCGCACAGTATTCCATCCTGTCCTATCTATCTAGCTAGACTGGCCTCCTGTGCTCATCCTGGTTTCATTCTGTGTATGTCTTTTCCCTCTCCACTCAGTCATTATTTGTGGGGGGCTAATCTATCCTTTGTGGATTTTCTCTGAGGCAAGATAGTTTTCCTGCTTCTATCTTTAGGGGTAGTTAGCTCTTAGGCGGTGACGAGGTGCCTAGGGAGAGTTAGGAGCACCCCACGGCTACTTCTAGTGTTGTGTTGAGCTTAGGGACTGCGGTCAGTACAGTTACCACTTCCTTCAGAGCTCGTTCCATGTTGCTCCTAAACCACCGCATCATAACAATCTGCGCACGCGCGGCCTCAGGAAGATGGCCGCGCCCACCGATAAACCGCTGAATAGCGCAGATCGCGCTTTTTTCTACAGCTGCGCAGTGCATTCGGCACTTGCGCATGCGAGAAGCACTACGCCACCAACGGGAAGATAAGCAAGATGTGGGGGGAAACAGCGCTGTGACCACGCCCTTTTGACCAGACCAGCCTGATTGACAGGCGAAAACGGCGACTTTTGTAAGGTATTTCGGCAGCATAGGTGGGGAATCAGGAGACAAAAAATACACTATAGTAATGCACAGCTCAGGCCCTATTTAACAGTATTTTTATCTCATACTGAAAAAACGGGGTGACAGGTTCCCTTTAAAATCAGAGTTTATAAGGACATTAACTACAAAAAGAAATGTGTGTTACATGAAATGTTCAACAATTAATGCTGTAAATAGTTAGGTTGATCTCCATACAGAGAAAAAAGCTATATACCGTATATACTCGAGTATAAGCCGAGATTTTCAGCCCAAATTTTTGGGCTGAAAGTGCCCCTCTCGGCTTATACTCGAGTCACGCTCTGTGGCAGGGTCGGCGGGTGAGGGGGAGAGGTCTGAGGCATACTTACCTAGTCCCGGCGATCCTGACGCTCCCCCTGCCCATCACACTGTCGTCGGGTGCTGCAGCTCTTCCCCTGTACAGCGGTCACGTGGGACCGCTCATTAAACTTATGAATATGGACTCCACTCCCATAGGGGTGGAGCCGCATATTCATTTCTCTAATCAGCGGTAACGGTGACCGCTGATAGAGGAAGAAGCTGCGGCACCGAAGACCAGCTGTCCGGGGGAAGGAGCGGGACGCCGGGAGCAGGTAAGTATCGCATATTCACCTATCCCCATTCCACACGCCGGGCGCCGCTCCATCTTCCCAGCGTCCCTCCGCTCTGACTGTGCTGGTCAGAAAGCGCGATGATGCATATAGTGTGCGCGCCGCCCTCTGCCTGATCAGTCAGTGCGGAGAGACGCCGGGACCGGACGCTGGGGAGCTGCAAGCAAGAGAGGTGAGTATGTGTTTTGTTTTTTTTATTGCAGCAGCAGCAGCAGCGTTATATATGGCACGGATTTATGTGGAGCATCTATGGGGCCATAATGAACGGTGCAGAGCATATATGGCACAGCTTTATATGGAGCATTTATGGGGCAAAACTGAACGGTGCAGAGCATACAGTCATGGCCAAAAGTATTGACACCACTGCAATTCTGTCAGATAATACTCATTTTCTTCTTGAAAATGATTGCAAACACAAATTATTTGGTATTATTATCTTCATTTAATTTGTCTTAAATGAAAAAAGCACAAAAAGAATTGTCCTAAAGCCAAATTGGATATAATTCCACACCAAACATAAAAAGGGGGTGGACAAAAGTATTGGCACTGTTCAAAAAATCATGTGATGCTTCTCTAATTTGTGTAATTAACAGCACCTGTAACTTACCTGTGGCACCTAACAGGTGTTGGCAATAACTAAATCACACTTGCAGCCAGCTGACATGGATTAAAGTTGACTCAGCCTCTGTCCTGTGTCCTTGTGTGACCACATTGAGCATGGAGAAAAGAAAGACCAAAGAACTGTCTGAGGACTTGAGAAACCAAATTGTGAGGAAGCATGAGCAATCTCAAGGCTACAAGTCCATCTCCAAAGACCTGAATGTTCCTGTGTCTACCGTGCGCAGTGTCATCAAGAAGTGTAAAGCCCATGGCACTGTGGCTAAGCTCCCTAGATGTGGACGGAAAATAAAAATTGACAAGAGATTTCAACGCAAGATTGTGCGGATGCTGGATAAAGAACCTCGACTAACATCCAAACAAGTTCAAGCTGCCCTGCAGTCCGAGGGTACAACAGTGTCAGCCCGTACTATCCGTCGGTGTCTGAATGAAAAGGGACTGTATGGTAGGAGACCCAGGAAGACCCCACTTCTTACTCCGAGACATAAAAAAGCCAGGCTGGAGTTTGCCAAAACTTACCTGAAAAAGCCTAAAACGTTTTGGAAGAATGTTCTCTGGTCATATGAGACAAAAGTAGAGCTCTTTGGGCAAAGTGTCATGATCCCAATGGCAGGGGATCACAAAAGGACAAGCACAAAAAACAAAACAAGCTCTAGGGTGATGGAAACTGAGCTGACCGCGATCCTGAACCTAACACACAACTAGCTGTAGCCGGGGAACGTGCCTACGATGATTCCTAGACGTCTCGCGCCAGCCGAAGGACTAACTTCCCCTATTAGAAGAAACACAGACCTCTCTTGCCTCCTTGTAATGACGGTGAAATGAGAGGAAAGCACATACGCAGTTATGAAAACAGATTCAGCAAAATGAGGCCCGCTAAAGCTAGATAGCAGAGGATACAAAAGTGAACTGCGCGGTCAGCGAAAAACCCTACAAAAAACCATCCTGAAATTACTTGAACTCATGTGCCAACTCATGGAACATGAGGAGTAATATCAGCCCACTAGAGCAACCAGCAAAAAGGAATCACATATCTGCAAGCTGGACTAAGACAAAAATCAAGCAAAACGTGGAAAAGGAAAATCAAAAACTTAGCTTGTCCTGAAGATTACAGAAGCGGGAAGCAGAGGTAACAAGACACACTGATTACATTGATAGCCGGCGAGGAAATGACAAGAAAGCCAGGTTAAATAGGAAACTTCCATATCCTGATAGAACAGGTGGACACCAGAGACCGCAGAAAACACAAGTCACCCAGTACCATCTGTAACCACCAGAGGGAGCCCAAAAACAGAATCCACAACAGTACCCCCCCCTTGAGGAGGGGTCACCGAACCCTCACGAGAACCACCAGGGCGACCAGGATGAGCCCTATGAAATGCACGGACCAAATCAGCAGCATGAACATCAGAGGCAACCACCCAAGAATTATCCTCCTGACCATAACCCTTCCACTTGACCAAATATTGGAGTTTCCGTCTGGAAACACGAGAATCCAAGATCTTCTCCACAACATACTCCAATTCTCCCTCCACCAGCACCGGAGCAGGAGGTTCAAGCGAAGGAACAACAGGTACCTCATACCTCCGCAACAACGACCGATGGAACACATTATGAATAGCAAACGATGCCGGGAGATCCAAACGAAACGACACAGGGTTAAGAATTTCCAAGATCCTATAGGGACCGATGAACCGAGGCTTGAACTTAGGAGAAGAGACCTTCATAGGAACAAAACGAGAAGACAACCACACCAAGTCCCCAACATGAAGTCGAGGACCCACGCGGCGACGGCGATTAGCAAACTGCTGCTGCTTCAAATTGTCCACCACATGACTCCAAATCTGATGCAACCTATCCACCACCATGTCCACTCCAGGACAATCAGAAGGCTCCACCTGACCAGAGGAAAAACGAGGATGAAACCCCGAATTACAAAAGAAAGGAGAAACCAAGGTAGCAGAACTAGCCCGATTATTAAGGGCAAATTCGGCAAGCGGCAAAAAGGTAACCCAGTCATCTTGATCAGCAGAAACAAAACACCTTAAATAAGTTTCCAAGGTCTGATTAGTTCGTTCCGTCTGGCCATTCGTCTGAGGATGGAATGCAGACGAAAAGGACAAATCAATGCCCATCTTAGCACAGAACGTCCGCCAAAATCTAGACACAAACTGGAATCCCCTGTCAGAAACGATGTTCTCCGGAATCCCATGCAAACGAACCACGTTCTGAAAAAACAGAGGGACCAACTCAGAGGAGGAAGGTAACTTAGGCAAGGGTACCAGATGAACCATCTTAGAAAAGCGGTCACACACAACCCAGATGACGGACATTTTTTGAGAGACAGGGAGATCCGAAATAAAGTCCATGGAAATGTGCGTCCAAGGCCTCTTCGGGATAGGCAAAGGTGACAACAATCCACTGGCCCGAGAACAGCAAGGCTTAGCCCGAGCGCAAACTTCACAAGACTGCACAAAAGAACGCACATCCCTCGACAAGGAAGGCCACCAAAAAGACCTGGCCACCAAGTCTCTAGTACCAAATATTCCAGGATGACCTGCCAACGCAGAAGAATGGACCTCGGAGATGACTCTACTGGTCCAATTATCCGGAACAAACAGTCTTTCAGGCGGACAACGATCAGGTTTATCCGCCTGAAACTCCTGCAAAGCACGTCGCAAGTCTGGGGAGACAGCCGACAAAATCACCCCATCCCTAAGGATACCAGTGGGCTCAGAATTTCCAGGGGAGTCAGGCACAAAACTCCTAGAAAGAGCATCCGCCTTCACATTCTTTGAACCTGGCAGGTATGAAACCACAAAATCGAAACGGGAGAAAAACAGTGACCAACGAGCCTGTCTAGGATTCAGACGCTTGGCAGACTCAAGGTAAATCAGATTTTTGTGATCAGTCAAGACCACCACACGATGTCTAGCACCCTCAAGCCAATGACGCCACTCCTCAAATGCCCGCTTCATGGCCAAAAGCTCCCGATTACCAACATCATAATTCCGCTCAGTGGGCGAAAACTTTCTAGAAAAGAACACACATGGCTTCATCACTGAGCAATCGGAGCTTCTCTGCGACAAAACCGCCCCCGCTCCAATCTCGGAAGCATCAACCTCAACCTGAAAAGGAAGCGAAACATCTGGCTGACGCAACACAGGAGCAGAAGAAAACCGGCGCTTAAGTTCCTGAAAGGCCTCCACAGCCGCAGGAGACCAATCAGCAACATCAGCACCCTTCTTAGTCAAATCCGTCAAAGGCTTAACAACACTAGAAAAATTAGCAAAGCCCAAGAACTTCTGTAGACTCTTAAGAGATGTAGGCTGCGTCCAGTCACAAATAGCCTGAACCTTGACGGGATCCATCTCAATAGTAGAAGGGGAAAAAATATACCCCAAAAAAGAAATCTTCTGGACTCCAAAGAGACACTTTGAACCTTTTACAAACAAAGAATTGGCCCGCAGGACCTGAAACACCTTCCTGACCTGCTGAACATGGGACCCCCAGTCATCAGAAAAAACTAAAACATCATCCAAATACACAATCATAAATTTATCCAGATATTCACGGAAAATATCGTGCATAAAGGACTGGAAGACAGAAGGAGCATTAGAAAGTCCAAAAGGCATCACCAAATACTCAAAATTTAGGGTTGAGCGAAACGGGTCAAACATTTTCAAAAGTCGCCGACTTTTGGCGAAGTCGAGTTTCATGAAACCCGATCCGACCCCTGTGCGTGGTCGGCCATGCGGTACGCGACTTTCGCGCCAAAGTTGCGTTTCAATGACGCGAAAAGCGCCATTTCTCAGCCAATGAAGGTAAACGCAGAGTGTGGGCAGCGTGATGACATAGGTCCTGGTCCCCACCATCTTAGAGAAGGGCATTGCAGTGATTGGCTTGCTGTCTGCGGCGTCACAGGGGCTATAAAGGGGAGTTCCCGCCGACCGCCATGTTACTGCTGCTGATCTGAGCTTAGGGAGAGGTTGCTGCCGCTTCGTCAGAAGCAGGGATAGCGTTAGGCAGGGTCCATTAACCACAAAACCGCTTGTGCTGTAGCGATTTCCACTGCCCAACACCACCTTCGGTGTGCAGGGACAGTGGAAGCTCCTTTTTTTTTTTTTTTTTTCCTCAGCGCTGTAGCTCATTGGGCTGCCCTAGAAGGCTCCCTGATAGCTGCATTGCTGTGTGTACGCCGCTGTGCAAACCAACTGCTTTTTTCAAAGCACAAATCCTCTTGTTCCTTCCTTTCTGCACAGCTATCTTGTTTGTTTGTCCACACTTTTTATTTAATTTGTGCATCAGTCCACTCCTTATTGCTGCCTGCCATACCTGGCTGAGATTACTGCAGGGAGATAGTAATTGAAGGACAGTTCCTTTTTTTTTTTTTTTTTTTGTGGGAGATTAAGATTGACATTTCTGCTAGAGTGCCATCTCTGTCTGTGTCATCTCTCACTCAGTGGGCCATAGAAAGCCTATTTATTTTTTTGCTTGATTTGGGTTCCAAAATCTACCAGAAAAAATCACAACATCAATCAGTGGGAGAAAAATATTGGCCTCAGGGCTTGTGTGCCACTCCTTACTCCTGTGTGTGCCATCTCTCACTCAGTGGGCCATAGAAAGCCTATTAATTTTTTTGCTTGATTTGGGTTCTAAATTCTACCTGAAAAAATCAATAAATCAATCAGTGGGAGATTAATATTGGCCTTTGGGCTTGTGTGCCAGTCCTAAGCGTGCCATCTCTCTCTCTCTCAGATAGTGGGCCATAGAAAGCCTATTTTTTTATTATTTTATTGGGTTTATAAATTTTCCCTGGAAAAAAAAAAAAGTGGGAGATTAATATTGGCCTCTGGGCTTGTGTGCCAGTCCTGAGTGTGCCATCTCTCTCACAAATAGTGGGCCATAGAAAGCCTATTTATTTTTTTGGTTGATTTGGGTTCATAATTCTACCTGAAAAAATCAATCAATCAATCAGTGGGAGATTAATATTGGCCTTTGGGCTTGTGTGCCAGTCCTGAGCGTGCCATCTCTCTCACAAATAGTGGGCCATAGAAAGCCTATTTATTTTTTGGGTTGATTTGGGTTCCTAATTCTACCTGAAAAAATCAATCAATCAATTGGGAGAAAAATATTGGCCTCAGGGCTTGTGTGCCACTCCTTACTCCTGTGTGTGCCATCTCTCACTCAGTGGGCCATAGAAAGCCTATTAATTTTTTTGCTTGATTTGGGTTCCAAAATCTACCTGAAAAAAATCACTAAATCAATCAGTGGGAGATTAATATTGGCCTCTGGGCTTGTGTGCCACTCCTGACTCCTGTGTGCGTCATCTGTCACTCAGTGGGCCCTAGAAAGCCTATTTTTTGTTTTATTTGTTTTCTAAATTCTCCCTGAAACAATCATTTTATTTTCTTTGGTTTCTAAATTATTCCTGAAAAAAATCATTTTTTTTGTATTTTTTTTCTCTCAAGTCTCCCTGAAAAAAAAAAAAAAAAAAAATCTGTGGGAGATTCATATTGCCCCTTCTGCTTGTGTGCCAGTCTTGACTCCTGGGTGTGCCATCTCTCTCTCTCTCCCCAATTGTGGGCCATAGAAAGCCTATTAATTTTTTTGCTTGATTTGGGTTCCAAAATCTACCTGAAAAAAATCACTAAATCAATCAGTGGGAGATTAATATTGGCCTCTGGGCTTGTGTGCCACTCCTGACTCCTGTGTGCGTCATCTGTCACTCAGTGGGCCCTAGAAAGCCTATTTTTTGTTTTATTTGTTTTCTAAATTCTCCCTGAAACAATCATTTTATTTTCTTTGGTTTCTAAATTATTCCTGAAAAAAATCATTTTTTTGGTATTTTTTTTTCTCTCAAGTCTCCCTGAAAAAAAAAAAAAAAAAAAAAAATCTGTGGGAGATTCATATTGCCCCTTCTGCTTGTGTGCCAGTCTTGACTCCTGGGTGTGCCATCTCTCTCTCTCTCCCCAATTGTGGGCCATAGAAAGCCTATTAATTTTTTTGCTTGATTTGGGTTCCAAAATCTACCTGAAAAAATAACTAAATCAATCGGTGGGAGATTAATATTGGCCTCTGGGCTTGTGTGCCACTCCTGACTCCTGTGTGCGTCCTCTCTCACTCAGTGGGCCCTACAAAGCCTTTTTTTTTTTTTTTTTTTCCTAAATTCTCCCTGAAACAATCATTTCATTTTATTTGTTTTATAAATTCTTCTGTAAAAAATAATTTTTTTTTAATTTTTTTTTTTCTGAAGTCTCCCTTTTAAAAAAAACAAACACAAATCAGTGGGAGATAAATATTTACATTTGCGCTTCAGTGACAGTCCTGCGTGTGTGCCATCTCATTTGTTGCCAACAACAACAGAGTGTGTAACATTGTGGCTGATTTTCGTTGTGGTCTCACCCACCTGTAAAGGGGTAGCTAAATCATACTGAAGTTATAGCTCACCGTGTAAGTTGTGTGACAGCAACAAATACCGTTCGTTTGTTAACGTTTTTAAAACAATGAGGAAGTCTGGTGGAAGAGGTCGTGGCCGGGGGCGTTCATTGTCAGCTGGTAATGAGGGTAGTGGTAGTGGTGGAGCATCAGCTGGTCGTGGGAAAAAAAATATTGCACCTAAGTCTGGAGCTGTGGAGCCAGGTTCGTCGTCTGGCTACACAAGGCCTCGAACGCTCCCTTTTCTGGGAGTAGGAAAACCGCTTTTAAAGCCGGAGCAGCAAGAGCAAGTTTTGGCTTATCTTGCTGACTCAGCCTCTAGCTCTTTTGCCTCCTCTCGTGAAACTGGTAAATGTCAAAGCAGCGCGTCGTTAGTGGATGTTCACGGTCAGGGACAAGTCGCTTCCTTGTCCTCTTCAGCAAAAACAACAACAGAGAAGAATGCAGCAGGCGACAACGGGTTACTCCATGGAGCTCTTTACACATACCGTCCCTGGCTTAGAAAGTGAAGCAGTTAACAGTCCATGCCCATTACAAGTTGAATCTGACATGGAGTGCACTGATGCACAGCCACAGCCAGACTACTATCCTGGTCCTTTGACTCAGACCACAACATTGCCATCGCAGGGTGCTGATCAAGAATCAGACCCTGATGAGACTATGTTGCCCCATCACGAACGCTATACCACCGACCGACACGGTGACACAGACGAAGTTGCACACGAGCTACAAGAAGAGGTAATAGATGACCCAGTTCTTGACCCCGATTGGCAGCCATTGGGGGAACAGGGTGCAGGCGGCAGCAGTTCTGAAGCGGAGGAGGAGGGGCCGCAGCAGGCATCAACATCGCAACAGGTTCCATCTGCCGGGCCCGTATCTTGCCCAAAACACGTGGCAAAGCTAAAACCTGTTGGAGGACAGCGTGGCCATCCGGATAAAGCTCAGTCTGCAATGCCTGAAAAGGTATCCAATGCTAGAAAGAGTGCAGTCTGGCATTTTTTTAAACAACATCCAATTGATCAGCGCAAAGTCATCTGTCAAAAATGTTCAACTACCTTAAGCAGAGGACAGAATCTGAAAAGTCTCAATACAAGTTGCATGCATAGACATTTAACCACCATGCATTTGCAAGCCTGGACTAACTACCAAACGTCCCTTAAGGTTGTAGCACCCTCGGCCAATGAAGCTAGTCAGCAACGCAACATCCCTTCCGGCAGTGTAGGGCCACCATTTTCCGCACCACCTGCAGTATCTGTGCAGGTTTCTTTGCCAGGCCAAAGCAGTCAGGGTCAGGGAATCACCAGTTTCGTAGTAGGAAACACTGCATCTAGGGCACCGGTGGCAACAATACCATCTCCCACCGTCTCTCAGTCTGCCATGTCCACCGGCACCCCCGCTAGTTCCACGATCTCCAGCTCTCCAGTCCAGCTCACCCTACATGAGACTATGGTTAGAAAAAGGAAGTACTTAGCCTTGCATCCGCGTACACAGGGTTTGAACGCACACATAGCTAGACTAATCTCGTTAGAGATGATGCCCTACCGGTTAGTTGAAAGCGAAGCTTTCAAAGCCCTGATGGACTACGCTGTACCACGCTACGAGCTACCCAGTCGACACTTTTTTTCCAGAAAAGCCATCCCAGCCCTCCACCAGCATGTTAAAGAGCGCATCGTCCATGCACTCAGGCAATCTGTGAGCACAAAGGTGCACCTGACAACAGATGCATGGACCAGTAGGCATGGCCAGGGACGTTACGTGTCCATCACGGCACACTGGTTAAATGTGGTGGATGCAGGGTCCACAGGGGACAGCAAGTTTGGGACAGTTCTGCCTAGCCCACGGTCTAGGAAACAATTGGCTGTAGCCGTTCGCACCCCCTCCTCCTCCTCTTCGTCCTCCTGCAGAAGCGAGAGCTCGTCCACAGACGGCAGTCGCACTACCACTCCATCCGCAGCTGCCACTGTTGCACACCAGGTCTCCCATTATGGGGCAGCTACTGGCAAACGTCAGCAGGCTGTATTGGCTATGAAGTGTTTGGGCGACAACAGACACACCGCGGAAGTTCTGTCCGAGTTCTTGCAGAAAGAAACGCAGTCGTGGCTGGGCACTGTAGATCTTGAGGCAGGCAAGGTAGTGAGTGATAACGGAAGGAATTTCATGGCTGCCATCTCCCTTTCCCAACTGAAACACATTCCTTGCCTGGCTCACACCTTAAACCTGGTGGTGCAGTGCTTCCTGAAAAGTTATCCGGGGTTATCCGACCTGCTCCTCAAAGTGCGTGGACTTTGCTCACATATCCGCCGTTCGCCCGTACACTCCAGCCGTATGCAGACCTATCAGCGTTCTTTGAACCTTCCCCAGCATCGCCTAATCATAGACGTTGCAACAAGGTGGAACTCAACACTGCACATGCTTCAGAGACTGTGTGAACAGAGGCGGGCTGTTATGTTTTTGTGGGAGGATACACATACACGGGCAGGCAGTAGGATGGCAGACATGGAGTTGTCAGGTGTGCAGTGGTCGAAGATTCAAGTCATGTGTCAAGTCCTTCAGTGTTTTGAGGAATGCACACGGCTGGTTAGTGCAGACAACGCCATAATAAGCATGAGCATCCCCCTAATGCGTCTGCTGATGCAAAGTTTGACGCACATAAAGGATCAGGCGTCTGCAGCTGAGGAAGAGGAAAGCCTTGATGACAGTCAGCCATTGTCTGGCCAGGGCAGTGTACAGGATGAGGTAGCGGGCGAAGAGGAGGACGAGGAGGATGATGGGGATGATTATATTTTTAATGAGGAAGCTTTTCCGGGGCCACTGGAAATTGGTGGCGCGGCAAGGCCGGGTTCTGGTTTTTTGAGGGACACAAGTGACGTGGATTTGCCTGAAACTGCCCCTCAACCAAGCACAACCGCAGATTTGAGAACTGGAACTTTGGCCCACATGGCGGATTATGCCTTACGTATCCTCAAAAGGGACACACGCATAACTAAAATGATGAATGATGACGATTACTGGTTGGCCTGCCTCCTTGATCCTCGCTATAAAGGCAAATTGCAAAATATAATGCCACATGAGAACTTGGAACTAATATTAGCAACCAAACAATCAACTCTTGTTGACCGTTTGCTTCTGGCATTCCCTGCACACAGCGCCCGTGATCGTTTTCACACGAGCTGCAGGGGCCAGCAGACCAGAGGAGTTAGAGGGGCAGAAATCAGAAGTGGCGTTGGCCAGAGGGGTTTTCTGACCAGGTTGTGGAGTGATTTTGCTATGACCGCAGACAGGACAGGTACTGCAGCATCAATTCAAAGTGACAGGAGACAACATTTGTCCAGTATGGTTACAAACTATTTTTCATCCCTTATCGATGTTCTCCCTCAACCGTCATTCCCATTTGATTACTGGGCATCAAAATTAGACACCTGGCCAGAATTGGCAGAATATGCATTGCAGGAGCTTGCTTGCCCGGCAGCTAGTGTCCTATCAGAAAGAGTATTCAGTGCTGCAGGTTCAATACTAACAGAAAAAAGGACTCGTCTGGCTACCCAAAATGTAGATGATCTAACCTTCATTAAAATGAACCACAACTGGATTTCGAAATCTTTTGCCCCACCTTGCCCGGCTGACACCTAGCTTTCCTATGAAAAGGTCTTGCCTGTGGACTATTCTGAATGCCTTTTCCAATCTCGTAATTTTCAGCACCTGATTGTCCAGCATACGACATGTTTACACCTCACTAAATGGCCAAACTCCCCACACGGGGCCGTGGTATCGACACTTGGCGACAGCACCCGTGAGAGTGCAGTTTGTCTGAAGAGGTGGGTGAGCCCGCTTTTGGTCGACGGCACTGCCACTGGGTCCCTCCTAGTACAATAAAGTGTCTCTGGCGGTGGTGGTGCGCACCCAACGTCAGACACACCGTTGTAATATGAGGGGCCCTGGGCCTGTACCGCCGGCCACAAGACAGTTTCCCCCCACCCCAGCTCAAACAGTGCTCTACCACTTGCAAAATTATCTCACAGCTCCACCAATGTTTAGTCTATGCGCTGACATCCTTCAATGCCTGCCACTGACAATACCATTGTATTGACATTTTTGTTATGTTAGGCCTTCGATGCCTGTCTGTGGTCACTCCTTCCACTAGGCCTCCACTGACCACACCACTGCTGTCCGTGTACCCCTGGAACCAATTTAAAATTGCCTACAGCCATGTGTTATTATTTTAGGCCTTCGATGCCTGTCTGCGGTCACTCCTTCCACTAGGCCTCCACTGACCACACCACTGCTGTCCGTGTACCCCTGGAACCAATTTAAAATTGCCTACAGCCATGTGTTATTATTTTAGGCCTTCGATGCCTGTCTGCGGTCCATTCTTTCAACTACTACTACACTGACCAGGTCACTGCTGCCCGTGTACCCCTGGAACCAATTTAAAATTGCCTACAGCCAGCCCAATTTTTTTATTTTAGGCCTTCGATTCCTGTCTGCGGTCCATTCTTTCAACTACTACTACACTGACCAGGTCACTGCTGCCCGTGTACCCCTGGAACCAATTTAAAATTGCCTACAGCCATGTGTTATTATTTTAGGCCTTCGATGCCTGTCTGCGGTCACTCCTTCCACTAGGCCTCCACTGACCACACCACTGCTGCCCGTGTACCCCTGGAACCAATTTAAAATTGCCTACAGCCATGTGTTATTATTTTAGGCCTTCGATGCCTGTCTGCGGTCACTCCTTCCACTAGGCCTCCACTGACCACACCACTGCTGCCCGTGTACCCCTGGAACCAATTTAAAATTGCCTACAGCCAGCCCAATTTTTTTATTTTAGGCCTTCGATGCCTGTCTGCGGTCCATTCTTTCAACTACTACTACACTGACCAGGGCACTGCTGCCCGTGTACCCCTGGAACCAATTTAAAATTGCCTACAGCCATGTGTTATTATTTTAGGCCTTCGATGCCTGTCTGCGGTCACTCCTTCCACTAGGCCTCCACTGACCACACCACTGCTGCCCGTGTACCCCTGGAACCAATTTAAAATTGCCTACAGCCATGTGTTATTATTTTAGGCCTTCGATGCCTGTCTGCGGTCACTCCTTCCACTAGGCCTCCACTGACCACACCACTGCTGTCCGTGTACCCCTGGAACCAATTTAAAATTGCCTACAGCCATGTGTTATTATTTTAGGCCTTCGATGCCTGTCTGCGGTCCATTCTTTCAACTACTACTACACTGACCAGGTCACTGCTGCCCGTGTACCCCTGGAACCATTTTAAAATTGCCTACAGCCATGTGTTATTATTTTAGGCCTTCGATGCCTGTCTGCGGTCACTCCTTCCACTAGGCCTCCACTGACCACACCACTGCTGTCCGTGTACCCCTGGAACCAATTTAAAATTGCCTACAGCCATGTGTTATTATTTTAGGCCTTCGATGCCTGTCTGCGGTCCATTCTTTCAACTACTACTACACTGACCAGGTCACTGCTGCCCGTGTACCCCTGGAACCAATTTAAAATTGCCTACAGCCATGTGTTATTATTTTAGGCCTTCGATGCCTGTCTGCGGTCACTCCTTCCACTAGGCCTCCACTGACCACACCACTGCTGCCCGTGTACCCCTGGAACCAATTTAAAATTGCCTACAGCCAGCCCAATTTTTTTATTTTAGGCCTTCGATGCCTGTCTGCGGTCCATTCTTTCAACTACTACTACACTGACCAGGTCACTGCTGCCCGTGTACCCCTGGAACCAATTTAAAATTGCCTACAGCCATGTGTTATTATTTTAGGCCTTCGATGCCTGTCTGCGGTCACTCCTTCCACTAGGCCTCCACTGACCACACCACTGCTGCCCGTGTACCCCTGGAACCAATTTAAAATTGCCTACAGCCAGCCCAATTTTTTTATTTTAGGCCTTCGATGCCTGTCTGCGGTCCATTCTTTCAACTACTACTACACTGACCAGGGCACTGCTGCCCGTGTACCCCTGGAACCAACATCAGAAAATATAAAAATAAGTATTTTGCTTACAAAAAAGAAAATACTGGAGAGATATCAAATGCAGACATTTTAACATTAAAAACAAACACACAACTAAAATCTGGTACAGTACTAAAAATGGCCACCAGCTACAATTACTTTCTCCTGCAAGTAGTTAACTGAAAGGTTTTTTAAAATGAAAACACACATATGGCATCCACCGAGTGTTGTCCTGTCGCGTCTTCTTTATATTATTGCCGAGAAGATGCAAAACAATGAAAATAATAAAATCATTAATTATATATAATCACCCTCGGACGCGCAATGCTTATTTCCAACAGCCTTCCTTCCTAAGAATCAGCCCTTCCGTGGTGTAGAGAGACGTTGTGTTACACTCCAAGGTGTTCCCCAGGTTGCCTTTCCTGAGCTTCGATCTTCCGGCTCTCGTTTAGTAGTTGTTGGAAACTACGCTGCATTAGGCCTTCAAATTGGGTATGGGGTGTAGAGAGATGGTGTGTTCCACTCCAAGGTGTTCCCCAGGTTGCCTTTCCTGAGCTTCGATCTTCCGGCTCTCGTTTAGTAGTTCTTGGAAACTACACTGCATTAGGCCTTCAAATTGGGTATGGGGTGTAGAGAGAGGGTGTGTTACACTCCAAGGTGTTCCCCAGGTTGCCTTTCCTGAGCTTCGATCTTCATGCTCTCGTTTAGTAGTTGTCGGAAACTACGCTGCATTAGGCCTACAAATTGGGTATGGGGTGTAGAGAGAGGGTTTGTTACACTCCAAGGTGTTCCCCAGGTTGCCTTTCCTGAGCTTCGATCTTCCGGCTCTCGGTTAGTAGTTGTTGGAAACTACGCTGCATTAGGCCTTCAAATTGGGTATGGGGTGTAGAGAGAGGGTGTGTTACACTCCAAGGTGTTCCCCAGGTTGCCTTTCCTGAGCTTCGATCTTCCGGCTCTCGTTTAGTAGTTCTTGGAAACTACACTGCATTAGGCCTTCAAATTGGGTATGGGGTGTAGAGAGAGGGTGTGTTACACTCCAAGGTGTTCCCCAGGTTGCCTTTCCTGAGCTTCGATCTTCATGCTCTCGTTTAGTAGTTGTCGGAAACTACGCTGCATTAGGCCTACAAATTGGGTATGGGGTGTAGAGAGAGGGTTTGTTACACTCCAAGGTGTTCCCCAGGTTGCCTTTCCTGAGCTTCGATCTTCCGGCTCTCGTTTAGTAGTTGTTGGAAACTACGCTGCATTAGGCCTTCAAATTGGGTATGGGGTGTAGCGAGAGGGTGTGTTACACTCCAAGGTGTTCCCCAGGTTGCCTTTCCTGAGCTTCGATCTTCCGGCTCTCGTTTAGTAGTTCTTGGAAACTAGACTGCATTAGGCCTTCAAATTGGGTATGGGGTGTAGAGAGAGGGTGTGTTACACTCCAAGGTGTTCCCCAGGTTGCCTTTCCTGAGCTTCGATCTTCCGGCTCTCGTTTAGTAGTTCTTGGAAACTACACTGCATTAGGCCTACAAATTGGGTATGGGGTGGAGAGAGATGGTGTGTTACACTCCAAGGTGTTCCCCAGGTTTCCTTGCCATTGCTTCGGTCTTCCGACTCTCGTTTAGTAGTTGTCGGAAACTACGCTGCATTAGGCCTACAAATTGGGTATGGGGTGTAGAGAGAGGGTTTGTTACACTCCAAGGTGTTCCCCAGGTTGCCTTTCCTGAGCTTCGATCTTCCGGCTCTCGGTTAGTAGTTGTTGGAAACTACGCTGCATTAGGCCTTCAAATTGGGTATGGGGTGTAGAGAGAGGGTGTGTTACACTCCAAGGTGTTCCCCAGGTTGCCTTTCCTGAGCTTCGATCTTCCGGCTCTCGTTTAGTAGTTCTTGGAAACTACACTGCATTAGGCCTTCAAATTGGGTATGGGGTGTAGAGAGAGGGTGTGTTACACTCCAAGGTGTTCCCCAGGTTGCCTTTCCTGAGCTTCGATCTTCATGCTCTCGTTTAGTAGTTGTCGGAAACTACGCTGCATTAGGCCTACAAATTGGGTATGGGGTGTAGAGAGAGGGTTTGTTACACTCCAAGGTGTTCCCCAGGTTGCCTTTCCTGAGCTTCGATCTTCCGGCTCTCGTTTAGTAGTTGTTGGAAACTACGCTGCATTAGGCCTTCAAATTGGGTATGGGGTGTAGCGAGAGGGTGTGTTACACTCCAAGGTGTTCCCCAGGTTGCCTTTCCTGAGCTTCGATCTTCCGGCTCTCGTTTAGTAGTTCTTGGAAACTAGACTGCATTAGGCCTTCAAATTGGGTATGGGGTGTAGAGAGAGGGTGTGTTACACTCCAAGGTGTTCCCCAGGTTGCCTTTCCTGAGCTTCGATCTTCCGGCTCTCGTTTAGTAGTTCTTGGAAACTACACTGCATTAGGCCTACAAATTGGGTATGGGGTGGAGAGAGATGGTGTGTTACACTCCAAGGTGTTCCCCAGGTTTCCTTGCCATTGCTTCGGTCTTCCGACTCTCGTTTAGTAGTTGTAGAAAAGTACACTGCATTAGGCCTACAAAATGGGTATGGGGTGGAGAGAGAGTGTGTTACACTCCAAGGTGATCCCCAGGTTGCCTTTCCTGAGCTTCGATCTTCCGGCTCTCGTTTAGTAGTTCTTGGAAACTACACTGCATTAGGCCTTCAAATTGGGTATGGGGTGTAGAGAGAGGGTGTGTTACACTCCAAGGTGTTCCCCAGGTTGCCTTTCCTGAGCTTCGATCTTCATGCTCTCGTTTAGTAGTTGTCGGAAACTACGCTGCATTAGGCCTACAAATTGGGTATGGGGTGTAGAGAGAGGGTTTGTTACACTCCAAGGTGTTCCCCAGGTTGCCTTTCCTGAGCTTCGATCTTCCGGCTCTCGTTTAGTAGTTGTTGGAAACTACGCTGCATTAGGCCTTCAAATTGGGTATGGGGTGTAGCGAGAGGGTGTGTTACACTCCAAGGTGTTCCCCAGGTTGCCTTTCCTGAGCTTCGATCTTCCGGCTCTCGTTTAGTAGTTCTTGGAAACTACACTGCATTAGGCCTTCAAATTGGGTATGGGGTGTAGAGAGATGGTGTGTTACACTCCAAGGTGTTCCCCAGGTTTCCTTGCCATTGCTTCGGTCTTCCGACTTTCGTTTAGTAGTTGTAGAAAAGTACACTGCATTAGGCCTACAAAATGGGTATGGGGTGGAGAGAGAGGGTGTGTTACACTCCAAGGTGTTCCCCAGGTTGCCTTTCCTGAGCTTCGATCTTCCAGCTCTCGTTTAGTAGTTGTTGGAAACTACGCTGCATTAGGCCTTCAAATTGGGTATGGGGTGTAGAGAGAGGGTGTGTTACACTCCAAGGTGTTCCCCAGGTTGCCTTTCCTGAGCTTCGATCTTCCGGCTCTCGTTTAGTAGTTGTTGGAAACTACGCTGCATTAGGCCTTCAAATTGGGTATGGGGTGTAGAGAGATGGTGTGTTCCACTCCAAGGTGTTCCCCAGGTTGCCTTTCCTGAGCTTCGATCTTCCGGCTCTCGTTTAGTAGTTCTTGGAAACTACACTGCATTAGGCCTTCAAATTGGGTATGGGGTGTAGAGAGAGGGTGTGTTACACTCCAAGGTGTTCCCCAGGTTGCCTTTCCTGAGCTTCGATCTTCCGGCTCTCGTTTAGTAGTTCTTGGAAACTACACTGCATTAGGCCTACAAATTGGGTATGGGGTGGAGAGAGATGGTGTGTTACACTCCAAGGTGTTCCCCAGGTTTCCTTGCCATTGCTTCGGTCTTCCGACTCTCGTTTAGTAGTTGTAGAAAAGTACACTGCATTAGGCCTACAAAATGGGTATGGGGTGGAGAGAGATGGTGTGTTACACTCCAAGATGTTCCCCAGGTTGCCTTTCCTGAGCTTCTATCTTCAGGCTCTCATTAAATTGTGGTTAAATGGAACAACTGCATTTGGCGTACTAGTTGGTTTGGGGCCTACTATCGGTGTCTGCCACTCCTTGCTGTTCTCCTGGTTTCCTGTCCTGAAATTCCATTTTCAGGCTCTCGTTAAGTAGTTGTTAATGTTAGACTGCATTTGGCCTACTAGTTGGGTTGGGGCCTACTATCGGTGTCTGCCACTCCTTGCTGTTCTCCTCCACTGAACAAAGCTGTGCCGCCTGTTTACTACGGTTGCCAATTTTGAACTGCATTTCGACTACTTACTGATTTGGCCCTACTCTCTGTGTCAGCGTCTCATTCCAGTTGTCCTCCACTGCAATGCCCCCTGGTTATTCCTGTGTTACCAATTTTGAACTGCATTTAGCCCACTTTATTCTTTGGGCCTATATCTGTGTTTCCACTTCATCATGCCCATTGCCCAGCCAGTGATAGATGAGTCTGCTGGTACATTGACCCATAACGCAACATTCCCCGTGCATGCTACACAACAACATTGTGACCCTGCTGAAAGTCAGGTTGCTCTTCCCGCATACCATACCACCTTACACGGGGACAAAGAGGAAGGTGCAGATGAAAGTGCAGGTTCCTTCATCAGGTGGGGGGAGGAATACTAGTTGGCGACGTCACTGGCACAGGGCCTCTCATAGTACGCAAAAGTGTTGCTGCCGGTGGGAGGCGCCCCCGCCGTGCAAACACACCGCTGTACTTTGAGGGGCCCTGTGCCAGTGCCAATGCCAACAAGTGGGCCCCCCTGCTTGCTCAGGATCACAGCACTTGCAAAGTTGAAATACTTACCTCTCCCTGCTCCACTGCCGTGACGTGGTCCAGATTTCCTGGGCCCACTAATTACTTGAACCAGCCCTACCCCACACAACTTTAGCCAAATGACCCCCAATTTCAAATGCCTTCCAATTATTATAAGGTAAATTACGCTTGACAAGCTTCATTAAGAAGAATGGATGGTTTTGACATTAAAATGGGCACTCTAGGTGTTTTCCTGGCCCCCACTCACTGCCGACTATGCTGCCCCATTGACTTGCATTGGGTTTCGTGTTTCGGTCGATCCCGACTTTACGTCATAATCGGCCGATTTCACTCGACCCGACTTTTGAGATAGTCGGGTTTCGCGAAACCCGGCTCGACTCTAAAAAGGTCAAGGTCGCTCAACTCTACTCAAAATGGCCCTCAGGCGTATTAAATGCGGTTTTCCACTCATCACCCTGCTTTATCCGCACAAGATTATACGCACCCCGAAGATCAATCTTAGTGAACCATTTAGCCCTCTTAATGCGAGCGAACAAATCAGTCAACAATGGCAAAGGATACTGATATTTGACTGTAAACTTATTCAAAAGACGATAATCTATACAAGGCCTCAAGGAACCATCTTTTTTGGCCACGAAAAAAAACCTGCTCCCAAAGGGGACGAAGATGGACGGATATGTCCCTTTTCCAAGTACTCCTTAACATAATCCTGCATAGCAGTATGCTCTGGCACTGACAGATTGAACAAACGTCCTTTAGGAAATTTACTGCCAGGAATCAAATCTATAGCACAATCGCAATCCCTGTGAGGAGGAAGCGAATTGAGCTTAGGCTCCTCAAAAACATCCCGATAATCAGACAAAAATACAGGAACCTCAGAAGGAGTAGATGAAGCGATAGAAATCGGAGGTGCATCATCATGAACCCCCTGACATCCCCAGCTTAACACAGACATCGTTTTCCAGTCCAAGACTGGGTTATGAGTTTGTAACCATGGCAGACCAAGCACTAAGACATCATGTAAATTATACAGTACCAGGAAGCGAATCACCTCCTGATGAACGGGAGTCATACGCATGGTCACTTGTGTCCAGTACTGAGGTTTGTTCATAGCCAAAGGTGTAGAGTCAATTCCTTTCAAAGGAATAGGGACTTCCAGAGGCTCCAGACTAAACCCACAGCGGTTGGCAAATGACCAATCCATAAGACTCAGGGCAGCGCCTGAATCCACATAGGCATCGACGGAAATGGCTGATAATGAACAAATCAGAGTCACAGACAGAATGAACTTAGACTGTAAAGTACTAATAGCAACAGACTTATCAACCTTTTTTGTGCGTTTAGAGCATGCTGATATAACATGAGCTGAATCACCACAATAAAAACACAACCCATTTTTCCGCCTATAGTTTTGCCGTTCACTTCTGGACTGAATTCTATCACATTGCATTGTCTCAGGTGCCTGTTCAGAAGACACCGCCAAATGGTGCACAGGTTTGCGCTCCCGTAAACGCCGATCAATCTGAATAGCCATAGTCATAGACTCATTCAGACCTGTAGGCGCAGGGAACCCCACCATAACATCTTTAATGGCCTCAGAAAGGCCATCTCTGAATCTTGCAGCCAGGGCGCACTCATTCCATTGAGTAAGCACCGACCATTTCTGAAATTTCTGACAATATATTTCTGCTTCATCTTGCCCTGAGAGAGAGCCAATAAAGCTTTTTCAGCCTGAAACTCTAGGTTAGGTTCCTCATAGAGCAAACCCAATGCCAGAAAAAACGCATCCACATTGAGCAACGCAGGATCCCCTGGTGCCAATGCAAATGCCCAATTCTGAGGGTCACCCCGCAGAAAAGATATAACAATTTTGACTTGCTGAGCAGGGTCTCCAGAGGAGCGAGATTTTAAAGAAAGAAACAACTTGCAATTGTTCCTAAAATTCAGAAAACTAGATCTATCTCCAGAAAAAAACTCTGGGATAGGAATTCTAGGTTCAGACATAGGAGCATGTACAACAAAATCTTGTATATTTTGAACCTTAGCAGCAAGATTATTCAGGCTGGAAGCCAAACTCTGGACGTCCATGATAAACAGCTGAGGTCAGAGCCATTCAGGGATTAAGAGGAGGTAAGACGCAGCCAGGCTGCAATTAAGGCTAGGCAGCAAACTCTGAGGGAAGGAAAAAAAAAAAAAAAAAACTTCCTCAGACTACTTTTCCTCCTACTTCAGCCAATACGATTACCACTTCTTGGCCGGCTATACTGTCATGATCCCTATGGCAGGGGATCACAAAAGGACAAGCACAAAAAACAAAACAAGCTCTAGGGTGATGGAAACTGAGCTGACCGCGATCCTGAACCTAACACACAACTAGCTGTAGCCGGGGAACGTGCCTACGATGATTCCTAGACGTCTCGCGCCAGCCGAAGGACTAACTTCCCCTATTAGAAGAAACACAGACCTCTCTTGCCTCCAGAGAAACACCCCACAGAAATAGCAGCCCCCCACATGTAATGACGGTGAAATGAGAGGAAAGCACATACGTAGTTATGAAAACAGATTCAGCAAAATGAGTCCCGCTAAAGCTAGATAGCAGAGGATACAAAAGTGAACTGCGCGGTCAGCGAAAAACCCTACAAAAAACCATCCTGAAATTACTTGAACTCATGTGCCAACTCATGGAACATGAGGAGTAATATCAGCCCACTAGAGCAACCAGCAAAAAGGAATCACATATCTGCAAGCTGGACTAAGACAAAAATCAAGCAAAACGTGGAAAAGGAAAATCAAAAACTTAGCTTGTCCTGAAGATTACAGAAGCGGGAAGCAGAGGTAACAAGACACACTGATTACATTGATAGCCGGCGAGGAAATGACAAGAAAGCCAGGTTAAATAGGAAACTCCCATATCCTGATAGAACAGGTGGACACCAGAGACCGCAGAAAACACAAGTCACCCAGTACCATCTGTAACCACCAGAGGGAGCCCAAAAACAGAATCCACAACAGCAAAGGCATCAACATAGAGATTACAGGAGAAAAAAAGAGGCATTCAAAGAAAAGAACACGGTGTCTTACCGAGTCACAAATGAAGAGGCGTTACGCCTTACTTACGGAGCGCTCACTAATATACTAATTAGGCATAGACAAGAGTCTTTTTCGGTAAAACAAGATTATAAAATGTATTAATTATGATTAAAAAGATTTATATTGACCTTTGGCACAAGATTAGTTCAAAAGTTCTGACATGCAATGATCAACATCTTTATTATACAACTATATATATATAGAGATAGTAAGCATCAATACATTACCGGATATTGTAGCATCACTTCTCCTGACAGGGGACCTCGGCAGGGGGAGGAAAAATTCCGGCGTGCATCACAGACCAAAGTGCGTCCACTTGAAGAGTCTGGAAAAGTCCCTACCCCCACCGAGGTGCGGTCCTGTTTTATACACTTAAAACTGGATCTAGTTTGATCATGCATACTCGCATTTTTCTTATATAACTTATTATTGCACAGATCACGAGTTGTTATTGTGCAAATTCCATGCTTATCTTGTTATTCGCTCTGAGAATATTTTTTCTCATACTGCAAGCATGCTGCGCGTGCGTACATAGTTGTTTATGCCACATCTCCTCATGCAATACGAATAGGTCACTCGGAGGGCACTTCCCCGCTTCCATTTTGTCTTTGTTTTACTCAGTTTATGGCAATAGATACATGAAATCACTATCTACACATACATTCAGACATTCTTGTTTCATTTGTATCACACACGGTCCCTACAGTCAAACATGGCGGAGGTTCCCTGATGTTTTGGGGTTGCTTTGCTGCCTCTGGCACTGGACTCCTTGACCGTGTGCATGGCATTATGAAGTCTGAAGACTACCAACAAATTTTGCAGCATAATGTAGGGCCCAGTGTGAGAAAGCTGGGTCTCCCTCAGAGGTCATGGGTCTTCCAGCAGGACAATGACCCAAAACACACTTCGAAAAGCACTAGAAAATGGTTTGAGAGAAAGCACTGGAGACTTCTAAGGTGGCCAGCAATGAGTCCAGACCTGAATCCCATAGAACACCTGTGGAGAGATCTAAAAATGGCAGTTTGGAGAAGGCGCCCTTCAAATATCAGGGACCTGGAGCAGTTTGCCAAAGAAGAATGGTCTAAAATTCCAGCAGAGCATTGTAAGAAACTCATTGATGGTTACCGGAAGCGGTTGGGCGCAGTTATTTTGGCTAAAGGTTGTGCAGCCAAGTATTAGGCTGAGGGTGCCAATACTTTTGTCTGGCCCATTTTTGGAGTTTTGTGTGAAATGATCAATGTTTTGCTTTTTGCTTCATTCTCTTTTGTGCTTTTTCATTTAAGACAAATTAAATGAAGATAATAATAACAAAGAATTTGTGTTTGCAATCATTTTCAGGAGGAAACTGAGTATTATCTGACAGAATTGCAGGGGTCAATACTTTTGGCCATGACTGTATATGGCACAGCTTTATATGGAGCATCTATGGGGCAATAATGAACGGTGCAGAGCATCTATTTTTATTTTTGAAATTCACCAGTAGCTGCTGCATTTTCCACCCTAGGCTTATACTCGAGTCAATAAGTTTTCCCAGTTTTTTGTGGCAAAATTAGGGGGGTCGGCTTATACGCAGGTCGGCTTATACTCGAGTATATACGGTATATACACTTTATGCTCTCAAGTTCTATCCACAATAATTAATATAATATCTCCACCAAGTGGTACCAGAAGGTATTGCTCATCAGGAAAGAAAAGAGCATATTTAATTATGTGTATATAATTATAAATAGCATATTATATAAGAAAGTAGCACACTATACAAGCAATGTAAAAAACATAACCTTGAGGTGAACAAGATATATATCACCAAGCTTGATAAGGGGTAACTATAAGAATGGCAGACCATTCGGCAAAACTGGAGCAAAAAAGAAACGGACAAACCGAACAAAAAAAGTCCAAAAGCAAAAAGATAAACACACAATAATCTATGGAAGCATCAAAATGTAAATTTTATTAATGGTACATGGGGACAAAAGAAGAAAGAAAAACCTGGTAATGCGGTACCAAAGCACAATGTGTATCAGTCCACACGGAACACACCTAATAGATATATCACAAATATAAATGGACAAAAATGTAAGAAAACATCTGTCACTAATATAGCCCATAGAGACTATGAAAACAAACATGTATACAGAGTACAAAGGGCATATACATGTATATACAAATGTCCATGTAATATGAAAATAAATGAACAGGCAACCAATCAACAGCAAATAAAGGGCAGGATAGTATCTGCTAATTCACATACGTGCATATGTACTAACGATAGAATACATATAAAAATAAATATAGAAATGTCTACAAGCGGTACCAAATGCACAATGTGCGTGCCAAAAATAAGATAATCAGTAGACATTAAGGAGTATGAGAAAAAGTACCCACTGCACTATGTGAGACACAGTAGCAGCATGACCCACAGCTAAAAGGTAACAATCGCAGCCCGTGGGTTGTATGCAAAAAAGTGCCCACTGCACTATGTGAGACTCAATAGCAGCATGACCCACAGCTGAAAAATAACATAACAGTCACAGCATGTAGATCGTAGAGGAATGGTTTACCTGAAAGGTGTGGTGAGTGTGGACAGACGCGCCCCGACGCGCGTTTCGGATCAGAAGACATAGTACAGTTTTATTAATATATCTGAGGACTGAGTCTCCCTGTCCTGCTGCGGTCCTCAGCCCTCTGGTCCTGTGCACAGTGTGTGGGTCTTCCGGTGGCGTGCCTAGTACACGCACGCTTGCTGTCTCTTAAAGAGGCAGTGCACACACTCTGAATATGTCCCCAGCCAATAGCTGGGAGGCATGTAGAACTTACGGCACACTCCCCTGTAAGGAGGTGCCTGTACAACGTCCTCCTTATTGTTAGTTGAGTAGCCAATGCCAGATGCCTTGATTCTGTAGTTATCCTGTTAGAACTCAAACGTCCTGGTCCTTGTGTGGCCAGGCCCAGAACCTGAATCCACTGGTCCTTGTATGGCCAGCGTCTGAACCTGAAGCCGCACCTGGCGGTCCCTGAACCTGAAGCAGCACCTGACAGTCCCTAAACCTGAAGCCGCATCTGCGGTACCTGGACCCGAAACTGTTGCATCTGGCCCAGGCTTTCTTGAAACCGCACCTGGCGATCACTGAACCTGAACCTAGCGGTCCCTGAACCTTCAGCTGCACCTGGCGGTCCCTGACCCTGAAGCCGCACCTGGCGGTCCCGGACCCTGGCGGCCCCTGAATCTGACGAAACAACTGTGGTTCGTGAGCCCTGACATTGCTTCCTGTATTACCTGTGCTTGAAGCTGCACCTGCAGTATCTGAAGCCTGACACTGCTCCCTGTGGTATCTGAGCCTTAAGCCACACTTGTGGCACCTGAACCCACACTGGCGGTGCCTAAACCCTGAAGCCGCACCAGCTGTACCTGAACTCTGAAGCCGCACCAGCTGTACCTGAACCTGTCGCATCTGGCTCTGGCTTTCCAGAGGCCACTAGTTCCCCAACCTCCTGAGAAAGCGGTTTTCTCTGAATATACAGTAAGGGCCAGAAATATTTGGACAGTGACACAATTTTCGCGAGTTGGGCTCTGCATGCCACCACATTGGATTTGAAATGAAACCTCTACAACAGAATTCAAGTGCAGATTGTAACGTTTAATTTGAAGGGTTGAACAAAAATATCTGATAGAAAATGTAGGAATTGTACACATTTCTTTACAAACACTCCACATTTTAGGAGGTCAAAAGTAATTGGACAAATAAACATAACCCAAACAAAATCTTTTTATTTTCAATATTTTGTTGCAAATCCTTTGGAGGCAATCACTGCCTTAAGTCTGGAACCCATGGACATCACCAAACGCTGGGTTTCCTCCTTCTTAATGCTTTGCCAGGCCTTTACAGCTGCAGCCTTCAGGTCTTGCTTGTTTGTGGGTCTTTCCGTCTTAAGTCTGGATTTGAGCAAGTGAAATGCATGCTCAATTGGGTTTAGATCTGGAGATTGACTTGGCCATTGCAGAATGTTCCACTTTTTGGCACTCATGAACTCCTGGGTAGCTTTGGCTGTATGCTTGGGGTCATTGTCCATCTGTACTATGAAGCGCCGTCCAATCAACTTTGCAGCATTTGGCTGAATCTGGGCTGAAAGTATATCCCGGTACACTTCAGAATTCATCCGGCTACTCTTGTCTGCTCTTATGTCATCAATAAACACAAGTGACCCAGTGCCATTGAAAGCCATGCATGCCCATGCCATCACGTTGCCTCCACCATGTTTTACAGAGGATGTGGTGTGCCTTGGATCATGTGCCGTTCCCTTTCTTCTCCAAACTTTTTTCTTCCCATCATTCTGGTACAGGTTGATCTTTGTCTCATCTGTCCATAGAATACTTTTCCAGAACTGAGCTGGCTTCTTGAGGTGTTTTTCTGTCTATTTTTGGTATTGATGAATGGTTTGCATCTAGATGTGAACCCTTTGTATTTACTGTCATGGAGTCTTCTCTTTACTGTTGACTCAGAGACAGATACACCTACTTCACTGAGAGTGTTCTGGACTTCAGTTGATGTTGTGAACGGGTTCTTCTTCACCAAATTAAGTATGCGGCGATCATCCACCACTGTTGTCATCCGTGGACGCCCAGGCCTTTTTGAGTTCCCAAGCTCACCAGTCAATTCCTTTTTTCTCAGAATGTACCCAACTGTTGATTTTGCTACTCCAAGCATGTCTGCTATCTCTCTGATGGATTTTTTCTTTTTTTTCAGCCTCAAGATGTTCTGCTTCACCTCAATTGAGAGTTCCTTTGACCGCATGTTGTCTGCTCACAGCAACAGCTTCCAAATGCAAAACCACACACCTGGAATCCACCCCTGACCTTTTAACTACTTCATTGATTACAGGTTAACAAGGGAGACGCCTTCAGAGTTAATTGCAGCCCTTAGAGTCCATTGTCCAATTACTTTTGGTCCCTTGAAAAAGAGGACGCTATGCATTACAGAGATATGATTCCTAAACCCTTTCTCCAATTTGGATGTGGAAACTATCATATTGCAGCTGGGAGTGTGCACTTTCAGCCCATATTATATATATAATTGTATTTCTGAACATGTTTTTGTAAACAGCTAAAATAACAAAACTTGTGTCACTGTCCAAATATTTCTGGCCCTAACTGTATGCAAGTTGACTGTATCAGGCTGGCTGAGCAGTATCCGGTACAGTATCATGCCAATGGATTGGACTACTACTGAAGTTGTGCAGAACACTTAATTCATAGTAATCCTGAGAAACTCCAAAGCCTAGCATCTGTGGGAGAGGCTACCCTAGGTGACAGTAACACCTATCAACCATTGACTAACTGTTCCCATGTCACGTGGAGGCTCCCGGTTTGTAAAGGCGGCCTACGTCGACTCCAGTTAGGCGGGAGGTTTCTTGCAGCAAACCGTGGTGGATCAGTGTCAGACCTCCATCCTTCACCTCCAGAACCCTTTGATGGTGTCATCAGTCGAAGGAAGGGTCTTATCCAAAGCCATTCAAGTAGTTAATGAGTAGCTGAAGCTTTAAATAGGAATATAACATTGTCCATGAGCCACATGCTCCACACGCGTGTGACAATTGTAAAAGGTCAACCAGAGTGTTATCTGAGAGATTGCGGATTAGATGAGGGTAAATCAAGTGTTCTAGAAGTTAGGAGATGAAGGGAAGACTAGAGACAGGTCTGTAGGTAGATAGCAGCCCAGTTCTGGCGGGAACTGTTTTTTTATGCTATGGGTGTATGCTGGTGTGCTTCAAGGAAGAGGGAAATATGAGAGAGATTAAATATTGTAGTTAGGTGAATGGTGACATCTAGGGAAATGAGCTAAGGAGATGTCAGGTAATAGGGTCACTGGTGCAGGTAGTAAGGTGAAATAAAGAAAGGAGCTGGGTAACTTCTTTTTCGGTGACTGGCTCACACAGAAAGTGAGCTAGATTAAGTGCAGGATGGAAGAGAATGCAGGATATTAGGGGATTGGGAGAAAATTTACTGTCGGATATGGACAATTTTTTCTTTGAAATAACTGGCTAGATTGTCGATTTGTTTGGGCCTGAACTCTTGGATTGAGAAGAGAATGAAAAGTGTACAAGTGTCGTTTAGGATTGTTGGATAGAGCGGTAATGAGGGTGTTGAAGTAGGTTTGTTTGGAGAGGTGATGGACGGAGTTGTATATTTTAAGCATAAACATATAACGGATTAAATCTTCAGCCAAATTAGAGATTTTCTCCGCAGACATTTGGCGCACCTGGAGCAACTCTGGCGAAAACGTGTATGCAGCGTGTGATAAGGTTGCCACCATCCGCGCCAAGTTGTTCTATGTGTAGTCAGTGTAGATTAATTCAGGGCACATTGCAGTGTTTCATCATAATGTTTCAGTGCAGAATCAGGACATGAGAGGAAGGAGGTTGGGGCCTATGAAGACTGTAAATTCTTCATAAAGGAGATAAACACACACGTACAACAGCAAACCACAGAACACTTCTATAACAACTCTAATCCAATCACTTACTGTAGATTTTGCACACGGCACAGGAAGATAAATCTTTCACCTGGAGGGACAAGAAAGTCTGACCAGTTTATATAGGAAGTGGTAAGGACCAGATCTGAAGCAGCTGAAATGGAGCTGCATGTTTCTGTCCAGCATAGAAAGGGTCATTAACCTCTTCAGCACCAGAGGAAACTAAATCCATTCAATATGAGACACAAATCACACTGTTATGATCTGGTGGTTTGGTGGTTTGATCTGTACTGACCGCAAACCCTGAACCTAGCAGCGCAACTAAAAATAGCCGTGGGGGGTACCTGACCCTCCCTAGACCCCCTCGGCACAGACTAAGATCTAACTTCCCCTAAAGATGGAAACAGGAAACCTATCTTGCCTCAGAGAAAATCCCCAAAGGAAAGATAGCCCCCCACAAATATTGACGGTGAGAGGAGGGGAAAATAACATACGCAGAAATGAAATCAGATTTTAGCATAGGAGGCCAGTCTAGCTTGATAGATAGGACAGGAAAGGATACTGTGCGGTCAGTATAAAAACTACAAAACAATCCACACAGAGTTTACAAAAATCTCCACACCTGACTAAAGGTGTGGAAGGTAAATCTGCTTCCCAGAGCTTCCAGCTAACAGAAATAATCCATACTGACAAGCTGGACAAATATAGAATGCACAGAACAATAAGTCCACAACATGTGGACTGAAATGAGCAAAACCAGAACTTATCTTTGCAGAACTGGTCAGGAAACCAGGAGAATCCAAGCAGAGATGTGAATCCAGCCAGGAAACATTGACAAGTGGCACAGGCTGAAGAAAGAGCCAGACTTAAATAGCCGAGCAGAAGAGACGATAAGTGGAGTCAGCTGATGACAGCTAACTCCAAGGAGCAGCCATACCACTAGAAACCACAAGAGGGAGCCCAAGAGCAGGACTCACAAAAGTGCCACTTACAACCACCGGAGGGAGCCCAAGAGCGGAATTCACAACATCACACCATCTCTAAAGAAGACCTGCAATTCATTACCCGACGTGACCGTCTAACTCGAGGTCTTACAGGGGATCGAATGTAAACATGAAAATTGAACTGCATTACTGCATTAGAAATATGAAAAAATGAGAGTGTTTAGCACATAAATTGGCCAATTCATGTGTACCTGGTAGCCACATTAAGGCATCTCTCATATACCAGGACCTAGACATTCCTTTCCTCACTGAGAATAAATGTCTTCATCTGACTGGGAGCCTACTGTGAATCCTCTTCTTAGACTATAATCTCTCTCCCTCTGTGTGGACGGGTAATGGTCCTGCTGTGAGTAAAACATCTGTGGCTAAAAGGTGGAGGGCTCAGTCAGTAGGTTCCCCTTCAGATGAAGATGTTTATTATTAGTGAGGAAAGGAATGTCTAGGTCCTGGTATACAAAAGATGCCTTAATGTAGCTACCAGGTACACATGAATTGGCCAATTTATGCGCTAAACACACTTATTTTTTCATATTTCTAATGCAGTAATGCAGTTCAATTTTCATGTTTGCATGTTTTAGCGCCACTGTGGCTGCCTTATTTATTTGACTGTATACAAGTTGGTGACTCTAGGTTCAGCACCTTTTCACACTTATTTTATGTTAGGATGTGACAGTTTTTTTAAATTTAGAGGGGAACGTGACACCCATGATGAGAGTGGGGATCTCAAAGGATAGAAAATGTGGAAGTCAGGTGGCAAAGTGATTCAAGAACCGACGGGAGGGGCCCAGAGGGCGATACACATCTGCCACTCAATGGGAGAGGGGCTGGTAAAGTCTGACAGTGTGGACCTCAAAAGAAGTGAAGTTAAGTGGGGTACTGGGGGATAATCTGAAAAGTACATTTTGTTGAAAGGACCAAACCAATGCCTCCACCTTGTCTGCGGCATGAGGAGACAGCAGCAGCAGAGGCAGTGTCAGACTGCTGAATCCAGGTTTCAGTAAAAGCTAGAAGGTTAAGAGAATTTGAAAGGAAAACATCATGGATGTAAGAGAGTTTGTTACATTCTGACAATGGGTTCCAGAGATCACAGTTAAAGGAAACAGAAGGCATGCAAGGATTAGTGAGATTTGTAGGGTTTGTCAGTGCAGCAGTTAAACTTGCTATTGGAAGAATGGCATGGGTTAGGAAAGATATCTCCTGCGACTTGGAGGAGGAGAATAGGGAGCGAAAGTAGATGGCTAAGTGACTTGTGAGAGCGCCTGTTGTGTTGTATTGTGGGAGTGAAGGGACATGTGTGGTTTTAGAATGTGAAAAGCATGTGAAAGCTGTACATAGCAGAGGGTAGGAGAGAGGGACTGATATGGATGGAGTGCATAGAGGGTGGGAAAGGGCAGTAGATATGAGTGACTGCAGCAATCAGAACATGTATTGTACAAATATATAGGATGAATACATTTTGCTGGACAGCCTAGATCTTTAATACATTTGTCCTCTCACCACCAATGACCAGATTTGGATCCACCTGTCGATGATCAAGCTTGTCTACCAACGTTTCTTCCTAAAACCAAACACCACACATGATGGGTTGGCAACCTGTTCTGGGCCATAGTAATAGATTCCGATCTGTCATCTGTTTTAATATTATTACAATGCAACCACATTACAATAATTTTTAATATGTTCTTTAATGAACCATGACAACGGTTGGCGTTACTGTTGTCATGACGACACGTGCGTCACATCCGGCTGGGGCCGCCACTTCTGGCCGCATGACACCGCTTCCGGAATACAATCGAATACTGCGGCATTATAAATACAATACACGCCTTTGAATGTGCAGGCCTTCTCCTGATGAAGGCAGGACCGAAACACGCTTCGGGGCTATAGACTGCGTCCTAATCAGGTAATGACTGCTCCAATATTGTTTTCTATTAAGCCGACACATGTTGATAATATTGCTTGGATGTATAGCTATGCAATTGTGGTCACGACGCAGGGTTTCTAATTTTCTAGTCATTTATTATATTTTTAATATATTTTCTATATTATTTATTGATATTTTTTGTCAATTGTGACATATACTGTACAACCCTCTCCCCCTCACCAGTTGTTAACTGACTTTTTTAACAATAAAGTTGACATTTTGATCATTACTTCTGACTAGTTTATGGTACCTTCCTTTCTTTTTTTTGCTCATTTATTTATAAACAGTAGCAAAAACTTTCCCAAAGATCAGCAGTGAACAATCCATAAAGTAATAACAATAGTAGTTGTATTGGCTTCTGGGATGAGTTCATTTCTCGGTTGCAGCTTTTATCCCTGTATATGGAGCTTCAGGGTGGGATGACTTATTTTAGCAGCGATATTGCAACCAAACACTTGATAAAAATTTTCTCATCTTCTCTGTAGAAGTGTTAAATATGCAACTTGTCTCTTCAGAGAGGAAGAAGACTATAATTCTGGCGCCACCTACTTATTGCAAGGCTCGTTAAAGAGTCAATACTGACTTTTAGGATCACTGATTGTAATAGCTGGCACCAGAGTTGTAGTCCTCTTCCTCTCTGAAGAAACAATTTGCATAATTAACTTCCCAGAGGAGCATGCATGGCATAGAAGTCTCCTCACTCTGACATGCCAGGCCTGGCTTGTCACTCTCCACAAAAAGAAACCTTACCCCTTAGACACCAGTCCAGGGCCTCTCGCCTAGCAAAATCAGATTTCATACTTTGCACTGATGAGTGGCAACTCCATGTCTGCAAATTGAGCTTCTGGTTTGGCTTTTATCCTAAGTCATATTACAAGGATCATTAAAAAGTCGATATTGACCTTTAGGATCGCTGCTTCCAATAAGTGGTGCTATAGAGTTCGAGTCCTCTTGCTGTCTGAAGAGACAATTTGCATATATAATTTCTCAAAGTAGCAGGTGTAACGGACTGGGCGGTGCAGCGGCCAGTAATGGTAGATTTGGCAAGTATTGGCTGGCATGTCTGGTATAGTGACTGGCACGATGGCACAGGCAGGCAGATACTGACTGGCACGACTGGTATCCTAGCTGACGGGTGCATGCAGGAACGGCTGGTATACAGCCAGGCAGGCGGGTACAGCTGATAGGCAGGCAAGAGAGCTGATGTACAGGACAGGTATACTGGGATATGAGCACTGGGACATGAGAACTAGCAAGCGTGTTAGAAACAAATTACAATGTTGCACAGGCACCTGCATGCAGGTGGAGGTGCCTTAAATAGTACTTGTCTCTCAGCCATTGGCTGGGGACACTTTAGGACGGTGCACGTGCGGCCCCTTTAAAAAAGAATGGAGTGTGCGCACATCCTACGCACAGTGACCCGGGATCTGTGTGCATACCCCTGGACATCAGCAGGAGGAGAGGAGGGAGGAAGTGCGGGACCGCAGCAGTGAGTGAGTCGGCATCTCTGCCGGGGAATGGAGGAAGAGAGCAGAGACGCCAGCGCTACAGCATGCATTCTGGTTTGGCTTTTATCCTAAGTCATATGACAAGACTCGTTAAAGAGTCAATATAGACTTTTAGAATCGTTGCTTCCAATAGGTGGTGCTAGAATTCTAGTCTTCTTCCTCTCTGAAGAGACAACTTGCATATTTAATTTCCCAGTGTAGCATGCATGGCTTAGAAGTCTCCTCACTCTGACATGCCAGGCTTGGCTTGTCACTCTCCCTACAAGGAAAAACATAACCCCTTAGACCACAGTAGAAGGGTTAAAATTCACACACACTGGAAAACTTTAGATTCAAAATATCAAGTGTTGGTTCAAGTTTTTAATAAAAGGTAACAAGGTCTATTTCATTCTGTGGAATCACACTCCATGACTTTACAATATGAATTTTCTAGGGAATATTTCTACCCCATCACTATTGGCAGGTCAGGGAAATACATCATTACATCTTCACACGTCAAGGTGTAACAGAGCCACGATAAAACGGCGGTGGGAAAGTTTTAAGATTTCTGTTTCTAATCTCTCAGAACTTAGTCAAACAGATCATGCAAAAAAAATTACTAAAACTTCTTCTAAGGAAAGGGATCTAAAATTGCAGAAAGGAAAAAAGTGCTAAAGTATTTCCTGTTAAACATGTGTCAGGGAAGCTGGGAATATTTTATTTCTCAAACTATTGATACGAATTAGTAGATCTAAGAACACCAAATAATATATGTTTTGCAGTAATCCGATGTGCCAGTGCTGAGAAATCAAGCTTTGTAAATGTATGTTAGCCTGGAAGAGCACTCCCTGCACATACACGCCTCCGATGCACTTCAAGGTTAATTTGCATGTGTCTTCAGAGGTCAAAATACTGAACAAATAGTGAACGTGTGAACGTGGCCTAATGTAGAAATGCTGGGGAAAATTCTTCTCATTGATCCTAAATATATTCTTGATATTTTCCATATTAGAGTTATTTGTTCCAGCGACAGTTATCGCTGATCAGACCAAATATCTCTCTTTGTGAAACAGTAATATTTTCTGAATTGAAATTTTGCGTTTATGTAATACAAAACAAAGCAACTGATCTTAAATCTGAGCTCTACCCGGCCACGATTCTTACAATGTGAACACTAAAATGTCATCATGCATTTTTTGATGTTCCACAAAATCCGATTTCTGCAAAAAAGATTCCCCACATTCTGAGCATGAAAACGGCTTCTCTCCTGTGTGAATTTTCTGATGCGTAACGAGATGTGATTTCTGAGTAAAACTTTGCCCACATTCTGAACATGAATATGGCTTCTCCCCTGTGTGACTTCTCTGATGTTCAAGGAGAGCTGATTTTCGGGTAAAAAATTTCCCACATTCTGAGCATGAAAATGGCTTCTCTCCTGTGTGAGTTCTCAAGTGTTCTACAAGAACCGAGTTATACGCAAAACATTTTCCACATTCTGAACACGAAAATGGCTTATTTCCTGTATGAGTTCTATGATGTCGATCAAGAGAATTCTTACGCAGAAACGTCTTTCCACATTCTGAACATGAAAACTTCTTCTCCCCCGTGTGAATATTTAGATGTTCCACAAGACTTGATTTCTGGGTAAAACACTTCCCACATTCTAAACATGAGAATGGCTTCTTTCCCGAGTGACTTTTTAAATGTGCCTCGAGATGATGCTTAAGCTTAAACCACTTTCCACATTCTGAGCAGGAATACGGCTTCTCCCCTGTGTGAGTCTTTAGATGCTCCATAAGGTTTGATTTATGACTAAAGCACTTTCCACATTCTGAGCACGTAAATGGCTTCTCCCCTGTGTGAATTCTTAGATGTTCAATTAGAACCGATCTATAGCCAAAGCATTTGCCACATTCTGAACAAGCGAATGGCTTCACCCCTGTGTGTCTTTTTAAATGTTCAACAAGACCAGATTTTCTACAAAAATATTTCCCACATTTTGAACATGAAAATTTACTTTTTTCATCTTTGTTAAGTCCTTCATGAAAAAGATTAGACTTCTTTTTCAAATGTTTCCCCTTTTCAGAACGTGAAGATTTTTTATCCGGTCCAGGTCCAGTGCCTTCTTTACCAGAATGTGATTGATTATCTTCTACTTCACAAGAGGGAGACAAACTGAGATTTTCTTGTGAGCCGCTCACACTTTCTTCATCTAAGAAACAACATTTTTTTCCAGAAAAAAAAAATTATATTTTAAAATTTCTCTGATAAAAATTCATACAATGAGCAAGACATGAATCAGAACACATTTGACAAATCTCAAAACAAAGTTTTAATTTTCCAAAGGTCTACTTGTACTTCAAGGTTATTGTGAAGGAGCGTTCCTAAAAATGCTTATTTCACAAAAGTCAAGCAGTCTGAACAGGCTGCTGATGGGTGGTCGAACAAGCAGACCACTTGTTCCTTGGGTGAAATCTTTTGGTTTGCGCAAAATATCAATGTTGTCTTTTACAGAACGTTCATCTGAAGCACAGTCTTAATGAAAAAACAGCTAATCTGCAGTCATTTAGTGCATCAATATACTGTATGTGCACACGGTGTCTTTAAGATGCCTGAAAAACCACTGAGATTGTGACCAGTGCAATATAGAATCAGCGTACGCATAAGAACCGGCAGAGTAAAACACGAGATTTATGAAAAACGTTTACCTTTCACCGACACAGATATGGATTTCTCGAGTCCACTCGTTGAGCCACTTTCATATCTTTCTTGCAAGGATCCAACCTAAAAAAAGGAAAACAAAAAGAAAAAAATTAATTAATCTCCTGTCCAGGTAAGGGTTAAAAAGACCTTAGAAAGCATTTCTTCAAGGAGTGATCAGACAAGATCAGCACACAACAAAACAAGAAGTGATCGGAACCCATCATGGAATATACGGCGGTGTCCATTTACACCAGTTCTTTAAGCTGATGAAGGAAAGTTTGAAATAAATATATAGAGGCTTTCCGGAAATCTCAGCTCCATTTACCTGATGATCTAGGAGGACATTCTGGTTCTCCTCTGGACAATCCTGGGAATACAGAGGACTGGGACTTCTCTCTGGTGGATTTCTCGGACTGGATCCATCTATAGGAAATATACACAGTGACTGAATACATCGTCTACATGTGATGATCAGATGATGGGAAGTCTAGGTGACCTCAGACCCGGCCTCTCCTCTATAATCAGTAAGGTCTCCTCTTACCCGGAGATGTGAGGGGCTGGTGATCCTCCATCATGACGTCCTTGTACAGATCCTTGTGTCCTTCTATATACTCCCACTCCTCCATGGAGAAATAGACGGTGACGTCCTGACATCTTAAAGGAGCCTGACACACAATGACCCGTCATTAGCAGACCCCTCCCCCGGCGTTATTATATAATGTCCCAGCATTCCCGGCAGCGCTCACCTCTCCGCTCAACAGTTCAGTGATCCTATTGGTCAGTTCTAGGATCTTCTGCTCATGTATCAGTGAATGAGGTGGAGGCTCAGTGATGTCACTCGGGGTCCTGCTCCGCCCTCCTGACACACGGGGGGTCACACACTCCCCAGATGACGTCTTCACTACTGTGTGATCCTGTGTATGAGGAGACGCCGATCACTACATCTATTCTAAGGATCCTCCACCTTTCCCGTCATTTCCCTGGTTTATTCCTAGAGATCAGAGTGATGTGAAGATCTCACCTCTCCAGTGATCCAGTAGATTATCTCCAGGGTGAGATCTAATACCCGAGCAGCCATGTGGCTTCTGTCCTGCTCCATCTTCGGAGAGTCATTCATGGAACTGACCATTGTTTTTCAAAGAAAACTTTAGCTGAATGAATAAGAAGGATGAATGAGCCCAAAATGGAAAATGAAATGCTAGGTGAAATCCCAAGAAACAATGAAAACCCTATATTAAGGGTCACCAATCTAACCCAAGAAGAGGTGCGAAACCGGCTAAATAAGATTAAAATAGATAAATCTCCGGGTCCGGATGGCATACACCCACGAGTACTAAGAGAACTAAGTAATGTAATAGATAAACCATTATTTCTTATTTTTAGTGACTCTATAGCGACAGGGTCTGTTCCGCAGGACTGGCGCATAGCAAATGTGGTGCCAATATTCAAAAAGGGCTCTAAAAGTGAACCTGGAAATTATAGGCCAGTAAGTCTAACCTCTATTGTTGGTAAAATATTTGAAGGGTTTCTGAGGGATGTTATTCTGGATTATCTCAATGAGAATAACTGTTTAACTCCATATCAGCATGGGTTTATGAGAAATCGCTCCTGTCAAACCAATCTAATCAGTTTTTATGAAGAGGTAAGCTATAGGCTGGACCACGGTGAGTCATTGGACGTGGTATATCTCGATTTTTCCAAAGCGTTTGATACCGTGCCGCACAAGAGGTTGGTACACAAAATGAGAATGCTTGGTCTGGGGGAAAATGTGTGTAAATGGGTTAGTAACTGGATTAGTGATAGAAAGCAGAGGGTGGTTATAAATGGTATAGTCTCTAACTGGGTCGCTGTGACCAGTGGGGTACCGCAGGGGTCAGTATTGGGACCTGTTCTCTTCAACATATTCATTAATGATCTGGTAGAAGGTTTACACAGTAAAATATCGATATTTGCAGATGATACAAAACTATGTAAAGCAGTTAATACAAGAGAAGATAGTATTCTGCTACAGATGGATCTGGATAAGTTGGAAACTTGGGCTGAAAGGTGGCAGATGAGGTTTAACAATGATAAATGTAAGGTTATACACATGGGAAGAAGGAATCAATATCACCATTACACACTGAACGGGAAACCACTGGGTAAATCTGACAGGGAGAAGGACTTGGGGATCCTAGTTAATGATAAACTTACCTGGAGCAGCCAGTGCCAGGCAGCAGCTGCCAAGGCAAACAGGATCATGGGGTGCATTAAAAGAGGTCTGGATACACATGATGAGAGCATTATACTGCCTCTGTACAAATCCCTAGTTAGACCGCACATGGAGTACTGTGTCCAGTTTTGGGCACCGGTGCTCAGGAAGGATATAATGGAACTAGAGAGAGTACAAAGGAGGGCAACAAAATTAATAAAGGAGATGGGAGAACTACAATACCCAGATAGATTAGCGAAATTAGGATTATTTAGTCTAGAAAAAAGACGACTGAGGGGCGATCTAATAACCATGTATAAGTATATAAGGGGACAATACAAATATCTCGCTGAGGATCTGTTTATACCAAGGAAGGTGACGGGCACAAGGGGGCATTCTTTGCGTCTGGAGGAGAGAAGGTTTTTCCACCAACATAGAAGAGGATTCTTTACTGTTAGGGCAGTGATAATCTGGAATTGCTTGCCTGAGGAGGTGGTGATGGCGAACTCAGTCGAGGGGTTCAAGAGAGGCCTGGATGTCTTCCTGCAGCAGAACAATATTGTATCATACAATTATTAGGTTCTGTAGAAGGACGTAGATCTGGGTATTTATTATAATGGAATATAGGCTGAACTGGATGGACAAATGTCTTTTTTCGGCCTTACTAACTATGTTACTATGTTATGTTAAAATCCCTCATGGAAGAAGATCCTACATGACATAAATTGTCTCATTAATTTTAAGGATTACTCAGCGTACAATGAGGTGGGACGTATTTACCAGATTGCTGACCTTAGTCCAGTGGAGGTCCAACATCTGGCACCCCTTCCGATTAATCATTTGCAGCCCGACCGACAGCTGGATTTAAACAGGTAATGGAGCCGGAGCACAGCTCCACACCCCGAGTAGTGTCCGTTTTTAGTAATGCAGCTCAGCTCCTAGTGAATAGGAGTGAATGAGATCTAAGCTGTAGTACCAAAGAACGGCCACTACGTATATAGCTTTGCCCACTTTTTCTGGATCATAAATAAAGTATATATATGTATATATATATATATACAAAGTATATATGTATATATATATATATATATATATAAATTTGGTATCTCCGTGTGCGTAACTGTACTATTAAATATTATAATATTTATCTGATACCTTAAACTCTAAAATTAAAAATAAATAATTTCTTTTTTTTTTTTTTTTATCACTTTGCTTCCCCAAAAAAGAACATAAAGTCAAAATGGTATTAAAAAAAAAAAAAAAAAGAATATACAGCTTATACCAACCAAAAATAAAAATAAATCAGTCTTGGAAGATAAAAGCAAATAGGGGCTCTCTTTCAGCTTTGTAATAGAATCGGATGCTTCCTGATAGCGGCAACACTCAAACGAATTTTCTGAGCCATTTCACCCCTTAGGCCAGTCTCACACGTCCAGATAATTCCGGTACCGGAAAAATCGGTACCGGAATTATCCGTGTCCGTGTGCCGGTGCGTTTCTGTGGCACATCAGTGTGGCACACGTGTGCTGCCCGTGTGCCCACTGGGTACCACACTCACCGTGCCGGAGACAACGCTAAAGTTTAGCGATGTCCTCTGCATCGTGCTGAAGCCCCATTCATATCTTCCCTGCAGCAGCGTTTGCTGTAGAGAAGATATGAATAATAGTGTGTAAAATCCAGATCCAGGTCCCCACCCCCTTCCCACCCCTTGTGCGCCCCCCCCCCTCGCTGTGATTATAATACTCACCCAGCTCCCGGCTCCCTCGCTGCTTCCTGTTCTGGCTGCACCTTGTACTGTATGAGCGGTCACGTGGGGCCGCCGATTACAGTAATGAATATGTGGCCCCACCCCTATGGGAGGTGGAGCTGCATATTCACTACTGTAAATGAGCGGCCCCACGTGACCGCTCATACAGTACAAGGTGCGGCCAGGACAGGAAGCAGCGAGGGAGCCGGGAGCTGGGTGAGTATTTATCAACTCCCTGCTCCAGCTAATTGCAGAGCACCGCACCCTACTAAACCCTAAGTCACACTAAACGACTTACCAACGATCACGACCAGCGATACGACCTGGCCGTGATCGTTGGTAAGTCGTTGTGTGGTCGCTGGGGAGCTGTCACACAGACAGCTCTCTCCAGAGACCAACGATCAGGGGAAAGACTTCGGCATCGTTGAAACTGTTTTCAAAGTAACCCGATGTTTACCCTGGTTACCCGGGTGCTGCAGGGGGACTTCGGCATCGTAGTGCAGGGCCGCGCTTAGTAACCCGATATTTACCCTGGTTACCATACCATTGTCACCGCTGTGCTCTGCTTTACAGCCGGCGCTGAAACAGTCAGTGCAGGGAAGCTCTCGGCAGCAGCGCGTGCATTAGCAGCGCTCCTGCCGACAGCAGTTTTAACCCTGTGGACGCCGGGGGACGTGACAGACATCAGAATGTGAGTATGTACTGTTTTTTTTTTTAACTTTTACAATGGTAACCAGGGTAAATATCGGGTTACTAAGCGCGGCCCTGCGCTTAGTAACCCGATATTTACCCTGGTTACAAGTGAACACATCGCTGGATCGGCGTCACACACGCCGATCCAGCGATGACAGCGGGTGATCAGCGACCAAAAAATGGTCCTGATCATTCCCCAACGACCAACGATCTCCCAGCAGGGGCCTGATCGTTGGTCGCTGTCACACATAACGAGATCGTTAGCGGGATTGTTGCTACGTCACCAAAAGCATGACGTTGCAACGATATCGTTAACGATATCGTTATGTGTGACTCAGCCTTAAGGCTTCCAGTTTGCTGGTACAAGTTGCCAGATATAGATTAGTGCTTCCTGGCTATGTGTGCATCTTCTGCTCCTGTTTAGGCTACAGTTTTCCTGTTTTGACCCCGGCTTGTTTCTATTTCTACAGATCCTGATTTTGTCTTTGACTTGACCTCCCAGCTCTGACCCTGCTTGGCGACCATTCCTACCTCTGGATGGCAGCCCTTCCATGGGAGCTTCCCACTGGGTCCAATTGTAAAACCAGATCCCTGTACGGGGGTAGAAGGTATTAGATTTCTCTGGAGTCGGCCAGACGGAGTGGCTTATGCCAAGTCTGTCCGAAGCAGCCTTTTGAGCCTGTGGCCTCAGGCAGATGTGACATATCTGGCCCAAAACAAGTCATGGACCCCTAAAACCGGTGTTGGATCAAATGCAAGACTTGGCCACGTAGTCCAAAGTCTTGAAGAGCGGATTCAGTAGCACAAAATTCACTCAGTCCCAAGCCCTTGCAGCACCTCCTCTGATTTTTCAAGAGCCCAAGGTAACCCTACCTGACAGATTTTCAGACGGCCATAAAGGTTTTTTTCCCTTAAAGGAAAGCTGTTGCTTGTATTTTAGGTTCCACTCACTTTTGTCTGATTCGGAGACCCAGCGTGTGGGACTCATCATAGCCCTACTGCAGGGAGACCCCCGGGCTTGGGCCTTATCCCCACTCCCTGACGTTCCAGAACTCTCCATTTTAAACTCGTTTTTTGATGCCTTAGGGCTCCTTGTATGACAACCTGGACTGAGTAGCTTTTGCTGAAAGTAAATGAATTGCACTCTGTCATGGGCGATGTCCTGCTAAGGATTGTTGTATAGAGTTTTGGCATTGGGCGTCAGGCTCACAGTGGAATGACCAGGTCCTTCGATGTTGATTTTTTTTTTTTTTTTTTGTAAATCTGTTTATTAAATTTTCAATATGTCCAACAAACAAGTGGTAATAACAAAATGGATTAGAAGTCATAAACTCAACCCATTCCCTCCCCCACCCGAAAACCCCATTCTCTGCATGCGCATAGCCGTCAAAGCATGTTATGGAATTGGTGAGTTGCCGCCTATCCGCTGTATTAAGTACCATTGTGTGTTTTCGAATTGTGCTCTAAGCTTCTCCCTACGATGTTGATTTCTTTACGGACTCTCTGACCAAGTTAAGGACTTGTTGGTTCTGTCCCCTTCTTCTGACTCTCTTGATACCGCCATGTCCCTGGCTATTTGTCTTGATAGACATTTGTGTGAAATAAAAAAGGAACGTAATGCAGACTCTGCACCTTCTAAGATTTGTGCACCTATTAACCTCACTGAGGAACCCATGAAGATTTGGGTGACCCACTCCCATCAACTTCAAGGGATCTAGCAACACAAGCCGGTTTTTGATAACCAGTGTTGAGAGTTTTGACGTCAGAGGTCTTCCTGCCCAAAGCAACTGTCACCAGAAAAATATCATCATCTGAGTGGGCCGAGGATGACCACTTTGGCGCACAGGTATTTCCTTAGTATTCTGCAAAATTATTGTTACTTGTTTGCTTATCATACCTAGAAAAATCTGTGTGGCTCCAGGCCTTTATTGATTGTGATTCTGCAACAAATTTTGTTGATGCCAAGATGGCAAAGGATCTAGGTTTACCCTTGCTAAAATTATGTTTTCCTATGAAAATCATCGCTATTGATGATACACCTCTCACGCAGGGCATGGTGAAGTGTATCACTAAGGAGGCTTCCCTGCTTGTTGGTACATTACATTTCAACCTGTGTCATTTCTTATACTTAAGAACATGTTCATAGCCGTGGTCTTTGGCATGCCTTGGTTATGTAACCATAACCCGATCATTGACTGGCACCAGGGTGGTGTTGTGCACTGGAGCCCTGAATGTCAGCAGAAATGTATGTCCTTTTCTGTGAATTTATCTAAATGCTTACCCAGTGGTTTAGCCCATATATCGAGAAATGTTGCTGATGTATTTTCTGTGTCTGAATCTGAAAACCTATTCCCACACAGAGTTTATGCTTGTCCCATAGACCTGGTACCAAACTCCTGTCTACCCAAAGGTAAAATATATACCGTATATACTCGAGTATATGCCGACTCGATTATAAGCCGAGGCACCTAATTTTGCCACTGAAAACTGGGTAAGCTTATTGACTCGAGTATAAGCCGGGTATGTATTGTCCCCTCATCCCTGTCCTGCTATGTGTGGCTCCCCCTGTTGTATGCATGGCTCCCCCAGTCCCCTCGTTGTATGCATGGCTCGGCTCAGCTCCCCCCCATCATACTCACCCTCCTCGTGCTGTCGCTGCACGTACCTGCATCTCCGTTGTCCCGATGGCAGCGCTTCCTGTGGTGAGTGGTCACGTGGTGCCGCTCATTAAGGTAATGAATATGCGCTCCACACCTATAGGAGTGGAGATGAGTGCATATTAATTACCATAATGAGCGGTACCAGGTGACCACTCAGCACAGGAAGCGCTGCCGCACCGAGACAACGGAGATACAGGTACATTCAGCGATGGCGTGAGGAGGGTGAATATGATGTCACAGCCGCCGCCTCCTGCCGCTGCTCTGCCGCTCCCCTCCCCCTGCAGCTTTCTGGACCTTGACTCGTCTAGAAGCCGAGGGGGGGGGGGCCTTTTCAGCACACAAAAAAATGTGCTGAAAATCTCGGCTTATACACAAGTATATTCTCTAATCTTTCTGGTCCAGAACATCAGACCATGAAAGATTATATAGCAGACAGCTTGCAAAAATTGTTCATGAGACCGTTCACATCACCAGTAGGCACCGATTTCTTTTTTGCTGATAAAAAAGATGGTAGTCTCAGACCTTGTATTGACTATTGCAAACTTAACTCAATTACTGTAAGGAATCAGTATCCTCTGCCACTCACGCCTGATCTCTATATCCAGCTGCTTGGAGCCCGGTGTTTCACCAAACTTGATTTCAAGAGTGCGTATAACCTGATCCGTATCAGAGAAGGAGATAAGTGGAAGACAGCATTTAATACACCAGAGGGTCACTATGAATATCTTGTCAAACCTTTTGGGCTGAGTAATGCGACAGCTGTTTTACAAAATTTGATAATGCCTTATTCAGAGATATCAGTGGTCACAATATGTGGTTGTCAATTAGGATGACATCTTGGTTTAGTCACCTGAGATTAATTCACATATCCCAATTGTACGTACGGTAATCCAAGGACTCAGAGACAATTTTGTATTTACTAAACTTGAGGATCCTCACTGAGGAAATTGGGAGACTGAGGCAATCAATGCCTTCTCTGAATTAAATGTTTTTTTGTCTGACCCGATTTTGGTTCAGCCCGATCTTGAGCGCGCTTTTATTGTGGAGGTCGATGCCTCTGAGGTTGGAGTTGTACCCCATCTCTCACCCAACTTCGTTCATGCGACTCCTTTTCATAAAAATTTTCATCTGTCGAGAGGAATTATGACATCGGTAACTGTGAATTGTTGGCAATTAAGTGGGCCCTCGAGGAATGGAACATAAAGTCACTTATCCCGGACAACTAAAATCTGATTTATTTTGAATCAGCTAAGAGACACAATCCTGGGCAAGAGAGATGGGATTAGTTATTTCCTAGATTTGATTTTGTAGTGATGTTCAGAGTTGGTACTGAGAACATAATGTACTCTCCCTAATGCACGCTCACAGAGTTTCTGTCCTTTTCAGTCCAAGGACTCTGAACCAGTTCCTTTTCTAGCTGAGGGTATAGTTGTGTAGCGTGCTTATTTAGGTCTTGTAGAACAGATCCGTAGATTCCAAGAGCAAGCCACTGACACTACTCCTACCCAAAACTATTTATTCTTCCCCAGTTTTGCCTACATATTTTTCAGGAGTCTCATGATTATACAGTATACTTGCAGGTCATTCTGTTATAAACAATATCATTCGACTGGTAACCAGGAATTTTTGGTGGCCAACCATATTTAACCCCTTACTGCCATCGGACATACTATTATGCTGATGGCAGTATCCCCCGCTTTGATGTGGGCTCCAGTGGTGAGCCCGCATCAAAGCTGACATGTGTCCGCAATAGGCGCGGGTGGAATCGCGATCCACCCGTGCCTATTAACTAGTTAAATGCTGCTGTCAAACTCTGACAGTGGCATTTAACAAGCCCTTCCAGCCATCTGGCCAGAATTGCACGCTCCAGTGACCCCCCGTCACATGATCGGGGTTCGTTGACATGACAACCAGAGGTCTTCTTGAGACCTCTATGGTTGTTTGTGAAGGATTACCCCTTCCTCCCACGTCACCAATCCGTGACGTCACTACACAGGCCCAGCTCTCCAGCGCCCCCTTTGTCTCTCAGGTCAGTAAAGGAACTGCACCTAGAGCAAATGGCCGCCGGGGAGACTGCCCTGTTACCCACACTGGGTATTCTAAGATTCGCAATCAGAGTAAAAGGATCAGCCCAAAATTAATTTATGATTTAATTGCCTTAAGGGCGCACTAGATAATTACAAGTAATATACAATCACAATATATCAAGAGTTACAGTCAGAGTACAATATAACAATAATGCTCATGTTTAATGTATTTGTCTATATTTGCCCCGTATTCACATGTAAAGCGCCATGGAATAAATGGCGCTATAAAAATGTATAATAATAATAATAATAATAATAATAATAATACAAGGCTTAAAGGTATAAAGCTGGAGGTCAATTTACCAGGTTGAAGGTCGCTTGTGGAAGCCGGGGGCGCGCAGCATTCCGCAGGTCCAAATAACTTAGTTGCCGGGCAGCCCCCGGAAAGCTTGCTCCCCTCTGGCTGGCATACCCTGTTCCTTAAGATATCAGCATGATCTTCTTCTGTGGAGTGAGTGCCTCCCAGAGACCTTACCTCTTCTTAAACCTGTCTGAGCCCCCCTGCCTGCAGCTGGGTGGGCTTAGCAATCTCCACCCCCTCTGCCTCCCTGCAAGATTTATTCCAATTTCTAATAAATGGGATAACTTCCCTCAGGATGATCGGATCAGCACACGGGCAGTACCAGCGCCTGTGGTTTGTTCTGCCGGTCGTACTGGGATCAAACCTGGACCCATTCGGTCCCTGTGGGAGGCTGATCTCTATATCTCGGGTTTCAGGCCTCCCACCGCCACGGGAGTCGCACTGTTGGATGCATAATTTCTTTAGGGCAAGGAGAATATTTTTTATGAGCCGGTACCTCGGACGATGCGTCCATAATTCACAATTCCATGTTGGAGACGATTCGACTGGGCTGCCATAATAGATGTGTATCCAGTGGCCACTTGGCATGCGTGTTTTAATTAAGCCCCCAAGCATCTCCAAGCCCACTGCTGGCGTGGTTTCCTCATTGAGCTTTGAAATACCGTCTACAGTTTACACTGAGCTCAGCCCATTAGCATACTAATAGGAACTTTATTCATTAGAAAAGGTGGGGGCCAGGAGCGCTCCTCTCTGCAGACCTGACCAGGAGACAAAATGGAGTCACGCCAATCTGTGTTAGTTTGCCCGTCCAAAGATGGCGGAGAATTGCACGCTCCAGTGACCCCCCGTCACATGATCGGGGTTCGTCGACATGACAACCAGAGGTCTTCTTGAGACCTCTATGGTTGTTGATGCCGGATTGCTGTGAGCGCTACCCTGTGGTCGGCGCTCATAGCAACTCAGTAATTCAACTACATAGAAGTGATCTGAACATTGTCTCTATGTAGCAGAGCCGATCAAGTTGTGGCAGCATCTAGTCTCCCAGGGAAGCTATTGAAGCATGCCAAAAGTAAAAAAAAATGTTTTTTAAAATATGAAAAAAATAAAAAAAACAAACATAAAAGTCCAAATCACCCTCCTTTTGCCCCATTCAAAATAAAACAAAAATAAAATAAAACCTACACGTATTTGGTATCGCCGAGTTCAGAATGACCCGATCAATGAAAAAAAAGGATTAACCTGATCACTAAACAGCGTAGCGCGAAAAAGAGTCAAAACGCCAGAATTATGTTTTTTTGGTCACCGCGACATTATATTAAAATGCAATCAAGGGCGATCAAAAGAACGTATCTGCACCAAGATGGTATCATTAAAAATGTCAGCTTGGCATGCAAAAAATAAGCCCTCACCCGACCCCAGATCCTGAAAAATGGAGATGCCATGGTTATTATTTATTTATTTATTTTCTTAGCAAAGTTTGGATTTTTTTTCACCATTTAGATAAAAAAGAACCCAGACATGTTGTGGGACCGCATTTTGTTTTGCGATTTCACCACACTTGGAATTTTTTCCCATTTTCTAGTACCTGACATGGTAAAACCAATGATGTCGTTCAAAAGTACAACTTGACCCGCAAAAAATAAGCCCTCACATGGCCATGGAGCGAAAAACAAAAATCGCTCCGGGGATTAAGGGATTAAAGACTGTAGAGAATATATGTGCTCACTTGTGCCTGAGCCAAGATGCCCCGATCTTGTCCTGCTGATTTCTCTAGCTCCTACCAACCCCTAGGATTTCTTGGACTCATGTCTCCATGGACTTCATTACTGACCTCCCACCCTCAGAAGGGATAACTTATCTGGGTGGTCATTGACAGCTTTAGTAAAGAGTGTCATTTTGTCCCTGTCTGGATTGCCTAACTCTGCAACTCATTAATCACATTGTGGGATTTCATGGTGTTCAGGAAAATAATAGTTTTGGACCGGGGGACTCGGTTCATTTCTGTAAAAAGATCAATATTGAGTTGTCTTTTTCTTCTGCCCATCACCCAGAAATCAATGGTCAGACAGAATGTACTAATCGAATAGTCGAGAAATATAGTCGTGTTATGTGTCTGATCATCAGTCTGACTGGGTGGAACATCTCCCGTTAGCTGAATTTGCTATTAATAATCAACATCAAGAATCCATTAAAACTACTCCATTTTTCTGTAATCTTGGCTTGCATCCTCGTTTCGGATACTTTTCAACTACTGTGATTGATACTGCAGAAATTTCAAAATCGCAGGATGGTCAGACCTCAGCTCCTAATATGAAAATTTATATAGGCCCAAGCTTTGGAGTTCGGGACGAGGTAAAGTTGTCCACAAAAAATATCAACCTTTAGATTCCTTCTGCCAAGCTAGGTCCCAGATTTGCTGGTCCTTATGGGATAATCAAGGCCATTAACCCTGCAGCCTTCCACCTGAAACTTCCTCCATTTTTTAAGATACCTAATGTATTTCATAATTCCCTCCTCAAGCCATATCGTTCCCCGGTTCACCCAGTCAGAAATCCTCCTCCTGTTCTAGTTAAATGAAATTTAGAGTATGAAGTGCAGAGAATCCTGGATTCTTGTGTGATAAAATGGTTTGTACATTACCTAGTGCATTGGAGTGGTTATGGCCCAGAAGAGAGATCCTGGGTCGTGATGAGCGAGTATACTTGTTATTCGAGATTTCCCGATCATGCTCAGGTGGTCTCTGAGGATTTCGGCGTGCTCGGAGATTTACAGTTATATGAAAAAGTTTGGGCACCCCTATTAATCTTAATCTTAATGTTTTATAAAAATTGTTTTTTTTTTTTGCAACAGCTATTTCAGTTTCATATATCTAATTACTGTTGGACACAGTAATGTTTCTGCCTTGAAATGAGGTTTATTGTACTAACAGAAAATGTGCAATCTGCATTCAAACAAAATTTGACAGGTGCATAAGTATGGGCACCCCACCAGAAAAGTGACATTAATATTTAGTAGATCCTCCTTTTGCAAAAATAACAGCCTCTAGTCGCTTCCTGTAGCTTTTAACCTCTTTCTGACCTCGGACGGGATAGTACGTCCGAGGTCAGATCCCCTGCTTTGATGCAGGGCTCCGCGGTGAGCCCGCATCAAAGCCGGGAAATGTCAGCTGTTTTGAACAGCTGACATGTGCCCGTAATATAAAGGCACAGATGATTGGCCTCGGGGAGACCAAAACATCCAACACCGCGGAGACACCATCACGTGTTTCTCAACGCAGTGATTCCAGAACACTGCCCCCATCCCTTATGGGAAATATGCAGATGCATGTAAAGAAGCTGCGGAGACACCATCACGTGTTTCTCGACGCAAGCAGTGAATAGCCAGGCCTTTCCCCGGGAAGGAACAACCAAGGGAAGGGCAGCATCCTATGAAGGAAAGCCACCTATGCCAAGCATGGTATCCATCCACAGACAGCTGTTTCGGGGTTTTTGCCCCTCATCAGTGTGGAGTAGGAATCTGGCTATTAGGAGCAGTGCCTAGTAAAAAGGCTATAAAGGCACAGATGATTGGCCTCGGGGAGACCAAAACATCCAACACCGCGGAGACACCCGTAATAGGCGCAGGCAGAATCGCGATCTGCCCGCACCTATTAACTAGTTAAATGCCGCTGTCAAACGCAGACAGCGGCATTTAACTACCGCTTCCGGCCAGGCGGCCGGAAATGACGTCATCGCCGACCCCCGTCACATGATCGGGGGTCGGCGATGCGTCTCCATTGTAACCATAGAGGTCCTTGAGACCTCTATGGTTACTGATCGCCGGTGGCTGTGGGCGCCACCCTGTGGTCGGCGCTCACAGCACACCTCCATTTCTGCTACATAGCAGCGATCAGCAGATCGCTGCTATGTAGCAGAGGCGATCGAGTTCTGCCTGCTTCTAGCCTCCCATGGAGGCTATTGAAGCATGGCAAAAGTAAAAAAAAAAAAGTTGAAAAAAATGTTGAAAAAAATAAAAAAAATATAAAAGTTTAAATCACCCCCCTTTCGCCCCAATCAAAATAAATCAATAAAAAAATATAAAATCTACGCATATTTGGTATCGCCGCGCTCAGAATCACCCGATCTATCAACTAAAAAAAAGCATTAACCTGATCGCTAAACAGCGTTTAAAAAATTCGAAACACCAGAATTACGTTTTTTTGGTCGCCGCGACATTGCATTAAAATGCAATAACGGGCGATCAAAAGAACGTATCTGCACTGAAATGCTATCATTAAAAACGTCATCTCGGCACGCAAAACATAAGCCCTCAACCGACCCCAGATCACGAAAAATGGAGACGCTACGGGTATCGGAATATGGCGCTTTTTTTTTTTTTTTTTTTTTTAAGAAAAGTTTGGAATTTTTTTTCACCACTTAGGTAAAAAATAACCTAGTCATGTTAGGTGTCTATGAACTCGTACTGACCTGGAGAATCATAATGGCAAGTCAGTTTTAGCATTTAGTGAACCTAGCAAAAAAGCCAAACAAAAAACAAGTGTGGGACTGCACTTTTTTTGCAATGTCACCGCACTTGGAATTTTTTTCCTGTTTTCTAGTACACGACATGCTAAAACCAATGATGTCGTTCAAAAGTACAACTCGTCCCGCAAAAAATAAGCCCTCACGTGGCCAAATTGACGGAAAAATAAATAAGTTATGGCTCTGGGAAGGAGGGGAGCGAAAAACGAACACGGAAAAACGAAAAATCCCAAGGTCATGAAAGGGTTAATGAGTCCCTGGATCCTGGATGAAAGTATTTTTGACCATTACTCTTTACAAAACAATTCCAGTTCAGTTAAGTTTGATAGTCGCCGAGCATGGACAGCCCTCTTCAAATGATCCCACAGATGTTCAATGATATTCAGGTCTGGGGACTGGGATGGCCATTCCAAAACAGTGTAATTGTTCCTCTGCATGAATGCCTGAGTAGATTTGGAGCGATGTTTTGGATCATTGTCTTGCTGAAAGATCCATCCCCTGCGTAACTTCAACTTTGTCACTGATTCATCATGAACATTATTGTCAAGAATCTGCTGATACTGAGAGGAATCCATGCGTCCCTCAACTTTAACAAGATTCCCGGTGCCGGCATTGGCCACACAGCCCCAAAGCATGATGGAACCTCCACCAAATTTTACTGTGGGTAGCAAGTGTTTTTCTTGGAATGCTGTGTTTTTTGGCCACCATGCATAACGCCTTTTTGTATGACCAAACAACTCAATCTTGGTTTCATCAGTCCACAGGACCTTCTTCCAAAAAGAAATTGGCTTCTCCAAATGTGCTTTTGCATCCCTCAGCCGACTCTGTTTGTGGCGTGCTCGCAGAAACGGCTTCTTTCGCATCACTCTCCCATACAGCTTCTCCTTGTGCAAAGTGCGTTGTATAGTTGACCGAGGCACAGTGACACCATCTGCAGCAAGTTGATGCTGCAGCTCTCTGGAGGTGGTCTGAGGATTGTCCTTGACTGATCTCACCATTCTTCTTCTCTGCCTTTCTGATGTTTTTCTTGGCCTGCCACTTCTGGCCTTAACAAGAACTGTACCTGTGTTCTTCTATTTCCTTACTATGTTCCTCACAGTGGAAATTGACAGGTTAAATCTCTGAGACAGCTTTTTGTATCCTTCCCCTGAACAACTATGTTGAATAATCTTTGTTTTCAGAACATTAGACAGTTGTTTTGAGGAGCCCATGATGCCACTCTTCAGAGGAGATTCAAACAGGAGAACAACTTGCAAGTGGCCACTTTAACCCCTTCCCGACCTTTGACGCCACGTAGGCATCATGAAAGTCGGTGCCAATCCGACCCATGACGCCTATGCGGCGTCATGGAAAGATCGCGTCCCTGCAGACCGGGTGAAAGGGTTAACTCCCATTTCACCCGATCTGCAGGGACAGGGGGAGTGGTAGTTTAGCCCAGGGGGGGTGGCTTCACCCCCTCGTGGCTACGATCGCTCTGATTGGCTGTTGAAAGTGAAACTGCCAATCAGAGCGATTTGTAATATTTCACCCATTATAACGGGTGAAATATTACAATCCAGCCATGGCCGATGCTGCAATATCATCGGCCATGGCTGGAAATACTAGTGTGCCCCCACCCCACCCCTCCGATCGCCCCCCCACCCGCCGATCTGGCCGGTACACTGCTCCGGCTCCCCTCCGTCCAGTGCTCCGCTCCCCCCCGTGCTCGTGTCCGCTCCCCCCGTGCTCCAATCACCCCCCCGTGCTCCAATCACCCCCCCTGCACTCCGATCCACCCCCCCCGTGCTCCGTTCCACCCCCCCGTGCTCCGTTCCAGCCCCCCCGTGCTCCGTTCCACGCCCCCCGCGCTCCGTTCCACCCCTCCCGCGCTCCGATTCCCCCCCCGTGCTCCGATCCCCCCCCCCCCCGTGGTCCCCCCCCCCCGTGGTCCCCCCCCACCCTATCATACTTACCGATCCAGCCGTGGTCCCATCCGTCTTCTCCCGGGCGCCGCCATCTTCCAAAATGGCGGGCGCATGCGCAGTGCGCCCGCCGAATCTGCCGGCCAGCAGATTCGTTCCAAAGTGCATTTTGATCACTGAGATATAATCTATCTCAGTGATCAAAATAAAAAAAATAATAAATGACCCCCCCCCTTTGTCACCCCCATAGGTAGGGACAATAAAAAAATAAAGAAATTTTTTTTTTCCACTAATGTTAGAATAGGGTTAGGGTTAGGGGTAGGGTTAGGGTTAGGGGTAGGGTTAGGGGTAGGGCTAGGGTTAGGGTTAGGGGTAGGGTTAGGGGTAGGGTTAGGGTTAGGGGTAGGGTTAGGGCTAGGGTTAGGGCTAGGGTTAGGGTTAGGGTTAGGAATGTGCACACGTATTCTGGTCCTCTGCGGATTTTTCCGCTGCGGATTTGATAAATCCGCAGTGCTAAACCGCTGCGGATTTATGGCGGATTTACCGCGTATTTTTCTGCGCATTTCACTGCGGTTTTACAATTGCGATTTTCTATTGGAGCAGTTGTAAAACCGCTGCGGAATCCGCACAAAGAAGTGACATGCTGTGGAATGTAAACCGCTGCGTTTCCGTGCAGTTTTTCCGCAGCATGTGTACAGCGATTTTTGTTTCCCATAGGTTTACATTGAACTGTACACTCATGGGAAACTGCTGCGGATCCGCAGCGTTTTCCGCAGCGTGTGCACATACCTTTAGAATTAGGCTATGTGCACACGGTGCTGATTTGGCTGCGGATTCGCAGCAGTGTTCCATCAGGTTTACAGTACCATGTAAACATATGAAAAACCAAATCCGCTGTGCCCATGGTGCGGAAAATACCGCGCGGGAACGCTGCGTTGTATTTTCCGCAGCATGTCAATTCTTTGTGCGGATTCCGCAGCGTTTTACACCTGTTCCTCAATAGGAATCCGCAGGTGAAATCCGCACAAAAAACACTGGAAATCCGCGGAAAATCCGCAGGTAAAACACAGTGCCTTTTACCCGCAGATTTTTCAAAAATGGTGCGGAAATATCTCACACGAATCCGCAACGTGGGCACATAGCCTTAGGGTTAGGGTTGGAATTAGGGTTGTGGTTAGGGTTAGGGGTGTGTTGGGGTTAGTGTTGTGGTTAGGGGTGTGTTGGGGTTAGGGTTGTGATTAGGATTATGGCTACAGTTGGGATTAGGGTTAGGGGTGTGTTGGGGTTAGTGTTGGAGTTAGAATTGAGGGGTTACCACTGTTTAGGCACATCAGGGGTCTCCAAACGCAACATGGCGCCACCATTGATTCCAGCCAATCTCGTATTCAAAAAGTCAAATGGTGCTCCCTCACTTCCGAGCCCTGACATGTGCCCAAACAGTGGTTTACCCCCACATATGGGGTACCAGCATACTCAGGACAAACTGCGCAACAATTACTGGGGTCCAATTTCTCCTGTTACCCTTGTGAATCTAAAAAAATGCTTGCTAAAACATAATTTTTGAGGAAAGAAAAATGATTTTTTATTTTCACGGCTCTGCGTTGTAAACGTCTGTGAAGCACTTGGGGGTTCAAAGTGCTCACCACATATCTAGATAAGTTCCTTGGGGGGTCTAGTTTCTAAAATGGGGTCACTTGTGGGGGGTTTCTACTGTTTAGGCACACCAGGGGCTCTGCAAACGCAACGTGACACCCGCAGACCATTCCATCAAAGTCTGCATTTCAAGTCACTACTTCCCTTCTGAACCCCGACGTGTGCCCAAACAGTGGTTTACCCCCACATATGGGGTATCAGCGTACTCAGGAGAAACTGGACAACAACTTTTGGGGTCCAATTTCTCCTGTAACCCTTGGGAAAATAAAAAATTCTGGGCTAAATAATTATTTTTGAGGAAAGAAAACGTATTTATTATTTTCACGGCTCTGCATTATAAACTTCTATGAAGCACTTGGGGGTTCAAAGTGCTCACCACACATCTAGATAAGTTCCTTTCAGGGTCTAGTTTCCAAAATGGGGTCACTTGTGGGGGGTTTCTACTGTTTAGGCACATCAGGGGCTCTGCAAACGCAACGTGACGCCCGCAGAGCATTCCATCAAAGTCTGCATTTCAAAACATCACTACTTCAATTCCAAGCCCCGGCATGTGCCCAAACAGTAGTTTACCCCCACATATGGGGTATCACCGTACTCAGGAGAAACTGGACAACAAATATTGGGGTCAAAATTCTCCTGTTACCCTTGGGAAAATAAAAAATTCTGGGCTAAATAATTATTTTTGAGGAAAGAAAACGTATTTATTATTTTCACGGCTCTGCATTATAAACTTCTATGAAGCACTTGGGGGTTCAAAGTGCTCACCACACATCTAGATAAGTTCCTTTGGGGGTCTAGTTTCCAAAATGGGGTCACTTGTGGGGGGTTTCTACTGTTAAGCCACATCAGGGGCTCTGCAAACGCAACGTGACGCCCACAGAGCATTCCATCAAAGTCTGCATTTCAAAACGTCACTACTTCACTTCCGAGCCCCGGCATGTGCCCAAACAGTGATTTACCCCCACATATGGGGTATCAGCGTACTCAGGAGAAACTGGACAACAACTTTTGGGGTCAAATTTCTCCTGTTACCCTTGGGAAAATAAAAAATTGCAGGCTAAAAGATCATTTTTGAGAAAATAATTTTTTTTTTTATTTTCATGGCTCTGCGTTATAAACTTCTGTGAAGCACTTGGGGGTTCAAAGTCCTCACCACACATCTAGATTAGTTCCTTTGGGGGTCTAGTTTCTAAAATGGTGTCATTTCTGGGGGATCTCCAATGTTTAGGCACACAGGGGCTCTCCAAACGTGACATGGTGTCCGCTAATGATTGGAGCTAATTTTCCATTTAAAAAGCCAAATGGCGTGCCATCCCTTCCGAGCCCTGCCGTGCGCCCAAACAGTGGTTTACCCCCACATATGGGGTATCAGCGTACTCAGGACAAACTGGACAACAATATTTGGGGTCCAATTTCTCCTATTATCCTTGGCAAAATAGGAAATTCCAGGCTAAAAAATCATTTTTGAGGAAAGAAAAATTATTTTTTATTTTCATGGCTCTGCGTTATAAACTTCTGTGAAGCACCTGGGGGTTTAAAGTGCTCAATATGCATCTAGATAAGTTCCCTGGGGGGTCTAGTTTCCAAAATGGGGTCACTTGTGCGGGAGCTCCAATGTTTAGGCACACAGGGGCTCTCCAAACGCGACATGGTGTCCGCTAACAATTGGAGCTAATTTTCCATTCAAAAAGTCAAATGGCGCGCCTTCTCTTCCGAGCCCTGCCGAGTGCCCAAACAGTGGTTTACCCCCACATATGAGGTATCGGCGTACTCGGGAGAAATTGCCCAACAAATTTTATGATCCATTTTATCCTACTGCCCATGTGAAAATGAAAAAATTGAGGCGAAAAGAATTTTTTTGTGAAAAAAAATTACTTTTTCATTTTTACAGATCAATTTGTGAAGCACCTGAGGGTTTAAAGTGCTCACTAGGCATCTAAATTAGTTCCTTGGGGGGTCTAGTTTCCAAAATGGGGTCACTTGTGGGGGAGCGCCAATGTTTAGGCACACAGGAGCTATCCAAACGCGACATGGTGTCCGCTAACGATGGAAATAATTTTTCATTCAAAAAGTCAAATGGCGCTCCTTCCCTTCCGAGCCTTACCATGTGCCCAAACAGTGGTTTACCTCCACATGTGAGGTATTGGTGTACTCAGGAGAAATTGCCCAACACATTTTAGGATCCATTTTATCCTGTTGCCCATGTGAAAATGAAAAAATTGAGGCTAAAAGAATTTTTTTGTGAAAAAAAAGTACTTTTTCATTTTTACGGATCAATTTGTGAAGCACCTGGGGGTTCAAAGTGCTCACTATGCATCTAGATAAGTTCCTTGGGGCGTCTAGTTTCCAAAATGGGGTCACTTGTGGGGGAGCTCCAATTTTTAGGCACACGGGGGCTCTCCAAACGTGACATGGTGTCCGCTAAAGAGTGGAGCCAATTTTTGATTCAAAAAGTCAAATGGCGCTCCTTCCCTTCCAAGCCCTGCCGTGCGCCAAAACAGTGGTTTACCCCCACATATGAGGTATCAGCGTACTCAGAACAAATTGGACAACAACTTTCGTGGTTCAGTTTCTCCTTTTACCATTGGGAAAATAAAAAAATTGTTGCTAAAAGATAATTTTTGTGACTAAAAAGTTAAATGTTCATTTTTTCCTTCCATGTTGCTTCTGCTGCTGTGAAGCACCTGAAGGGTTAATAAACTTCTTGAATGTGGTTTTGAGTACCTTGAGGGGTGCAGTTTTTAGAATGGTGTCACTTTTGGGTATTTTCAGCCAAATAGACCCCTCAAACTGACTTCAAATGTGAGGTGGTCCCTAAAAAAAATGGTTTTGTAAATTTCGTTGTAAAAATGACAAATCGCTGGTCGAATTTTAACCCTTATAACTTCCTAACAAAAAAAAATTTTGTTTCCAAAATTGTGCTGATGTAAAGTAAACATGTGGGAAATGTTATTTATTAACTATTTTGTGTCACATATCTCTCTGGTTTAACAGAATAAAAATTCAAAATGTGAAAATTGCGAAATTTTCAAAATTTTCGCCAAATTTCCGTGTTTATCACAAATAAATGCAGAATTTATTGACCTAAATTTACCACTAACATGAAGCCCAATATGTCACGAAAAAACAATCTCAGAACCGCTAGGATCCGTTGAAGCGTTCCTGAGTTATTACCTCATAAAGGGACACTGGTCAGAATTGCAAAAAACGGCAAGGTCTTTAAGGTCAAAATAGGCTGGGTCTTGAAGGGGTTAAGTAGCTTTTCTCATGATTGCATACACCTGGCTATGAAGTTCAAAGCTCGGTGAGGTTAGAAAACCAAAAAAAGTGCTTTAGTAAGTCAGTAAAAAGTAGGTAGGAGTATTTAAAACAAGAAAATGATAAGGGTGCCCATACTTATGCACCTGTCAAATTTTGTTTGAATGCAGATTGCACATTTTCTGTTAGTACAATAAACCTAATTTCAAGGCAGAAACATTACTGTGTCCAACAGTTATTAGATCTATGAAACTGAAATAGCTGTTGCAAAAAACCCAATTTTTATAAAACATTAAGCTTAAGATTAATAGGGGTGCCCAAACTTTTTTATATAACTGTAGTTTATGTCGACGCAGCTGCATGATTTGCGGCTACTAGCCAGCTTGATTACGGGTTGCGGGTGCTTAACAAGCAGGCAATCCTCACATGTATTCAATCTGTCTAGCAGTCATAAATCACGCAGCTGCATCAACAATCTAAATCTCAGAGCACGCCAAAATACTCGGAGACCACCCGAGCATACTCAGGAAATCTCAAGTAACGAGTATACTCACTCATCACTAATCCTGGGTCCTGGAGAGTAATTTCAACACCAAAAATCTGATCAGGAGGTTTCATGCTGGGTTTCTAAATAAACCTGGTTCTAAGGGTCCAGAGGCCCCCTCATAAAAGGAGGTGTACTGTCACATTTCCACCAGAACCTGCCCCTGCGACTTCTGTCGCCAGGTGTCACCATATTAACTCTGTGGGTGGTGCTGGTGATAGAAATGTCAGAACCAGAAGCTCTGGACGGCAGGCTCTGTCCAGCCACAAAGGTTATAGTGGCTGGGACTTGTAGTGCCATCAAGTCTGGCAGTATGGGTGTGTGTGCTTCCAGCTGAAGTTATCAGGTCTCTGCTCCAGCTAATTGGAGAGTACCACACCCTACTTAAGCTTCCTGCTGGCAGGTGCCAGCTATAGCTTAGTGTTTTCCTGGCTTGGTGTGTGGCTCCTCCTGCTGGATTCTTTAGAGCAGGGGTCCCCAACTCCAGTCCTCAAGGCCCACCAACAGGTCATGTTTTCAGGATTTCCTTTGCATTGCACAGGTGATGCAATTATTACCTGGGCAAGACTAAGGAAATCCTGAAAACATCACATGTTGGTGGGCCTTGAGGACTGGAGTTGGGGACCCCTGCTTTAGAGTATTCCTGTTTTGACCATGGTTTCTATCTGACTATTCTTGCGGATCCTGATTTTGTCCATGACGTGACATCTCAGCTCTGACCCTGCTTGGCGACCATTCCTACCTCAGGACAGCAGCCCTTCCTTGGGAGCTTTCCACTGGGTCCTATTGCAAAACCAGATCCCTGTGCAGGGGTGAGAGGGTATTGGGATTTCTCTGGAGTCTGCCAGACGGAGTGGCTGGTGCCGAATCTGTCTGATGTGGCCTCTGGCCGAAGTTACAGACTGTTATGTCAGCGGGGAACCTAATAATGGTCTTCAGTGCTACCATCTTAGTGGCCCTAAAAGTGGACACAAGCGGTAACTTGTCTTGTGCAAAAGAAAGAAAAAAGAAACTTTCCAGCCCCAGACAAAAGCAGGATCCAGAAAATATTGGGATTTTACGGGACGTCCGCACTGTAGGTGGCAAAAGCCACACACTGATGCACCCCGTCCTGCATCGCTCATCACCTTCAGGGTCGCACTATCGGTCCACCATACCTGCTCCTTGATGTCCCACACACAAACGTCAAGATTTAAGAATAATGCAATGAATACACAGGATTTTCCGGGTAAAATATATACATTATCAGTGAATGGATGTTTAAATCCCGCACCAATATCACTGATTGGTCGTGGCCGGCTGGCCACGACCAATCAACAAAGCGTGGTTCAAATCCCGCACCAATTCGCGACCGGACTGCGACGGTCGCTGATTGGTCGCGGGCAGCTGGCGAGACCAATCAGCAACGCGGGATTTCCGTTACTGACAAACAGACAGAATTAGACGATTATATAGTAGATACCCGATGCGTTAGAATCGGGCCACCACCTAGTATTCATATAAACATTGGTGCTTACATTTATGTTTTAACCCATTGGACACAATGCCATTGTTTTTCTCCTGTTTTAAGAGTCAAAACTTTTAGTCATCTATCACTGTATGACAGCTTGTTTTCTACAGGATGACTTATAGTTTTCAAAGACACCATTTATTTTACCAAACTTAAAAACGGGGAAAAATTTTATTCTCTCCCTTACACACTGTCCTCCATGTTGTTCTCTCCCTCACAGACTGTCCTCCATGTTATTCTCTCCCTCACACACTGTCCTCCATGTTATTTTCTCCCTCACACACTGTCCTCCATGTTATTCTCTCCCTCACAGACTGTCCTTCATGTTATTCTCTTCCTCACACACTGTCCTCCATGTTATTCTCTCCCTCACAGGCTGTCCTCCATGTTATTCTCTCCCTCACACACTGTCCTCCATGTTATTCTCTCCCTCACACACTGTCCTCCATGTTATTCTCTCCCTCACAGACTGTCCTTCATGTTATTCTCTCCCTCACAGACTGTCTTCCATGTTATTCTCTCCCTCACAGACTGTCCTTCATGTTATTCTCTCCCTCACAGACTGTCCTCCATGTTATTCCCTCCCTCACAGACTGTCCTTCATGTTATTCTCTCCCTCACAGACTGTCCTTCATGTTATTCTCGCCCTCACAGACTGTCCTCAATGTTATTCTCTCCCTCACACACTGTCCTTCATGTTATTCTCTCCCTCACAGATTGTCCTCCATGTTATTCTCTCCCTCACAGACTGTCCTTCATGTTATTCTCTCCCTCACAGACTGTCCTTCATGTTATTCTCTCCCTCACAGACTGTACTTCATGCTATTCTCTCCCTCACAGACTGTCCTTCATGTTATTCTCTCCCTCACAGATTGTCCTTCATGTTATTCTCTCCCTCACAGACTGTCCTTCATGTTATTCTCTCCCTCACAGACTGTCCTCCATGTTATTCTCTCCCTCACACACTGTCCTCCATGTTATTCTCTCCCTCACAGGCTGTCCTCCATGTTATTCTCTCCCTCACACACTGTCCTCCATGTTATTCTCTCCCTCACAGACTGTCCTTCATGTTATTCTCGCCCTCACAGACTGTCCTCAATGTTAGTCTCTCCCTCACACACTGTCCTTCATGTTATTCTCTCCCTCACAGATTGTCCTCCATGTTATTCTCTCCCTCACAGACTGACTTCCATGTCATTCTCTCCCTCACAGACTGTCCTCCATGTTATTCTCTCTCTCACACACTGTCCTCCATGTTATTCTCTCCCTCACAGACTGTCCTCCATGTTATTCTCACCCTCACAGACTGTCCTTCATGTTATTCTCTCCCTCAGAGTCTGTCCTCCATGTTATTCTCTCCCTCAGAGACTGTCCTCCATGTTATTCTCTCCCTCACAGACTGTCCTCCATGTTATTCTCTCCCTCACAGACTGTCTTCCATGTTATTCTCTCCCTCACAGACTGTCCTCCATGTTATTCTCTCCCACACAGACTATCCTCCATGTTATTCTCTCCCTCACAGACTGTCCTCCATGTTATTCTCTCCCACACAGACTGTCTTCCGTTATTCTATCCCTCACAGACTGTCCTCCCTGTTATTCTCTCCCTCACAGACTGTCCTCCATGTTATTCTCTCCCTCACAGACTGTCCTCCATGTTATTCTCTCCCTCACAGACTGTCCTCCATGTTATTCTCTCCCTCACAGACTGTCTTCCATGTTATTCTCTCCCTCACAGACTGTCCTCCATGTTATTCTCTCCCTCACAGACTGTCTTCCATGTTATTCTCTCCCTCACAGACTGTCCTCCCTGTTATTCTCTCCCTCACAGACTGTCCTTCATGTTATTCTCTCCCTCACAGACTGTCCTCCCTGTTATTCTCTCCCTCACAGACTGTCCTTCATGTTATTCTCTCCCTCACAGACTGTCCTCCCTGTTATTCTCTCCCTCACAGACTGTCCTTCATGTTATTCTCTCCCTCACAGACTGTCCTTCATGTTATTCTCGCCCTCACAGACTGTCCTCCATGTTATTCTCTCCCTCACAGACTGTTCTCCATGTTATTCTCTCCCTCACACACTGTCCTTCATGTTATTCTCTCCCTCACAGACTGTCCTCCCTGTTATTCTCGCCCTCACAGACTGTCCTTCATGTTATTCTCTCCCTCACAGACTGTCCTTCATGTTATTCTCTCCTTCACAGACTGTCCTCCCTGTTATTCTCTCCCTCACAGACTGTCCTCCATGTTATACTCTCCCTCACAGACTGTCCTTCATGTTATACTCTCCCTCACAGACTGTCCTCCATGTTATTCTCTCCCTCACAGACTGTCCTCCATGTTATTCTCTCCCTCACAGACTGTTCTCCATGTTATTCTCTCCCTCACAGACTGTCCTCCCTGTTATTCTCTCCCTCACAGACTGTCCTCCATGTTATTCTCTCCCTCACAGACTGTCCTCCATGTTATTCTCTCCCTCACAGACTGTTCTCCATGTTATTCTCTCCCTCACAGACTGTCCTCCATGTTATTCTCTCCCTCACAGACTGTCCTCCATGTTATTCTCTCCCTCACAGACTGTCCTCCATGTTATTCTCTCCCTCACAGACTGCCCTTCATGTTATTCTTGTTCTAGTATATGTATGTAGTTTATTTATGAACACTGATTGGTCGAGGCTGGCCGGGCGCGACCAATCAGTGATGCGGGATTTCAGTTACAGACAAACAGACCCGTAGATAATTATATATATAGATAGATACAGTTACAGCATGAGGGCACAATCAGGGTGAGGACTGTCCTCATCCTTAGGCTGCCGTCACACTATCAGTATTTGGTCAGTATTTTACATCAGTATTTGTAGCCAAAACCAGGAGTGGGTGATAAACGTAGAAGTGGTGCAGATGTTTCTATTATACTTTTCCTCTAATTGTTCCACTCCTGGTTTTGGCTTACAAATACTGATGTAAATACTGAACAAATACTGATAGTGTGACCGCAGCCTAAAACAGAGAACAGTCTAATCTAATTACCTCCAAACAGGGAGGCACCACACTCACCTGCAAATAGAGGGCTCTGCTACCTCTGAGAAATGATTTCCAGTCAAAGTATCCCAGGACGATCACCTGATGTGCTTCTAACAAGAAGCTGCCATGTGTTCCACTGACAGGAAGTGCCATGCATTCCAAATACAGGAAGTTTGTGTTCCACAGACAGGAAGTGCCATGCATTCCAAATACAGGAAGTTTGTGTTCCACTGACAGGAAGTGCCATGCATTCCAAATACAGGAAGTTTGTGTTCCACAGACAGGAAGTGCCATGCATTCCAAATACAGGAAGTTTGTGTTCCACTGACAGGAAGTGCCATGCATTCCAAATACAGGAAGTTTGTGTTCCACACACAGGAAGTGCCATGCATTCCAAATGCAGGAAGTTTGTGTTCCACTGATAGGAAGTGCCATGCATTCCAAATACAGAAAATTTTTGTTCCACTGACAGGAAGTGCCATGCATTCCAAATACAGGAAGTTTGTGTTCCACAGACAGGAAGTGCCATGCATTCCAAATACAGGAAGTTTGTATTCCACAGACAGGAAGTGCCATGCATTCCAAATACAGAAAGTTTTTGTTCCACTGACAGGAAGTGCCATGCATTCCAAATACAGGAAGTTTGTATTCCACAGACAGGAAGTGCCATGCATTCCAAATACAGGAAGTTTGAGCTCCACAGATAGGCAGCTCTTTTCCTTCTTGTTTACCTCTCTATGTAGTTGACCTAAAATAAGGGCAGGGCCGACTTCAGCACTCAACGCACCCGGGCAAGTGCCGGGGCCCTGAGCAGGCGGGGGTTGAGGGGCTGACTTGCCGTTGGGGACACTGGCACACTATGGGGGCCCGGTGTCTGTGCCAGTGCCGGTGCCCATGAATTGCACCCCTGCTTACTCAGGACCCCAGCACTTATGCGGCATCTTCCGCATCTTCTGAATGTGACGTTCAGGCAGAGAGTGCGATGTTGTCACATCTAGAGTTGAGCGAATTTGATAGGGTCCCTGCTTATTCGGCAAGCTACAGCTCTTACTGAATAACCTACAGAGGGAACCCTGATACATAGAGCGACCCGGCTGATGAGCTGTCCAGTGCCGCAGCTGCCTGTGTCACTGTTACAGCACATGCATGGATGGTATGTGTGTTGAGCTCTCCATGCATGTGCTGTGACCGTGACACAGCCGTGATACATGCAGCTGCAGCACTGGACAGCTGATCAGCCGGCGCTCCATGTATCAGGGTTCTCTCTGCAGCTTTTTTTGGCAAGAGCTCTAGCTTGCCGAATAAGCAGGGACCCGATCAAATTTGCTCAATTCCAGTCACGTCTGTGTGCCATTTCCCTGAACAGTCAGTGCAGAGAGCCGGAAGATATCAACGGTGAGGAGTCTGGAGCACAGCAGCGGCCAGCGACGAGAGTTCAGTATTTCATGTATTTTGCTTTTGATGTTTGCAGCATCTTATGAGGCCCATCATACACTGGACAATCATATTTGGGGCCCATGATACCCTGGAGAATCATATATAGGACCCATTATACAGTGGAGCATCATATATGGGGCCCATCATACATTGGTGCATCAAATATGGGGCCCATTATACATGGAGCATTATATATGTTCTTTATTATATATTCTCACCCACAAAGCTCTCCACAGTGCGGCCCCCCTTACATCTCCTCCCTCATTTCTGTCTATCGGCCTAACCGACCGCTGCGCTCTGCAAATGACTTTGGACTAACCTCTGCACTAATCCGTACCTCCAACTCCCGACTCCAAGACTTCTCCCGTGCTGCACCAATCCTCTGGAATGCTCTACCCCAAGAAATTAGGACCATCCACAATTTGCATAGTTTTAGGCGCTCGCTCAAAACACATTTGTTCAGAGCGGCCTATCACGTTCACTAATCAAAGTCATTTTATGTTTGTGTGTGTGTCGCCCATTCACTATCTCCATCTACCCCCACCCCCTGAAGATGGCCGGACCATCATTATATGGTGACTATTCTGTATGAAGCATTATATGGGGCCCATTATTCTGTATGGGTCTCATTTTACTGTATGGGTCTCATTTTACTGTATGGAGCAATATATGGGGTTCATTATACTGTATGAATCATTAGATGTGGCCAATTATATATAGAGCAATATATGTGGCCCATCATATACTGGAGCATGATATGGAGCCCATCATGTACTGTATGGAGATTATATGGGACCCATTATGTATGGAGCAATATATGGGGCTCATTGGTCTTTATGGAGAAATACATGTGGTTCATACTGTATGGAGCATTATATGGGGCCCATTATTCTGTATGAGGCATTATATAGGGCCCATTATTCTGTATGAGGCATTATATAGGGCCCATTATTCTGTATGGAGCAATGTATGGTGCCCATAATACTGTATGAGCAACATATGTGGTTCATTATATGGGGCTCATTCTGTATGGAGGACTATGTGGTGCCCATAATAATGTATGGAACACTATGTGGTGCCTATTATATTGTAGGGAGGACTATGTGGTGCCCATAATAATGTATGGAGGACTATGTGGTTGCCCATAATACTGTATGGAGGACTATGTGGTTGCCCATAATACTGTATGGAGGACTATGTGGTTGCCCATAATACTGTATGGAGGACTATGTGGTTGCCCATAATACTGTATGGAGAACTATGTGGTGCCCAGAATACTGTATGGAGGACTATGTTGCGCCCATAATACTGTATGGAGGACTATGTGGTGCACATAATACTGTATGGAGGACTATGTGGGGCCCTTAATACTGTATGGAGGACTATATGGTACCCATAATACTGTATGGAGGACTATGTGGTTGCCCCTAATACTGTATGGAGGACTATGTGGTGCCTATAATACTGTATGGAGGACTATGTGGTTGCCCATAATACTGTATGGAGGACTATGTGGTGCCCATAATACTGTATGGAGGACTATGTGGTGCCCATAATACTGTATGGAGGACTATATGGTGCCCATAATACTGTATGAAGGACTATGTTGCGCCCATAATACTGTATGGAGGACTATGTGGTGCACATAATACTGTATGGAGGACTATGTGGTGCACATAATACTGTATGGAGGACTATACTGTCTGGTTTATGACCTATTGTAGAATTTACAATAGATATCACTAATGGAATGTCAGGAGTGAATTGGCATTGTACTGTATCTATATTTCTCTGCCATATCTGCGCATCATTAATTGTGGTATGTAATCATACTGATGTGTATCCGCTAAATACTATAAACCTAAAGATATGATACACACTCCATATATTTAGAAAAGTATATAATTTATTGTTTCCCCTTTGTGCTTATTAATGTTGTAATTACCTTGTTAACAATTATATACTTTTCTAAATATATGGAGTATTAATTGTGATATGTGTTAAAGGGGCCCACTGAGACTCTTTCGCCTGGGGCCCACGAAAACCTGGAGCCGGCCCTGGATAAGGGATATAATAGATATCTAGAGAATAGACAGATAATATATAGATACATGATTGTGAAGACACGAGGTGTCGGTGGGCGCCCCTGTCCACTAGTCAAAATCGCATTGACCAGGGATCATCCCAACGAATGCCCGCTCTCCTCTCACCGTGGGTGTAATGCTACTCAGAGAGCACAGGGTGAGGATAAAACATGTGGCAATGCTTTATTGAATGACAAAACAGGCAAATATCATGTAGAGCAGTCCCAGCACAGTACACAAGATTGTGCACATTACAGAATCTTACACTTTTGCGGACTCGACGGGATAAGAGCAGCTGTGATTTCAGAGCTTCCAGGGCCGATTACCCCACCTGTGGCACGCTCACAGAGTAGGTAACGACAAGCTTAGGAAGATGACAGTCCATTGAGGTACAAGGCCAGTTGACTAGAGGGTCACAACCTGGTTTCTCCGAACATCTCCATGGACCCAGGCCACTGGCGGGTCCCAATCCTGGCTTTCTCCAAACATATCCATGGTTCAGCAATGGTCAATGGAGCAGATCTGTATTCTTCCAGCCGGGGTTGAGGTCCCCTAAGCTGGCATCTTACAGAATGACAAATCTGTGTCCCTTGTGACGGAGCCATGATGTCCTGTCTCTGATTCTTTGACTGTTTTGTATGTCTTGGCTGAATCTCTGTCTCTCTCATACAGGGGCATATAACCTCTTTTTATGACTTTATGACTTTTTATGTCCTTTATTCAGTATTCACAGGTAAAGGGGAAGAATGGTGATGAGACCTACTCACATTGATTGATTATACAATCTACTTGTATAGTTTTTCCTCCTCCGTTTTACAAGTCAAACTGGTTGGCCTGGACAATATGTAATCAACATGTCAAGCAAACACTAGTAACATAGTAACATAGTAACATAGTTAGTAAGGCCGAAAAAAGACATTTGTCCATCCAGTTCAGCCTATATTCCATCATAATAAATCCCCAGATCTACGTCCTTCTACAGAACCTAATAATTGTATGATACAATATTGTTCTGCTCCAGGAAGACATCCAGGCCTCTCTTGAACCCCTCGACTGAGTTCGCCATCACCACCTCCTCAGGCAAGCAATTCCAGATTCTCACTGCCCTAACAGTAAAGAATCCTCTTCTATGTTGGTGGAAAAACCTTCTCTCCTCCAGACGCAAAGAATGCCCCCTTGTGCCCGTCACCTTCCTTGGTATAAACAGATCCTCAGCGAGATATTTGTATTGTCCCCTTATATACTTATACATGGTTATTAGATCGCCCCTCAGGCGTCTTTTTTCTAGACTAAATAATCCTAATTTCGCTAATCTATCTGTGTATTGTAGTTCTCCCATCCCCTTTATTAATTTTGTTGCCCTCCTTTGTACTCTCTCTAGTTCCATTATATCCTTCCTGAGCACCGGTGCCCAAAACTGGACACAGTACTCCATGTGCGGTCTAACTAGGGATTTGTACAGAGGCAGTATAATGCTCTCATCATGTGTATCCAGACCTCTTTTAATGCACCCCATGATCCTGTTTGCCTTGGCAGCTGCTGCCTGGCACTGGCTGCTCCAGGTAAGTTTATCATTAACTAGGATCCCCAAGTCCTTCTCCCTGTCAGATTTACCCAGTGGTTTCCCGTTCAGTGTGTAATGGTGATATTGATTCCTTCTTCCCATGTGTATAACCTTACATTTATCATTGTTAAACCTCATCTGCCACCTTTCAGCCCAAGTTTCCAACTTATCCAGATCCATCTGTAGCAGAATACTATCTTCTCTTGTATTAACTGCTTTACATAGTTTTGTATCATCTGCAAATATCGATATTTTTCAATACTAAAAAACAAAACCTGTAGCGCTCACAACAAACCTTGTTTCGGATAGAAACAAAAGGATTCTTACCATTCAAAAGTTTTTTAATCAAACCCAGGTGGATCCAATAAATAATTCTAATAATGAAGACGCCACATTGGCAATAGAAACTTTAAAAGATCTTGAACACTATTTAATTAAAGAAATGAGGGATCTCTGGGAGATTGCTACATTAGAACGATATTTGTCTTTTAACTGTATACCTAAAGGTCTCACAGTATATAAACCTATTTCAGGAGATATAGGGGATCCGGATACGGTTAAAGAATGGGAGGCCATGTTTAAGGAATTTTCGGTTAAAACTGTCTCTTTTATAATTGCTAAAAGAAAACAACATATGGCAGGATTAAAAAAGAATATCTCTAAATTATTTGAGGAGATTAAACCGTTCGAAACACACCCAGACATTATAAGACTATCAAAAAATATTAGGATAAGAATTCTTGCAAAAGAAAAAGAAATATTGGACAAAAAACAATCCAAATTTGGGAGAGATAGGGTACCAGACTGGGCAGTACCACCTCCACGTGGATCATCCCCCCATGACGTGAATACTGATTACCCAAATGAAATGGGAGGAAATGGCACACACAACCACATGAATACAAATCAATTTATAACCATAGATGAAACAACTAATAGTATGGCAATAGAGGAACAGTTCTCTATACACCCTATAGATGAGGACTGCTTGGATCATCTAAGTATTTCAAAGGAACTGGAAGCGAGTGTAATTTCAGAAAAATCGTGGCCCTCTGCTCATGAGGTTTCAGTGTATACCCCCATATCTTCGCATGCTTTCCAAAGTAGATTCCAGGTTCTCGATAAGGGTCTAGATCCTCCATCAACCAGTAGAGGGGCTTCGCATGATATGATGAGTGACGATAACTCTCCTACTCTGCAAAGTTCCAATAAACTCCCTAAAAAACCTTCAAAGAAAACGGTTAGATCCAGTGGTTCAAATAATCTTAGTTCCCAACTAGTACAAAAGAACAAATATAAACATCATCCTTTTTTTCAGGTAGGCCCAAAAAAACCAGAAAAAGGGGCTGCAGGGGCGGGAAACTTGCCCAAAAAAAGAGGAAACAAAATGACAACAAAAAGGAACTAGATAAGGAGGAAGAACATCAACAGAAAATATTTAATCTAAGCAGCCATAAACTAGACACAAAGGAAGTTTCTATACTTAATAAAGGTCTTAGATATGCTCCAAGTGTCAAATTTGATAAGTTTCAGGCCTTTATTGGCATAAAATTATTCATGAAACAACTGGCTGTTAAAAAATATTTTATAAAAAATAAGGTCGCTACAACGAATGACCCCCACTCACAAACGGATCCCTTTATACATACTACTCTTAGGGTTAAATCCAATTTTAATCCCATTCAAGAGTACTCAGAATCCTTTGAGGCCTTCCAAAAAAATGTTATACGGGATATTAGAAAAATTCCCGATAAACGGTGTACAAGATTTAGGAACAACCTAACACATGCGGACCAACAGGCTATAAAACAAATTCAAGCCAACAAATCTATAACTATTAGACCAGCCGATAAAGGGGGAGGTATTGTTATACTGAATACGGAGGATTACACAAAAGAGTGTCTAAGACTATTAGGGGACCAACAAACCTATAGTCTTCTATCTGAAGATCCATCTGACATATATATCCAGGAAATGAAGGGTCTAATCAAGAAAGGTTATGATCAAGGGATCATTACAAAGAAAGAGTTTGATTTTATAAATATCCGTCACCCTAAGATAGCCCAGTTTTATTACCTCCCAAAAATTCATAAAGACCCAGTCAATCCCCCCGGTAGACCCATTATTTCCGGTGTAGATTGTCTAACAACAAACCTATCAAAATATATAGATTGTCATCTCCAAAAACTGGTCCCTGAACTTCCTTCACATCTAAAAGACAGTACACATATTCTAAAAAAATTAGAGAATATAGAATGGAAGGATCATTTCATTATGGGTACGTTGGATATTACTTCCCTATATACTATTATACAGCATGACAAAGGCTGTGAAGCGGCAGAATTCTTTTTAAACAAACAAGGCCTATTACCCAAGAGTCAAATTCAATTTATTTTAGACTGTATGCGCTTCATTTTATCTCACAATTATTTTAAATACAATGCGCACTACTACACCCAGCAGTGGGGTACTGCGATGGGTACCAGATTCGCACCTAGTTATGCAAATCTCTATGTGGGTAAATGGGAGTCTGATACTATCTATGGGGACTCCCATTGGGGTGCGAATCTGGTACTTTGGCAAAGATTTATTGACGACATTGTTTTTATTTGGTCTGGTGGTCCCGAATCCTTGTTTGATTTTATTAATAATTTAAATAAAAATTCATATTTTTTAAACTTTACGGGAACCACCAGTTCCACTTCTATTAACTTTTTAGATCTCAACATTTTTATCGCGGAGGGTATTATTCATACCAGGACATTCCACAAACCGACAGATGGCAATAACTATATTGCTTTGGATAGCTGCCATCTTCCGAACTGGCTATTGAACGTGCCCAAAAGTCAGATGATCAGGGCACGTAGAAACTGTTCTCGTGAGCAGGACTTCATGCAGGAATCCCAAACTTTGATTGAGAAATTCAGTAAGAAAGGTTATTCCCACAATTCTTTGTCCCTTGCTATTAATCAGGTAGAAAAACTACCAAGATCAAACCTCTTGCTAACAAAAGAAAAAAACAACAAGAAAGAATGGTTAGATCAAGTGCCTATTATAACTAGATATAATGCAAACACCCATTTGTTCAAGAAAATTGTAAATAGACACTGGGACATCCTGAGAGAGGACAAGATTATTGGAGAGAAACTCCCAGAACGTCCATGGTTCATATATAAAAAAGCCCTTAATCTAGGTAGTAAGATAGCTCCCACAGTCCCCCGTAACCTTCTCCCAACAAAACATCTATTTGGAAAGACACCGCAAGGTTTTTATCCTTGCCTAAAATGTAAACCATGTAAATTATTGGGAAGCAGGAAACAACATTTATTTGAGAAGGGGACCATCAGTTGGAAAATTAATAACTTCATTTCTTGTCACACTAAGGGGGTTATATACGCAATCACATGCCCTTGTGATAAAGTATATATAGGTAGGACCAAAAGAGCTCTCCATACAAGGATCAACGAACATGTTAGAAATATAAAGAATAAATTTGTGGGGCATCCTCTCTCCAAACACTTCCTGACACAACATAAAGGGTTAACATGTGGAACCACCTTTACTGGTCTTAAAGTGGTACAAAGATGTTGGAGAGGGGGGGATTTTATCAAGAAAATGTCCAGGGAAGAGACGGAGATGATCTTTAAACTGGATACTCTAATCCCGAGAGGTCTGAATAGCGAAATTGAGTTATTTGCTTTTAACTCATAAATGGGGGTGTGTGTCCACGGTCTGCTATATAAGAGCGTAATACCTGGAGAGGACCATCCCTGAAGAAGGAGAACGTTTTTCTCCGAAACGCGTTGGAATTGGTCCTAAGCTCTTTCCATAGCCGGTCACGTGATTACTCACGTGACTGTGACGTCACACTAGGTCCTGCTAGAGCAGTATGACCTAACGGCTCTGTCCAGCAACGTGGACACACTTCTCTGCACGCAGACGTGCGCTGCCACCGGCCGGGGCAGTGCCTGCGATCCGGATCGCTACAGGACTACTTGCGGACTATATTTTATTTCATCCGTTCCCGGTTAAAGGATTGGAAGAAATCAAGACCTCAAAATAAGTGCTGCTGACCGGATAATCCGGCATTTCATCTTTTTCGCGTTATTTGGATGTTCCGAGAGGGCTACTCTGCAGGATTCCTGTCCCTTCTGACTGTTCCCTCAGGTAGCTATATATATTCTTTTACTTTACTTGCGGTATGAGGTAGTTTGAGCACCTTGGTCCTCTGACGGGTTTTTCAGCGCAGACAGTCTGTTTTTTAAATATCGATATTTTACTGTGTAAACCTTCTACCAGATCATTAATGAATATGTTGAAGAGAACAGGTCCCAATACCGACCCCTGCGGTACCCCACTGGTCACAGCGACCCAGTTAGAGACTATACCATTTATAACCACCCTCTGCTTTCTATCACTAAGCCAGTTACTAACCCATTTACACACATTTTCCCCCAGACCAAGCATTCTCATTTTGTGTACCAACCTCTTGTGCGGCACGGTATCAAACGCTTTGGAAAAATCGAGATATACCACGTCCAATGACTCACCGTGGTCCAGTCTATAGGTTACCTCTTCATAAAAACTGATTAGATTGGTTTGACAGGAGCGATTTCTCATAAACCCATGCTGATATGGAGTTAAACAGTTATTCTCATTGAGATAATCCAGAATAACATCCCTCAGAAACCCTTCAAATATTTTACCAACAATAGAGGTTAGACTTACTGGCCTATAATTTCCAGGTTCACTTTGAGCCCTTTTTGAATATTGGCACCACATTTGCTATGCGCCAGTCCTGCGGAACAGATCCTGTCGCTATAGAGTCCCTAAAAATAAGAAATAATGGTTTATCTATTACATTACTTAGTTCTCTTAGTACTCGTGGGTGTATGCCATCCGGACCCGGAGATTTATCTATTTTAATCTTATTTAGCCGGTTTCGCACCTCTTCTTGGGTTAGATTGGTGACCCTTAATATAGGGTTTTCATTGTTTCTTGGGATTTCACCTAGCATTTCATTTTCCACCGTGAATACCGTGGAGAAGAAGGTGTTTAATATGTTAGCTTTTTCCTCGTCATCTACAACCATTCTTTCCTCACTATTTTTTAAGGGGCCTACATTTTCAGTTTTTATTCTTTTACTATTGATATAGTTGAAGAACAGTTTGGGATTAGTTTTACTCTCCTTAGCAATGTGCTTCTCTGTTTCCTTTTTGGCAGCTTTAATTAGTTTTTTAGATAAAGTATTTTTCTCCCTATAGTTTTTTAGAGCTTCAATGGTGCCATCCTGCTTTAGTAGTGCAAATGCTTTCTTTTTACTGTTAATTGCCTGTCTTACTTCTTTGTTTAGCCACATTGGGTTTTTCCTATTTCTAGTCCTTTTATTCCCACAAGGTATAAACCGCTTACACTGCCTATTTAGGATGTCCTTAAACATTTTCCATTTATTATCTGTATTCTTATTTCTGAGGATATTGTCCCAGTCTACCAGATTAAGGGCATCTCTAAGCTGGTCAAACTTTGCCTTCCTAAAGTTCAATGTTTTTGTGACTCCCTGACAAGTCCCCCTAGTGAAAGACAGGTGAAACTGCACAATATTGTGGTCGCTATTTCCTAGATGCCCGACCACCTGCAGATTTGTTATTCTGTCAGGTCTATTAGATAGTATTAGGTCTAAAAGTGCTGCTCCTCTGGTTGGATTCTGCACCAATTGTGAAAGATAATTTTTCTTGGTTATTAGCAGAAACCTGTTGCCTTTATGGGTTTCACAGGTTTCTGTTTCCCAGTTAATATCCGGGTAGTTAAAGTCCCCCATAACCAGGACCTCATTATGGGTTGCAGCTTCATCTATCTGCTTTAGAAGTAGACTTTCCATGGTTTCTGTTATATTTGGGGGCTTGTAACAGACCCCAATGAGAATTTTGTTACCATTTTTCCCTCCATGAATTTCGACCCATATGGACTCGACATCCTCATTTCCTTCGCTAATATCCTCCCTTAAAGTGGACTTTAGACAAGACTTTACATAGAGACAAACCCCTCCTCCTCTCCGATTTTTACGATCCTTTCTAAACAGACTGTAACCCTGTAAGTTAACTGCCCAGTCATAGCTTTCATCTAACCATGTCTCGGTTATTCCCACTATGTCAAAGTTACCTGTAGATATTTCTGCTTCTAGTTCTTCCATCTTGTTTGTCAGGCTTCTGGCGTTTGCGAGCATGCAGTTTAGAGGATTTTGTTTTGTTACAATCTCCTCGCTGTGGATTGTTTTAGAAATGTTCTTACCTCCCTTCTGAGTATGTTTTCCTGGGTCGTCTTTGTTCAAGTCTAATGTTTTTCTTCCCGTCCCCTCTTCTTCTAGTTTAACGCCCTCCTGATGAGTGTAGCGAGTCTTCTGGCGAATGTGTGTTTCCCAGGTTTGTTGAGGTGTAGTCCGTCTCTGGCGAGGAGTCCATCGTACAAGTAATTCACACCGTGGTCCAGGAATCCAAATCCTTGTTGTCTGCACCATCGTCTTAGCCAGTTGTTTGCATCAAGGATCCTGTTCCATCTCCTGGTGCCATGCCCGTCTACTGGAAGGATAGAAGAAAAAACTGCCTGTGCATCCAGTTCCTTTACTTTCTTCCCCAACTCTTCAAAGTCTTTGCAGATTGTCGGTAGGTCCTTCCTTGCCGTGTCATTGGTGCCAACATGTATCAGAAGAAATGGGTGGACGTCCTTGGAGCTGAAGAGCTTTGGTATCCTATCGGTCACATCCTTGATCATCGCACCTGGAAGGCAGCATACTTCTCTTGCAGTTATGTCCGGTCTGCAGATGGCTGCTTCTGTGCCTCTCAGTAGTGAGTCTCCCACCACCACCACTCTTCGTTGCTTCTTGGCTGTACTTTTTGCTGTCACTTGTTGCTTTGTGCCCTTTTCTTTTTTGCTTGCTGGTATTGCTTCATCCTTAGTAGTAATTCAGGATGAGAGCACAATGTGTCACAACAAATTGTCAACAAGTCAATATTCCAGGCTTACACAAGCAAAAAGTCTGTTTTCTTGATGAACCAGAAATAAACAGGTGCATTCAAAAGTCAACACATAGATAACAGTCTATTGTTCTTGGCTTGCTGAAAATAGACGTCTGGTTAATTAAGATACAATGCTGTGTCTCCACAATGATAGATAATAAGTAATAGATAGATAATAAATGGATAATACATACAGTGGGGAAATAAGTATTTGATCCCTTGCTGATTTTGTACGTTTTCCCACTGACAAAGACATGCACAGTCTATAATTCTAAGGGTCGGTTAATTTTAACATTGAGAGCTAGAATATCAAAAATAAAATCCAGAAAATCACATTTTATAAATTTTGTTTGCATTTTGCAGTGAGAAATAAGTATTTGATCCCTCTGGCAAACAAGACTTAATACTTGGTGGTAAAACCCTTGTTGGCAAGCACAGCAGTCAGATGTTGTTTGTAGTTGATGATGAGGTTTGCGCACATGACAGGAGGAATTTTGGTTCACTCCTCTTTGCAGATCATCTCTAAATCATTACGCTTTTGAGGCTGTCGCTTGGCAACTCGGAGCTTCAACTCCCTTCATAAGTTTTCTATGGGATTAAGGTCTGGAGACTGACTAGGCCACTCCATGACCTTAATGTGCTTCTTTTTGAGCCACTCCTTTGTTGCCTTGGCTGTATGTTTTGGGTTTATTTCCCCCACAGTAGATAGGTAAATAAAATAGATAGAAAATAGATGGATGATACATACAGTAGATAATAGATAAATATATAATAAACTAGATGGTGGCCCAATTCTAACGCATCGGGTATACTAGAATATGTATGTAGTTTATTTATGAAGCTTTCAGAATAATGCAATTAATACAAAGGATTCGGCCGGCTGGGCGCGACCAATTAGCGAAGCGTGGTTCAAATCCCGCGCCAATTCGCGGCCGGACTGCGTCTGTCACAGATTGATCGCGGCCGGGCGCGACCAATCAGTGAAGCCAGGGTCAGCTCCAGGTTTTTGAGGGCCCCGGGCGAAAGAGTCTCACAGCCCACGTAGCATCTAACACAGCCCACGTAGCATATAACACAGCCCACGTAGCATATAGCACAGCCCATGTAGTATATAACACAGCCCACGGAGTATATAGCACAGCCCACGTAGTATATAGCACAGCCCACGTAGTATATAGCAATGTGGGCACCATATCCCTGTTAAAAAAAAGAATTAAAATTAAAAAATAGTTATATACTCACCTTCCGGCGGCCCCCAGATCCAGCCCAGGCCTTTAGCGATGCTCCTCGCGACGCTCCATTCCCAGTAATGCCTTGCGGCAATAACCCGTGAACATGTAGTCTCGTGAGAACACTACGTCATCTGTGGTCATTCTTGGGACCGGAGCGTCGCGAGGAGTGGGAAAGGCTGCCGCGGACGCCGGAAGGTGAGAATATAATGACTTTTTTTTATTATTATTATTTAACATTATATGTTTTTACTATTGATGCTGCATAGGCAGCATCAATAGTAAAAAGTTGGTCACACTTATAGGGTTAATAGCAGTGTTAACGGGCTGAATTACACCGTGGTGTAATGCGGTCCGTTTAAAGGACTGCAAAAACACTATGTGGGCGCTGACTGGAGGGGAGTAGGGAGCGGCCAATTCACGGCCAGACTGTGCCTGTTGCTGATTGGTCGTGCCCAACCAGCCGCGACCAATCAGCGACGCGGGATTTCCGTTACAAACAGACGGAAGTGGACCTTAGACAATTGTATATAGAGATAATATGATGAGATTTACAGACAAGATATCCGTCGGTGAACGGGATTCGTCCCCTCCAGGGTCTCATAGCACGGGGAAGTAGCTGATGGATAAATCAATTGTCTGTAAATAATAAAAAGGGAGGAATTGTTATGATATTTATACTTTGCTTTATCATTCAGATTATTTATATGTCTTTGATAAATTAATATTTTTAATATTAGCTTTATAAGTGTTATTCATAAAAGCAATATCACAGCGCAGGGTCTCTGATATAGAGGTGCTAAGTTTTAATTGTTACAGAAGTCAAAAGGAAACTGGACAGAAGTTCCAAGGAGGTCAGACTGGAGAATCCATAATTTATGACTTGGTTATTCCCAATTAAAATACTTTCTTTCCTAGGTAATGTACATAGACATTCCCCTTTATTCCTGGGCTGTAATAAAATACTTGTTGCTTGGGATCTGAGGGCAGACAAGAATTGTGCACGGACAGACACTGGCTGGGTGTATTTTCTTGCCTCCGATGCATCCACGCATTTATTTTATTTCATTTTAATTTGAACCAATAATGGCAGATTGGAGATTGTTAGTTTGTATCTCAACCCAAATTAGCTCTCCTTGGAAGGGCCTACCATCCTCCTCCTGCTTGGGGTTTCCTGATGTCCCACATGCCCTTCCTTGCTGCACCGATGCCTGTGTACCCACCTGGACCTTGTGGGATTCACTCCCCCACCCCCTAGCGAGCCTAACAACATGTATATACCCCCAACTGTATACATACAGATATAAGGGAGAGCCGAGTCTGCAGGGATCGCTGTGTCTGCAGCAGCATGCACAGGAGCAGTATGAGCTTTGTTGTATAAAGCCCCGCCCACCCACAGCAAGCCCCACCCATGAGGTTCTAGAGCTCGGAACTCAGGGGGATTTTGAAGAGACATTACAGGAAGTCAGCGGATTCTCAGCCAGTGATCATGTGAGCAGCGCAGTTTATAGAAGGATTTGGGAAAGCAATAAAGATAGATAAAGTGTTTATCTAGGACAGTTCATTCATATGAAACTTGGACTTATAAAGTAATGACCAACCCCTGTAAGCTATTATGTGGTCATTTACTGTACGTTTTAAATACCATGTAAATTGTGAGATTACAACAAGACCATTTTTATTTTTACATTTTCGCAAAAGACAAAAAAAAAAAAAAACCCACTTAATACAAAAACTTTTTTATTTGCTGCAAACTCGACGAGTTGATTTATTTTCCTACCATTAAGAGACAGCACGATGTGATCATTTGATTGTTTTTAAAAGACCTTTCTTATACTTAGCAGATCATAAATCCAGTAGTGTGTGCCTTTGCCATAGCTTAATATACAATGGAAGGCCTGTGAGCCCCTAGCTGCTATTGCACCCTATGAGCCCCCGATACAAAAAGTTGTGTTCAGTGCGACCGCTGCATTAAATAGCAATATTTATGAGGTACAACAGTGCCATTGGACACAAAGTGCAGCTTCTGTGTATAAATGGCACTGCAGAATTGAGATTCTAAGTATGCAGTATAACTTGTTTTTCACATTGAGAACATGAGTATGGCTCCCCCCAATGTGAGCAGTCTTAGCTGACCATTAGATTTTGATTTCTGGGTATAACCTTTCCCACAATCTGACCAGAAAATGGCATCTCCTCTATGTGAATCCTCTGATGTTTGACAAAACCTGATTTGTGGGTAAAACATTTCCTACATTGTAAACAAGAAAAAGGTTTCTTTCCTGTGTGAATTCTTAGATGTTCTGCAAGACTTGATCTCTGAGTAAAACATTTTCCACATTCTGAGCATGAAAATGGCCTTTCACCTGTATGAGTTCTTAGATGTTCAATAAGAATTGAGTTTTGGTTAAAACCTTTCCCACATTCTGAACATAAATATGGCTTCTCTCCTGTGTGAATTCTCCGATGTCTCCCAAGAGAATCCTTATGCATAAAGAATTTCCCACATTCAGAACATGAATATGGCTTCTCTCCTGTGTGAATTCTATGATGTTTCAAAAGAGAATCCTTATGCATAAAGGATTTCTCACATTCAGGACATGAAAATGGCTTCTCCCCTGTGTGGCTTCTCTGATGTTTCTCAAGAGAATTTTTATGCTTAAAGCATTTCCCACATTCAGGACATGAAAATGGCTTATCTGCCGTGTGATATCGTTGATGTAGAAGAAGAGCTGATTTCTGACAAAAACATTTTCCACATTTCAAGCACGAGAACGGCTTCTCCCCAGTGTGAATTCTTAAGTGGTCCACAAAATTTGATTTACGGGTAAAACTTTTTCCACATTCTGAGCATAAAAATGACCTTTTATCCTTACGAGTGTTCTCATGAATTGAAAGATTCGATTTCTTACTAAAATGTTTTATATGATCAAATGCAAAGAGGTTTCCAGGTCTGTGTCCAGTTATATTTTTGCCACTCAATGATTGATTGTCTTCTACTTTGTAAATAGGAGACATAAGGACATTTCCATAGGAGCTCCTCATCCATTCTTCATCTGGAAAAAGAAACAACATTGTTACTACTTTACAAAATTGTTATCAAAGACAATCATTTTCAAACTGAAGTCTGATCTATGAAAATCTAAACATTTTTAAGAATAAAAACACATTTAAAGGGGGGAAAAACCAAGACAATAGATAAGCAGAATTGCTCCTTTTTCCAGCAGAAAAATGCATCAAAAGTGATTGAAATCCAATATGTATCTCAGAACTGCATCAATAAGACTATAGTTCAGCATGCAAACAAAAAAAAACTCACACGTCCTACAACAGAAAAATGAGGAAAGTTATGACTCTTGGAAGAAGGGGAGAAAAAATAAAGTCCCAAAAATTTAAAATTGGCCATAGCGAGAAAGGGTAATTCCTGCACATGGAGTCACATTACACACTGAACGGGAAACCACTGGGTAAATCTGACAGGGAGAAGGACTTGGGGATCCTAGTTAATGATAAACTTACCTGGAGCAGCCAGTGCCAGGCAGCAGCTGCCAAGGCAAACAGGATCATGGGGTGCATTAAAAGAGGTCTGGATACACATGATGAGAGCATTATACTGCCTCTGTACAAATCCCTAGTTAGACCGCACATGGAGTACTGTGTCCAGTTTTGGGCACCGGTGCTCAGGAAGGATATAATGGAACTAGAGAGAGTACAAAGGAGGGCAACAAAATTAATAAAGGGGATGGGAGAACTACAATACCCAGATAGATTAGCGAAATTAGGATTATTTAGTCTAGAAAAAAGACGACTGAGGGGCGATCTAATAACCATGTATAAGTATATAAGGGGACAATACAAATATCTCGCTGAGGATCTGTTTATACCAAGGAAGGTGACGGGCACAAGGGGGCATTCTTTGCGTCTGGAGGAGAGAAGGTTTTTCCACCAACATAGAAGAGGATTCTTTACTGTTAGGGCAGTGAGAATCTGGAATTGCTTGCCTGAGGAGGTGGTGATGGCGAACTCAGTCGAGGGGTTCAAGAGAGGCCTGGATGTCTTCCTGGAGCAGAACAATATTGTATCATACAATTATTAGGTTCTGTAGAAGGACGTAGATCTGGGTATTTATTATAATGGAATATAGGCTGAACTGGATGGACAAATGTCTTTTTTCGGCCTTACTAACTATGTTACTATGTTACATCCTCTAACCAGAGCTTTACTTGTGGATGTTTTGAGTAAACTCACTCTGCAAGAAATCCATGAAGATTTAAGAAAGGCTCTTACCATTCAATGCTGTGAATACAGGTTCTTCAAGTTCGCTCTTCATTCCACCTGGGTTTTCCTGTAAAGATCCCACGTTAAGAAAAGCAGAAAAAGTTTCTTACATCACTCTGGATAATAATTGAAAAGCATGAGCCAAGTTGAGATAAATATAAAAAGGATTTTCTCAAGGGGCGATTAGAAAGGATCAACATCCAACCAAATGTTTTATACATCATTGGTATTTTGCTACATGAAATGATCTCGGAGTCTGAATTCGCCGTACACGCCAGATTGAAATATGACAACCAACGATCATGCGTTTATCGATGGCCCCATACACACTTAAGATTACATTGGCCAGTGATCTGCACTGATGGCATCAAACAGCACTCATTCCTAATCAATGGCCAAATTGATGTCCAAATTGGGGAAAATGTGATTTTTATGAAACCATAAAATAACTGTAGCCGTAACCTCCCACAGCCAACACGGCGTCTACACTCCACTGCTGAAGGTTAGTAGTAAGCTTCATTACATCGGTCTATAGATGATTTCCTGAAAGCTCAGCTCCATCTACCTGAGGATCCAGGAGGACATTCGGCTTCTCCTCTGGACATTCCTGGGAATAAAGAGGACTGGGACTTCTCTCTTGTAGATTTCTTGGACTGGACTCATCTATAAGAAATATACACAGCGACTGAATACATCGTCTACATGTGATGAGCAGATGATGGGGAGTCTAGGGGACCTCAGACCCGGCCTCTCCTCTATATTCAGGAAGGTCTCCTCTTACCCGGAGATGTGAGGAGCTGGTGATCCTCCATCATGACGTCCTTGTACAGATCCTTGTGTCCTTCTATATACTCCCACTCCTCCATGGAGAAATAGACGGTGACGTCCTGACATCTTATAGGAACCTGACACACACAATGACCCGTCATTAGCAGACTCCTCCCCGGCGTTATTATATAATGTCCCAGCATTCCCGGCAGCGCTCACCTCTCCGCTCAGCAGCTCAGTGATCCTGTGGGTCAGTTCTAGGATCTCCTGCTCATTGATCAGTGAATGAGGTGGAGGCTCGGTGATGTCACTCGGGGTCCTGCTCCGTCCTCCTGACACACGGGGGGTCACACACTCCCCAGACGACGTCTTCACTACTGTGTGATCCTGTGTATGAGGAGACGCCGATCACTACATCTATTCTAAGGATCCTTCACCTTTCCCGTCATTTCCCGGCTTTATTTCTAGAGATCAGAGTGATGTGAAGTTCTTACATCTCCAGTGATCCAGTAGATTATCTCCAGGGTGAGGTCTAAAATCTGAGCAGCCATGTGGCTTCTGTCCTGCTCCATCCTCAGAAGTTCATCGATGGAAAGGGTCATTGTCTTTCAAGGAAAACCTACAAACCTAAGGAATAAAAAGGAGGACAGAGTTAGAAACACTACTTGCTGAGCACTCTCCAGACATGTGCAGAGCCGAGGGCCCGGCTTCATCACTGCACATGATAGAACTTTCTTCTGATAATCCCTCTTAAACTGATGCATACACAGTACATAGTGTAGATGAAGCTGTGCACAATACAGTCCAGAATTAAAGGGACGGTACTATAGGACTGGGCAGGGCAGATCTGGTGCCAGTTTTCAAAAAGTGGACAAAATCTGACCCTGGAAATTATAGACCTAACCTCTACTGCAAGCAAAATCTTTTGAGGGTTTTCTCAAAGATGCTACCCTGAAGTTTCTCAATTGGACTAGCCTCATGACCCAGTATCAATGTGGGTTTATGAGGGATCAGTCATTTTAGACTCATCTGATCGGATTCTACAAGTACATTTCAGACTGGACCACAAAAATGCAGTGGATGTTTTCTATTTGGACTTTTCAAGAGTGTTTGATACTGCAATACATAAAAGGTTGGTACATAAAGTGAGAGCAATGTGATTACAGGAAATTATGTGTATCTGGGTTAAAACCTGGCTTAGTGATAGGAAACAAAGGGTAGTTATTAGTGGCACACACGGATTAGATCACAGGTAACATTGGGTACCACAGGGGTCAGTATTGGGCCCTCTTTTTAATATATATATTAATGAGCTTGTAGGGGCATACAGAGTAGAATTTCAATATTTGCAGATGACACAAAACTCTGCAGGGTAATCAACACAGAGGAGGATAATACAATATTACAGAGGAATGTATATAAGCTGGAGGCTTGGTCTGAGAAATGGCAAAAGTTTAATGTAGATAAATTATTATTATATTATAACACCATTTATTCTATGGTGCTGTACATAAAGAAGGGGTTACATACAAAACACAAACTGCAATGAACAAATGAGTAGTGACAGACAGGTACAGAGGGGAGATGACCCTACCCTTGTGGGTTTACATTCTACAGAGCTAAATGTAAATTGATGCAGTTTGACAGAGGAAAAACAGGTTTAATTCTGCACTAAATGGTGAAACACTGGGTAAAACTATCTGAAAAGTGTCATGATTCCATCACTCACAGTGTCCCCAGAACGCTGTGACAGCTCAGCCACCCTATAGGATCAAGTGCGTCAGTATCGTGAATGACAGCCCTGCTGTACAATCTGGTAGGGCCTGTGGAGTTTCCTTCAGGTGTCACCAGTTCAAGGTGACCACTTGGCTATTTAGCTTGCTGGCAATAGTTAGACCATTGCAAGTTGTAGCCATGCACAATGTTGGGTTATCTCTGTGTTCTTATACTCTGATCTTTGTTGATGGACCTTGGATTTGCCTTTGGACTACTCGTTTGTATCACCTCTTTTGTCTTTGGCGCACTATGACCGTAGTTACCTGACCTCGGGCTTTGCCTCTGACTATCCATTTGTCTAATCCCTTTGTCTTTGATGTACCCTCCTGGCATTTGACCTTGGACAAGCCGCAAGGCAGGGAAGTCAAGGAGTACATGAGAAGTGACTCAGCGTAACATTACAACTGGCCCTGCAACTGGAGCTATGAGGGCACAAGGTCCTGATACCATTCAGCCAGATCTTGAATCATTTGAATTAGATTGTTTCTGATTTTTTCTTTTTTTTGTGTAGTACATTTTGGGGCGTGTGACCCCCTTCAGGCCCCAGCACCTTTAGCCACCCATCATTCGGACAATAAGGTCTTAATTGTGAGCCATGCCTGGTTCCCTTTTCACTCTTCATTCACATGTGGTTGATTTGGCACACAGAGCAGCAAGACATTTAGTGTTTAGGGACCATCCATATTAAAAGGTAACCTTGGTGTGGTTGGATGGCTTTTACGTTCTTTGATCAAAAACCGTTAACTAAGTATCTTTAGGCTTTTAACTTTTCCAGCAATATTGGAGGTCATGCATTCATTAGTGTGCGGAGGAATCATGTATATACAGTTAGGTCCATATATATTTGGACAGAGACAACATTTTTCTAATTTTGGTTATAGATATTACCACAATGAATTTTAAACAAAACAATTCAGATACAGTTGAAGTTCAGACTTTTAGCTTTCATTTGTGGGTATCCACATTAAAATTGGATGAAGGGTTTAGGAGTTTCAGCTCCTTAACATGTGCCACCCTGTTTTTAAAGGGACCAAAAGTAATTGGACAATTGACTCCAAGGCTATTTCACGGACAGGTGTGGGCAATACCTTCGTTATGTCACTCAATTAAGCAGATAAAAGGCCTGGAGTTGATTTGAGGTGTGGTGCTGCATTTGGAAGGTTTTGCTGTGAAGTAAACATGCAGTCAAAGGAGCTCTCCATGCAGGTGAAACAAGCCATCCTAAAGCTGAGAAAACAGAAAAAACCCATCCAAGAAATTGCTACAATATTAGGAGTGGCAAAATCTACAGTTTGGTACATCCTGAGAAAGAAAGAAAGCACTGGTGAATTTATCAATGCAAAAAGACCTGGGCGCCCACGGAAGACAACAGTGGTGGATGATCGCAGAATAATCTCCATGGTGAAGAGAAACCCCTTCACAACAGCCAACCAAGTGAACAACACTCTCCAGGAGGTCGGGGGATCAATATCCAAATCTACCATAAAGAGAAGACTGCATGAAAGTAAATACAGAGGGTTCACTGCATGGTGCAGCCACTCATAAGCATCAAGAAGAAAAAGGCTAAAAACATCTAAAAAAAACCAGCACAGTCCTGGAAGAACATTCTATGGACAGATGAAACCAACATCAACCTCTACCAGAATGATGGAAAGAGAAAAGTATGGCAAAGGCATAGTACAGCTCATGATCCAAAGCATACCACATCATCTGTAAGACCCAGCGGAGGCAGTGTGATGGCGCGGGCATGCATAAACCCGGCGGAGGCAGTGTGATGGCGCGGGCATGCATAAACCCGGCGGAGGCAGTGTGATGGCGCGGGCATGCATGGCTGCCAGTGGCACTGGGTCACTAGTGTTTATTGATGATGTGACACAGGACAGAAGCAGCCGAATGAATTCTGAGGTCTTCAGAGCCGCCATACTGTGTGCTCAGATCCAGCCAAATGCAGCCAAACTGATTGGTCGTCGTTTCATACTACAGATGGACAATGACCCAAAACATAAAGTCACAGCAACCCAGGAGTTTATTAAAGCAAAGAAGTGGAATATTCTGGAATGGCCAAGTCAGTCACCGGATCTCAACCCAATTTAGCAGCATTTCACTTGTTAAAGACTAAACTTCAGACAGAAAGGCCACAAACAAACAGCAACTGAAAACCACCGCAGTGAAGGCCGAGCATCAAAAAGGAGGAAACACAGCGTCTGGTGATGTCCATGAGTTCAAGACTTCAGGCAGTCATTGCCAGGAAAGGGTTTTCAACCAAGTACTAAAAATGAACGTTTTATTTAAAATTATTGAATCTGTCCAATTACTTTTGGTCCCTTTAAAAACAGGGTGGCACATGTTAAGGAGCTGCAACTCCTAAACCCTTCTTCCAATTTTAATGTGGCTACCCACAAATGAAAGCTGAAAGTCTGAACTTCAACTGCATCTGAATTGTTCTGTTTAAAATTCATTGTGGTAATGTCTATAACAAAAATTAGAAAAATGTTGTCTCTGTCCAAATATATATGGACCTAACTGTATATATATATATATAATATTGTTAGTATATTGGTCACATAGTGTATTTATGCACCTATGCATTAATTAAATATTAAAGGTGTGCAAGACCTATTTTTTTGTGAACCCCTTTAGAATTGTCCCCAACCAGCTGCATACAATATAAAAAATTGCCTACTTATCTCTGGGAGTGGTGTAACTTTGTGTCCTGGGTCCCCCAGAAATCTCGTGACAAAGAATTGTCACAAGTTCTCTAATTAGGGATCAATAGATGAAATTTTTGACTGTCCCTATGTATGAGGTACGTAACCCTCCATCCCTCATCCAAGAACAAGGCATAGGTTCTTGACAATGAAATATTCTCTTTTTATCTGACCTCTCTTGGCTGCAAACACTGTGTTCCATCTGGCAGTGAGAGTGTTGGGTATGGGCGAGTGGATGATGGGCTGACAGAGGAAGCACTCTCCCTCTTTCAAAGTTTTTTTGAGCTTTGGTCACTGTTGGCAATGATATCTAAGGAGTTGAACTGTCGGGGTCGGTGTCCTCATTGGTCCGGCAGTTTCAGGAGGTGCCGGTCTACTGCAACTGATTGCACGAGTACACAGGTACTTACGCAATTAACATGATGTCCACAGCCAACATGGAGAACTGACAAGTGTTGATCATGGACATATTCAGTAAATGGAGTCAGAGGGTTAATGAAATACATTTATTTATACAAACACATATAGACTGAATGGCCATATACCAGCACCAGTCTAGTGTCACAATGGTGGTCACCTTTGGCCATCAAAACTGCAGCAATTGATCGTAGCATAAATTTCACTAGGTTTTTAAGGATTCTTAGACCTGCGGACAGGAGAGCTCCTTTGCCTTTGCTGCAAGTTAAATGGCTGCATTTGCATGGTGTCATCCCAGAGATGCTCAAATGCATTAAGACCCAGGAATTGTCAGTGACGGGAAGCAAGAAAAAACAATCACTCTCCTGTTCTTTGAAGCTGTCCATGACTACACAACCCCCCCTTTGTGGGATGCCGCCCTGTCCTGATGCCATGAAGGGAGGAACTTGATCAGTCACAGTTATTAGGTAAGGCTGATTTGTCCAAACCTCCATCCACAGGTAATAGAAGAGCACCAAGAAAAATTTCCCTCACCATTACAGAATCTCCACCAACCTGACAGGAAGGGGTCATCCATCCAAAGGAGCCATGGTGTACCAAGAAATCCTTCACCCACCATTACTGAATCTCTACTAGTCTGACAAGAAGGGTCATCCATCCAAAGGAGCCAGGGTGCACCAAGAAATCTTTCACCCACCATTACTAAATCTCCACTTGCCTGACAGGAAGGGGTCATCATTCAAAGGAGCCAGGGAGCAACAAGAAAATCTTCTCTCACCATTACGGAATCTCCACCAGCCTGACAGGAAGGGGTCATCCATCCAAAGGAACCAGGGTGCACCAAGAAATCCTTCACCCACCATTACTGAATCTCTACTTGCCTGACAGGAAGGGGTCATCCATCCAAAGGAGCCATGGTGCACCAATAAAGCCTTTTCCCACCATTACTGAATCTCCACCAGCCTGACAGGAAGGGGTCATCCATCCCCAGGAGTCAGGGTGCACCAAGAAAACCTACCACCATTACAGAATCTCCACTAACCTGACAGGAAGTGTCATTATTCAAAGGAGCCAGGGAGCAACAAGAAAATCTTCTCTCACCACTACGAAATCTCCACCAGCCTGACAGGAAGGGTCTTCCATGCACAGGTATCAGAGAAATCAGGGTGCACCAAGAAAACCTTCCCCCCTACCTCCACCAGCCTGACAAAGCAGCCAGGGTGCATCACCAATCCTTCAAAATTACTAATATTTGCACTGAGAAAGAACAAATGGATCCATAAAATGTGTGGGAATAGTTCCATTAAACTATATGGGGTCAATTAATTAACACTGGTGTTGTAAAAAAAAAAAAAAATAGTGGTTTGTCGAAAGTACTTTATGTCAGAAAACTGGTGCAAACTCTTTGATGAATTGAACCCTTTGGCCACATGCACACATTGAGTATTTGGTGAGTTTTTTACCCCATTATTTGTAAGCCAAAACCAGGAGTGAGGAAAAGTCTACTAGAAACATTTGCACCCCTTCTGTATTTTTCACCCACTCCTGATTTTGGCTTACAAATACTGGGGTAAAAAAAACCTCACCAAATACTGAATGTGTGCATGTGGCCTTTGAGTCAGTGTGGTTTCAGGTCTTAAAACTGAACAGATGGACAAGAAATAATGGGGTGGATTTAGCAAAAGGGTAAAAAAAATAATAATAATAAAAATAGCTTTATTGACCAGAGCAACCAATCATAGCTTTCACTGTACTAGAGCCACCAATCGCAGCGCAGCTTTCATTTTACCAAACCAATCACAGTGGTTTTTCATTATGCCAGAACTTGTAGATTGTGAGCCCTCGCGGGCAGGGTCCTCTCTCCTCCTGTATTCTCACCCATCCCTTGTAGATTGTGAGCCCTCGCGGGCAGGGTCCTCTCGCTCCTGTATCCTCACCCATCCCTTGTAGATTGTGAGCCCTCGCGGGCAGGGTCCTCTCTCCTCCTGTATCCTCACCCATCCCTTGTAGATTGTGAGCCCTCGCGGGCAGGGTCCTCTCTCCTCCTGTATCCTCACCCATCCCTTGTAGATTGTGAGCTCTCGCCGGCAGGGTCCTCTCTCCTCCTGTATCCTCACCCATCCCTTGTAGATTGTGAGCTCTCGCCGGCAGGGTCCTCTCTCCTCCTGTATCCTCACCCATCCCTTGTAGATTGTGAGCCCTCGCGGGCAGGGTCCTCTCCCCTCCTGTATCCTCACCCATCCCTTGTAGAATGTGAGCCCTCGCGGGCAGGGACCTTTCTCCTCCTGTATTCTCATCCATCCCTTGTAGATTGTGAGCCCTCGCGGTCAGGGTCCTCTCTCCTCCTGTATCCTCACCCATCCCTTGTAGATTGTGAGCCCTCGCGGTCAGGGTCCTCTCTCCTCCTGTATCCTCACCCATCCCTTGTAGATTGTGAGCTCTCGCCAGCAGGGTCCTCTCTCCTCCTGTATTCTCACCCATCCCTTGTAGATTGTGAGCCCTCGCGGGCAGGGTCCTCTCTCCTCCTGTATCCTCACCCATCCCTTGTAGATTGTGAGCCCTCGCGGTCAGGGTCCTCTCTCCTCCTGTATCCTCACCCATCCCTTGTAGATTGTGAGCCCTCGCGGTCAGGGTCCTCTCTCCTCCTGTATCCTCACCCATCCCTTGTAGATTGTGAGCTCTCGCCAGCAGGGTCCTCTCTCCTCCTGTATCCTCACCCATCCCTTGTAGATTGTGAGCCCTCGCGGGCAGGGTCCTCTCTCCTCCTGTATCCTCACCCATCCCTTGTAGATTGTGAGCCCTCGCGGGCAGGGTCCTCTCCCCTCCTGTATCCTCACCCATCCCTTTTTAGAATGTGAGCCCTCGCGGGCAGGGACCTCTCTCCTCCTGTATCCTCACCCATCCCTTGTAGATTGTGAGCCCTCGCGGGCAGGGACCTCTCTCCTCCTGTATCCTCACCCATCCCTTGTAGATTGTGAGCCCTCGCGGGCAGGGACCTCTCTCCTCCTGTATCCTCACCCATCCCTTGTAGATTGTGAGCCCTCGCGGGCAGGGTCCTCTCCCCTCCTGTATCCTCACCCATCCCTTGTAGAATGTGAGCCCTCGCGGGCAGGGTCGTCTCCCCTCCTGTATCCTCACCCATCCCTTGTAGATTGTGAGCCCTCGCGGGCAGGGTCCTCTCTCCTCCTGTATCCTCACCCATCCCTTGTAGATCGTGAGCCTTCGCGGGCAGGGTCGTCTCCCCTCCTGTATCCTCACCCATCCCTTGTAGATTGTGAGCCCTCGCGGGCAGGGTCCTCTTTCCTCCTGTATCCTCACCCATCCCTTGTTGATTGTGAGCCCTTGCGGGCAGGGTCCTCTCTCCTCCTGTATTCTCATCCATCCCTTGTAGATTGTGAGCCCTCGCGGGCAGGGTCCTCTCTCCTGTACCAGTCGTGGCTTGTATTGTTTAAGATTATTGTACTTGTTTTTACTATGTATACCCCTCGTCACATGTAAAGCGCCATGGAATAAATGGCGCTATAATAATAAACTGTTTAAAAAACTGAGCACCGATTGCTCACTGTGGTCCACAATGACAGCCTTACCTTCTGCCCCCTGACAGCTGCGGCCGCCGTCTCCTCACAGATCACTTTGTACATTTACTCACATCGGACCCCCATACCTTTCTCTACCATACTCTCTGGGGTCACAGGTCCAGCTCCAATCATGAAGGGGCCGCTGCTTCTAATGTGGCCGTGCACATAGACGAGTCTCATACCCACCTGTGCAGAGAAGATGGAGGTTTTCACTCCAGAGAAGCAGCTGGGTGACTGGACAGAAGTGGGACGACTGACCCCGTCCTCTCCGGGCTGTGAGCGGACAGAGGAGACGCACAAATACCGGAGCTGCGGTCACTGCGTCTTCTCCGATCTCCGGGGGACGTTTCCTGGTTTTGTGATGAGATTTGTCGCCTCCATTCTCCTCAGTCCTGGAGCAGCATTTTCTGTCCCCTGTAAACTACAACTCCCAGCATCCTTTGTGCCCCTTCTCCTCCCAGTGTGTGATAATGCTGCGCTCTCCCCTCACCTCCCTCTGTGCTACTACATGGGAGGAGCGGGGTTTAGGCTGCAGACTTTCTGTCCCTGCAGTGAGCGCGGCCATCTTGTTGGTGGAGGCTCCTAGTTCCCAGGACTCGCAGTATTACACATGTGCAAATTGCCTCTTCTGAGAAAAAGAGGACTTAAACTCTATAGCGCCACCTTTTGGATGTAGCGATCCTACAAGTCACAATCAACTCTTTAACGAGTCGTGCAATATGACTTAGGATAAAAGCCAAATCAGTATCTCAATTCGCAGACACAATGTTTCGGGCTGTTGGCCCTCGTCAGTGCGAAGCATGAGAACTAATTTGGCTAGGTGAGAGGCTCTGGACTGGGGTCTAAGGGGTAACGTTTCTCCTTATGGAGAGTGACATACCAGCTCTGGCCTGTCAAGGTAAAGAGGCTTATTCGCCGTGCAATGCTCCTCTGGGAAATATAATATGCAAATTGGCTCTTCTGAGAAAAAGAGCAGCAGCAGGCGGCGGCTCCTCCTGAGCTCAGGGGCAGAGTAGATGAGGTATTAGTAGCAGAAGCCATCGTACTGACAGTATACCTCTATCCCAGCGCTATAAATACACATCGGTTACACAGCACTGGCGGCACCCAGCTTTCCGGAGACCCTGAGCAGCATTTGTGCCTATTTATTTTGGCATCATTCCACTCACTTTCATGTATTGCTGGATAATTGGGCAGATTTTTCTTTCAGAAGCTTGTAGATTGGAGAAGACGCAGTGACCGCAGCTCTGGGATATTTGTGTTTCCTCCTCGCCCTCCTGTCCGCTCACAGTCCGGAGAGGATGGTGGATCAGTTCTGCTTCTGCTCCTACGGAAGAAGGCACAGCCCACATTATCGAAGGTTCCGGAGGTTGGAACTTCCCTGTGTGGAGAAGAGAACGGAGAAGCCCAGAAAGCAGCAGAATATCCAATTAGCAAGATTTCTGGGATCCGTATAGGAGTAAGAGCTCAGGCAGAAATCGGTGCAAATCCGTCCAAGATTGGACCGCAATGCAAAGACTGGCCATGGCTCTCCTGACCCGAGCCAGACAGTGTAACAAAAGACCATGAGCCCTCTGGTTAATTAGTAATGAGGATAGACGGCCATCTGCTGGCTAGCCGAAATCAAGCAGAAGTAAAGTGTGCTAGACAGGTGCGGACTGGGGCTGAAATTCAGTCCTGGCATTTGGAATCACACAGGCCCATGCGGTTCCCATCCCCAAGCACCAGATGGGACATATTACTAATATTACCCTGGATGGAGGAAAGGAAGATTTACTACAAGACCAATATTTCTAATGTTCCCTATTGCCTGCTGGGTAAGTGACGGAGTCAGCAACTTTGTGCTTTGTCACACCTCTTTACAGTATGGGTGTCTTGAGAACACTGATTCTGTTAACAACATAACAGACAATGCAGCCCACGACCAGACAGGCCCTTCTGGCATTTGCCAGAATTGCCCTATGGCCAGTCTGGCCCTGGTGCTAGAAGATCTGCAGGGGGAAGGACTTTGCGTGCTGGACCAGATCAGTTGTCCCTCTGTAAGGACTTCCTGGATATAAAAGCCCTGCGCGCCAAACCACGAGGGCATTTGGTGCCAGGGAAGAGAGTGGCACAGACCCCCATTATACATCCCCCATATCCCAGCACAGACCCCCATTATACATCCCCCATATCCCCGCACAGACCCCCCATTATACATCCCCCATATCCCCTCACAGACCCCCATTATACATCCCCCATATCCCCTCACAGACCCCCCATTATACATCCCCCATATCCCCTCACAGACCCCCCATTATACATCCCCCATATCCCAGCACAGACCCCCATTATACATCCCCCATATCCCAGCACAGACCCCCATTATACATCCCCCATATCCCCTCACAGACCCCCATTATACATTCCCCATATCCCAGCACAGACCCCCATTATACATCCCCCATATCCCAGCACAGACCCCCATTATACATCCCCCATATCCCCTCACAGACCCCCATTATACATTCCCCATATCCCAGCACAGACCCCCATTATACATCCCCCATATCCCAGCACAGACCCCCATTATACATCCCCCATATCCCAGCACAGACCCCCATTATACATCCCCCATATCCCCTCACAGACCCCCATTATACATCCCCCATATCCCCTCACAGACCCCCCATTATACATCCCCCATATCCCCTCAGACCCCCATTATACATCCCCCATATCCCAGCACAGACGCCCATTATACATCCCCCATATCCCCTCACAGACCCCCCATTATACATCCCCCATATCCCCTCACAGACCCCCCATTATACATCCCCCATATCCCCTCACAGACCCCCCATTATACATCCCCCATATCCCCTCACAGACCCCCCATTATACATCCCCCATATCCCCTCACAGACCCCCCATTATACATCCCCCATATCCCCTCAGACCCCCATTATACATCCCCCATATCCCCTCAGACCCCCATTATACATCCCCCATATCCCAGCACAGACGCCCATTATACATCCCCCATATCCGCTCACAGACCCCCCATTATACATCCCCCATACCCCCTCAGACCCCCATTATACATCCCCCATATCCCAGCACAGACCCCATTATACATCCCCCATATCCCAGCACAGACCCCATTATACATCCCCCATATCCCAGCACAGACCCCATTATACATCCCCCATATCCCAGCACAGACCCCCCATTATACATCCCCCATATCCCCTCACAGACCCCCATTATACATCCCCCATATCCCCACACAGACCCCCATTATACATCCCCCATATCCCAGCACAGACCCCATTATACATCCCCCATATCCCAGCACAGACCCCCATTATACATCCCCCATATCTGTTATGGCCGGCAATCAGGCAACACAGCGTGCAGTAATCAGCGCACATACAGAGATCTGGCAATAACCAAAAACAATAGGACGAGCTCTGAGACGTGGAATCTCTGTAGACCGCAGTACCTGATCTATCCTCACACAACTATAAGCAGCAGTGGATTGCGCCTATCACTACCTATGCAACTCGGCACTGCCTGAGGAGCTGACTAGCCTGAAGATAGAAATACAAGCCTGACTTACCTCAGAGAAATACCCCAAAGGAATAGGCAGCCCCCCACATATAATGACTGTTAGCAAGATGAAAAGACAAACGTAGGAATGAAATAGATTCAGCAAAGTGAGGCCCGATATTCTAGACAGAGCGAGGATAGCAAAGAGAACTATGCAGTCTACAAAAAACCCTAAAACGAAAACCACGCAAAGGGGCAAAAAGACCCACCGTGCCGAACTAACAGCACGGCGGTGCACCCCTTTGCTTCTCAGAGCTTCCAGCAAAAGTTAATAGCAAGCTGGACAGAAAAAACAGAAAACAAACTAGAAGCACTTATCTAGCAGAGCAGCAGGCCCAAGGAAAGATGCAGTAGCTCAGATCCAACACTGGAACATTGACAAGGAGCAAGGAAGACAGACTCAGGTGGAGCTAAATAGCAAGGCAGCCAACGAGCTCACCAAAACACCTGAGGGAGGAAGCCCAGAGACTGCAATACCACTTGTGACCACAGAAGTGAACTCAGCCACAGAATTCACAACAGTACCCCCCCCTTGAGGAGGGGTCACCGAACCCTCACCAGAACCCCCAGGCCGACCAGGATGAGCCACATGAAAGGCACGAACAAGATCTGGGGCATGGACATCAGAGGCAAAAACCCAGGAATTATCTTCCTGAGCATAACCCTTCCATTTGACCAGATACTGGAGTTTCCGTCTAGAGACACGAGAATCCAAAATCTTCTCCACAATATACTCCAATTCCCCCTCCACCAAAACAGGGGCAGGAGGCTCCACAGATGGAACCATAGGTGCCACGTATCTCCTCAACAACGACCTATGGAATACATTATGTATGGAAAAGGAGTCTGGGAGGGTCAGACGAAAAGACACCGGATTGAGAATCTCAGAAATCCTATACGGACCAATAAAACGAGGTTTAAATTTAGGAGAGGAAACCTTCATAGGAATATGACGAGAAGATAACCAAACCAGATCCCCAACACGAAGTCGGGGTCCCACACGGCGTCTGCGATTAGCGAAAAGCTGAGCCTTCTCCTGGGACAAGGTCAAATTGTCCACTACCTGAGTCCAGATCTGCTGCAACCTGTCCACCACAGAATCCACACCAGGACAGTCCGAAGACTCAACCTGTCCTGAAGAGAAACGAGGATGGAACCCAGAATTGCAGAAAAATGGAGAGACCAAGGTAGCCGAGCTGACCCGATTATTAAGGGCGAACTCAGCCAACGGCAAAAATGACACCCAATCATCCTGGTCAGCGGAAACAAAACATCTCAGATATGTTTCCAAGGTCTGATTGGTTCGTTCGGTCTGGCCATTAGTCTGAGGATGGAAGGCCGAGGAGAAAGATAGGTCAATGCCCATCCTACCACAAAAGGCTCGCCAGAACCTCGAGACAAACTGGGAACCTCTGTCAGAAACAATATTCTCAGGAATGCCATGTAAACGAACCACATGCTGGAAGAACAAAGGCACCAAATCAGAGGAGGAAGGCAATTTAACCAAGGGCACCAGATGGACCATTTTAGAAAAGCGATCACAGACCACCCAAATGACCGACATTTTTTGAGAAACGGGAAGGTCAGAAATGAAATCCATCGAAATATGTGTCCAAGGCCTCTTCGGGACCGGCAAGGGCAAAAGCAACCCACTGGCACGTGAACAGCAGGGCTTAGCCCTAGCACAAATTCCACAGGACTGCACAAAAGCACGCACATCCCGTGACAGAGATGGCCACCAGAAGGATCTAGCAACCAACTCCCTGGTACCAAAGATTCCTGGATGACCGGCCAGCACCGAACAATGAACCTCAGAGATAACTTTACTAGTCCACCTATCAGGGACGAACAGTTTCTCGGCCGGACAACGATCAGGTTTATTAGCCTGAAATTTCTGCAACACTCTCCGCAAATCAGGGGAGATGGCAGACACAATGACTCCTTCCTTGAGGATACTCGCCGGCTCAGATAACCCCGGAGAGTCGGGCACCAAACTCCTAGACAGAGCATCCGCCTTCACATTTTTAGAGCCCGGAAGGTATGAAATCACAAAATCAAAACGAGCAAAAAATAACGACCAACGGGCCTGTCTAGGATTCAAGCGCTTGGCAGACTCAAGATAAGTAAGGTTCTTATGATCAGTCAAAACCACCACGCGATGCTTAGCACCCTCAAGCCAATGACGCCACTCCTCGAATGCCCACTTCATGGCCAGCAACTCTCGGTTGCCCACATCATAATTACGCTCAGCAGCAGAAAATTTCCTGGAAAAGAAAGCACATGGTTTGAACACTGAGCAACCAGAACCTCTCTGTGACAAAACCGCCCCTGCACCAATCTCAGAAGCATCAACCTCGACCTGGAACGGAAGAGAAACATCAGGTTGACACAACACAGGGGCAGAACAAAAATGATGCTTAAACTCCTGAAAAGCTTCCACAGCAGCAGAAGACCAATTAACCAAATCAGCACCCTTCTTGGTCAAATCGGTCAATGGTCTGGCAATGCTAGAAAAATTACAGATGAAGCGACGATAAAAATTAGCAAAGCCCAGGAATTTCTGCAGACTTTTTAGAGATGTCGGCTGAGTCCAATCCTGGATGGCCTGAACCTTAACCGGATCCATCTCGATAGTAGAAGGGGAAAAGATGAACCCCAAAAATGAAACTTTCTGCACACCGAAGAGACACTTTGATCCCTTCACGAACAAGGAATTAGCACGCAGTACCTGGAAAACCATTCTGACTTGCTTCACATGAGACTCCCAATCATCTGAGAAGATCAAAATGTCATCCAAGTATACAATCAGGAATATATCCAGATACTCACGGAAGATGTCATGCATAAAAGACTGAAAAACAGATGGAGCATTGGCAAGTCCGAACGGCATCACCAGATACTCAAAATGACCCTCGGGCGTATTAAATGCCGTTTTCCATTCATCTCCCTGCCTGATTCTCACCAGATTATACGCACCACGAAGATCAATCTTAGTAAACCAACTAGCCCCCTTAATCCGAGCAAACAAGTCAGAAATCAATGGCAAGGGATACTGAAACTTAACAGTGATCTTATTAAGAAGGCGGTAATCAATACACGGTCTTAGCGAACCATCCTTCTTGGCTACAAAAAAGAACCCTGCTCCCAGTGGTGACGACGATGGGCGAATATGTCCCTTCTCCAGGGACTCCTTCACATAACTGCGCATAGCGGTGTGTTCAGGTACGGACAAATTAAATAAACGACCCTTAGGGAATTTACTACCAGGAATCAAATCGATAGCACAATCACAATTCCTATGCGGAGGTAGGGCATCAGACTTGGACTCTTCAAATACATCCTGAAAGTCCGACAAGAACTCTGGGATGTCAGAAGGAATGGATGACGAAATAGACAAAAATGGAACATCACCATGTACTCCCTGACAACCCCAGCTGGTTACCGACATAGAGTTCCAATCCAATACTGGATTATGGGTTTGTAGCCATGGCAACCCCAACACGACCACATCATGCAAATTATGCAGTACCAGAAAGCGAATAACTTCCTGATGTGCAGGAGCCATGCACATGGTCAGCTGGGCCCAGTACTGAGGCTTATTCTTGGCCAAAGGTGTAGCATCAATTCCTCTCAACGGAATAGGACACCGCAAAGGCTCCAAGAAAAATCCACAACGTTTAGCATAATCCAAATCCATCAGATTCAGGGCAGCGCCTGAATCCACAAACGCCATGACAGAATACGATGACAAAGAGCACATTAAGGTAATGGACAAAAGGAATTTGGACTGTACAGTACCAATAACGGCAGAGATATCGAACCGCCTAGTGCGTTTAGGACAATTAGAAATAGCATGAGTAGAATCACCACAATAGAAACACAGTCTGTTCAGACGTCTGTGTTCTTGCCGTTCTACTTTAGTCATAGTCCTGTCGCACTGCATAGGCTCAGGTTTATGCTCAGATAATACCGCCAAATGGTGCACAGATTTACGCTCGCGCAAGCGTCGACCGATCTGAATGGCCAAGGACATAGACTCATTCAAACCAGCAGGCATAGGAAATCCCACCATTACATCCTTAAGAGCTTCAGAGAGACCCTTTCTGAACAAAGCCGCTAGTGCAGATTCATTCCACAGAGTGAGTACTGACCACTTCCTAAATTTCTGACAATATACTTCTACATCATCCTGACCCTGGCATAAAGCCAGCAGATTTTTCTCAGCCTGATCCACTGAATTAGGCTCATCGTAAAGCAATCCCAGCGCCTGGAAAAATGCATCAACATTACTCAATGCAGAATCTCCTGGTGCAAGAGAAAACGCCCAGTCCTGTGGGTCGCCGCGCAAAAAAGAAATAATAATCAAAACCTGTTGAATAGGATTACCAGAAGAATGAGGTTTCAAGGCCAAAAATAGCTTACAATTATTTCTGAAGCTCAGGAACTTAGTTCTGTCACCAAAAAACAAATTTCTGATCAATAGTATCTTGAATCTTTTGTACATTTACAACGAGATTATCCATTGAGGAGCACAGAGCCTGAATATCCATGTCCACAGCTGTGTCCTGAAGCACTCTAATGTCTAGGGGAAAAAAAAGACTGAAGACAGAGCTAAGAAAAAAAAATGATGTCAGGATTTCTTTTTTCCCCTCTATTGGGAATCATTGGTGTGGCTCCTTGTACTGTTATGGCTGGCAATCAGGCAACACAGCGTGCAGTAATCAGCGCACATACAGAGATCTGGCAAAAACCAAAAACAATAGGACGAGCTCTGAGACGTGGAATCTCTGTAGACTGCAGTACCTGATCTATCCTCACACAACTATAAGCAGCAGTGGATTGCGCCTATCACTACCTATGCAACTCGGCACTGCCTGAGGAGCTGACTAGCCTGAAGATAGAAATACAAGCCTGACTTACCTCAGAGAAATACCCCAAAGGAATAGGCAGCCCCCCACATATAATGACTGTTAGCAAGATGAAAAGACAAACGTAGGAATGAAATAGATTCAGCAAAGTGAGGCCCGATATTCTAGACAGAGCGAGGATAGCAAAGAGAACTATGCAGTCTACAAAAAACCCTAAAACGAAAACCACGCAAAGGGGCAAAAAGACCCACCGTGCCGAACTAACAGCACGGCGGTGCACCCCTTTGCTTCTCAGAGCTTCCAGCAAAAGTTAATAGCAAGCTGGACAGAAAAAACAGAAAACAAACTAGAAGCACTTATCTAGCAGAGCAGCAGGCCCAAGGAAAGATGCAGTAGCTCAGATCCAACACTGGAACATTGACAAGGAGCAAGGAAGACAGACTCAGGTGGAGCTAAATAGCAAGGCAGCCAACGAGCTCACCAAAACACCTGAGGGAGGAAGCCCAGAGACTGCAATACCACTTGTGACCACAGAAGTGAACTCAGCCACAGAATTCACAACACATATCCCCACACAGACCCCCATTATATATCCACCATATCCCAGCACAGACCCCCATTATATATCCACCATATCCCAGCACAGACCCCCATTATACATCCCACATATCCCCTCACAGACCCCCCATTATATATCTCCTCAGTGCCCTCACAGACCCCCCATTATACATCCCCCATATCCCAGCACAGACCCCCATTATACATCCCACATATCCCCTCACAGACCCCGCATTATATATCTCCTCAGTGCCCTCACAGACCCCCCATTATACATCCCCCATATCCCAGCACAGACCCCCATTATACATCCCCCATATCCCCTCACAGACCCCCATTATACATCCCCCATATCCCCTCACAGACCCCCATTATACATCCCCCATATCCCCACACAGACCCCATTATACATCGCCCATATCCCAGCACAGACCCCCATTATACATCCCCCATATCCCAGCACAGACCCCATTATATATCTCCTCAGTGTCCTCACAGACCCCCATTATACATCCCCCATATCCCAGCACAGACCCCCATTATACATCCCCAATATCCCCTCACAGACCCCCATTATACATCCCCTATATCCCAGCACAGACCCCCATTATACATCCCACATATCCCCTCACAGACCCCCCCATTATACATCCCCCATATCCCAGCACAGACCCCCATTATACATCCCCCATATCCCCTCAGAGACCCCCCATTATACATCCCCCATATCCCCTCACAGACCCCCATTATACATCCCCCATATCCCCACACAGACCCCCATTATACATCCCCCATATCCCCACACAGACCCCCATTATACATCCCCCATATCCCCTCAGACCCCCATTATACATCCCCCATATCCCAGCACAGACGCCCATTATACATCCCCCATATCCCCTCACAGACCCCATTATATATCCACCATATCCCCTCACAGACCCCCCATTATACATCCCCCATATCCCCTCACAGACCCCCATTATACATCCCCCATATCCCCTCACAGACCCCCCATTATACATCCCCCATATCCCAGCACAGACCCCCATTATACATCCCCCATATCCCAGCACAGACCCCCATTATACATCCCCCATATCCCAGCACAGACCCCCATTATACATCCCCCATATCCCAGCACAGACCCCCATTATACATCCCCCATATCCCCTCACAGACCCCCCATTATACATCCCCCATATCCCCTCACAGACCCCATTATACATCCCCCATATCCCCTCACAGACCCCCATTATACATCCCCCATATCCCCTCACAGACCCCCATTATACATCCCCCATATCCCCTCACAGACCCCCATTATACATCCCCCATATGCCCTCACAGACCCCCCATTATACATCCCCCATATGCCCTCACAGACCCCCCATTATACATCTCCCATATCCCCCCCATTATACATCCCCCATATCCCCTCAGACCCCCATTATACATCCCCCATATCCCAGCACAGACGCCCATTATACATCCCCCATATCCCCTCACAGACCCCCCATTATACATCCCCCATATCCCCTCACAGACCCCCCATTATACATCCCCCATATCCCCTCACAGACCCCCATTATACATCCCCCATATCCCCTCACAGACCCCCCATTATACATCCCTCATATCCCCTCACAGACCCCCCATTATACATCCCGCATATCCCCTCACAGACCCCCCATTATACATCCCCCATATCCCCTCACAGACCCCCCATTATACATCCCCCATATCCCCTCACAGACCCCCATTATACATCCCCCATATCCCCTCACAGACCCCCATTATACATCCCCCATATCCCCTCACAGACCCCCCATTATACATCCCCCATATCCCAGCACAGACCCCCATTATACATCTCCCATATCCCCTCACAGACCCCATTATACATCCCCCATATCCCCTCACAGACCCCCATTATACATCCCCCATATCCCCTCACAGACCCCCATTATACATCCCCCATATCCCCTCACAGACCCCCCATTATACATCCCCCATATCCCCTCACAGACCCCCATTATACATCCCCCATATCCCCTCACAGACCCCCATTATACATCCCCCATATCCCCTCACAGACCCCCCATTATACATCCCCCATATCCCCTCACAGACCCCCATTATACATCCCCCATATCCCCTCACAGACCCCCATTATACATCCCCCATATCCCCTCACAGACCCCCATTATACATCCCCCATATCCCCTCACAGACCCCCATTATACATCCCCCATATCCCCTCACAGACCCCCAATATACATCCCCCATATCCCAGCACAGACCCCCATTATACATCCCCCATATCCCCTCACAGACCCCCATTATACATCCCCGATATCCCCTCACAGACCCCCATTATACATCCCCCATATCCCCTCACAGACCCCCATTATACATCCCCCATATCCCCTCACAGACCCCCATTATACATCCCCCATATCCCCTCACAGACCCCCATTATACATCCCCCATATCCCCTCACAGACCCCCATTATACATCCCCCATATCCCCTCACAGACCCCCATTATACATCCCCCATATCCCCTCACAGACCCCCATTATACATCCCCCATATCCCCTCACAGACCCCCCATTATACATCCCCCATATCCCCTCACAGACCCCCATTATACATCCCCCATATCCCCTCACAGACCCCCATTATACATCCCCCATATCCCCTCACAGACCCCCATTATACATCCCCCATATCCCCTCACAGACCCCCATTATACATCCCCCATATCCGCTCACAGACCCCCATTATACATCCCCCATATCCCAGCACAGACCCCCCATTATACATCCCCCATATCCGCTCACAGACCCCCATTATACATCCCCCATATCCCAGCACAGACCCCCATTATACATCCCCCATATCCCCTCACAGACCCCCATTATACATCCCCCATATCCCCTCACAGACCCCCATTATACATCCCCCATATCCCCTCACAGACCCCCATTATACATCCCCCATATCCCCTCACAGACCCCCATTATACATCCCCCATATCCCCTCACAGACCCCCCATTATACATCCCCCATATCCCCTCAGACCCCATTATACATCCCCCATATCCCCTCACAGACCCCCATTATACATCCCCCATATCCCCTCACAGACCCCCATTATACATCCCCCATATCCCAGCACAGACCCCCATTATACATCCCCCATATCCCCTCACAGACCCCATTATACATCCCCCATATCCCCTCACAGACCCCATTATACATCCCCCATATCCCCTCACAGACCCCCATTATACATCCCCCATATCCCCACACAGACCCCCATTATACATCCCCCATATCCCCTCACAGACCCCATTATACATCCCCCATATCCCCTCACAGACCCCCATTATACATCCCCCATATCCCCTCACAGACCCCCATTATACATCCCCCATATCCCCTCACAGACCCCATTATACATCCCCCATATCCCCACACAGACCCCCATTATACATCCCCCATATCCCCTCACAGACCCCCATTATACATCCCCCATATCCCCTCACAGACCCCCCATTATACATCCCCCATATCCCAGCACAGACCCCCATTATACATCCCCCATATCCCCTCACAGACCCCATTATACATCCCCCATATCCCCTCACAGACCCCATTATACATCCCCCATATCCCCTCACAGACCCCCATTATACATCCCCCATATCCCCTCACAGACCCCCCATTATACATCCCCCATATCCCAGCACAGACCCCCATTATACATCCCCCATATCCCCACACAGACCCCCATTATACATCCCCCATATCCCCACACAGACCCCCATTATACATCCCCCATATCCCCTCACAGACCCCCATTATACATCCCCCATATCCCCTCACAGACCCCCCATTATACATCCCCCATATCCCAGCACAGACCCCCATTATACATCCCCCATATCCCCTCACAGACCCCAATATACATCCCCCATATCCCCTCACAGACCCCCATTATACATCCCCCATATCCCCTCACAGACCCCCATTATACATCCCCCATATCCCCACACAGACCCCCATTATACATCCCCCATATCCCCTCACAGACCCCATTATACATCCCCCATATCCCCTCACAGACCCCCATTATACATCCCCCATATCCCCACACAGACCCCCATTATACATCCCCCATATCCCCTCACAGACCCCATTATACATCCCCCATATCCCCTCACAGACCCCCATTATACATCCCCCATATCCCCTCACAGACCCCATTATACATCCCCCATATCCCCTCACAGACCCCCCATTATACATCCCCCATATCCCAGCACAGACCCCCATTATACATCCCCCATATCCCCACACAGACCCCCATTATACATCCCCCATATCCCCTCACAGACCCCATTATACATCCCCCATATCCCCTCACAGACCCCATTATACATCCCCCATATCCCAGCACATACCCCATTATACATCCCCCATATCCCCTCACAGACCCCCATTATACATCCCCCATATCCCCTCACAGACCCCATTATACATCCCCCATATCCCCTCACAGACCCCCCATTATACATCCCCCATATCCCAGCACAGACCCCATTATACATCCCCCATATCCCCTCACAGACCCCCATTATACATCCCCCATATCCCCTCACAGACCCCATTATACATCCCCCATATCCCAGCACAGACCCCATTATACATCCCCCATATCCCCTCACAGACCCCCATTATACATCCCCCATATCCCCTCACAGACCCCCATAATACATCCCCCATATCCCCTCACAGACCCCCCATTATACATCCCCCATATCCCAGCACAGACCCCATTATACATCCCCCATATCCCCTCACAGACCCCCATTATACATCCCCCATATCCCCTCACAGACCCCATTATACATCCCCCATATCCCAGCACAGACCCCCATTATACATCCCCCATATCCCCTCAGAGACCCCCCATTATACATCCCCCATATCCCCTCACAGACCCCCATTATACATCCCCCATATCCCCACACAGACCCCCATTATACATCCCCCATATCCCCACACAGACCCCCATTATACATCCCCCATATCCCCTCAGACCCCCATTATACATCCCCCATATCCCAGCACAGACGCCCATTATACATCCCCCATATCCCCTCACAGACCCCATTATATATCCACCATATCCCCTCACAGACCCCCCATTATACATCCCCCATATCCCCTCACAGACCCCCATTATACATCCCCCATATCCCCTCACAGACCCCCCATTATACATCCCCCATATCCCAGCACAGACCCCCATTATACATCCCCCATATCCCAGCACAGACCCCCATTATACATCCCCCATATCCCAGCACAGACCCCCATTATACATCCCCCATATCCCAGCACAGACCCCCATTATACATCCCCCATATCCCCTCACAGACCCCCCATTATACATCCCCCATATCCCCTCACAGACCCCATTATACATCCCCCATATCCCCTCACAGACCCCCATTATACATCCCCCATATCCCCTCACAGACCCCCATTATACATCCCCCATATCCCCTCACAGACCCCCATTATACATCCCCCATATGCCCTCACAGACCCCCCATTATACATCCCCCATATGCCCTCACAGACCCCCCATTATACATCTCCCATATCCCCCCCATTATACATCCCCCATATCCCCTCAGACCCCCATTATACATCCCCCATATCCCAGCACAGACGCCCATTATACATCCCCCATATCCCCTCACAGACCCCCCATTATACATCCCCCATATCCCCTCACAGACCCCCCATTATACATCCCCCATATCCCCTCACAGACCCCCATTATACATCCCCCATATCCCCTCACAGACCCCCCATTATACATCCCTCATATCCCCTCACAGACCCCCCATTATACATCCCGCATATCCCCTCACAGACCCCCCATTATACATCCCCCATATCCCCTCACAGACCCCCCATTATACATCCCCCATATCCCCTCACAGACCCCCATTATACATCCCCCATATCCCCTCACAGACCCCCATTATACATCCCCCATATCCCCTCACAGACCCCCCATTATACATCCCCCATATCCCAGCACAGACCCCCATTATACATCTCCCATATCCCCTCACAGACCCCATTATACATCCCCCATATCCCCTCACAGACCCCCATTATACATCCCCCATATCCCCTCACAGACCCCCATTATACATCCCCCATATCCCCTCACAGACCCCCCATTATACATCCCCCATATCCCCTCACAGACCCCCATTATACATCCCCCATATCCCCTCACAGACCCCCATTATACATCCCCCATATCCCCTCACAGACCCCCCATTATACATCCCCCATATCCCCTCACAGACCCCCATTATACATCCCCCATATCCCCTCACAGACCCCCATTATACATCCCCCATATCCCCTCACAGACCCCCATTATACATCCCCCATATCCCCTCACAGACCCCCAATATACATCCCCCATATCCCAGCACAGACCCCCATTATACATCCCCCATATCCCCTCACAGACCCCCATTATACATCCCCGATATCCCCTCACAGACCCCCATTATACATCCCCCATATCCCCTCACAAACCCCCATTATACATCCCCCATATCCCCTCACAGACCCCCATTATACATCCCCCATATCCCCTCACAGACCCCCATTATACATCCCCCATATCCCCTCACAGACCCCCATTATACATCCCCCATATCCCCTCACAGACCCCCATTATACATCCCCCATATCCCCTCACAGACCCCCATTATACATCCCCCATATCCCCTCACAGACCCCCCATTATACATCCCCCATATCCCCTCACAGACCCCCATTATACATCCCCCATATCCCCTCACAGACCCCCATTATACATCCCCCATATCCCCTCACAGACCCCCATTATACATCCCCCATATCCCCTCACAGACCCCCATTATACATCCCCCATATCCGCTCACAGACCCCCATTATACATCCCCCATATCCCAGCACAGACCCCCCATTATACATCCCCCATATCCGCTCACAGACCCCCATTATACATCCCCCATATCCCAGCACAGACCCCCATTATACATCCCCCATATCCCCTCACAGACCCCCATTATACATCCCCCATATCCCCTCACAGACCCCCATTATACATCCCCCATATCCCCTCACAGACCCCCATTATACATCCCCCATATCCCCTCACAGACCCCCATTATACATCCCCCATATCCCCTCACAGACCCCCCATTATACATCCCCCATATCCCCTCAGACCCCATTATACATCCCCCATATCCCCTCACAGACCCCCATTATACATCCCCCATATCCCCTCACAGACCCCCATTATACATCCCCCATATCCCAGCACAGACCCCCATTATACATCCCCCATATCCCCTCACAGACCCCATTATACATCCCCCATATCCCCTCACAGACCCCATTATACATCCCCCATATCCCCTCACAGACCCCCATTATACATCCCCCATATCCCCACACAGACCCCCATTATACATCCCCCATATCCCCTCACAGACCCCATTATACATCCCCCATATCCCCTCACAGACCCCCATTATACATCCCCCATATCCCCTCACAGACCCCCATTATACATCCCCCATATCCCCTCACAGACCCCATTATACATCCCCCATATCCCCACACAGACCCCCATTATACATCCCCCATATCCCCTCACAGACCCCCATTATACATCCCCCATATCCCCTCACAGACCCCCCATTATACATCCCCCATATCCCAGCACAGACCCCCATTATACATCCCCCATATCCCCTCACAGACCCCATTATACATCCCCCATATCCCCTCACAGACCCCATTATACATCCCCCATATCCCCTCACAGACCCCCATTATACATCCCCCATATCCCCTCACAGACCCCCCATTATACATCCCCCATATCCCAGCACAGACCCCCATTATACATCCCCCATATCCCCACACAGACCCCCATTATACATCCCCCATATCCCCACACAGACCCCCATTATACATCCCCCATATCCCCTCACAGACCCCCATTATACATCCCCCATATCCCCTCACAGACCCCCCATTATACATCCCCCATATCCCAGCACAGACCCCCATTATACATCCCCCATATCCCCTCACAGACCCCAATATACATCCCCCATATCCCCTCACAGACCCCCATTATACATCCCCCATATCCCCTCACAGACCCCCATTATACATCCCCCATATCCCCACACAGACCCCCATTATACATCCCCCATATCCCCTCACAGACCCCATTATACATCCCCCATATCCCCTCACAGACCCCCATTATACATCCCCCATATCCCCACACAGACCCCCATTATACATCCCCCATATCCCCTCACAGACCCCATTATACATCCCCCATATCCCCTCACAGACCCCCATTATACATCCCCCATATCCCCTCACAGACCCCATTATACATCCCCCATATCCCCTCACAGACCCCCCATTATACATCCCCCATATCCCAGCACAGACCCCCATTATACATCCCCCATATCCCCACACAGACCCCCATTATACATCCCCCATATCCCCTCACAGACCCCATTATACATCCCCCATATCCCCTCACAGACCCCATTATACATCCCCCATATCCCAGCACATACCCCATTATACATCCCCCATATCCCCTCACAGACCCCCATTATACATCCCCCATATCCCCTCACAGACCCCATTATACATCCCCCATATCCCCTCACAGACCCCCCATTATACATCCCCCATATCCCAGCACAGACCCCATTATACATCCCCCATATCCCCTCACAGACCCCCATTATACATCCCCCATATCCCCTCACAGACCCCATTATACATCCCCCATATCCCAGCACAGACCCCATTATACATCCCCCATATCCCCTCACAGACCCCCATTATACATCCCCCATATCCCCTCACAGACCCCCATAATACATCCCCCATATCCCCTCACAGACCCCCGCACACCTCGTCCATTACTTCTCTCCGGCCGCTTCTGCGCGATGTAATAACAAAATGCGACCAGAAGATGGAGCGCGCTGCGTGCAGGAGAAATCCGGAGGCCACCACGTGACCGCAGAGACACGCGACCCGGTGACGTCACATCTACTATCTGGCGCTGCGGTAACTCCGCCTACACTGGGTGAAGAGGGGGGGGGGGGGGGAGCCGCAAAGGATGCTGGGAGTTGTGGTTTACACTGGGCAGGAAGTGCTGCTCCAGGACTGAGGAGAAAATCGCATCACAAAACCAGAACACGAAGACGCAGTGACCGCAGCTCCGGTATTTGTGCGTCTCCTCCGTCCGCAGCCCGGAGAGGGCGGGGTCAGTCCTGACATGCGCACTGCTAATCTGCTGCTGGCGGGGCGTGTAATCTAGAGATGTAGATGTGTGGTGTGTGTGTGTATATATATATATATATATATGTTGTGTGTAATGTGCATATACGTCTGCTTTATACATGTGTATAATATATGTGTCTGTATAGATAATATTGGACATTGTAGATGAGACGCCTCCTGGTGTTTCGGTAAATATCCTGGCATTGCCGGAGGCTTTACATTGCCTGACGCCGGGATACTCCGTCATTGTGAGGAGGCCCGTTGTGCTTTCCAGGGGGTGTAGAAGGAGCGTGGACGGACCGTGGTCCAGGGGGTGTAGAAGGAGCGTGGTCGGACCGTCGTCCAGGGGGTGTAGAAGGAGCGTGGACGGACAGTGGTCCAGGGGGTGTAGAAGGAGCGTGGACGGGCCGCGATCCAGGGGGTGTAGAAGGAGCGTGGACGGACCGTGGTCGGGGGGGTGTAGAAGGAGCGTTTACAGACTGTGGTCCGGGGGGTGTAGAAGGAGCGTAGACGGACTGCGGTCCAGGGGGTGTAGAAGGAGCGTGGACGGACCGTGGTCCAGGGGTGTAGAAGGAGCGTGGACGGACCGTGGTCCAGGCGTGTAGAAGGAGTGTGGTCGGACCATGGTCCAGGGGGTGTAGAAGGAGCGTGGACGGACCGTGGTCCAGGGGTGTAATAGGAGCGTGGACGGACCGTGGTCCAGGGGGTGTAAAAGGAGCGTGGATGGACTGTGGTCCAGGGGGTGTAGAAGGAGCAGGGACGGACTGTGGTCCAGGGGGTGTAGAAGGAGCGTGGACAGACAGTGGTCCAGGGGGTGTAGAAGGAGCGTGGACAGACAGTGGTCCAGGGGGTGTAGAAGGAGCGTGGACGGACCGTGGTCCAGGGGGTGTAGAAGGAGCGTGGACGGACCGTGGTCCAGGGGGTGTAGAAGGAGCGTGGACGGACCGTGGTCCAGGGGGTGTAGAAGGAGCATGGTCGGACCGTCGTCCAGGGGGTGTAGAAGGAGCGTGGACGGATTGTGGTCCAGGGATGTAGAAGGAGCATGGACGGACCGTGGTCCAGGGGTGTAGAAGGAGCATGGACGGTCCGTTGTCCAGGGGTGTAGAAGGAGCGTGGACGGACTGCGGTCCAGGGGGTGTAGAAGGAGCGTGGACGGACCGTGGTCCAGGGGTGTAGAAGGAGCGTGGACGGACCGTGGTCCAGGCGTGTAGAAGGAGTGTGGTCGGACCATGGTCCAGGGGGTGTAGAAGGAGCGTGGACGGACCGTGGTCCAGGGGTGTAGAAGGAGCGTGGACGGACCGTGGTCCAGGGGGTGTAGAAGGAGCGTGGACGGACCGTGGTCCAGGGGGTGTAGAAGGAGCGTGGACGGACCGTGGTCCAGGGGTGTAGAAGGAGTGTGGTCGGACCGTGGTCCAGGGGGTGTAGAGGGAGCGTGGACGGACCTTGGTCCAGGGGGTGTAGAAGGAGCGTGGACAGACAGTGGTCCAGGGGGTGTAGAAGGAGCGTGGACGGGCCGCGATCCAGGGGGTGTAGAAGGAGCGTGGACGGGCCGCGGTCCAGGGGGTGTAGAAGGAGCGTGGACAGACTGTGGTCCGGGGGGTGTAGAAGGAGCGTTTACAGACTGTGGTCCGTGGGGTGTAGAAGGAGCGTGGACGGACTGCGGTCCAGGGGGTGTAGAAGGAGCGTGGACGGATCGTGGTCCAGGGGTGTAGAAGGAGCGTGGACGGACCGTGGTCCAGGCGTGTAGAAGGAGTGTGGTCGGACCGTGGTCCAGGGGGTGTAGAAGGAGCGTGGACGGACCGTGGTCCAGGGGTGTAGAAGGAGCGTGGACGGACCGTGGTCCAGGGGTGTAGAAGGAGCGTGGACGGACCGTGGTCCAGGGGGTGTAGAAGAAGCGTGGACGGACCGTGGTCCAGGGGGTGTAGAAGGAGCGTGGACGGACCGTGGTCCAGGGGTGTAGAAGGAGTGTGGTCGGACCGTGGTCCAGGGGGTGTAGAAGGAGCGTGGACAGACAGTGGTCCAGGGGGTGTAGAAGGAGGGTGGACGGGCCGCGGTCCAGGGGGTGTAGAAGGAGCGTGGACAGACTGTGGTCCGGGGAGTGTAGAAGGAGCGTTTACAGACTGTGGTCCGGGGGGTGTAGAAGGAGCGTGGACAGACTGCGGTCCGGGGGGTGTAGAAGGAGCGTGGACAGACTGCGGTCCTGGGGTGTAGAAGGAGCGTGGACGGACCGTGGTCCAGGGGGTGTAGAAGAAGTCTTGCAGACGATCTCTTATTGCCGGCTGCAGCATGTGCACAACACAACGCATGTGATGAATGGGAGAAAGTTGGGAAGCAGCATCAACAAGATCATCTAATTGTTAAGTATCATCTTCTGTAGTAATATCTGTTCCTCAGTTACAGGACTGCGTTCTCCATCTTAGACATACTGAATCTGAAGTTTTCTTCTAGCTGCTGTTCCCCTTCATTATTCTCATCCATCAGTGTAACTGTACTTATCATGTTCGAAGCATTGTCAGTGACAATAACAAGAACCTGTTTTTTTTAGCTCATAATTTTGCAGAACTTTTTCCACTACAGTCTGGAGACTTTGGCTGCAGAACGTTTTCCACTAAGGTCTGGAGAAACTGGCTGGTGTGAGGAGCTTTAGTACCTTTTACTGCCAGTGTCTTGGTAACAATTTTCTTGTTGTCACAAACAAATCGAATGTTAATAGCAAAATAGTTCACTCTGTGACATGTGCAGCATTCATTTTAAGAAATATAAAACGTCTCCTGAGTCTTTAGGAACCTCTTCTTGGTTGAGGGCTTCTGCAATCACTAACCTTCTAATACTTTCTCTTTCCAGAGAAGCACCAAGTTTGCGGCCATTTTTTCATTAAGAACTGTAAACGCTGGTGGTGCAGATAATGATGATGGTCCACCATCTTTCACAACAAGCTCTATGAGCTTTTATACATATCTGCTGTCATTAACACAGTAACTTTGTCACTTACAAAATATCTTGTAACTGATGTTTGTGACGCTCTTTCCTCCTCCTTTCCATGGCGGGAAATGCTGGGCTCTGGTTTCTTGGTGCTGCTGCGATCTTTTTCAATCACAGCTTTGAAAAATTCTGGGTGTAAGTGTTGTAAATGTCTTTTTAGATTGGAAGCTCTTGTAGGAACATTTTTATCGATGCCTGAGTATGGACTGATTTTGAGTTCACAGCCTTCTTCATCTGTCATACACTGATTCAATATATATATTTTTTTTACTTCGTGTGAAATGCTCAAATACAGCTAATTTCATAGGAATATATAACCAAAAAGGGGGAAGTACCAGCCAAATATAAAACGAAGATTATTTTATTGATAACAAAATTTTAAAATACATACAATATAAGAAAAGAAAAAATGATGAACAGATGGGGACAAGGCAGAGTAGCCCCAAAGCAATCCATATATAGGTTTAAACAATCACATGTAGGTACAAAAAAAGTTCATGCATCAGCAGGCGCAGGATGGGTAGTAGATATAAACACAATGAGGTAGTACAAATCTATGTGCAAGTGTTTATATAGCTCCTAAAGATAAAATATATAAGTGGCTAGTCCTGTAAAAAATGTGGTTAATAGAAAATTGATATGTATGCTGAAAAAACAGCTATACAAAATGGCTAGTAAAGTGACAGTGCAGAGGACGGCTAGACAAACCATATAGTAATAGGTATAATTAAAGTGTGTAGTGCACAATGGCATAGGACCACATAAATGTGCAAAAAATAGCAATTCAGAACAGCTAAAGAAGTAATAAACACACTAATACAGGAACTATCAATAATACCCTAAAATTGGGGGCTAATAGGTAAGTAATATAGTGCGGCTGGATAGCAAATACAATGCTAAGTGCATAGAAGATACCGGCGTGTATCCAAATACAGAGTCTAGACCGCACTATTGAAGGGAAAAAGGGAGAGGAGCTGTAGATAAGAAACACCATACAAGTACCTGCTGGAGGGAGGATTGCTGTGAGGAGGAAAACCCCTGGACAGTCCTCTGCACTGTCACTTTACTAGCCATTTTGTATAGCTGTTTTTTCAGCATGCATATCAATTTTCTACAAACCACATTTTTTACAGGACTAGCCACTTATATATTTTATCTTTAGGAGCTATATAAACACTTGCACATAGATTTGTACTACCTCATTGTGTTTATATCTACTACCCATCCTGCGCCTGCTGATGCATGAACTTTTTTTGCACCTACATGTGATTGTTTAAACCTATATATGGATTGCTTTGGGGCTACTCTGCCTTGTCCCCATCTGTTCATCATTTTTTCTTTTCTTATATTGTATGTATTTTAAAATTTTGTTATCAATAAAATAATCTTCGTTTTATATTTGGCTGGTACTTCCCCCTTTTTGGTTATATGATATCTTTCTGGTGGTACCCCACATGTATTTATTGGTCTATGTTTTTGGGTAAATTAATTTCATAGGAAGCTTTTTAGGGATTTTGAAATCATATAAACTCGCTCTGAAAATAATTTTGTCCTATAAAATAAAAATATAAGGCATATTGTAATTCCTGCTAGAATAGGGATTCATGTATAATTTTGGATAGGAATAAAACAAACTGCGCATAAATCAATACGGATGATGACAAGACAAATAAAAAGTTTGTAATATATGTTATTAGATAGCTTTACTCTGAACTTTCAATCTGAGGTGTTTCTCAAGGTACAGTTCAGTAAATGTTTCACATCATGATGCTTCACTGTGTATGATTAGGAGAGGACAGATGGAGGAAGTTTGTGCAGAATCATACCCCAGAAAGAAACTGAAACAGCAGAACTAATAACATGAGGAGCATCAGATCAGCTAACCTCTCCAAACATGATCTCGGAGGAAGCGCAAACTAAAACATGAAGCATACGGACAAAACATACGCTGGACTATTGATTTACGCACAGTTTATTGAAAGTTTAGATATGTTTTAAGAAGTACTTGCCTTAAACCTGTTCTCCTGTTCACGCGAGCAGTTCTTGAGATGAGTGCAGGGCTGCAGACGTTCCTTATCAGTGCCTTTTTGCTCTGATCTGTAGAGGAAGAGCTTTACTACCGAGCATGGAAATAAAGTGCAGCACAGATTCATCTCCACTAAACGCTGAGATCCTCGTATCAGGAATAGGACAGACATTTATAGGACAGTTCTTAACTTGAGCGGAGAAGCTGCTCATATGGCGACTGGTGGTTGTCGGCTCTTCTGAAGAGGAGATATGTCAGGTTGCTCTTGAAGGCAGGAAAATGTCTGATTGTGGTAACGAGTTCCAGAGTAAGAGGGAAGCACAGGAGAAACCTTCTAGATGTTCATGTGAGGAGAACTAAGAGGGAGGTATCAGGAGGTCATGGAAGGGAAAATTTGGGGACAATCTGGGATGAATTGAATTCTCTGAGTAGTGGAGGGACCTGGGAGGGGAGAGAAGTCGCAAGGGAAGAGGTGGATTAACTGGGCAGCAAAATGGACCTGAGGGGCAAAATTGTGTTCGCAGGCTACAGAGTAACCAAACTCATGGGCGAGGTGGATTCTCTAAGCTGTAGGTCAGTGTGATACAGCAGGCTAGCATGGAAGGAGCTGGCCATCAAAGAAGGGAGTAAAGCCCGGCGCTAGAGCCAGGACAGGTAACAGAAACATCATAGTGATGGGCGGAAATGATAACATTACTATTTTGCAAATCGCGCAGGTTTTCCTGGGAAATTAAATTTGTAGTGAAATTATTCTTCACATATGTAATGTCCCTTATTGTACCGTGGGGCCCCTCCAGCCCCCAGAGCAATAATGAACATTACATGAAACAAAAGAGTATACTCCCCTCACCGCTCGCCTGTCCAGCCCCTCCGCCGTCCGGTCCTCAGAGCCGCCTAGTCTTTCCCTGTCCCAAGCTGCATCTATCCGTCTTGTTTACCCGCAACCAGTGTTTGGGGGTCCCCGCATGTCATGTTTGCGGAATCTGCAAGAAATGCATTTACATAAGTCCATATTCTCAAAAAGGAAGGGTTTTTTTTTTTCGAGTAGAAGTCATTTCCACTCCGTTCTTCATGTTTTTCCATATAGAATTTTCCATTCACTTCTTGTTTTTCTGTTAATTCCTCAGATTCACGACTTTCAAGATTAAAGATTTCTTTGGAGGACGATGGTTCTTCCCATCGATGACCCTCCGAGGATGGAGCAGGACAGAAGCCACATGGCTGCTCGGATATTAGATCTCACCCTGGAGATAATCTACTGGATCACTGGAGAGGTGAGATCTTCACATCACTCTGATCGCTAGGAATAAAGCAGGGAAATGATGGGAAAGGTGAAGGATCCTTAGAATAGATGTAGTGATCGGCGTCTCCTCATACACAGGATCACACAGTGGTGAAGACGTCGTCTGGGGAGTGTGTGACCCCCCGTGTGTCAGGAGGGCGGAGCAGGACCCCGAGTGACATCACCGAGCCTCCACCTCATTCACTGATACATGAACAGAAGATCCTAGAACTGACCAATAGGATCACTGAGCTGCTGAGCGGAGAGGTGAGCGCTGCCGGGAATGCTGGGACATTATATAATAACGCCGGGGGAGGGGTCTGCTAATGACGGGTCATTGTGTGTGTCAGGTTCCTATAAGATGTCAGGACGTCACCGTCTATTTCTCCATGGAGGAGTGGGAGTATATAGAAGGACACAAGGATCTGTACAAGGACGTCATGATGGAGAATCACCAGCCACTCACATCTCCGGGTAAGAGGAGACTGTACTTATTATAGAGGAGAAGCCGGGTCTGAGGTCACCTAGACTCCCCATCATCTGATCATCACATGTAGACGATGTATTCAGTCCTGTGTATATTTCCTATAGATGGGTCCAGTCCGAGAAATCCACCAGAGAGAAGTCCCAGTCCTCTATATTCCCAGGATCGTCCAGAGGAGAAGCAGAATGTCCTCCTGGATCATCAGGTAGATGGAGCTGAGATTTCTGGAAATCCTTTGTAGACCGATGTAATGAAGCTTTCTACTGACCTTCTCCAGCAGCAGTAGAGTGTAGGAGCCGTGTCCGCTGGGGTCAGTAGCGGCTACAAATAGTTTCTGGTTTCATAAAAGATGGTGATAAATTCTCTCAGTTTAGATCCACTTGACCATTGATAGTCAGTGAGGATAAATGTTCTGCTGCATAGATGGAGATATCGGCACAATGCCGATCAGCTGCTTCTAAGGCGATCAGAATAATGTCGTGTATGTAAGAGCCAAGAGATGGTCATTGATCTCATTAAGATCCGATACTGAGGAGCGGGAGCGCTGCACGTCAGCAGTAGGGATCATTCATCCTTATATATAGTGATTATGGTCTCCAGGACTCGTGAATTCTGAAATGTCAGAATTTAATTCATATCTTTAAAAAAAAAAATCATTAAGTCGGGGAAGATGCTGAGGAGTTTAGAAGAAAATAGATGGTTCTTAATTAGTGGCTCGTTTTCATTTCCAAACATTGGTCGTGTCTGGATACTGGAAAACTCTCATGAACCTGCAAAAATAAGAAGACAGGACTCAAAATACATAAGAGGGACTTTGTAGTTATGGCTTCAAACAGATCTAAAAGTCCTCTGTAGTCTCGGCAGTGTAGAACATTTGGTTGGTTGTTGATCCCCTCTGATCCTCACCGGACGAGAGTCTTCTCCCTTTATAGTAAATTGGTTGAGAACTTTTGGGTTTTTTGACCTTTCACTAGATATGAAATGAACTAGAATTTCTTCTTTTTTCTCTTAGGTCTTTAATATTGTGACGTTGCAGGAATCTCCTGGTGGAACGACGGATGGACTTGAAGAACCTGGGTCAGAATCCACGAATGGTAAGAGCCTTTCATAGAGCCAGGTATTTAATGGATCGTTCGTCCCGCTGGCAGAGAAACCGGATGATCTGTAACTGAATTCCTCGTCTAGTGAGTTGAATCGGTTGATTTCATCCTGTTGTTTTACCACAAGGTTCAGAAAAATATTATTAAATATCTGTAGGATATTAATCATAAAAAGTATTTAATATTGATTATTCTACTGCAGGAATGAGAAGTTACATTTTAAAGCCCATGTTTCCAATCTCTGGTACCTGAACCCCCATGAACCAGTCTCTGAGCAGTATCGGTCTACATGTACTAGTCTATAGAGGTATTGGGGTTCTTGAATTAGTCCGTTCAGAGTTCGTAGGGGTGTATAAAGTCTGCAATTAAGTGTAGACCCCCCTAATATTTAGGGAATCTGTTGTGACAAGATGTGCTCCACAAGACTGACACTTACAGTGCCTTGCGAAAGTATTCGGCCCCCGGGAACTTTTCCACCTTCTCCCACATATCATGCTTCAAACACAAAGATACCAAATGTAAATTTTTGGTGAAGAATCAACAACAAGTGGAACACAATTGTGAAGTTGAAATTTATTGGTTATTTTAAATTTTTGTGGAAATTCAAAAACTGAAAAGTGGGACGTGCAATATTATTCGGCCTCTTTACTTTCAGTGCAGAAGTTCATTGTGGATCTCTGAATGATCCAATGTCGTCCTAAATGCCTAATGATGATAAATATAATCCACCTGTGTGTAATCAAGTCTCCGTATAAATTTACCTGCTCTGTGATAGTCTCAGGGGTCTGTGTGAAGCACACAGAGCATCATGAAGACCAAGGAACACAACAGGCAGCTCCGTGATACTGTTGTGGAGATGGTTAAAGCCGGATTTGGATACAAAATGATTTCCAAAACTTTAAACATCCCAAGGAGCACTGTGCAAGCGATCATATTGAAATGGAAGGAATATCATATGTTACGCCGCTTCCTCATACTTACCTGTCCGGCCAACGCGTTCCCGATGCTCCCGCCTGCTCTCCGTCTTCCAGCTTCTCCGGCGCTCGTCCATTCTGCGCTCCGCGCATGCGCAGACGCGCTCCTTTCATCGCTGGGGCTTCTGGGAGGTCGTGACCCGGCGGCTCCGCCTCCAATATGGCGGCGCCCATCGGGTACTTAGTAACATACATAGTAACATAGTAACATAGTTAGTAAGGCCGAAAAAAGACATTTGTCCATCCAGTTCAGCCTATATTCCATCATAATAAATACCCAGATCTACGTCCTTCTACAGAACCTAATAATTGTATGATACAATATTGTTCTGCTCCAGGAAGACATCCAGGCCTCTCTTGAACCCCTCGACTGAGTTCGCCATCACCACCTCCTCAGGCAAGCAATTCCAGATTCTCACTGCCCTAACAGTAAAGAATCCTCTTCTGTGTTGGTGGAAAAACCTTCTCTCCTCCAGACGCAAAGAATGCCCCCTTGTGCCCGTCACCTTCCTTGGTATAAACAGATCCTCAGCGAGATATTTGTATTGTCCCCTTATATACTTATACATGGTTATTAGATCGCCCCTCAGTCGTCTTTTTTCTAGACTAAATAATCCTAATTTCGCTAATCTATCTGGGTATTGTAGTTCTCCCATCCCCTTTATTAATTTTGTTGCCCTCCTTTGTACTCTCTCTAGTTCCATTATATCCTTCCTGAGCACCGGTGCCCAAAACTGGACACAGTACTCCATGTGCGGTCTAACTAGGGATTTGTACAGAGGCAGTATAATGCTCTCATCATGTGTATCCAGACCTCTTTTAATGCACCCCATGATCCTGTTTGCCTTGGCAGCTGCTGCCTGGCACTGGCTGCTCCAGGTAAGTTTATCATTAACTAGGATCCCCAAGTCCTTCTCCCTGTCAGATTTACCCAGTGGTTTCCCGTTCAGTGTGTAATGGTGATATTGATTCCCTCTTCCCATGTGTATAACCTTACATTTATCATTGTTAAACCTCATCTGCCACCTTTCAGCCCAAGTTTCCAACTTATCCAGATCCATCTGTAGCAGAATACTATCTTCTCTTGTATTAACTGCTTTACATAGTTTTGTATCATCTGCAAATATCGATATTTTACTGTGTAAACCTTCTACCAGATCATTAATGAATATGTTGAAGAGAACAGGTCCCAATACTGACCCCTGCGGTACCCCACTGGTCACAGCGACCCAGTTAGAGACTATACCATTTATAACCACCCTCTGCTTTCTATCACTAAGCCAGTTACTAACCCATTTACACACATTTTCCCCCAGACCAAGCATTCTCATTTTGTGTACCAACCTCTTGTGCGGCACGGTATCAAACGCTTTGGAAAAATCGAGATATACCACGTCCAATGACTCACCGTGGTCCAGCCTATAGCTTACCTCTTCATAAAAACTGATTAGATTGGTTTGACAGGAGCGATTTCTCATAAACCCATGCTGATATGGAGTTAAACAGTTATTCTCATTGAGATAATCCAGAATAACATCCCTCAGAAACCCTTCAAATATTTTACCAACAATAGAGGTTAGACTTACTGGCCTATAATTTCCAGGTTCACTTTTAGAGCCCTTTTTGAATATTGGCACCACATTTGCTATGCGCCAGTCCTGCGGAACAGACCCTGTCGCTATAGAGTCACTAAAAATAAGAAATAATGGTTTATCTATTACATTACTTAGTTCTCTTAGTACTCGTGGGTGTATGCCATCCGGACCCGGAGATTTATCTATTTTAATCTTATTTAGCCGGTTTCGCACCTCTTCTTGGGTTAGATTGGTGACCCTTAATATAGGGTTTTCATTGTTTCTTGGGATTTCACCTAGCATTTCATTTTCCACCGTGAATACCGTGGAGAAGAAGGTGTTTAATATGTTAGCTTTTTCCTCGTCATCTACAACCATTCTTTCCTCACTATTTTTTAAGGGGCCTACATTTTCAGTTTTTATTCTTTTACTATTGATATAGTTGAAGAACAGTTTGGGATTAGTTTTACTCTCCTTAGCAATGTGCTTCTCTGTTTCCTTTTTGGCAGCTTTAATTAGTTTTTTAGATAAAGTATTTTTCTCCCTATAGTTTTTTAGAGCTTCAATGGTGCCATCCTGCTTTAGTAGTGCAAATGCTTTCTTTTTACTGTTAATTGCCTGTCTTACTTCTTTGTTTAGCCACATTGGGTTTTTCCTATTTCTAGTCCTTTTATTCCCACAAGGTATAAACCGCTTACAGTGCCTATTTAGGATGTTCTTAAACATTTCCCATTTATTATCTGTATTCTCATTTCTGAGGATATTGTCCCAGTCTACCAGATTAAGGGCATCTCTAAGCTGGTCAAACTTTGCCTTCCTAAAGTTCAATGTTTTTGTGACTCCCTGACAAGTCCCCCTAGTGAAAGACAGGTGAAACTGCACAATATTGTGGTCGCTATTTCCTAAATGCCCAACCACCTGCAGATTTGTTATTCTGTCAGGTCTATTAGATAGTATTAGGTCTAAAAGTGCTGCTCCTCTGGTTGGATTCTGCACCAATTGTGAAAGATAATTTTTCTTGGTTATTAGCAGAAACCTGTTGCCTTTATGGGTTTCACAGGTTTCTGTTTCCCAGTTAATATCCGGGTAGTTAAAGTCCCCCATAACCAGGACCTCATTATGGGTTGCAGCTTCATCTATCTGCTTTAGAAGTAGACTTTCCATGCTTTCTGTTATATTTGGGGGTTTGTAACAGACCCCAATGAGAATTTTGTTACCATTTTTCCCTCCATGAATTTCAACCCATATGGACTCGACATCCTCATTCCCTTCGCTAATATCCTCCCTTAAAGTGGACTTTAGACAAGACTTTACATAGAGACAAACCCCTCCTCCTCTACGATTTTTACGATCCTTTCTAAACAGACTGTAACCCTGTACGTTAACTGCCCAGTCATAGCTTTCATCTAACCATGTCTCGGTTATTCCCACTATGTCAAAGTTACCTGTAGATATTTCTGCTTCTAGTTCTTCCATCTTGTTTGTCAGGCTTCTGGCGTTTGCGAGCATGCAGTTTAGAGGATTTTGTTTTGTTCCAATCTCCTCACTGTGGATTGTTTTAGAAATGTTCTTACCTCCCTTCTGAATATGTTTTCCTGGGTCGTCTTTGTTCGAGTCTAATGTTTTTCTTCCCGTCCCCTCTTCTTCTAGTTTAACGCCCTCCTGATGAGTGTAGCGAGTCTTCTGGCGAATGTGTGTTTCCCAGGTTTGTTGAGGTGTAGTCCGTCTCTGGCGAGGAGTCCATCGTACAAGTAATTCACACCGTGGTCCAGGAATCCGAATCCTTGTTGTCTGCACCATCGTCTTAGCCAGTTGTTTGCATCAAGGATCCTGTTCCATCTCCTGGTGCCATGCCCGTCTACTGGAAGGATAGAAGAAAAAACTACCTGTGCATCCAGTTCCTTTACTTTCTTCCCCAACTCTTCAAAGTCCTTGCAGATTGTCGGTAGGTCCTTCCTTGCCGTGTCATTGGTGCCAACATGTATCAGAAGAAATGGGTGGACGTCCTTGGAGCTGAAGAGCTTTGGTATCCTATCGGTCACATCCTTGATCATCGCACCTGGAAGGCAGCAAACTTCTCTTGCAGTTATGTCCGGTCTGCAGATGGTTGCTTCTGTGCCTCTCAGTAGTGAGTCTCCCACCACCACCACTCTTCGTTGCTTCTTGGCTGTACTTTTTGCTGTCACTTGTTGCTGTGTGCCCTTTTCTTTTTTGCTTGCTGGTATTGCTTCATTCTTAGGTGTGCCATCTTCATCCTCTACAAAGATTTGATATCGGTTCTTCAGTTGTGTGGTTGGTGATTTCTCCATGGTCTTCTTGCTTCTTTTGGTCACATGCTTCCACTCATCTGCTTTTGGAGGTTCTCTGACACTTTTTTCACCTTCTGTGACCAGTAGAGATGCTTCTGTTCTGTCTAGAAAGTCTTCATTCTCTTTGATGAGTTTCAAAGTTGCTATTCTTTCTTCCAGACCCCGCACCTTTTCTTCTAAAAGGGCCACTAGTCTACACTTCTGACAGGTGAAATTGGATTCTTCTTCTGGTCGATCTGTGAACATGTAGCACATGCTGCAGCTCACCATGTAGGTTGTCACATCTGCCATGTTGCTCCTAGATCCTGCTGACTTGCTGTGTGTTTTCCTTCTTGTGTAATCTACTCAGCCAAGCTCTCTTGCAATAATGTCCTACAGGCATCAAGGTTTGGTGATGCTTTCGAAGCAGCTGGTCCCGGCTGTACCCAACGATCTTCTAGCTTAGGGAGACGTCGCTTCTCCCAGAAGGCACCTGGAATATGCAAATTAGCCTCCTGAAGCTTGAATCCCTGGTTTGGTGATGCTTTCGAAGCAGCTGGTCCCGGCTGTACCCAACGATCTTCTAGCTTAGGGAGACTTCGCTTCTCCCAGAAGGCACCTGGAATATGCAAATTAGCCTCCTGAAGCTTGAATCCCTGGTTTGGTGATGCTTTCGAAGCAGCTGGTCCCGGCTGTACCCAACGATCTTCTAGCTTAGGGAGACTTCGCTTCTCCCAGAAGGCACCTGGAATATGCAAATTAGCCTCCTGAAGCTTGAATCCCTGGTTTGGTGATGCTTTCGAAGCAGCTGGTCCCGGCTGTACCCAACGATCTTCTAGCTTAGGGAGACTTCGCTTCTCCCAGAAGGCACCTGGAATATGCAAATTAGCCTCCTGAAGCTTGAATCCCTGGTTTGGTGATGCTTTCGAAGCAGCTGGTCCCGGCTGTACCCAACGATCTTCTAGCTTAGGGAGACTTCGCTTCTCCCAGAAGGCACCTGGAATATGCAAATTAGCCTCCTGAAGCTTGAATCCCAGTGCCTGCCCTGCTCAGACGCCTTTGCGTCTATTGCGTTCGCTGGCTTACCGCCAGCATCTCCTTAGGTTCCTAGGCTCCGTTCCTTGCATCTTTACTGTGACTATGACTGTCTCCTTTTGCTGACCCGCCAGTCCTGTGTTCCTGCTGTATCCTGCCCGTTCTGTGTTCTTGCTGGATCCTGCCGATCCTCTGTTCCTGCCGTACCTTCCAGTCCTGAGTTCCTGCCGTACCCTGCCGGTCCTGTGTTCCTGCTATTTCCTGCCCGTCCTGTGTTCCTGCCATACCTTCCAGTCCTGTGTTCCTGCCGTTCCTGCCAGTCTTGTGTCTCTGTGGTTTCCGTCTAACGTGTGCTTCCATCTTACCGGTCAGTACTTAGTTTTTGCTGCCTCTATCTGTCCTGTGCCTCCGCCATTCTTAGCTCCTTCTTCCCACCATCCTCCGTTCTCTCTTTGTTCCATCTTCAGTCGTACCTTTGGCTCCAGCAGTTGCGGCTTCACCTTCCTTGGGCCTGTCCCTAACTCCCTGTACAGGGGGTGGCATCATCTGGTTCACTCGTCCTCGGGGGCTCGGAAGCCGTGACCCAGAGGGTCCACTTCCTTAGTCCTGATATCATACCACTGCAAATCTATCAAGACCCGGCCGTCCCTCTAAACTTTCATCTCAAACAAGGAGAAGACTGATCAGAGATGCAGCCAAGAGGCCCATGATCCCTCTGGATGAACTGCAGAGATCTACAGCTGAGGTGGGACAGTCTGTCCATAGGACAACAATCAGTCGTACACTGCACAAATCTGGCCTTTATGGAAGAGTGGCAAGAAGAAAGACATTTCTCAAAGATATCCATACACAACAAGCCACCTGGGAGACACCAAACATGTGGAAGAAGGTGCTCTGGTCACATGAAACCAAAATCTAACTTTATGGCAACAATGCCAAATGATATGTTTGGCGTAAAGGCAACACAGCTCATCACCCTGAACACACCATCCCCACTGTCAAACATGGTGGTGGCAGCATCATGGTCTGGGCCTGCTTTTCTTCAGCAGAGACAGGGAAGATGGTTAAAATTGATGGGAAGATGCATGGAGCCAAATACAGGACCATTCTTGAAGAAAACCTGTTGGAGTCTGCAAAAGACCTGAGACTGGGACGGAGATTTGTCTTCCAACAAGACAATGATCCCAAACATAAAGCAAAATCTACAATGGAATGGTTCACAAATAAACGTATCCAGGTGTTAGAATGGCCAAGTCACAGTCCAGACCTCAATCCAATGGAGAATCTGTGGAAAGAGCTGAAAACTGCTGTTCACAAACGATCTCCATCAAACCTCACTGAGCTCGAGCTGTTTGCCAAGGAAGAATGGGTGAGAATTTCAGTCTCTCGATGTACGAAACTGATAGAGACAAACCCCAAGAGACTTGTAATCGCAGCAAAAGATGGAGCAACAAAGTATAAAGTTACAGGGGCCGAATAATATTGCACGCCCCACTTTACAGTTTTTGAATTTCCCAAAAAATTTTAAATAACAAATAAATTTCTTTCAACTTCACAATTGTGTTCCACTTGTTGTTGATTCTTCACCGAAAATTTACATTTGGAATCTTTATGTTTGAAGCCTGATATGTGGGGAAAGGTTGAAAAGTTTCAGGAGGCCGAATACTTTCCCAAGGCACTGTATATATGGAGACAATGTCTTTAAAGTGGTCAAAAACGGAGTCTGGAAACCTTAGTCTGTGCCTGAGGTCACCTAGACTCCCCATCATCTGATCATCACATGTAGACGATGTATTCAGTCCTGTGTATATTTCCTATAGATGAGTCCAGTCCAAGAAATCCACCAGAGAGAAGTCCCAGTTCTCTGTATTCCCAGGATCGTCCAGAGGAGAAGCAGAATGTCCTCCTGGATCATCAGGTAGATGGAGCTGAGGTTTCTGGAAATCCTCTGTAGACCGATGTCATGAAGCTTTCTACTAACCTCCAGCAGTGGAGTGTGGACGCCGTGTCTGGTGGGATCAGTAGCGGCTACAAATCGACAATCTTCATAAAAGATGGTGATAAATTCCCCTGTTTAGATCCACTTGGCCTCTGAGTGAGGATAAATGTTCTGCCATCTAGATGGAAATATCAGCACAATGCCAATCAGCTGCTTCTAGGGCGACCAGAATAATGTCGTGTATTGTACAGAGGAGCAGGGCGCGCGGCACATCCGCAGCAGGGATCAATCCTTCGTATATGTAGTGTTCAGGCTCCAGGACTCGTGCTCAATTCTGAAATGTCCAAGTTTAATTTAATGTTTAAAGTCGGGGAAGACGCTGAGAAGCTTAAAAGAATTTCAGTAAGAAAATTGTATACGACTCAAAATACATAAATAGGAGACTTTGTAATTGAGGCCACCCTCAAACAGGGCTGTGCGAAAACCCCTCAATCTAAAAGGCAGTGTAACATCCTCTGTAGTCTCAGTGATGTCCTCTGTAGTCTGTGATGTTCTCTGTAGTCTCTGTGATGTTCTCTGTAGTCTCAGTGATGGTCGCTGTGATTTCCTCTTTATTCTCTGAGAAGTCCTGTCATATATTGTTATGCTGTGAAATCCTCTGTCGCCTCGCTGTGACGTCCTCTGTCGCTTCGCTGTGACGTCCTCTGTCGCTTCGCTGTGACGTCCTCTGTCGCTTCGCTGTGACGTCCTCTGTCGCCTCGCTGTGACGTCTTCTGTCGCCTCACTGTGACATCTTCTGTCGCCTTGCTGTGACGTCCTCTGTCGCTTCGCTGTGACGTCCTCTGTCGCTTCGCTGTGACGTCCTCTGTCGCCTCGCTGTGACGTCTTCTGTCGCCTCTCTGTGACATCTTCTGTCGCCTCGCTGTGACGTCCTCTGTCGCTTCGCTGTGACGTCCTCTGTCGCTTCGCTGTGACGTCCTCTGTCGCTTCGCTGTGACGTCCTCTGTCGCCTCGCAGTGACGTCCTCTGTCGCCTCGCAGTGACGTCCTCTGTCGCCTCGCTGTGACGTCCTCTGTCGCCTCGCAGTGACGTCCTCTGTCGCCTCGCAGTGACGTCCTCTGTCGCCTCGCTGTGACGTCCTCTGTCGCCTCGCTGTGACGTCCTCTGTCGCCTTGCTGTGACGTCCTCTGTCGCCTCGCTGTGACGTCCTCTGTCGCCTCGCTGTGACGTCCTGTCGTCTCCCTGTGACGTCCTCTGTCGCCTCGCTGTGACGTCCTCTGTCGCCTCGCTGTGACGTCCTCTGTCGCCTCGCTGTGACGTCCTCTGTCGCCTCGCTGTGACGTCCTCTGTCGCCTCGCTGTGACGTCCTCTGTCGCCTCGCTGTGACGTCCTCTGTCGCCTCGCTGTGACGTCCTCTGTCGCCTCGCAGTGACGTCCTCTGTCGCCTCGCAGTGACGTCCTCTGTCGCCTCGCTGTGACGTCCTCTGTCGCCTCGCTGTGACGTCCTCTGTCGCCTCGCTGTGACGTCCTGTCGTCTCCCTGTGACGTCCTCTGTCGCCTCGCTGTGACGTCCTCTGTCGCCTCGCTGTGACGTCCTCTGTCGCCTCGCTGTGACGTCCTCTGTCGTCTCCCTGTGACGTCCTCTGTGACATCCTCTGTTGCTTCGCTGTGACGTCCTCTGTCGCATTTTTTTTAATTTTCATAGTTTTTTTTTGTTTTTTATAGTAGGCGGCTACTAGATCCTGTGATTGTCCGATTGCTTGCGCTATTTACGGCAATAGCATAGCAAAATCACTTTCTCCTATGAATGTTCGTCACCGGCTAGCTTTTATAGGAGCATTTTCATGACAGGCACACAAGTCTTCAGCAGACCCGGCCATCAATTGTGAACTTATCCTGGATATGAAATAAATGAGAATTTATTTTTTCTCTTAGGCCTTTAATATTGTGACCGTGCCGGAATCTCCTGGTGGAACGATGGATGGACTTGAAGAACCTGGATCAGAATCCACGAATGGTAAGAGCCTTGCATAGATCCATGTATTTATGGGATCGTTCTTCTTCGTCCCACTGGCTTTACCACAGAAGCGACGTCTATGGTAGAGAAGCCGGCTGATCTTTTCTGATTTCCTCGTCCAATGAGTTGGATCAGTTGATTTTTCATCTGTGCTTCTTGCTTCTCATGTTGTCATGTCGGACGCTATTCACACTAGGGCGTCCGACAGACAGCGGTAATTCTGCATTCGTCCACTAAGCGCTCAGTGGCGCCGGCTAGATTTTATCTAGGTTGTCCGGGGTTAATCTAGCTGGTACTCGGATTAGAGGCTGGGGCGCGCCCACGGCCTTTAAATAGTTCTTCTGAACTTTGGGCGTCACCGATTATAGCTTGTGTCTTGTACCTGGTGATCTCGGTTCGGAGTGGTGGTCTTGGAGTGGAAATATCATATCTGGTGGTGTATGATCCTTTGTCATATTTCTCCTTCCTATTTGTGTTTTGTTTTGCCCTGTGCACATTGTAGTGTTTTCCTGAGTGTGTTTGCGGCGTGGTGCGTTTTTTGGTTTTCCCTGTCTGTGCTTTCTGTAGGGGTTGGTGTGAGGAATTATCACTGGGTGGAGGGTGGAGGTTTCAGATTAGTACTGAAACAGGAGTCAGGGTCAGGCCTGGCGGCCCAGACAAGCACACCATCAGTGTAATCTGTGGGAGAGGGACAGACAGGGTTTCCCTAGTCTGAGGGATATCGCAGGGGCCCGGGTTATTAGCTTTAGCCTACCTAGGCTCCCCGTGACACATGTATATGTCTCTGCACAGTATTGAGGTTCATGTACCCATCTGTAGAGCTGTTGGGGTTCTTGAATTAGTCTTCAGAGGTACTGGGTCCAGTTTCCAGTGTTTAGGGTTGTTGGGTTCCATGAATATATGGGGGTTTTGGAGACCATAAACCAGTGTATAGGTGGTGTTGGGTTATATTAATCCATCTAAAAGGGATGTTCGGGCCCATGGATCAGTCTCTATGGGTATTGGGGTTGATGGATAAGTCTTGTGGGTGTTGGTCCATGGACCAGGCTATGGGATGTTCCTGCACAGTCCTCATGAATTCAGTATCCAGCTCAGTGTCTCACTATAGTTTTGAGGGCACATTCATATAATTTGTATGTGTTGGGTCAGGTTACAGGTGGTCTGTATGAAAAGGGGATGTGGATGGTTGTAGTTTTTTTCATAGGCTATAAAGCTTTTTTCGGAGAGTGTGACGAGATAAAGTAGAGGTCAAGCGGAGAACTTACATTTGGGATGTTTTTTTATTAATATAAGGAAGATCCAAGTGATGATTGTAGGTGAATATAATAAATGATAAGAATTAAGGTTGACAATCTCAACGTTGGAAAGCCATGAGACCATCGAGTGGTCGCAAATTCAAAACGGGGGAAACTTTTTCTGGAATCCATACGTAGACCTCCAGAAGAGATGATGAAGCCATGGAAAGGCAACTCTTGTCTATCAGAGGCATTCTTCCAACGTGGCATAAAGATGTTTGTCTTTGGACTCGCATCAGGACAGAGTGGACATGAAGACGATGAGAGTCTAGGTCTCTGAAGAAGAAAAGGATGTCCTGCAGATAGACCAAGACGTACTGATACATGACATCACGAAAGATCTCATCCACAAAGTGCTGGAACGCAGCAGGTGCATTGCACAATCCGAAAGGCATAAGTGGATATTCAGAGTAACCGTCGAGATGTTGAACACCGTCTTCCATTCATCGCCATCTTGGCGTGGATTGGGTTTTAGGCTCCAAACAGGTCTAATTTGATCAAGACAACAGCACCTTTAAAGTTTATTCTCATGACTAGGAGCAAAGGCTAATGGTCTTTCAGTGATTTTATTAAGACCCCGATAGTTCATGCACGGTCTTAGAAACCCATCTTTCTTTTTAACGAGGAAGCCTGCATCGGCTGGGGATGAAGATTTCCAGATGAATCCCTTTTGCTGGTTCTCTTTATCGTTGGCGGACATTGCCTCAGTTTCTAGGAGAGGTAGACGATAAACTCTGCCTCTGGGATGTTCCGTATGTGGAAGAAAGGGAATAGTGCAGTCATAGGGCCGATGAGGAGGTAGTGTCTCTGCTTGGAGAAGACATCAACGAAATCCTGAAGGGAGGCAGGCAAGCAGGAGGCACTGGATGCAGAATAGAGTTTCAGAGCATGTGGGTATTTGGGATAAAACTTTTCAGGCAATTGTGAAAACAAAATGATTCCCACTGGGTGTGCTGGTCGGCAGATCAGTCAATGACTGGATCCATAGCATTGCAAGTCCTAAAAGTATCAGAACATCAGAAAGTGGCAAGATTGAAAAAGAAATGTCCTCAATGTGCACCAATGTGAAGAGTTACCTTCTCTGTCCAGTATTGGAGACAATCACCAGGAATTGCTATCTGTTTTCGAAGAATTAGCTTCAGATGCGTCCCAAAGGAGACTAAAGAAATTTTACGCATTTCACCATAGAGAATCCATGAAATTCTCTGCTGCGGAATCAATGAATGCTTGTCATAGAATCATAGAATGTTAGAGTTGGAAGGGACCTCAAGGGTCGTCGTGTCCAACCGCCTGCTCAATGCAGGAGTCGCTAAACCCTCTCAGACAGATGTCTGTCCAGCCTCTGTTTGAAGATTTCCATTGAAGGAGAACTCACCACCTCTCGTGGCCCCCTGTTCCACTCATTGATCACCCTCACTGTCAAAAAGTGTTTTCCAATATCTAATCTATATCTTTTCCCTTTCAGTTTCATTCCATTGCTTCTCGTGTTTCCATATACAAATGATAATAATGATGATCCTTCTACAATGTGACAGCCCTTCAGATATTTGTAGACAGCTATTAAGTCTCCTCTTAGCCTTCTTTTTTGCCAGCTAAACATTCACAGATCCTTTAACTGTTCCTCGTAGGACATAGTTTACAGTCCGCTCACCATCCTGGTCGCTCTTCTCTGAACTTACTCCAGTTTTTCAAAGTCTTTTTTTAAAATGTGGCGCCCAGAACTGGACCCAGTATTCCAGATGAGGCCTGACCGAGGAGGAGTAGAGGGGGATAAATACTTCACGTGATCTACACTCTACGCTCCACTTAATGCATCTTAGAACGGTGTTTGCCTTTTTTGCTGCTGCATCACACTGTTGACTCGTGTGGTCTGGGATCTATTAGTATACCCAAGTCTTTTTCACATGTGCTGTTGCTTAGTTCTATTCCTCCCATTATGTAAATGTAATTTTTGTTTTTCTTGCCCAGATGTAGAATCTTGCATTTCTCCCTGTCAAATACCATTCATTTAGTCACTTCCCATTGTTCAATCTTATCTAGATCCTTCTAACTCCTTTCGCTGTCTTCTCTAATGTTAGGGTACCGTCACACAGTGGCACTTTGATCGTTAGGACGGCACGATCCGTGACGTTCCAGCGATATCGTTACGATCTCGCTGTGTCTGACACGCTACTGCGATCAGGGACCCCGCTGAGAATCGTACGTCGTAGCAGATCGTCTGAAACTTTATTTCGTCGCTGGATCTCCCGCTGACATCGCTGAATCGGCGTCTGTGACGCCGATTCAGCGATGTCTTCACTGGTAACCAGGGTAAACATCGGGTTACTAAGCGCAGGGCCACGCTTAGTAACCCGATGTTTACCCTGGTTACCAGCGTAAACGTAAAAAAACACAAACATTACATACTTACCTTCAGCTGTCTGTCCCCGGCGCTCTGCTTCTCTGCACTCCTCCTGCATCCTGTGTCAGCGCCGGCCAGCCAGAAAGCACAGCGGTGATGTCACCGCTCTGCTTTCCGGCTGACCGGCGCTGACAGTGCAGAGGAAAGCACAGCGCCGGAGGACAGACCCGGAATGTAAGTATGTAATGTTTGGTTTTTTTACGTTTACGCTGGTAACCAGGGTAAACATCGGGTTACTAAGCGCGGCCCTGCGCTTAGTAACCCGATGTTTACCCTGGTTACCCGGGGACTTCGGGATCGTTGGTCGCTGGAGAGCGGTCTGTGTGACAGCTCTCCAGCGACCACACAGCGACGCTGCAGCGATCGACATCGTTGTCGTATCGCTGCAGCGTCGTTTCAGTGTGACGGTACCCTTAGCTATCCCTCCTAGCTTTGCATCGTCTGCAAATTTGATTAGTTTACCTTCAGTTCCCTTATCTAGATCATTTATAAAAATGCTGAACATCACTGGGGCCAGGACAGAACCTTGTGGTCCCACTTGAAACACTTTTCCAATTGGATGTGCAACCATTTATTACCACTCTTTGAGTACTATCACTGAGCCAGTTATGAATCCACCTAACCGTAGCCTTGCCAGTCCCATACTTGGTCATTTTTTCAATAAGGATAGTATGAGATACTTTATCAAATAATTTGCTACTATATCTACTACATTTCCCTCATCCACCCAGTCAGTGATTCCATCATAGAAGGAAATTAGATTAGTCTGGCATGACTTGTTTGCTATAAACCCATGCTGGCTCTGGTTAATTACTGTATTCTTATCCAAGTACTTATATACATGCTGTTTAATAATTTGTTCAAAGATTCTTCCTGGTATAGAAGTAAGGCTCACTGGCCTGTAATTTCCTTGCTCCGTCTTCTTTCCTTTTTGAAGATAGGGACAACATTTGCCCTTCTACAATCTTCTGGGACTTCTCCTGTTTTCAGGATTTTCAAAGATTCCAGCTAGTGGTTCTGCAATTTCCTCTGCTAACTCTTTCAGTACCCTAGGATATAATTCGTCTGGACTAGATGTAAATTAGTTAAGCGTTCCCTTATCATCTCTTATGGATAGTGTGGAATTTTTTATTCCTTCGATGGCACCGTGAAGATCAGTTTATGTTGCATTTGCTTTTTAGAGAACACAGATGCAAAATAGGAATTTAAAAGTTTGGCTTCTTAACATCATTTTTCACCACTTCACCATTTTCATCCAGTAAAAATCCTATATCCTCTTTGACTTTTTTTTTTGCTTTTGACATACCCCCAAAATCTTTTTTTCCTTATTTTGGTCTCCCTTGAAAGCCTCACTTTATTACTGGCTTTAGCTCTTCCAACTTTTTCCCTTCATTCCCTGTAAACAGCATTATATTCTTCTTTAGATGTACCACCCTCTTTTCCATTTATCCCGTGAACACAGAGGAACCAAAGGAAACCAAGATAATTATTATTATTATTATTTATTTATATAGCACCATTGGTTCCATGGTGCTGTACATGAGAAGGGGTTACATACAAGTTACAGATATCACATACAGTAAACAAACTAATAATGACGGACTGATACAGAGGGGCGAGGACCCTGCCCTTGCGGGCTTATATTCTACAGGATTATGGGGAAGGAGACAGTAGGTTGAGGGTTGCAGGAGCTCCGGTGTTGGTGAGGCGGTAGCTTCGATAGTGATGAGGTGGCAGCGGGGTCAGTGCAGGCTGTAGGCTTTCCTGAAGAGATGAGTTTTCACGTTCCGTCTGAAGGATCCGACTGTGGTTGATAGTCGGACGTGTTGGGGCAGAGAGTTCCAGAGGATGGAGGATATTCGGGAGAAGTCTTGGAGGCGATTGGATGAGGAGCGAATAAGTGTGGAGGAGAGAAGGAGGTCTTGGGAAGACCAGAGATTGCGTGAGGGAAGATATCGGGAGATTAGTTCAGAGATATATGGAGGAGACAGGTTATGGATGGCTTTGTAGGTCAGTATTAGTAATTTGAACTGGATACGCTGAGGGAATGGGAGCCAGTGAAGAGATTTGCAGAGGGGGGAAGCGGAGGAGTAGCGAGGGGAGAGATGAATTAGTCGGGCAGCAGAGTTAAGGATGGACTGGAGAGGTGCAAGGGTGGCCACAGAAAAGGATGTTGCAGTAGTCAAGGCGGGAGATGATTAGAGCGTGCACAAGCATTTTAGTAGATTAGGGGTTGAGGAAAGGACGGATCCTGGAAATATTTTTGAGCTGGAGGCGGCAGGAGGTGGAAAGAGCTTGGATGTGTGGTTTGAAGGACAGGGCAGAGTCGAAGGTTACTCCGAGGCAGCAGACTTCGGGTACGGGGGAAAGCATGATGTCATTGACTGCGATAGATAGGTCAGGTAAGGAAGATTTGTGGGATGGAGGAAAGATGATGAGTTCAGATTTGTCCACATTGAGTTTGAGGAAGCGAGAGGAGGAGGAGGATATGGCTGATAGACACTCTGGGATTCTGGACAGCAGAGTGGTGACGCTTGGGCCAGAGAGGTAGATCTGAGTGTCATCAGCATAGAGGTGGTACTGGAATCCATGGGACTTTATGAGTTGCCCCAAGCCAACTGTATATATTGAGAAGAGTAGGGGTCCTAGAACAGAGCCTTGGGGGACTCCAACAGAGAGAGGGTGGGATGAGGAGGTAGTATGGGAGTGGGAGACGCTGAATGTGCGGTTGGAAAGGTACGAGGCGATCCAGGATAGGGCGAGGAGGAGAGGATCTGTAGTAGGAGGCAGTGGTCAACTGTGTCGAAAGCAGAGGACAGGTCTAGAAGGAGGAGTACAGAGTATTGTCCAGTAGCTTTGGCGGTAAGTAGGTCGTTAGTGATTTTGGTCAGGGCAGTCTCAGTTGAGTGATGGGGTGGAAACCAGATTGTAGATTGTCGAACAACAAGTTAGATGAGAGGTGGGAGGAGAGTTCAGCATGGACGTGCTGCTCCAGGAGTTTGGAAGCGAATAGGAGCAGCGATATTGGGCGATAGCTGGACATAGGAGTTGGATCGAGGGTTGGCTTTTTAAGGATAGGCGTGATTGTGGCATGTTTGAACGCAGAGGGGAAGGTGCCAGAAGTTAGTGATAGGTTGAAGAGGTGGGTTAGGGATGGGATAAGTGTGGCGGTGAGGTTGGGGAGGAGGTGGGATGGGATGGGGTCGAGCGCACAGGTGGTGAGGTGCGATTTGGAGAGGAGACAATTAAGCCCCCCTTCAGTGATGTTGGATAGGGAGGTTATGGGGTTTGGGCATTGGTCTGGTATACAAAGGGGTTGTGGTGGTTGAACAATGAAGACTTGCCTTGTCTGGTCGATCTTATTTTTAAAGTGTGTGGCAAAGTCCTCAGCAGAGATGAGGGAGGTTGGAGGGGGCAGTGGGGGGCGGAGGAGGGAGTTAAAGGTTTTGAATAACTGTTTGAGGTTGTAGGATAAGGAAGATTCGAGGGTTGTGAAGTAGGCCTGTTTAGCAGAGGTGAGTGCAGATTTAAAAGCGAGTGTTTCTTGTTTGAATGCAGTGAAGTCGTCTTGCAGGTGTGTTTTCTTCCAACGCCGCTCCGCAACCCTGGACACTTGCCGGAGCTTTTTGGTGGTGTTATTGTGCCAAGGTTGTCTATTGATACGTCGCACTCTGCCATGGACGAGAGGGGCAACCGTGTCAATAGCTGATGCGAGTGTGGCATTGTAGAAAGCAGTGGCAGTGTCTGTGTCGTGGAGTGAGGATATCGATGCCAGTGGTAGGATGGAGTCAGAGAGTGTGTGGGTGTCTAGGTGTGCAAGGTTTCTGCGTGGGTGCGTATGTTGCTGGACATGGATGACTGGTGAGGAGGACAGGGATGAGAAGGTGAGCAGATGGTGGTCGGATAGAGGGAGAGGGGAGGTGGTGAAGTTAGATAGAGAGCAGAGACGGGTGAAGACCAGGTCTAGTGTATGCCCATCCGTGTGGGTGGCTGCGGAGGACCACTGAGTAAGTCCAAGGGATGAGGTAAGGGACAGAAGTTTGGAGGCTGTTGACTGAAGGGTATCAATGGGGATGTTGAAGTCACCCATGATGATGGTGGGAATGTCAGCAGAGAGAAAGTGAAGAAGCCAGGTGGAGAATTGGTCAATAAAGGCAGTGGCCGGGCCCGGAGGTCGGTATATGACGGCCACTTGGAGGTTGAAGGGAGAGTAGATGCGGACAGAATGGACTTCAAAAGAGGGGAGGATAAGGGAGGGAAGAGGCGGGATTGGGTTAAAGGTGCAGTTTGAAGAAAGGAGAAGACCCACTCCTCCACCATGTTTGTTGCCGGGTCGAGGGGTGTGGGTGAAGTGGAGGCCTCCGTAACACAGCGCAGCAGGGGAGGCGGTGTCAGAGGGTGTTAGCCATGTTTCTGTGAGGCCAAGGAAGGCAAGATTGCGGGAGAGAAAAAGGTCGTGAATCACATGAAGCTTATTGCAGATTGAGCGGGAGTTCCAGAGTGCTCCAGAGAGAGGGAGCAGGGGGGTGGGCGTCAGGGGCACGGGTTTTATGTTGGAAAGATTGCGGAAGTTCATGTTGGATAGGGAGTGGTAGGAGTCTCCAGCAGTGAGGAGAAGCAGAGAGAGAGAGCAGGTAGGAGAAAGAGAGTGGGCGACTTATTTTATGTGTTTTTAGGACAGATTTGAGGTTGAGGAGCAGGTCAGCAGAGGAGGACAGGTGGGGAGGTAAGAGGGAGATGGAGATGATTATTTGGTTAGAGAGTGCTGGGGTTTGTGATAGCGAAGTAGAGAGAGGACTCTCTCATTCACAAGTAATCACAAGTAATTTATCTTTAGTGGAGGACAGCGTTAATCCCAGGGCAATTGCTCCCTCCTCGCCTATAGGTGAAGTTTTCCTGTTTGGCTTTCAATTTGAAACAGTCAGTGCGAGAGTGATCCTGTTCACCACATTATAAAAAGTCCTTCTGTAGATCGACAGGATCGTTCGGCCACTGACCATCTCTTCTGATCAATTTGTGTAGGGTCCAGTACAGTTGTACTGGGAGAAGTGTTTGAAGATGCTCTTGGAAGACAAACACGTGAATGCAGAGTTTTTTTCCATAGACTGTTTTCTAAAGCGTAAGTCTGCAAGAGTAGGAAGGGAAATTGAATCAGCAAGTAAGAAAGGCAAATCTCTACCCGGAAGCTCACCTCTGACAGGACTTGATAGACTGGTGAAGAAAGAAGCCAAGAGAGGATCATTGTTAGATATAGGCCAATTCAGCAGATGGGGTTCAGCACTGGATGACATAATGTTAGTTGTCTTGGCAGCAGTATGGAATAAAGCAGGCAGGAAGGATAGCAGAGAAAAAATTGCTGAGGACACAACTTAAAGTACGTGATTCATTGGTTCACAAGAAAACCAACAGGCCCAAGGAACTGCCTTAAAAAGTTCTGGACTAGGCAAAGCTGAGATGTTTCCAAAGCAGAGTGTCTCAGGTGAGTATGAGCCTTTGGCAGGTGTTGAGGAGCTGGTGGTGAAACTGCAGGACTTTTAGAGGCAATGCATCCACACATGCTGAGAGATCCTGCACGCCTGGACAAGTTCCTGTTGGATGACGTCCAGTTGCAAAACCAGTGCAGACAAATCCTCCACATCCAATGTTTATTTGGAATACATGGTGTGAGCGTTCTGTTAAAGATACGTGAAAAATGAGGACATGGATAACTGGCTGTGCTGAATGGCAGACAAAACAGGTAATACAGGACACACTGGAGCCGCATAACCAGGACAGATGGAGGAAGATGGCAGGCGTCGGTAATGCAAACAGACTTCAATAATAGGCCAAGGTGCATAAGGCAAGGAGTGAGTTAACCAGTTGGCATTGGGAGAGTTCTCAGTAGTCTGAGGAGATTACAGGAACTGAGGACTTGGATATAGTCATAGATCCTCCATCATTGAGGAAATGTGCAAGATGTTCCCAATAGTCTCTGATGATAACCTAACCAAGCGTCCGTTTGGGCTTAATAGTGATCAAAACTAATTCTGATTAGCTTGTTGGACGGGGATCAGCAACCTTTTGTACTCCTCCTGCTGTCAAACTACAACTCTCAGCTCGCCTGGACAGCTTGTAGCTGTCTTGAAATTCGGGAAGTCATCTTTTCACAATGGCTGGATTGTCAAAAGTTGCTGATCTCTCTTTTGTAAGGAGGCATGTCCCGGGATGGACCGAGATAAAACTCGGTTGTGTATCTGGATGTATAATGGGCGTTGGATAATGTACCACATAAGTCTAGGTACATAAAAAGAGAATGCAGTTTGTTTTCTCAGGAAGGTGACCCAAGTCCATGCCGCTCATAAGGGAAATTACATCGAAGATTCTGGCTGGAGCTCCTACTACTCTTTGGGAAGTCAGAACTCGGATGTGGACTGCATTGTAATCCTCGGACTGGCCGATGGCTCTCCCAACTGAGATAGCTACATGGAAATACATGCTGTCACTCTTGGGTCAGCAGAGCCGCCGTTCAGTCCAAGAATTGCGTTGCAATCCTCATCCGAGTTAAACAGCTGTCTGATCCTTCCAGTTAGCAGATTATTTTTGTACGGGCAGCACGGTGGCGCAGTGGATAGCACAGCAGCCTTGCAGCGCTGGAGTCCAGGGTTCAAGCCTCAAAGACAACATCTGCAAAGAGTTTGTATGTTCTCTCCGTGTTTGCGTCGGTTTCCTCTGGGTACTCCAGTTTCCTCCCACATTCCAAAGACATACTGATAGGGAATTTAGATTGTGAGCCCCAACGGGGACAGTGATGATAATGTGTGCAACCTGTAAAGCGCTGCGGAATATGTTAGCGCTATACAAGAAAAAATAAAGATAAGAAAAGAGATTACATTGCTTTATGTATATTATATTGTTTGCACATGACTTTTTTTTATATTTCTTGTATAACTAGGAATAAGGAAACTCATCTTGATTTATTGACTGCTCATACATGCTTTCCTCACCGTCTGGATGTTACGTATATAATTAATAAACCAACAAATAATTTGTGGATTGTTTTTTCTTTTTTCAGGTGAAGACACTAAGGGAAATTACCATGATAATCTCCTTTTACCTCTGCACGTTAAAGTTGAGGATAATGAACCTCCAATTGATGAAAAAAGAACTGAACCTAAAGTGGATAAAACTTCTACAAGTTCTAAATGTGGAAAACATTTAAAGAAAAAGTCAAACCTTTCCTCGAACAAGAGCATTAACAAAGACGTGAAGTCATTCCCATGTTCGGAATGTCGGAGACGTTTTCCCCATCCAACACTTCTCGCTGAGCATCAGAAAATTCACACAAGAGAGAAGCCGTTTCCATGCTCAGAATGTGGGAAACGTTTTCTCTATCAATCACTTCTTGCTATACATCAGAGAGTTCACACAGGAGAGAAGCCATTTTCATGCTCGGAATGTGGGAAGCGGTTTACTCGTAAATCACAATTAGACGATCATGTAAGAACGCACACAGGGGAGAAGCCGTTTGTATGCACAGAATGTGGAAAATGTTTCCGCCGTAAAACCTATTTGGTTGATCATGTAAGAACGCACACAGGAGAGAAACCTTTTTCATGCTCGCAATGTGAAAAAAGTTTTTCCCAGAGATATTCTCTTACTCAACATCAAAGACATCACACGGGGGTGAAGCCATATTCTCGTCTTGAACATTGTATAGATTTTAAACAAAACTCGGGTCTTCTTGGAAATCTGGGAACTCCCACAGGGCAGAGGCCTTTAGCTCCGAATGTAGGAACTATTTTAGTGATAAATCAGCCCCTGTGGTACGTCTAAGAGTTTACGAAGGGCAGAAGCCATTTTCCTGTTCATAATGTACGAAATGTTTTCATTATAAAGGTTTTGCCAGACATCAGAAAGCTCACACAGGGGTGAAGAATGTAGAAAATGTTTGACCCAGAAAGCCAGTCTTGCTAGACATCAGAGTAGGATTGGATTCACACTAGAGATGACTTTATTATCAAGATTCGAATCTGACAAGTTGCACAGATTTTACAATGAAAACTTATTCTCTGCGAATTGACTGATCTTTATTTTTCGCTGCCCGGTCATCCATGCCTCTTTTCTTTTTCCCAATTGACCCTTTCACTCCAGCAGATGGATTCCAGCTGGACTAAGCCTTTGCCATAACTGCAGTATTTGTCATCACTCGGACAAAGCGTGTCGTACTACATGTGATGCCACGTAGCGCAGTGACATTCGAGGCTTAATTGAGCTAAAAACCACCAGCAAAAGTGAAGACACTGAAAAAATTACGGGAGATGGAGGAAAGGGAAAAGTAAAAGCGCAGAGGACCAGATGGCAGGAGAAATGAATGGTGAAATTAATATTTTCTTTTGACCATTTATCGGTCCTCCATGAGTCAACAAAACAGCAGCCATTTGCTGATTTCAAGTGAAGCGAATTGCAAAAATAAAATAATTCGTACTCTGGAAAATACACATTTTTGTAAAATTTGAGATCAGTTTTAACTTGCAGCAGAATCTCGCTCCTCCTTGCTCCACAAAACCTTTGAGCACCAACTATCATCTTCTATCTCGGTAACGTGAAGATCTGTCTTTACTGAATACAGATTTTTTTTTAAACCACGAATTAAGAATGATTGCTCAGTCCTGAAGGAGAAAGAAGCGAATTTCTCGAATAAAATATTTATAAAGTTGTTTATTTTTACGTGGACTATTGATTTATGAAATAAACATTAAACCAACCCCTTACCGCCAAAGCCTTTTTCCCCTTCCAGACAAAGCTCTATATTTAATATGACATATGACACTTTGATTTTGAGATTGTGTTTTTAGAGATACACTGGGTACGGAAAGTATTCAGACCCCTTTACATTTTCACTCTTTGTTTCATTGCAGCTATTTGGTAAATTCAAAAAAGTTCATTTTTTTTCTCATTAATGTTCACTCTGCACCTCATCTTGACTGAAAAAAAACAAAAATGTAGAAATCTTTGCAAATTTATTAAAAAAGAAAAATTGAAATATCACATGGTCATAAGTATTCCGCCCCCTTTGCTCAGACCCTCGTATTTAAGTCCCACGTTGTCCATTTCCTTGTGATCCTCCTTGAAACTCATATATTAGATAGCGTCATGTATTTCAAGTGTTTATTTCTGTTAATGTTGATGATTATGGCTTACAGCCAATGAAAACCCAAAAGTCATGATCTCAGAAAATTAGAATACTTTATAACACCAGCTTGTAAAAAATTATTTTAAAATCGGAAATGTTGTCCTACTGAAATGTATGTTCAGTAAATGCACTCAATACTTGGTCGGGGCTCCTTTGGCATAAAATTGCTGCATCAATGCAGCGTGGCATGGAGGCGATCAGCCTGTGGCACTGCTGAGGGGTTATGGAAGCCCAGGTTGCTTTGATAGCAGCCTTCAGCTCGTCTGTATTGTGGGGTTTGGTGTCTCTCATCTTCCTCTTGACAATACTCCATAGATTCTCTGTAACGCTCGCGCCCTGACTGGTTAGCGTGAGTTTGGGGGTATGGTCCCACTGTGCCACAAACCAGACTACCCTGGAAGGGGCATGACTAAGCAGCTACTATGGTGTTCACTGGAGCCTCTGATGGCGGAGTCAGGCTTGTGCGGCAGGTAGCTGCCAGGTACCACTCCAGGGCAGTGTCTGACTGTGGCTGCTGATCCCACTGGGGGACAGAACACTGGCGGGCGGGCACGGCTGGCACTCTGGCAGGACAGGCGGACACAGCTGGTACTCTGGCAGGACAGGCGGACACAGCTGGAACTCTGGCAGGACAGGTACCGACTAGGTAGGGACCGGAATACAAGTAGGTTTATGGAAACAGGTATGGACCTGTTCAGACAGGAGGGTATATGGGAACAGATAGGAACCTGCAGAACGGAAGTAGAGCAGGACTGGAAGGAGCGGATGCAAAGCAGAACCGCAGGAGGCGGAACTAAGAGCCGAAAGGCGCAGAGCCACAGGTTGCGGCAGGCAGAGCAGAGCTGCAAAGTGCACAGCAGAGCAAAACAGCAGAGCAGCAGGTTTGCGGCAAGCAGAACAGAGAGACGCAGAGGCACAGGTTGCAGCGGGCAGAGCAGAGCCGCAATTGCACAGCAGAACCATAGGTTTTGCGGCGAGCAGAGCAGAGAGACGCAGAGCCACAGGTTGCGGCAGGCAGAGCAGAGCCGGAAAGTGCGCAGCTGAACAGAGCAGAGCCGCAGGTTTTGCTGCGAGCAGAGCAGAGCTACAGGCTGCGGCGAGCGGAGCAGGAAGGAATGGACACAAAGGTAAGCCCAGCTGAGTGGGAAAGGCAAAAACACAAGGAAACAATAGGAACAGAGAGTACAGACAGGAACGGGGAAAAGGCACAGAGACAAGGATTCACACCAGGGTACAAAGCCCCACTGGGTGGCTGAGACAGGACAGGACCTCGCAGATCAGCAGCAAGACACTGACTGAGGGAGAAAGTGTAGGGATGTAAATACATGTTGTTCCTTCTCCCTAACCCCTTTAGGAGTGTAAATAATGTGTTACTGATGTGTTCGTGCACAGTGGCACTGCTACACATAAAGTGTATTGTCACCGTGTACAAGAGTATTGCTACACACTGCATGTGTATTGCTCTTGATGTTTGCATGCTTTTACATGTTTTGCACATTTAGTGAAAGTTTGTTCCCGGGCCTAGTATAATGGGACGTAGTGTCCATAGTTGGCCATTAGAGGGGGGCACTGCAGCATGAAGTTAGAGTAGGAGAGGCACAGTGCATAAGTATAGTGCAGCTTCCTGCTTTTAGGCTACGATCACACAGAGGCGTAGCTAGAGCTTTTGCCGCCCGGGGCTGTTCCCGAGTTTGGCGCCCCCCCCCCCCCCCCCCTCCCCCGGCTCAATACACACAAAGATTACCAAAAATGGTTTTCCTGTTTTGTAGAACTTAAACTGGGCCTAATGGTGTCACCCCCACATGCCAAACCTGTGACTTAATACCACCACACCATGACCAGGCCACATAGTGACCAAATAATACTACATACAAGGGACAAATACCACCGCACCATTTCCAGACCACATATTACCACCACATAGTGACTGAATACTACAATACTGATCAGTAATAAAACAAAACAAAACACAATACTATCACCATAAGTGCCACTATTCACAGGAGATCTGTACTTAGTATGCAGTGTCTGTGTAGAGGTAATACAGAGATCACTGGTGACATTATACACAGGAACTCTGTATATAATGTATAGATAATACAGTGATCACTGGTGACATTGTACACAGGACCGCTGTATATAGTATACAGTGTATAGTGTCAGTGTATAGGTAACACTGACTCACCAGTGACGTCTCTAGGTGAAGTCCTTCACCTTTCATCCAGCACAGACCGCCATCATTCCTTCCAGCCAGGACTCGTTTCTGCAGGAAATAACACAGTTATCTCGAGCTCCGCTTGCAGAACACATTACTTAATTTTTCACAACTTCTACATTACACCACATGAAGAAAAAAAGGTGACATAGTGTCACTCTGCACAGTAACAGGACCGCCCCCTCATTTAAAACAGTGTCCTCAGAAAATAAAATAAATACATCACTGCAGTAATAATATCCCTTAATTAGCCCCTATGGTAATAATATTCCCCACCCTGGCCCCGTTTATCTCATTCCTGGCTCCAGCCATATGTTCTCGCATCCTGCCCTCATGAGTATCCATTCTACCCCATATGATCTCCTCATCCTGCCCCACCAGCCTCCATCGTATCCGTCCTGCCCCATGATCCAATCCTGCCCCATGATCCAATCCTGCCCCGTGTCTCCAATCATGCCCCGTATCTACATTCTGCCCATGCCTCAAGTCCTGCCCCCAGTGTGTCCAGCATATTACCCCCATGTTGTCCAGCATTGCCCCAGTGTGTCCAGCATATTACCCCCAGTGTGTCCAGCAATCTGCCCCAGTGTCCAGCATTGCCCCAGTGTGTCCAGAAATCTGCCACAGGGTCTCCAGCATTGCCCCAGTGTGCACAGCAATCTGCCCCAGTGTGCACAGCAATCTGCCCCAGTGTGCACAGCAATCTGCCACTGTGCACAGCAATCTGCCACAGTGTCCAGCATTGCCCCAGCGTGTCCAGCAATCTGCCCCAGTGTCCAGTATTGCCCCAGTGTCCAGAAATCTGCCCCAGGGTCTCCAGCATTGCCCCAGTATATCCAGAAATCTGCCCCAGTGTGTCCAGAAATCTGCCCCAGGGTCTCCAGTATTGCCCCAGTGTGTCCAGCATTGCCCCCAGTGTGTCCAGCAATCTGCCCCAGTGTCCAGCAATCTGCCCCAGTGTCCAGCATTGCCCCAGTGTGTCCAGAAATCTGCCCCAGGGTCTCCAGCATTGCCCCCAGTGTGTCCAGCATTGCCCCCAGTGTGCACAGCAATCTGCCCCAGTGTGCACAGCAATCTGCCCAAGAGTGCACAGCAATCTGCTCCAGAGTGCACAGCAATCTACCCCAGCGTGCACAGCAATCTGCCCCAGCGTGCACAGCAATCTGCCCCAGCGTGCACAGCAATCTGCCCCAGCGTGCACAGCATTGCCCCAGCGTGTCCAGCAATCTGCCCCAGTGTACAGAAATCTGCCCCAGGGTCTCCAGCATTGCCCCAGTATGTCCAGAAATCTGCCCCAGTGTGTCCAGAAGTCTGCCCCAGGGTCTCCAGCATTGCCTCAATGTGTCCAGAAATCTGCCCCAGGGTCTCCAGCATTGCCCCAGTGTGTCCAGCAATCTGCCCCATGGTCTCCTGTATTGCCCCAGTGTGTCCAGCATTCTGCCCCATGGTCTTCAGTATTGCCCCAGTGTGTCCAGCATTCTGCCCCATGGTCTTCAGTATTGCCCCAGTGTGTCCAGCAATCTGCCCCATGGTCTCCAGTATTGCCCCAGTGTCTCCAGCATTGCCCCCAGAGTCAGACATAAAGAAAAAAAAAAATCCTCATCTCTCCCGTTCCTAGCGCAGGTCCGGTGCAGCTAGTCAGCATCTCTCCGGCTCTGCAGCGCTCAGGACAGAGAGGCAGAGCGGCGCGCACAGTGATGACATCATCGCGCCCCCTGCCCTGAGACGTCGCAGAGTCAGAGAGCGCTGAAGACGCTGCAGCTGCCGCAGGAACCAGGAGAGGTGAGTATTAGAGCGGGGGTGGGGGGAGCCTGGTCTTGGCGGCGGACGGCGCCGCCCGAAGATTTAAAGTGCCCGCGTCTTTTTTTTTTTCTTCCACCTCCTGCAGCGCCGGCCGCCCCCCGCATTGTGCCGCCCGGGGCGGCCCGCCCCCCCCCCCCCCCGCACCCCCTTTCCTACGCCACTGCGATCACATTAGCGTCTTGCGGTTGTGCGTCGGGCGCCACCGCGGCGACGCATGCGTCATGCTCCCCTATATTTAACATGGGGGTGCATGAACATCGTTTTGCAATGCATGCGTCTTTTTTGCCGCAAGCGTTAGGCAGCAAGATGCATTTTTTTTGCGTCCAAAATCCGGCAAAAAAAGGACGCATGCGTCGCAAAACTATGCGTTTTGCATGCGTTCTTGTTTGCGTTGTGCGTTGCGTCGCCGACGCAGCAGCGCACAACGCAAATGTGAACGTAGCCTTAGTTGGAGTCAGGGCCTGAGTGCCCGTGCTGCTCACTTGGGCTGCCCAGCCAGACGCTGCTGTGCCCTGTAATGTTGAAGAAGGGGGCCCAGCATAGAACAGTTACAGATAAAGGATTCCTCTAGGAGGAAAAGAGAACAGAAGTGCTGCAGATGCAGCTGAAGGAAATCTGTCGCTATAGAGCAAGACGACAGGTCAGCACGGTCACTACACACGAGATGCGGCAGATTTTTGCCTGGGCGGCAGTACTTAGAATGGTGTTTCTTTTAGCAGTGCACGGGTTAATCTGCTCAATTGAGATCTGGAAGCTTTCCTGCATTAAAGGGAACCTGTCACCCCCAAAATCGATGGTGAGGTAAGCTCACCGTCATCAGGGGCTTATCTACAACATTCTGTAATGCATTTTGTAATGCTGTAGATAAGCCCCCGATGTAACCTGAAACAGGAGAAAAAGAGGTTATATTATACTCACCCAGGGGTGGTCCTGCTCCGATGGGTGTCTGAGGTCTGGAAAAGCGCCTCCCATGTTTGTTCCATGACGTCCTCTTCTGGTCTTCACGCCGCGGCATAGGGATTATATACATTAGTTAGGACTGCTCTATATGGGTATACCTTGACGATTGGTGGAGCAGCTTAGTATACATTTTTTTGCAAAAAAACGTATCAACTAAATACCGTTTGTTTTTTTTCCATCTTTTGACTAGCACTCGCTTATTACTGTGATGATTTTTTTTACAACAGAGTATTTTTGACCTCACTGTGCTCTTTTGTGTCTTCAAGTTTCTTGGTGGTGTGTGAACATGATCTTACAGACTTGTTCAATGTGCAAGTAGCCCATGTGTTTCTGGTTCTGCATGTCAATTTGTAGCAGGGTGCCACACGGTGCCTGAAAATACAACATGAATCATGTGTCTGGTCTTTTTTGCTTTGAATTCTGTTAGCCACTCCCATATCCTATATATTCTGTGTCCTGACTAGCACTCATTGTCAGAGTCAGCTTATGCTACATGGCTGGAGGTTGTTGGTGGTTGTTATTGGAGACGACGTTTGGTGAATTTATATGTGACTGTCGCTAGGCTTTGAGTGTGTGATAATTTGCATTCTCTGACTTTAACCCCATCTTCAACTCCCCAATACATTCATCTGTTGTTTGTGTGAGTATATAATATTTATATGTTTGGTATTTTTTGTTACCCCTGTTCATATAACCTTGTTAGTCTGTGTCACGGTTCACGGGGAGGATACCTTTATCATCCCTCCACTCACCAATTTGTCATGAACCGGGATTGTTTGCCCCTGGTTCTTTCTGAAGGGGATTTATCTATATCCCACTTCCCAGTTCCGGTTTGGAACTTGCAGCTCTCTGGCGCCCCCCCCCCCCTTCCCTCAGGTCAGACCGGGTACTGCACCTAGGACATTTAGTCACCAGAAAGGCTGCCTGCTATGTTCTGGCTATTAGGCGCGCTGCAGCGAGGGCGATATAACTACTCCCACTCAGGCAGGAACACTAATTATCAAGACCGCCAGTCTACAAAGATTCCCAAATGCACAGGACAAATCCGCTGCTACCTGCTTCGCTTTCTTAATTAATAACGGGTCCGGAGCCCACCCAGATTAGTAGCGTAATTCACCTCAGAGGACGTGACAGTTCGTTATAGAGCAAGGAGAGACAAAGCTAGTAATTTTATATTTTACTCCAAAACAGGTAGGCAGTGTTTAAAGAAGGGTAAAAAGATATTATAAAATGAGACGATTAGGTATATACAGATGATTACAAATAAAAAGGGATTAACAGAAGAAAAAAAAACTTACAGTTCCTTATATCATTTCAGCTCCTGGCAGACCATGTGGCTCGGGGGAGGAGAGATACATCAAGATGCATTACAGAGTGTCTCTTAGCTAGCTTCATGGTCAAATGCTAGTGAAAACTGCGCTCTCAGGGTCTTATACCCCTTGGTCATGACATCACTGAGTGGGCGGAGCTATGAAATGCACTCCTACTTTCTCAGAGGGACATTCATATCCCCGTAGCTCCAGGATGCAATCTTGTATAGCGATTACGGAACTACCATTCTTCCGGGCATGATGCCTTAGGCTTGGTTCCCATTGCGTTAATGGGAAAGCGCTAACGGACAGCGTTGCACGGCGAAATTAACGCCGTGCAACGCGTCCGTTAGCGCGCCCATTCACGGCAATGGGAACGCGCAGCACTAGCGCGTGCCATGTTCGGCACGCGCTATGTTATGTCTGCTAATGAAAGGTGTAATGAAGGCAATCCAGAGACACAGTGTGCCTAGCGATCAGAGCGCACACAGTGATCTGACAAATACCCAAAAACAAAAGAACGAGCTCTGAGACGTGGAAACTCTGTAGACTGCACACCTGATCCTATCCTAAACACAACTAAAAGTGGCTGTGGATTGCGCCTAACCACTACCTATGCAACTCGGCACAGCCTAAGAAACTAGCTAGCCTGAAGATAGAAAAATAGGCCTGACTTGCCCCCAGAGAAATACCCCAAAGGAAAAGGCAGCCCCCCACATATAATGACTGTGAGTAAGATGAAAAGACAAAACGTAGGGATGAAATAGATTCAGCAAAGTGGGGCCCGATATTCTTAGACAGAGCGAGGACAGTAAAGCGAACTTTGCAGTCTACAAAAAACCCTAAAGCAAAACCCACACAAAGGGGGCAAAAAAGACCCACCGTGCCGGACTAACGGCACGGCGGTACACCCTTTGCGTCTCAGAGCTTCCAGCAAAACAAAAGACAAGCTGGACAGAAAAAAGGCAACAAAATAGCAAAAAAGCACTTAGCTATACAGAGCAGCAGGTCACAGGAACAATCAGGAGAAGCTCAGATCCAACACTGGAACATTGACTAGGAGCAAGGATAGCAGCATCAGGTGGAGTTAAGTAACGAAGCAGCTAATGAGCTCACCAGAACACCTGAGGAAGGAAGCTCAGAAGCTGCAGTACCACTTGTGACCACAGGAGTGAATTCAGCCACAGAATTCACAACAGTACCCCCCCTTGAGGAGGGGTCACCGAACCCTCACCAGAGCCCCCAGGCCTACCAGGATGAGCCGCATGAAAGGCACGAACAAGATCGGGAGCATGAACATCAGAGGCAAAAACCCAGGAATTATCTTCCTGAGCATAACCCTTCCATTTAACCAGATACTGGAGTTTCCGTCTAGAAACACGAGAATCCAAAATCTTCTCCACAATATACTCCAATTCCCCCTCCACCAAAACCGGGGCAGGAGGCTCAACAGATGGAACCATAGGTGCCACGTATCTCCGCAACAATGACCTATGGAATACATTATGTATGGAAAAGGAGTCTGGGAGGGTCAGACGAAAAGACACAGGATTGAGAACCTCAGAAATCCTATACGGACCAATAAAACGAGGTTTAAATTTAGGAGAGGAAACCTTCATAGGAATATGACGAGAAGATAACCAAACCAGATCCCCAACACGAAGTCGGGGACCCACACGGCGTCTGCGATTAGCGAAAAGTTGAGCCTTCTCCTGGGACAAGGTCAAATTGTCCACTACCTGAGTCCAGATCTGCTGCAATCTGTCCACCACAGAATCCACACCAGGACAATCCGAAGACTCAACCTGTCCTGAAGAGAAACGAGGATGGAACCCAGAATTGCAGAAAAATGGAGAAACCAAGGTAGCCGAGCTGGCCCGATTATTAAGGGCGAACTCAGCCAACGGCAAAAAGGACACCCAATCATCCTGGTCTGCAGAAACAAAACATCTCAGATATGTTTCCAAGGTCTGATTGGTTCGTTCGGTCTGGCCATTAGTCTGAGGATGGAAAGCCGAGGAAAAGGATAGGTCAATGCCCATCCTACCACAAAAGGCTCGCCAGAACCTTGAAACAAACTGGGAACCTCTGTCAGAAACAATATTCTCAGGAATGCCATGCAACCGAACCACATGCTGAAAGAACAAAGGTACCAAATCAGAGGAGGAAGGCAATTTAGCCAAGGGCACCAGATGGACCATTTTAGAAAAGCGATCACAGACCACCCAAATGACTGACATCTTTTGAGAAACGGGAAGGTCAGAAATGAAATCCATCGAAATATGTGTCCAAGGCCTCTTTGGGACCGGCAAGGGCAAAAACAACCCACTGGCACGAGAACAGGAGGGCTTAGCCCTAGCACAAATCCCACAGGACTGCACAAAAGTACGTACATCCCGTGACAGAGATGGCCACCAGAAGGATCTAGCCACTAACTCTCTGGTACCAAAGATTCCTGGATGACCGGCCAGCACCGAACAATGAAGTTCAGAGATAAGTTTATTAGTCCACCTATCAGGGACGAACAGTTTCTCTGCTGGACAACGATCAGGTTTATTCGCCTGAAATTTTTGCAGCACCCGCCGCAAATCAGGGGAGATGGCAGACACAATGACTCCTTCCTTGAGGATACCCGCTGGCTCAGATAAACCCGGAGAGTCGGGCACAAAACTCCTAGACAGAGCATCCGCCTTCACATTTTTAGAGCCCGGAAGGTACGAAATCACAAAGTCGAAGCGGGCAAAAAATAACGACCAACGGGCCTGTCTAGGATTCAAGCGCTTGGCAGACTCGAGATAAGTCAAGTTCTTATGATCAGTCAATACCACCACGCGATGCTTAGCTCCTTCAAGCCAATGACGCCACTCCTCGAATGCCCACTTCATGGCCAGCAACTCTCGGTTGCCCACATCATAATTACGCTCAGCGGGCGAAAACTTCCTGGAAAAGAAAGCACATGGTTTCATCACTGAGCAATCAGAACCTCTCTGTGACAAAACCGCCCCTGCTCCAATCTCAGAAGCATCAACCTCGACCTGGAACGGAAGAGAAACATCTGGCTGACACAACACAGGGGCAGAACAAAAACGACGCTTCAACTCCTGAAAAGCTTCCACAGCAGCAGAAGACCAATTGACCAAATCAGCACCCTTCTTGGTCAAATCGGTCAATGGTTTGGCAATGCTAGAAAAATTACAGATGAAGCGACGATAAAAATTAGCAAAGCCCAGGAACTTTTGCAGACTTTTCAGAGATGTCGGCTGAATCCAATCCTGGATGGCTTGGACCTTAACTGGATCCATCTCGATAGTAGAAGGGGAAAAGATGAATCCCAAAAATGAAACTTTCTGCACACCGAAGAGACACTTTGATCCCTTCACAAACAAAGAGTTAGCACGCAGGACCTGAAAAACCATTCTGACCTGCTTCACATGAGACTCCCAATCATCTGAGAAGATCAAAATGTCATCCAAGTAAACAATCAGGAATTTATCCAGGTACTCTCGGAAGATGTCATGCATAAAGGATTGAAACACTGATGGAGCAATGGCAAGTCCGAACGGCATCACTAGATACTCAAAATGACCCTCGGGCGTATTGAATGCAGTTTTCCATTCATCTCCTTGCCTGATTCTCACCAGATTATACGCACCACGAAGATCTATCTTAGTGAACCAACTAGCCCCCTTAATCCGAGCAAACAAGTCAGATAACAATGGCAAGGGGTACTGAAATTTAACAGTGATCTTATTAAGAAGGCGGTAATCAATACACGGTCTCAGCGAACCATCCTTCTTAGCTACAAAGAAGAACCCTGCTCCCAGTGGTGATGACGATGGGCGAATATGTCCCTTCTCCAGGGATTCCTTCACATAACTGCGCATAGCGGCGTGTTCGGGCACGGATAAATTAAATAATCGACCTTTAGGGAATTTACTACCAGGAATCAAATTGATAGCACAATCACAATCCCTATGCGGAGGTAGAGCATCGGACTTGGGCTCTTCAAATACATCCTGATAATCAGACAAGAACTCTGGGACCTCAGAAGGGGTGGATAACGAAATCGACAAAAATGGAACATCACCATGTACCCCCTGACAACCCCAGCTGGATACCGACATGGAATTCCAATCCAATACTGGATTATGGGTTTGTAGCCATGGCAACCCCAACACGACCACATCATGCAGATTATGCAACACCAGAAAGCGAATAACTTCCTGATGTGCAGGAGCCATGCACATGGTCAGCTGGGCCCAGTATTGAGGTTTATTCTTGGCCAAAGGTGTAGCATCAATTCCTCTCAATGGAATAGGACACCACAAAGGCTCCAAGAAAAACCCACAACGTTTAGCATAATCCAAATCCATCAGATTTAGGGCAGCGCCTGAATCCACAAACGCCATGACAGAAAACGACGACAAAGAGCATATCAAGGTAATGGACAGAAGGAATTTGGACTGTACAGTACCAATGACGGCAGACCTAGCGGACCGCTTAGTGCGCTTAGGACAATCAGAAATAGCATGAGTGGAATCACCACAGTAGAAACATAGCCCATTCAGACGTCTGTATTCCTGCCGTTCCACTCTGGTCATAGTCCTATCGCACTGCATAGGCTCAGGTTTAACCTCAGGCAATACCGCCAAATGGTGCACAGATTTACGCTCGCGCAAGCGTCTACCGATCTGAATGGCTAAAGACAAAGACTCATTCAAACCAGCAGGCATAGGAAATCCCACCATGACATCCTTAAGAGCCTCAGAGAGACCCTTTCTGAACAAAGCTGCCAGCGCAGATTCATTCCACTGAGTGAGTACTGACCATTTCCTAAATTTCTGACAATATACTTCTATATCATCCTGACCCTGGCACAAAGCCAGCAAATTTTTCTCAGCCTGATCCACTGAATTAGGCTCATCGTACAGTAATCCGAGTGCCAGGAAAAACGCATCGACACTACTCAATGCAGGGTCTCCTGGCGCAAGAGAAAATGCCCAGTCTTGAGGGTCGCCGCGCAAAAAAGAAATAATAATCAAAACCTGTTGAATAGGATTACCAGAAGAATGAGGTTTCAAGGCCAGAAATAGCTTACAATTATTTTTGAAAGTTGGAAACTTAGTTCTATCTCCAAAAAACAAATCAGGAATAGGAATTCTTGGTTCTAACATAGATTTCTGATCAATAGTATCTTGAATCTTTTGTACATTTATAACGAGATTATCCATTGAAGAGCACAGACCCTGAAAATCCATGTCCACACCTGTGTCCAGAAACACCCAAATGTCTAGGGGAAAAAAAAAAAAAAAAAGTGAACACAGAGCAGAGAAAAAAAAAAAAAATGATGTCAGAACTTTTTCTTTCCCTCTATTGAGAATCATTAGTTGGCTCCTAGTACTGTTATGTCTGCTAATGAAAGGTGTAATGAAGGCAATCCAGAGACACAGTGTGCCTAGCGATCAGAGCGCACACAGTGATCTGACAAATACCCAAAAACAAAAGAACGAGCTCTGAGACGTGGAAACTCTGTAGACTGCACACCTGATCCTATCCTAAACACAACTAAAAGTGGCTGTGGATTGCGCCTAACCACTACCTATGCAACTCGGCACAGCCTAAGAAACTAGCTAGCCTGAAGATAGAAAAATAGGCCTGACTTGCCCCCAGAGAAATACCCCAAAGGAAAAGGCAGCCCCCCACATATAATGACTGTGAGTAAGATGAAAAGACAAAACGTAGGGATGAAATAGATTCAGCAAAGTGGGGCCCGATATTCTTAGACAGAGCGAGGACAGTAAAGCGAACTTTGCAGTCTACAAAAAACCCTAAAGCAAAACCCACGCAAAGGGGGCAAAAAAGACCCACCGTGCCGGACTAACGGCACGGCGGTACATCCTTTGCGTCTCAGAGCTTCCAGCAAAACAAAAGACAAGCTGGACAGAAAAAAGGCAACAAAATAGCAAAAAAGCACTTAGCTATACAGAGCAGCAGGTCACAGGAACAATCAGGAGAAGCTCAGATCCAACACTGGAACATTGACTAGGAGCAAGGATAGCAGCATCAGGTGGAGTTAAGTAACGAAGCAGCTAATGAGCTCACCAGAACACCTGAGGAAGGAAGCTCAGAAGCTGCAGTACCACTTGTGACCACAGGAGTGAATTCAGCCACAGAATTCACAACAGCGCTAGCGACGCGCCGGTGTTTCCTGGCGCGCCGCGGACGCTGCTTGCAGCGTCTGAGGTGCGCCCGCGGTCCATTCCCCGCTCTCGCAGATCGGGGATCTGCGAGAGCGGAGACGTTACCGCGACCCCGGGACGCGGCCCCATTAAAAACATTGCGTTAGCGCAGCCCACTAGCGCTAAACGGATTGCACTAACGCAATGTGACCCTAGCCTTACTATTAAGGTGGTACATGAGCAGGAGAGCACATGGTTTTCAGACAAAAGGATTTCTACACACTCCTTCATTCGAAAGGAAGGGGGGAAGGGACAGAGTCCCACACTGGAGTTTCAAGTTACAGCTGTAAACGGGGAGGGAGTTGCCTGCAGGCCAAGACAGAGAATGAGAGCTTTCTAGGCAGAGTGTCTGGAACCATGGCACCTTCTGAAAAAATCCCTCAGACCATGGTATTTTTACATTATCATGACAGTCTGGTTGGTATATTACAGTACACTACTACTCCGCTCCTCCCTGGGTGGGGGAAGGATACAGACTGAGGGTGGATTCAGGAGCTTAGGCAAGGTACATGGCCTCGGCTTCTTCACCATCAGAAAGAAGTAATACAGGGATATCGAACTCCTGTGATCATTAGGAGTGAAGATTTTGTGAATGTTGGGAATATAATTTTTGGAAACTGAAGCCACATGCCATGACCAGCCCTGTTGTTAGCCAATTTGGTTCCCTTATTAAGGAGAGGTGACAGTAAACTAATCCTTCTTAAGTGGGGCAGAAGACCTGAGGTGTGTGAACAGAACCAGGGAATCCCAGTCTCCAATGCTGGTTCTTGCCGGGTCTGACACTGTATGGAGTTGGTGATCTGACGAGGGCAGGCACTTTCAGCTTAGGATGGCTAATGACTTTGACAGAGAGTGTCAGGGATACAATATTTGTCAGGACTTTCTTAATCTCACAAATCCCTGATATCACAGGCCGGGAAGGTCACGAGTACCACCAGCTATGATCCTTGAGGCTAACCGCTCTCTGCTGCCCCCTAACGTCCGGACAATTACACGATTGGCTGATGATCAACAGAGAAGGGCGCAGCCTGTTCGCACCACTAGGCCGGCTATCAGAAAATTAACGGTGAGGGTACGGCATATACACCTCCGGATTCCAACACATAGAATATGTGTACACACTCCGGTACGGTCACGGCTAACTCTCTGATAACCCGAGACTACTGACCACCGCCACCACCACTCTGTTTCAGTCGAATGGATACCATTTACGGTGGCTTAAGGCTTTGAGGCATAGTTTACAGAACAGAAATATTAAATTTTATATTTAATCCAAAAGGGATACATTTCAAAAACCTGACCGGCACATCCAAACATAGACTGAGTGTGAACAGGTGCTGAACCTAGAGTTGCCAACTCGTATATAGTTAAGTAAATAAGGCAGCACACTGCAGCGCTAAAACATGCAAACTTGAAAACACGAAATTTGAACTGCATTACTGCACTAGAAATATGAAAAATGAGAGCTTTTAGCGCATAAAAATGGCCAATTTTATGTGTACCTGGTAGCCCCTTTACGGCATCTCTCTTATACCAGGTCCTACGCTTGCCTTACCTCGCTGAGAATAAACGTCTCCATCTGAACGGGTACATGTGAAACCTCTTCTTAGACTAAAATTCTCTCTCTCTATGGAGGGGTATTGGACCTGCTGCAATTAAAACACCTGAAGCTAGGAGGCGGAGTGCACGATCAGAAGGCTAAAGAATACATTTCAAAAACCTGATCGGCACATCCACACATAGACATCAGGTCCAATACCCCTCCATAGAGAGAGAGAATTTTAGTCTAAGAAGAGGTTTCACATGTACCCGTTCAGATGGAGACGTTTATTCTCAGCGAGGTAAGGCAAGTTTAGGACCTGGTATAAGAGAGATGCCGTAAAGGGGCTACCAGGTACACATAAAATTGGCCATTTTTATGCGCTAAAAGCTCTCATTTTTCATATTTCTAGTGCAGTAATGCAGTTCAAATTTCGTGTTTTCAAGTTTGCATGTTTTAGCGCTGCAGTGTGCTGCCTTATTTACTTAACTATATACGAGTTGGCAACTCTAGGTTCAGCACCTGTTCACACTCAGTCTATGTTTGGATGTGCCGGTCAGGTTTTTGAAATGTATTCTTTAGCCTTCTGATCGTGCACTCCGCCTCCTAGCTTCAGGTGTTTTAATTGCAGCAGGTCCAATACCCCCCCATAGAGAGAGAGAAATTTAGTCTAAGAAGAGGTTTCACATGTACCCGTTCAGATGGAGACGTTTATTCTCAGCGAGGTAAGGCAAGCGTAGGACCTGGTATAAGAGAGATGCCGTAAAGGGGCTACCAGGTACACATAAAATTGGCCATTTTTATGCGCTAAAAGCTCTCATTTTTCATATTTCTAGTGCAGTAATGCAGTTCAAATTTCGTGTTTTCAAGTTTGCATGTTTTAGCACTGCAGTGTGCTGCCTTATTTACTTAACTAATCCAAAAGGGAGACAGTTTATGAGAGATATACAAAAGATTTTACAAGGGGACAAATAAATGCAGCATAATCCCTTTTATTTTATGTAACTGTTAAACAGGAGAACTTGCTACACCACATAGACGAGTCAGTTTAGCCGAAGGAGAGCGCTTCGATTTGGCTGTCAATAAACAGGGCACCTGCACACATACATACACGATATGTAACTCTCTGCACAAATGCTGACGATAATTGGGATTGATCTTTTATCAGACCCGGAGTCTCATCCACAAACCCCTCTGTGATGACCTCACAAGGGCCAGGTTGTGTGCCGTACTCAGCCCTTCGTGATCATAAGGAAACCCAATTTATGTAATAACTCCTCATAGTGTGATCACAGAAGGTTGAGACTGATGTCATCGTTTGTATCAGGATTTTATCTACGCGTGGAGACCAAACACAGCCTGGTTATATGGCCCCTATGGATGACAAATGGTAGATGAAAGTAAAAAGGGAGGGGGGATATGAGGGACCTCAAGGATTTTTAATATTTTCCATGATGGGGAGGAATTCTAGTTTCAACCATTTCTAATTATATCTACGGTTCAGGGATTTCACCAGTTTTGATCAAGTGAATCCGTCTCCTACCTCCAATCGTCCAGAGATTCCAAAACATTCCAAAACAATAGGGCACCTCTTTGCCCTGTCTGTTGAAAAAACTGAAAGTGTTAGGGATTTTTTTTTTAAAAGCTAAAAGAAACTTAAAGAAATGTTTTTGTAATTATTGTTATTTTAGAGTTTGCCGTAAATGCAATTAATGGTACCCAACATTGATAGACTTGGCTACACCCTGCATAACTATAAGGTGCAGACAACCTGATGCACCGGTTGAACTGCCATGTTCAGTTGCACATTGAGCGTGTCCTTCCTCAGGCGTTTACACTGAGCTCGATGCCATGGACTTTTGGGTCACAAATTGTACGAGTATCAAGTGCTGGCCTAGTACTGCCTCCAGTGTAATCTCAGCGATGGTTTTCAGCAGTGCCTTCTTCCTCCCCTGTGCTTATACAGTGGCTTGCGAAAGTATCCCCCTCCTTGGCCTTTTTTCCATATTTTGTTACCTTAAAACCTGGAATTTCACTGTATTTTTGATGGTTTGCATCAGTTTATGTAAAAACATGCCTACAACTGTGAACATTTGGTTTTCTTTTTATTCTGAAGCAAACATAGGACAAAAAAACTGAAAACTTCAGTGTGCCTAACTATTCACCCCCTAAAGTCAGTACTTTGTAGAGCCTCCTCTTGCGACAATTAAAGCTGCACATCGCGTTGGATGAGTCTTTATGAGCTTTCCACATTTTGCCACTCAGATTTTTTGAACATTCCTTAAGGCAAAACTGCTTCAGGTCCCTGTTGGGGGCAGAGCAAAGTACTGCAGTGCGCAGGTGCTGGGGATTTTAGACCTTTTCCAGAACCTGCGCACTGAAGTACTTTGTGGATGATGCTGGGTTGCGTCATCCAAAAGAAGCAAGCAGGAGGGCGGTGATCATAAGATGGGAGGCGCCGGACCAAGATCAGCATCAACCATCGGATCGCCCCACAGGTGAGTATAATAAAACTTATTTTTCGGTTCTACCAGGTCGGGGGCTTATATACAGCATTATAGAATGCTGTATATAAACCGTGAAAGTTGATGGCCGTATCTTATAATCGGCCAAAACTGCTCACAGGTTCACTTTAAGGTCTGGGATTTTACTTGGCCACTCCGAAATATTTACGTTTCCTATTAACCCCTTAGCGACCGCCGATACGCCTTTTAACGGCGGCCGCTAAGGGTACTTAAACCACAGCGCCGTTAATTAACGGCGCTGTGGAAAAAGTCAATAGCGCCCCCCAGAGGCCGATTTTCTCTGGGGTCTCGGCTGCCGGGGGTAGCCGAGACCCCAGAGAACATGATTCGGGGGTTTTTTAACCCACCCCGCATTTGCGATCGCCGGTAATTAACCGTTTACCGGCGATCGCAAAAAAAACCAAAAAAAAACAAAAACGCGATCTCTTTTTAATTTCTCTGTCCTCCGATGTGATCGCACATCGGAGGACAGAGAAAAGGGGTCCCAGATGGCCCCCCAATACTCACCTAGCTCCCCCGATGCTCCTCGTGTCTCCTGGTGGGCGCCGCCATCTTCAAAATGGCGGGCGCATGCGCAGTGCGCCCGCCGGCCGGCACCGGGAGAATCTTTGGGGTCTCGGCTGCCGGGGGTAGCCGAGACCCCCAAAGAGCATGATCGGGGTCGGTATTACCGACCCCTGTTTTGCGATCGCCGGTAATTAACTGTTTACCGGCGACCGCAAAAAAAAAAAAAAGTAAAGTGTAATTCTCTGTCCTCTGATGTGATCGCACATCAGAGGACAGAGAAAAAGGGGGAATCGGGGACCCTAGCATACTCACCTAGGTCCCTGGATCCTCTTGCTGCTCCTCCTGGCTGCCGGCAGAAGAAAATGGCGGGCGCATGCCCAGTGTGCCCGCCATCTGTCTCCATCTGCCGGCCGGCAGGAGAACAGCAGTTGGGGCTAAAATTAGGGTTAGGGGTAGGGTTAAGGGTAGGGTTAGGGGTAGGGTTAGGGGTAGGGTTAGGGGTAGGGTTAGGGCTAGGGTTGGGGCTAAATTTAGGGTTAGGGTTGGGGCTAAATTTAGGGTTAGGGTTGGGGCTAAATTTAGGGTTAGGCTTCTTTCACACTTACGTCGGTACGGGGCCGTCGCAATGCGTCGGCCCGACATACCGACGCACGTTGTGAAAATTGTGCACAACGTGGGCAGCAGCTGTAGTTTTTCAACGCATCCGCTGCCCAATCTATGTCCTGGGGAGGAGGGGGTGGAGTTACGGCCACGCATGCGCGGTCAGAAATGGCGGATGCGACGTACAAAAAAAACGTTTCATTGAACTTTTTTTGTGCCGACGCTCCGCCAAAACACAACTGATCCAGTGCACGACGGACGCGACGTGTGGCCATCCGTCACGATCCGTCGGCAATACAAGTCTATGGGCAAAAAACGCATCCTGCGGGCACATTTGCAGGATCCGTTTCTTGTCCAAAACTACGGATTGCGACGGAATGCCAAACGACGCAAGTGTGAAAGTAGCCTTAGGGCTAGGGTTAGGGTTGGGGCTAAAGTTAGGGCTAGGGTTGGGGCTAAAGTTAGGGTTAGAGCTGGGATTAGGGTTAGGGTTTGGATTAGGGTTGGTATTAGGGTTAGGGTTGGCATTAGGGTTACGCTTGGGATTAGGGTTAGGTTTGGGATTAGGGTTAAGGTTAGGGTTGTGATTAGGGGTGTATTGGGATTAGGGTTAGGTTTGAGGTTAGGGTTGAGATTAGGATTAGGGGTGTGTTGGATTTAGGGTTTTGATTAGGGTTATGGTTAGGGTTGACATTAGGGTTGTTTTGGGGTAAGGGTTGTGATTATGGTTAGTGATTAGGATTATGGAACAGGTTGGGATTAGGGTTAGGGGTGTGTTGGGGTTAGGGTTGGAGCTAGAATTGGGGGGTTTCCACTGTTTAGGTACATCAGGGGGTATCCAAACACGACAGCCAATTTTGCGCTCAAAAAGTCAAATGGTGCTCCCTCCCTTCTGAGCTCTGCCGTGCGCCCAAACAGTGGGTTACCCCCACATATGGGGCATCAGCGTACTCGGGATAAATTGGACAACAACGTCTGGGGTCCAATTTCTCTTGTTACCCTTGTGAAAATAAAAACTTGGGGGCTACAATATCTTTTTTTGTGAAAAATATTTTCACGACTCTGCATTCTAAACTTCTGTGAAGCACTTGGGCATTCAAAGTTCTCACCACACATCTAGATAAGTTCCTTGGGGGGTCTAGTTTCCAAAATGGGGTCACTTGTGGGGGGTTACTACAGTTTAGGTACATCAGGGGCTCTGCAATCGCAACATAATGCCCACAGACCATTCTATCAAAGTCTGCATTCCAAAAAGGCGCTCCTTCCCTTCCGAGCTCTGCCGTGCGCCCAAACAGTGGTTTACCCCCACATATGGCGCATCAGCGTACTCGGGATAAATTGGACAACAACTATTGCAGTCCAATTTCTCCTGTTACCCTTGTGAAAATAAAAACTTGGGGGCTACAATATCTTTTTTGTGGAAAAAAAAATATTTTTTATTTTCACGACTCTGCATTCTAAAGTTCTGTGAAGCACTTGGGCATTCAAAGTTCTCACCACACATCTAGATAAGTTCCTTGTGGGGTCTAGTTTCCAAAATGGGGTCACTTGTGGAGGGTTTCTACTGGTTAGGTACATCAGGGGCTCTGCAAACGCAACATAATACCCGCAGACCATTCTATCAAAGTCTGCATTCCAAAACGGCGCTCCTTGCTTCCGAGCTCTGCCGTGCGCCCAAACAGTGGTTTACCCCCACATATGGGGTACCAGCATACTCAGGACAAATTGGACAACAACTTTTGGTGTCCAATTTCTCTTGTTACCCTTGTGAAAATAAAAACTTGGGGGCTAAAAAAATTTTTGTGGAAAAAAAAAATATTTTCTATTTTCACGGCTCTGCAGTATAAACTTCTGTGAAGCACTTGGGCATTCAAGGTTCTCACCACACATCTAGATAAGTTCCATAGGGGGTCTAGTTTCCAAAATGGGGTCACTTGTGGGGGATTTCTACTGTTTAGGCACATCAGGGGCTCTCCAAACGCGACATGGCGTCCGATCTCAATTCCAGCCAATTCTACATTGAAAAAGTTAAACGGCACTCTTTCTCTTCAAAGCTCTTCGGTGCGCCCAAACAGTGGTTTACCCCCACATATTGGGTATCGACGTACTCAGGAGAAATTGCACACCAACTTTAGTGGTCTAATTTCTCCTGTTACCCTTGTGAAAATAAAAATTTGTGGGCAAAAAGATCATTTTTGTAGAAAAAATGCAATTTTTTTTTTCACGGCTCTACGTTATAAACTTCTGTGAAGCACATGGGGGTTCAAAGTGCTCGCCACACATCTAGATAAGTTCCTTAAGGGGTCTAGTTTCCAAAATGGTGTCACTTGTGGGGGGTTTCCACTGTTTAGGCACATCAGGGGCTCTCCAAACGCGACATGGCGTCCAATCTCAATTCCAGCCAATTCTACATTGAAAAAGTAAAATGGCACTCCTTCTCTTCCAAGCTCTGCGGTGCGCCCTAACAGTGGTTTACCCCAACATATTGGGTATCAGCGTACTCAGGAGAAATTGCACAACAACTTTTGTGGTCTAATTTCTCCTGTTACCCTTGTGAAAATAAGAATTTGTGGGCGAAAAGATCATTTTTGTGTAAACAAAAGCGATTTTTTATTTTCACGGCTCTACGTTATAAACTTATGTGAAGCACTTGGGGGTTCAAAGTGCTCACCACACATCTAGATAAGTTCCTTAAGGGGTCTAGTTTCCAAAATGGTGTCACTTGTGGGGAGTTTCCACTGTTGAGGCACATCAGGGGCTCTCTAAACGTGACATGGCGTCCGATCTCAATTCCAGCTAATTCTGCATTGAAAAAGTCAAACGGCGCTCCTTCACTTCTAAGTTCTGCAGTGCGCCCAAAAAGTGGTTTACCCCCACATATGGGGTATTGGTGTATTCAGGAGAAATTGCATAACAAAATTTATGGTTACATTTCTGTTGTTACACTTGTGAAAATAAAAAAAATGGTTCTGAATTAAGATGTTTGCAAAAAAAAGTTAAATGTTCATTTTTTCCTTCCACATTGTTTCAGTTCCTGTGAAGCACGTAAAGGGTTAATAAACTTCTTGAATGTGGTTTTGAGAACCTTGAGGGGTGTAGTTTTTAGAATTGTGTCACACTTCATTATTTTCTATCATATAGACCCCTCAAAATGACTTCAAATGTGATGTGGTCCCTAAAAAAAAATGGTGTTGTAAAAATTAGAAATTGCTGGTCAACTTTTAACCCTTTCCAAAATTGTGCTGATGTAAAGTAGACATGTGGGAAATGTTATTTATTAACTATTTTTCGTGACATATCTCTCTGATTTAAGGGCATAAAAATACAAAGTTTGAAAATTGCAAAATTTTAAAAATTTTCGCCATATTTCCGTTTTTTTCATAAATAATCGCAAGTAATATCGAAGAAATGTTACCACTAACATGAAGTACAATATGTCACGAAAAAACAATCTCAGAATCAGCGGGATCCGTTGAAGCGTTCCAGAGTTATAACCTCATAAAGTGACAGTGGTCAGAATTGCAAAAATTGGCCTGGTCATTAAGTACCAAATTGGCTCTGTCACTAAGGGGTTAAACCACTTGACTGTTGCTTTAGCAGTATGCTTTGGGTCATTGTCTTGTTAGAAGGTGAACCTCTGTCCCAATCTCTAATTACTGACAGACTGAAATAGGTTTTGCGCAATAACTTCCCTGTATTTCACACCATCCATCTCGACCATTTTCCCTGTTCCTGCTGCCGAAAAACATCCTCAGAGAATGATGCTGCCACCAAAATGTTTCACTGTGGGGAGGGTGTTCTTGAGGTGATGAGCTATGTTGGTTTGGTGCTAGACATAGCGTTTACTTGGTGGCCAAAAAGTTCAAGTTTTAGTCTCATCTGATAACAGCACCTTCCTCCATACATTTGGGGAGTCTCCATTATGTCTTTTGGCAAACTGAAAACAAGGCTTACCATTTTTGTGGTGTGTAAGTAAAGGCTTTTTCTGGCTACTCTTCCATAAAAGCCACCTCTATAGAGTGTACGGATTATTGTGGTCGTATGGAGCGATACTCCTGTCTCTGCTTGGGAACTCTGCAGCTCCTTCAGGGATACCTATGGTCTATGTGCTGCTTCTATGATTAATGCCCTCCTTGCCCGGGCTGAGAGTTTGGTGGCCGCCCTCTCTTGACAGGTTTGTTGTGGCACCATGTTCTTTCCATTTGATGGTAATGGATTTAATGGTGCTCCGCGGGATCATCAGAGATTGGGAGATTTTTTTTTATAACCCAACACTGACTTGTACTTCTCAATAACTTTGTCCCTGAATGTTTAGATATCTCCCTGCTCTTCATGTTGTTGTTTGGAGATCTCCTTGGTCTTCATGTTGTTGTTTGGAGATCTCCTTGGTCTTCATGGTGTTGTTTGGAGATCTCCTTGGTCTTCATGGTGTTGTTTGGAGATCTCCTTGTTCCTCATATAGTGTTGTATGGGGAGCTCCTTGGTCTTCATGGTGTTGTTTGGAGAACTCCTTGGTCTTCATGTTGTTGTTTGGAGATCTCCTTGGTCTTCATGGTGTTGTTTGGAGATCTCCTGGGTCTTCATGTTGTTGTTTGAAGATCTCCTTGGTCTTCATGGTGTTTGGAGATCTCCTTGGTCTTCATGTTGTTGTTTGGAGATCTCCTTGTTCCTCATATAGTGTTGTATGGGGAGCTCCTTGGTCTTCATGGTGTTGTTTGGAGAACTCCTTGGTCTTCATGGTGTTTGGAGATCTCCTTGGTCTTCATGGTGTTGTTTGGAGATCTCCTTGTTCCTCATATAGTGTTGTATGGGGAGCTCCTTGGTCTTCATGGTGTTGTTTGGAGATCTCATTGGTCTTCATAGTGTTTGGAGAGCTCCATGGTCTTCATAGTGTTGTTTGGAGATCTCCTTGGTCTTCATGTTGTTGTTTGGAGATCTCCTTGGTCTTCATGGTGTTGTTTGGAGATCTCCTTGGTCTTCATGTTGTTGTTTGGAGATCTCCTTGGTCTTCATGGTGTTGTTTGGAGATCTCCTTGGTCTTCATGGTGTTGTTTGGAGATCTCCTTGTTCCTCATATAGTGTTGTATGGGGAGCTCCTTGGTCTTCATGGTGTTGTTTGGAGATCTCCTTGGTCTTCATAGTGTTTGGAGAGCTCCTTGGTCTTCATAGTGTTTGGAGATCTACATGGTGGTGATGGTTAGTTGTGCCTCTTGTTAATGGTGTTCCAGCCTTTGTGGCCTTTCAGAAAAGGTAAATCATATATACTGGCAGACGTGACAGATTGCACACAGAGGGATGTCCTGTCACTAAGCATAGGGCTTATGAAGGGAATTGCTTGTGCTATAAATTTTTAGAGGCTTAAGCAAAAGGGGTGAATAAATAGCCACATGCCTATTTTAATTTATTTCAGCCCATACATTTATGCCTAGATTTTTCTCACTTCACCAACTTAGACTATTTAGCGCTGATGCATCACGCACAAACATATTTCAATACAGGTTGTAATGTAAAAAAAATAGGTAGAAAGCCAAGGGGGTGAATACTTTTGAAAGCCACTGTATGTATACAGTTCTGCTCAGTCAGCCTGACAGTGGGAGATGGAGACTGAGCAGCAGGACTGAGGCTGGAGGGAAATATAGTGTTGTGCTCAGTCAGCAGGGAGATGTCACCGCCCGGATCCATGGCTCAGTGAGGTATGTGCGTTCATGATGCGGCTCATCTGTCAGCGGAGACGTCTGCAGCTGTTTCTCCAGACTTGTCCTGACGTGTGACAAGGACGGGTGCAGCGTGAAATATGTGACGAGGGACATTGTTTAACACATTCATGGTGAATCCCTCCACAAGACACCCCCAAATCCCACCAGTGACCCCCTCATTATACCCACAAGACACCCCCAAATCCCACCAGTGACCCCATTATAGCCACAATACACCCCCAAATCCCACCAGTGACCCCATTATAGCCACAATACACCCCCAAATCCCACCAGTGACCCCTCATTATATTCACAATACACCCCCAAATCCCACCAGTGACCCCATTATAGCCACAATACACCCCCAAATCCCACCAGTGACCCCATTATAGCCACAATACACCCCTAAATCCCACCAGTGACCCCTCATTATACCCCACAGTACACCCCCAAATCCCACCAGTGACCATTCATTATACCCCACAATACACCCACAAATCCCACCAGTGACCCATTATACCCACAAGACACCCCCAAATCTCACCAGTGACCCCCTCATTATACCCACAAGACACCCCCCCAAATCTCACCAGTGACCCCCTCATTATACCCCACAGGACACCCCAAAATTCCACCAGTGACCCCTCACTATACCCCACAATACACCCCCAAATCCCACCAGTGACCCCTCATTATACCCCACAATACACCCCCAAATCCCACCAGTGACCCCTCATTATACCCCACAAGACACCCCCAAATCCCACCAGTGGCCCCTCATTATACCCACAATACACCCCCAAATCCCACCAGTGACCCCTCATTATACCCCACAATACACCCCCAAATCCCACCAGTGACCCTTCATTATACCCACAAGACACCCCCAAATCCCACCAGTGACCCCTCATTATACCCCACAATACACCCCCAAATCCCACCAGTGACCCCTCATTATACCCCACAATACACCCCCAAATCCCACCAGTGACCTCTCATTATACCCACAATACACCCCTAAATCCCACCAGTGACCCCTCATTATACCCCAAGACACCCCCAAATCCCACCGGTGACCACTCATTATACCCACAAGACACCCCCAAATCCCACCAGTGACCCCTCATTATACCTACAAGACACCCCCAAATACCACCAGTGACCCCTCATTATACCAAGACACCCCCAAATCCCAACAGTGACCCCTCATTATACCCACAATACACCCCCAAATCCCACCAGTGACCCCTCATTATACCCACAATACACCCCCAAATCCCACCAGTGACCTCTCATTATACCCACAATACACCCCTAAATCCCACCAGTGACCCCTCATTATACCCCACAATACACTCCCAAATCCCAACAGTGACCCCTCATTATACCCACAAGACAGCCCCAAATCCCACCAGTGACCCCTCATTATACCCACAAGACACCCCCAAATCCCACCAGTGACCCCTCATTATACCCCACAATACACCCCCAAATCCCAACAGCGACCCCCCATTATACCCCACAATACACCCCCAAATCCCACCAGTGACCCCTCATTATACCCACAATACACCCCCAAATCCCACCAGTGACCCCTCATTATACCCACAAGACAGCCCCAAATCCCACCAGTGACCCCTCATTATACCCCACAATACACCCCCAAATCCCACCAGTGACCCCTCATTATACCCCACAATACACCCACAAATCCCACCAGTGACCCCTCATTATACCCACAAGACACCCCCAAATCCCACCAGTGACCCATCATTATACCCCACAATACACCCCCAAATCCCACCAGTGACCCCTCATTATACCCATAAGACACCCCCAAATCCCACCAGTGACCCATTATACCCACAAGACACCCCCAAATCTCACCAGTGACCCCTCATTATACCCACAAGACACCCCCCAAATCCCAACAGTGACCCTATTATACCCACAAGACACCCCAAAATTCCACCAGTGACCCCTTATTATACCCCACAATACACCCCCAAATCCCACCAGTGACCCATTATACCCCACAATACACCCCCAAATCCCAACAGTGACCCCATTATACCCACAAGACACCCCCAAATCCCAACAGTGACCCCTCATTATACCCACAATACACCCCCAAATCCCACCATTGACCCCCATTATACCCACAAGACACCCCCAAATCCCAACAGTGACCCCTCATTATACCCACAATACACCCCCAAATCCCACCATTGACCCCTCATTATACCCACAAGACACCCCCAAATCCCACCATTGACCCCTCATTATACCCACAAGACACCCCCAAATCCCACCATTGACCCCTCATTATACCCACAAAACACCCCCAAATCCCACCAGTGACCCCTCATTATACACACAATACACCCCCAAATCCCACCAGTGACCCCTCATTATATCCCACAATACACCCCCAAATCCCACCAGTGACCCCTCATTATACCCCACAATACACCCCCAAATCCCACCAGTGACCCCTCATTATACCCACAAGACACCCCCAAATCCCAACAATGACCCCTCATTATACCCACAAGACACCCCCAAATCCCACCAGTGACCCCTCATTATACCCACAAAACACCCCCAAATCCCACCAGTGACCCCTCATTATACCCACAAGACACCCCCAAATCCCACCAGTGACCCCTCATTATACCCACAAGACACCCCCAAATCCCACCAGTGACCCCTCATTATACCCACAAGACAGCCCCAAATCCCACCAGTGACCCCTCATTATACCCACAAGACACCCCCAAATCCCAACAGTGACCCCTCATTATATTCCACAATACACCCCCAAATCCCACCAGTGACCCCTCATTACACCCACAAGACACTCCCAAATCCCAACAGTGACCCCCTCATTATACCCACAAGACAGCCCCAAATCCCACCACACTGAGGACTCTTTCTGTGGGCGGGGTCCCGGTGGTGCTGACTCTCTTCCTGTGGGTGGGGTCCCGGTGGTGCAGACGCTCTTCCTGTGGGCGGGGTCCCGGTGGTGCAGACTCTCTTCCTGTGGGTGGGGTCCCGGTGGTGCAGATGCTCTTCCTGTGGGCGGGGTCCCGGTGGTGCAGCCTCTTCCTGTGGGTGGGGTCCCGGTGGTGCAGTCTCTTTTCCTGTGAGCGGGGTCCCGGTGATGCAGACTCTCTTCCTGTTGGCGGGGTCCCGGTGGTGTAGACTCTCTTCCTGTGGGCGGAGTCCCGGTGGTGCAGACTCTCTTCATGTGGGCGGGGTCCCGGTGGAGCAGACGCTCTTCCTGTGGGCGAGGTCCAGGTGGTGCAGACTCTCTTCCTGTGGGCGGGGTCCCGGTGGTGCAAACTCTTCCTGTGGGCGGGGTCCCGGTGGTGCTGACTCTCTTCCTGTGGGCGGGGTCCCGGTGGTGCAGACGCTCTTCCTGTGGGCGGGGTCCCGGTGGTGCAGACGCTCTTCCTGTGGGCGGGGTCCCGGTGGTGCAGACTCTCTTCCTGTGTGCGGGGTCCCAATGGTGCAGACTCTTCCTGTGGGCGGGGTCCCGGTGGTGCAGACTCTTCCTGTGGGCGGGGTCCCGGTGGTGCAGACTCTCTTCCTGTGGGCGGGGTCCCGGTGGTGCAGACGCTCTTCCTGTGGGCGGGGTCCCGGTGGTGCAGACGCTCTTCCTGTGGGCGGGGTCCCAGTGGTGCAGATGCTCTTCCTGTGGGCGGGGTCCCGGTGGTGCAGACGCTCTTCCTGTGGGCGGGGTCCCGGTGGTGCAGACTGTTCCTGTGGGCGAGTCTATGTGGTGCGGACTCTCTTCCTGTGGGCGGGGTCCCAGTGGTGCAGACTCTTCCTGTGGGCAAAGTCCCGGTGGTGCAGACTCTCTTCCTGTGGGCGGGGTCCCAGTGGTGCTGACTCTCTTCCTGTGGGCGGGGTCCCGGAGGTGCAGACTCTTCCTGTGGGCGGGGTCCCGGTGGTGTAGACGCTCTTCCTGTGGGCGGGGTCCCGGTGGTGCTGACTCTCTTCCTGTGGGTGGGGCCCCGGAGGTGCAGACTCTTCCTGTGGGCGGGGTCCCGGTGGTGTAGACGCTCTTCCTGTGGGCGGGGTCCCGGTGGTGCAGACTCTTCCTGTGGGCGGGGTCCCAGTGATACAGACTCTTCCTGTGGGCGAGGTCCAGGTGGTGCAGACTCTCTTCCTGTGGGCGGGGTCCCGGTGGTGCAAACTCTTCCTGTGGGCGGGGTCCCGGTGGTGCAGACGCTCTTCCTGTGGGCGAGGTCCGGGTGGTGCAGACTCTCTTCCTGTGGGCGGGGTCCCGGTGGTGCAAACTCTTCCTGTGGGCGGGGTCCCGGTGGTGCTGACTCTCTTCCTGTGGGCGGGGTCCCGGTGGTGCAGACGCTCTTCCTGTGGGCGGGGTCCCGGTGGTGCAGACGCTCTTCCTGTGGGCGGGGTCCCGGTGGTGCAGACTCTCTTCCTGTGTGCGGGGTCCCAATGGTGCAGACTCTTCCTGTGGGCGGGGTCCCGGTGGTGCAGACTCTTCCTGTGGGCGGGGTCCCGGTGGTGCAGACTCTCTTCCTGTGGGCGGGGTCCCGTTGGTGCAGACGCTCTTCCTGTGGGCGGGGTCCCGGTGGTGCAGACGCTCTTCCTGTGGGCGGGGTCCCAGTGGTGCAGATGCTCTTCCTGTGGGCGGGGTCCCGGTGGTGCAGACGCTCTTCCTGTGGGCGGGGTCCCGGTGGTGCAGACTGTTCCTGTGGGCGAGTCTATGTGGTGCGGACTCTCTTCCTGTGGGCGGGGTCCCAGTGGTGCAGACTCTTCCTGTGGGCAAAGTCCCGGTGGTGCAGACTCTCTTCCTGTGGGCGGGGTCCCAGTGGTGCTGACTCTCTTCCTGTGGGCGGGGTCCCGGAGGTGCAGACTCTTCCTGTGGGCGGGGTCCCGGTGGTGTAGACGCTCTTCCTGTGGGCAGGATCCCGGTGGTGCTGACTCTCTTCCTGTGGGTGGGGTCCCGGAGGTGCAGACTCTTCCTGTGGGCGGGGTCCCGGAGGTGCTGACTCTCTTCCTGTGGGTGTGGTCCCGGAGGTGCAGACTCTTCCTGTGGGCGGGGTCCCGGTGGTGTAGACGCTCTTCCTGTGGGCGGGGTCCCGGTGGTGCTGACTCTCTTCCTGTGGGTGGGGTCCCGGAGGTGCAGACTCTTCCTGTGGGCGGGGTCCCGGTGGTGTAGACGCTCTTCCTGTGGGCGGGGTCCCGGTGGTGCAGACTCTTCCTGTGGGCGGGGTCCCAGTGATACAGACTCTTCCTGTGGGCGAGGTCCAGGTGGTGCAGACTCTCTTCCTGTGGGCGGGGTCCCGGTGGTGCAAACTCTTCCTGTGGGCGGGGTCCCGGTGGTGCAGACGCTCTTCCTGTGGGCGAGGTCCGGGTGGTGCAGACTCTCTTCCTGTGGGCGGGGTCCCGGTGGTGCAAACTCTTCCTGTGGGTGGGGTCCCGGTGGTGCTGACTCTCTTCCTGTGGGCGGGGTCCCGGTGGTGCAGACGCTCTTCCTGTGGGCGGGGTCCCGGTGGTGCAGACGCTCTTCCTGTGGGCGGGGTCCCGGTGGTGCAGACTCTCTTCCTGTGTGCGGGGTCCCAATGGTGCAGACTCTTCCTGTGGGCGGGGTCCCGGTGGTGCAGACTCTTCCTGTGGGCGGGGTCCCGGTGGTGCAGACTCTCTTCCTGTGGGCGGGGTCCCGGTGGTGCAGACGCTCTTCCTGTGGGCGGGGTCCCGGTGGTGCAGACGCTCTTCCTGTGGGCGGGGTCCCAGTGGTGCAGATGCTCTTCCTGTGGGCGGGGTCCCGGTGGTGCAGACGCTCTTCCTGTGGGCGGGGTCCCGGTGGTGCAGACTGTTCCTGTGGGCGAGTCTATGTGGTGCGGACTCTCTTCCTGTGGGCGGGGTCCCAGTGGTGCAGACTCTTCCTGTGGGCAAAGTCCCGGTGGTGCAGACTCTCTTCCTGTGGGCGGGGTCCCAGTGGTGCTGACTCTCTTCCTGTGGGCGGGGTCCCGGAGGTGCAGACTCTTCCTGTGGGCGGGGTCCCGGTGGTGTAGACGCTCTTCCTGTGGGCAGGATCCCGGTGGTGCTGACTCTCTTCCTGTGGGCGGGGTCCCGGAGGTGCAGACTCTTCCTGTGGGCGGGGTCCCGGTGGTGCAGACTCTCTTCCTGTGGGCAGGATCCCGGTGGTGCTGACTCTCTTCCTGTGGGTGGGGTCCCGGAGGTGCAGACTCTTCCTGTGGGCGGGGTCCCGGAGGTGCTGACTCTCTTCCTGTGGGTGTGGTCCCGGAGGTGCAGACTCTTCCTGTGGGCGGGGTCCCGGTGGTGTAGACGCTCTTCCTGTGGGCGGGGTCCCGGTGGTGCTGACTCTCTTCCTGTGGGTGGGGTCCCGGAGGTGCAGACTCTTCCTGTGGGCGGGGTCCCGGTGGTGTAGACGCTCTTCCTGTGGGCGGGGTCCCGGTGGTGCAGACTCTTCCTGTGGGCGGGGTCCCAGTGATACAGACTCTTCCTGTGGGCGGGGTCCCGGTGGTGCAGACTCTTCCTGTGGGCGGGGTCCCGGTGGTGCAGACTCTTCCTGTGGGCGGGGTCCCGGTGATGCAGACTCTTCCTGTGCGTGGGGTCTCTGTGGTGCAGACTTCCTGTGGGCGGGGTCTCAGTGGTGGAGACGCTCTTCCTGTGGGCGGGGTCCCAGTGATGCAGACTCTTCTGTGGGCGGGGTTCCGGTGGTGCAGACTCTTCCTGTGGGCGGGGTCCCAGTGATGCAGACTCTTTCTGTGGGCGGGGTCCCGGTGGTGCAGAGTCTTCCTGTGGGCGGGGTCTGGGTGGTTTAGACTCTTCCTGTGGGCGGGGTGCCGCTGGTGCAGTCTTCCTGTGGGCGGGATCCCGGTGGTGCAGACTCTTCCTGTGGGCGTGGTCTCGGTGGTGCAGACTCTTCCTGTGGGCGGGGTCCCGGTGGTGCAGACTCTTCCTGTGGGCGGGGTCCCGGTGGTGCAGACTCTTCCTGTGGGCGGGGTCCCGGTGGTGCAGACTCTTCCTGTGGGCGGGGTCCCGGTGGTGCAGACTCTTACTGTGGGCGGGGTCTCGGTGGTGCAGACTCTTCCTGTGGGCGGGGTCTCGGTGGTGCAGACTCTTCCTGTGGGCGGGGTCCCGGTGGTGCAGACTCTTCCTGTGGGCGGGGTCCCGGTGGTGCAGACTCTTCCTGTGGGCGGGGTCCCGGTGGTGCAGAGTCTTCCTGTGGGCGGGGTCCCGGTGGTGCAGACTCTTCCTGTGGGCGGGGTCTCGGTGGTGCAGACTCTTCCTGTGGGCGGGGTCCCGGTGGTGCAGACTCTTCCTGTGGGCGGGTTACTGGTGATGCAGACTCTTCCTGTGGGCGGGGTCCCGGTGGTGCAGAGTCTTCCTGTGGGCGGGGTCCCGGTGGTGCAGACTCTTCCTGTGGGCGGGGTCTCGGTGGTGCAGACTCTTCCTGTGGGCGGGGTCCCGGTGGTGCAGACTCTTCCTGTGGGCGGGTTACTGGTGATGCAGACTCTTCCTGTGGGCGGGGTCCCGGTGGTGCAGAGTCTTCCTGTGGGCGGGGTCTCGGTGGTGCAGACTCTTCCTGTGGGCGGGGTGCCGATGGTGCAGACTCTTCCTGTGGGTGGGGTCTCGGTGGTGCAGACTCTTCCTGTGGGCGGGGTGCCGATGGTGCAGAGTCTTCCTGTGGGCGGGGTCCCGGTGGTGCAGACTCTTCCTGTGGGCGGGATCCCGGTGGTGCAGACTCTTCCTGTGGGCGGGGTCTCGGTGGTGCAGACTCTCTTCCTGTGGGCGGGGTCCCGGTGGTGCAGACTCTTCCTGTGGGCGGGGTCCCGGTGGTGCAGACTCTTCCTGTGGGCGGGGTCCCGGTGGTGCAGAGCCTTCCTGTGGGCGGGGTCCCAGTGGTGCAGACTCTTCCTGTGGGCGGGGTCGCAGTGGTGCAGACTCTTCCTGTGGGCGGGGTCCCGGTGATGCAGACTCTTCCTGTGGGCGGGGTCCCGGTGGTGCAGAGCCTTCCTGTGGGCGGGGTCCCAGTGGTGCAGACTCTTCCTGTGGGCGGGGTCGCAGTGGTGCAGACACACATACAGTGCGCGCTAGCCTAAACGCGCCTGCGGTACACGTGACTAATGACGTCACACACGGCAGGACTCGGCGCTCAGCCAACACAGTCCAGCCTCTGCCAGCGCGGCGGTGACTGCTGCACGGAGGGAGGCAGGGAGGGAACCCACACTGGGAGGACTGGAGCCGCAAAGCATGCTGGGAGTTGTAGTTTACAGGAGACAGGAAATGCTGCTCCAGGACTGAGGAGAATGGAGGCGACAAGTCTCATCACAAAACCAGGAAACGTCCCCCGGAGATCGGAGAAGACGCAGTGACCGCAGCTCCGGTATTTGTGCGTCTTTTCTCTCAGAGCCCGGAGAGGGCGGGGTCAGTCTTGACATGCGCTCTGCTCCTCTGCTGCTGGCGCTATGGAGCTGCCGAGCACTGAACGGAGAGGGCGGAGGGCTGCGTGTAATGTAGATATGTGTCTAATCTATATATGACAGTGTGTAATATGTGTCTGTACTATATGTATGTCTGTGATGTGTGAAATGTAGATATGTATATATGTGGTGTGTATATAATATATATGTATGTATATATGTGACGTTCTCATTCTATGGAGGTTTGTAGCGCTTTCCAGGGGTGTAGAAGGAGCGTGGACGGACTGCGGTCCAGGGGGTGTAGAAGGAGCGTGGACGGACCGTGGTCCAGGGGGTGTAGAAGGAGCGTGGACGGGCCGTGGTCCAGGGGTGTAGAAGGAGCGTGGACGGGCCGCGGTCCAGGGGGTGTAGAAGGAGCGTGGACGGACCGTGGTCCAGGGGTGTAGAAGGAGCGTGGACGGGCCGCGGTCCAGGGGGTGTAGAAGGAGCGTGGACGGACCGTGGTCCAGGGGTGTAGAAGGAGCGTGGACGGGCCGCGGTCCAGGGGGTGTAGAAGGAGCGTGGACGGACCGTGGTCCAGGGGGTGTAGAAGGAGCGTGGACGGGCCGTGGTCCAGGGGATGTAGAAGGAGCGTGGACGGACTGCGGTCCAGGGGGTGTAGAAGGAGCGTGGACGGACCGTGGTCCAGGGGTGTAGAAGGAGCGTGGATGGACCGTGGTCCAGGGGGTGTAGAAGGAGCGGGGACGGACTGTGGTCCAGGGGGTGTAGAAGGAGCGTGGACGGGCCGCGGTCCAGGGGGTGTAGAAGGAGCGTGGACGGACCGTGGTCCAGGGGTGTAGAAGGAGCGTGGATGGACCGTGGTCCAGGGGGTGTAGAAGGAGCGGGGACGGACTGTGGTCCAGGGGGTGTAGAAGGAGCGTGGACGGGCCGCGGTCCAGGGGGTGTAGAAGGAGCGTGGACGGACTGCGGTCCAGGGGGTGTAGAAGGAGCGTGGACGGACCGTGGTCCAGGGGGTGTAGAAGGAGCGTGGACGGACCGTGGTCCAGGGGGTGTAGAAGGAGCGTGGACGGACCGTGGTCCAGGGGGTGTAGAAGGAGCGTGGACGGACCGTGGTCCAGGGGGTGTAGAAGGAGCGGGGACGGACTGTGGTCCAGGGGGTGTAGAAGGAGCGTGGACGGACCGTGGTCCAGGGGTGTAGAAGGAGCGTGGACGGGCCGCGGTCCAGGGGGTGTAGAAGGAGCGTGGACGGACAGTGGTCCAGGGGGTGTAGAAGGAGCGTGGACGGACTGTGGTCCAGGGGGTGTAGAAGGAGCGTGGACGGACCGTGGTCCAGGGGGTGTAGAAGGAGCGTGGACGGACCGTGGTCCAGGGGGTGTAGAAGGAGCGTGGACGGGCCGCGCTCCAGGGGGTGTAGAAGGAGCGTGGACGGACCGTGGTCCAGGGGTGTAGAAGGAGCGTGGACGGACTGCGGTCCAGGGGGTGTAGAAGGAGCGTGGACGGACTGCGGTCCAGGGGGTGTAGAAGGAGCGTGGACGGGCCGTGGTCCAGGGGATGTAGAAGGAGCGTGGACGGACTGCGGTCCAGGGGGTGTAGAAGGAGCGTGGACGGACCGTGGTCCAGGGGTGTAGAAGGAGCGTGGATGGACCGTGGTCCAGGGGGTGTAGAAGGAGCGGGGACGGACTGTGGTCCAGGGGGTGTAGAAGGAGCGTGGACGGGCCGCGGTCCAGGGGGTGTAGAAGGAGCGTGGACGGACTGCGGTCCAGGGGGTGTAGAAGGAGCGTGGACGGACCGTGGTCCAGGGGGTGTAGAAGGAGCGTGGACGGACCGTGGTCCAGGGGGTGTAGAAGGAGCGTGGACGGACCGTGGTCCAGGGGGTGTAGAAGGAGCGTGGACGGACTGTGGTCCAGGGGGTGTAGAAGGAGCGGGGACGGACTGTGGTCCAGGGGGTGTAGAAGGAGCGTGGACGGACTGCGGTCCAGGGGGTGTAGAAGGAGCGTGGACGGACTGTGGTCCAGGGGGTGTAGAAGGAGCGTGGACGGACTGTGGTCCAGGGGGTGTAGAAGGAGCCGGGACGGACTGTGGTCCAGGGGGTGTAGAAGGAGCGTGGACTTGCCGTGGTCCAGGGGGTGTAGAAGGAGCGTGGACGGGCCGTGGTCCAGGGGGTGTAGAAGGAGCGTGGACGGACCGTGGTCCAGGGGGTGTAGAAGGAGCGTGGACGGACCGTGGTCCAGGGGGTGTAGAAGGAGCGGGGACGGACTGCGGTCCAGGGGTGTTATGAAAGGCAATTCAGTATCACAATGGACATGGAGGTCAGAGCACATACAGTGATCTGACAATAACCCAAAATAATAGAACGAGCTCTGAGACGTGGGAACTCTGTTGACCGCAATCCCTAATCCTCTCCAAACAACACTAGAGGCAGCCGTGGATTGCGCCTAACTCTGCCTATGCAACTCGACACAGCCTGAGAAACTAACTAGCCTGAAGATAGAAAATAAGCCTACCTTGCCTCAGAGAAATACCCCAAAGGAAAAGGCAGCCCCCCACATATAATGACTGTGAGTTAAGATGAAAAGACAAACGTAGGGATGAAATAGATTCAGCAAAGTGAGGCCCGACTTTCTTAACAGAGCGAGGATAGGAAAGATAACTTTGCGGTCTACACAAAACCCTAAAGAAAACCACGCAAAGGGGGCAAAAAGACCCTCCGTACCGAACTAACGGCACGGAGGTACACCCTTTGCGTCCCAGAGCTTCCAGCAAAACAATTAGACAAGCTGGACAGAAAAAATAGCAAACAAATAGCAAAGAAGAACTTAGCTATGCAGAGCAGCAGGCCACAGGAATGATCCAGGGAAAAACAAGTCCAACACTGGAACATTGACAGGAAGCATGAATCAAAGCATTAGGTGGGGTTAAGTAGAGAAGCACCTAACGACTTCACCAGATCACCTGAGGGAGGAAACTCAGAAGCCGCAGTACCACTTTCCTCCACAAACGGAAGCTCCCAGAGAGAATCAGCCGAAGTACCACTTGTGACCACAGGAGGGAGCTCTGCCACAGAATTCACAACAGTACCCCCCCCTTGAGGAGGGGTCACCGAACCCTCACCAGAGCCCCCAGGCCGACCAGGATGAGCCACATGAAAGGCACGAACAAGATCGGGAGCATGGACATCAGAGGCAAAGACCCAGGAATTATCTTCCTGAGCATAACCCTTCCACTTAACCAGATACTGGAGTTTCCGTCTTGAAACACGAGAATCCAAAATCTTCTCCACAATATACTCCAATTCCCCCTCCACCAAAACCGGGGCAGGAGGGTCAACAGATGGAACCATAGGTGCCACGTATCTCCGCAACAATGACCTATGGAATATGTTATGTATGGAAAAAGAATCTGGGAGGGTCAGACGAAAAGACACAGGATTAAGAACCTCAGAAATCCTATACGGACCAATGAAACGAGGTTTAAACTTAGGAGAGGAAACCTTCATAGGAATATGACGAGAAGATAACCAAACCAGATCCCCAACACGAAGTCGGGGACCCACACGGCGTCTGCGATTAGCGAAACGTTGAGCCTTCTCCTGGGACAAGGTCAAATTGTCCACTACATGAGTCCAAATCTGCTGCAACCTGTCCACCACAGTATCCACACCAGGACAGTCCGAAGACTCAACCTGTCCTGAAGAGAAACGAGGATGGAACCCAGAATTGCAGAAAAATGGCGAAACCAAGGTAGCCGAGCTGGCCCGATTATTAAGGGCGAACTCAGCCAAAGGCAAAAAGGACACCCAGTCATCCTGATCGGCAGAAACAAAGCATCTCAGATAGGTTTCCAAGGTCTGATTGGTTTGTTCGGTCTGGCCATTAGTCTGAGGATGAAAAGCCGAGGAAAAAGACAAGTCAATGCCCATCCTACCACAAAAGGCTCGCCAAAACCTCGAAACAAACTGGGAACCTCTGTCAGAAACGATATTCTCTGGAATGCCATGCAAACGAACCACATGCTGGAAGAACAATGGCACCAAATCAGAGGAGGAAGGCAATTTAGACAAGGGTACCAGATGGACCATCTTAGAAAAGCGATCACAGACCACCCAAATGACTGACATCTTTTGAGAAACGGGAAGATCTGAAATAAAATCCATAGAGATATGTGTCCAAGGCCTCTTCGGGACCGGCAAGGGCAAAAGCAACCCACTGGCACGAGAACAGCAGGGCTTAGCCCGAGCACAAATCCCACAGGACTGCACAAAAGTACGCACATCCCGCAACAGAGATGGCCACCAAAAGGATCTAGCCACTAACTCTCTGGTACCAAAGATTCCAGGATGACCAGCCAACACCGAACAATGAACCTCAGAGATAACTTTATTCGTCCACCTATCCGGAACAAACAGTTTCTCCGCTGGACAACGATCAGGTTTATTAGCCTGAAATTTTTGCAGCACCCGCCGCAAATCAGGGGAGATGGCAGACACAATTACTCCTTCCTTGAGGATACCCGCCGGCTCAGATAAACCCGGAGAGTCGGGCACAAAACTCCTAGACAGAGCATCCCCCTTACACATTTTTAGAGCCCGGAAGGTACGAAATCACAAAGTCAAAACGGGCGAAAAACAGCGACCAACGAGCCTGTCTAGGATTCAAACGCTTAGCAGACTCGAGATAAGTCAAGTTCTTATGATCAGTCAATACCACCACGCGATGCTTAGCTCCTTCAAGCCAATGACGCCACTCCTCGAATGCCCACTTCATGGCCAGCAACTCTCGGTTGCCCACATCATAATTTCGCTCAGCAGGCGAAAACTTCCTGGAAAAAAAAGCGCATGGTTTCATCACTGAGCAATCAGAACCTCTCTGTGACAAAACAGCCCCTGCTCCAATCTCAGAAGCATCAACCTCGACCTGGAACGGAAGAGAAACATCTGGTTGACACAACACAGGGGCAGAAGAAAAACGACGCTTCAACTCTTGAAAAGCTTCCACAGCAGCAGAAGACCAATTGACCAAATCAGCACCCTTCTTGGTCAAATCGGTCAATGGTTTGGCAATACTAGAAAAATTGCAGATAAACCGACGATAAAAATTAGCAAAGCCCAGGAACTTTTGCAGACTTTTCAGAGATGTCGGCTGAGTCCAATCATGGATGGCTTGGACCTTAACAGGATCCATCTCGATAGTAGAAGGGGAAAAGATGAACCCCAAAAATGAAACCTTCTGCACACCAAAGAGACAATTTGATCCCTTCACAAACAAAGAATTAGCACGCAGGACCTGAAAAACCGTTCTGACCTGCTTCACATGAGACTCCGAATCATCCGAGAAGATCAAAATGTCATCCAAGTACACAATCAGGAATTTATCCAGGTACTCTCGGAAGATGTCATGCATAAAGGACTGAAACACTGATGGAGCATTGGCAAGTCCGAATGGCATCACTAGATACTCAAAATGACCCTCGGGCGTATTAAATGCAGTTTTCCATTCATCGCCTCGCCTGATTCGCACCAGATTATACGCACCACGAAGATCTATCTTGGTGAACCAACTAGCCCCCTTAATCCGAGCAAACAAATCAGATAACAATGGCAAGGGGTACTGAAATTTAACAGTGATCTTATTAAGAAGGCGGTAATCTATACAAGGTCTCAGCGAACCATCCTTCTTGGCTACAAAAAAGAACCCTGCTCCTAATGGTGACAATGACGGGCGAATATGCCCCTTCTCCAGGGATTCCTTCACATAACTGCACATAACGGCGTGCTCAGGCACAGATAAATTAAACAGTCGACCTTTTGGGAATTTACTACCAGGAATCAAATTGATAGCACAATCACAATCCCTATGCAGAGGTAGGGCATCGGACTTGGGCTCATCAAATACATCCCGGTAATCAGACAAGAACTCTGGAACCTCAGAAGGGGTGGATGACGAAATTGACAGAAATGGAACATCACCATGTACCCCCTGACAACCCCAGCTGGACACCGACATGGATTTCCAATCCAATACTGGATTATGGGCTTGTAGCCATGGCAACCCCAACACGACCACATCATGCAGATTATGCAACACCAGAAAGCGAATAACCTCCTGATGTGCAGGAGCCATGCACATGGTCAGCTGGGTCCAGTATTGAGGTTTATTCTTGGCCAAAGGTGTAGCATCAATTCCTCTCAATGGAATAGGACACTGCAAGGGCTCCAAGAAAAACCCACAACGCCTAGCATACTCCAAGTCCATCAAATTCAGGGCAGCGCCTGAATCCACAAATGCCATGACAGAATACGATGACAAAGAGCAGATCAAGGTAACGGACAGAAGAAATTTTGACTGTACCGTACCAATGGTGGCAGACCTAGCGAACCGCTTAGTGCGCTTAGGACAATCGGAGATAGCATGAGTGGAATCACCACAGTAGAAACACAGCCCATTCAGACGTCTGTGTTCTTGCCGTTTAACTCTGGTCAAAGTCCTATCGCACTGCATAGGCTCAGGTTCAAGCTCAGGTAATACCGCCAAATGGTGCACAGATTTACGCTCACGCAAGCGTCGACCAATCTGAATAGCCAAAGACATAGACTCATTCAAACCAGCAGGCATAGGAAATCCCACCATGACATCCTTAAGGGCTTCAGAGAGACCCTTTCTGAACATAGCTGCCAGCGCAGATTCATTCCATTGAGTGAGCACTGACCACTTTCTAAATTTCTGACAATATACCTCTATCTCATCCTGACCCTGACCAAGAGCCAGCAAATTCTTTTCTGCCTGATCCACTGAATTAGGCTCATCGTACAGCAATCCGAGCGCCAGGAAAAACGCATCGATATTACTTAATGCAGGATCTCCTGGCGCAAGAGAAAATGCCCAGTCCTGAGGGTCGCCGCGCAAAAAAGAAATAATAATCAAAACCTGTTGAACTGGATCACCAGAGGAACGAGGTTTCAAGGCCACAAATAGCTTACAATTATTTTTGAAACTCAGAAACTTAGTTCTATCTCCAAAAAACAAATCAGGAATAGGAATTCTTGGTTCTAACATAGATTTCTGATCAATAGTGTCTTGAATCTTTTGTACTCTTGCCGTGAGCTGATCCACACATGAAGACAGACTTCTAATGTCCATCGCTACACCTGTGTCCTGAACCACCCAAATGTCTAGGGGTAAAAAAAGGCAAAACACAGTGCAAAGAAAAAAAAATGGTCTCAGAACTTCTTTTTTCCCTCTATTGAGAATCATTAGTACTTTTGGCTTCCTGTACTGTTATGAAAGGCAATTCAGTATCACAATGGACATGGAGGTCAGAGCACATACAGTGATCTGACAATAACCCAAAATAATAGAACGAGCTCTGAGACGTGGGAACTCTGCAGACCGCAATCCCTAATCCTCTCCAAACAACACTAGAGGCAGCCGTGGATTGCGCCTAACTCTACCTATGCAACTCGACACAGCCTGAGAAACTAACTAGCCTGAAGATAGAAAATAAGCCTACCTTGCCTCAGAGAAATACCCCAAAGGAAAAGGCAGCCCCCCACATATAATGACTGTGAGTTAAGATGAAAAGACAAACGTAGGGATGAAATAGATTCAGCAAAGTGAGGCCCGACTTTCTTAACAGAGCGAGGATAGGAAAGATAACTTTGCGGTCTACACAAAACCCTAAAGAAAACTACGCAAAGGGGGCAAAAAGACCCTCCGTACCGAACTAACGGCACGGAGGTACACCCTTTGCGTCCCAGAGCTTCCAGCAAAACAATTAGACAAGCTGGACAGAAAAAATAGCAAACAAATAGCAAAGAAGAACTTAGCTATGCAGAGCAGCAGGCCACAGGAATGATCCAGGGAAAAACAAGTCCAACACTGGAACATTGACAGGAAGCATGAATCAAAGCATTAGGTGGGGTTAAGTAGAGAAGCACCTAACGACCTCACCAGATCACCTGAGGGAGGAAACTCAGAAGCCGCAGTACCACTTTCCTCCACAAACGGAAGCTCCCAGAGAGAATCAGCCGAAGTACCACTTGTGACCACAGGAGGGAGCTCTGCCACAGAATTCACAACAAGGGGGTGTAGAAGGAGCGTGGATGGACTGTGGTCCAGTGGGTGTAGAAGGAGCGTGGACGGACTGTGGTCCAGGGGGTGTAGAAGGAGCGGGGACGGACTGTGGTCCAGGGGGTGTAGAAGGAGCGTGGACGGACCGTGGTCCAGGGGGTGTAGAAGGAGCGTGGACGGACTGTGGTCCAGGGGGTGTAGAAGGAGCGGGGACGGACTGTGGTCCAGGGGGTGTAGGAGCGGGGACGGACTGTGGTCCAGGGGGTGTAGCAGGAGCGCGGACGCTCCGTGGTCCAGGGGGTGTAGAAGGAGCGTGGACGCTCCGTGGTCTTAGGCATTGATGTAAGAAGTGGATCAACAGAATCTCTGACACATATATGAGATAAGAAACAATTGCACTAACATTGAGCTGTGTCAGAGACATCCAGGAGAGCGACACCGGCCACACAGGGGCTGACAATCTACCAGGGAAGGTGAGAGGGAGAAGCTGCGTCTGGTGGTTGTCAGCTTTTCTGAAGAGGAGAGATGTCAGGTCACCTTCTGAAGGTGTTTTCCCCTCAAGCTTTAAAGGGCCACTGTCACCCCCTCCAGCCGTTATGAACTAAAAGAGCCACCTTGTGCAGCAGTAATGCTGCATTCTAACAAGGTGGCTCTTTTAGTTTTTGTTGCAGTTATTGCCAAAATAAAGCTATTTATAATTTTGCCAAAATACCTTTCTTTAGACAGGGAGGCAGGTCTTAACCCCCCTGTTAGAAACGCCACACTGCCGTCACTCATATCTTCTGGGGCACCGGGCGCTGCCCCCTCCGCGCTGTTTTGCTATGAAATCCGGCAATAACTGCAACAAAAACTAAAAGAGCCACCTTGTTAGAATGCAGCATTACTGCTGCACAAGGTGGCTCTTTTAGTTTATAACGGCTGGACGGGGTGACAGTGGCCCTTTAAACATGCCTCAATCACACCTATCCTCAAAAAACCCTCTCTTGACTCATCCTCTGTATTTATCTATCGCCCTATATCATTTCTCCCCTATGCCTCCAAACTACTGGAAAAAACACGTCCATCTTGAACTTTCCTCCCATCTCTGTTCCTGCTCCCTCTTTGACCGCTTACAATCTGGCCTCCGGTCACACCACTCCACTGAAACTGCCCTAACTAAGGTCACCAATGACCTATTAACCACCAAGAGCAAGCGACACTACTCTGTCCTCCTCCTCCTGGACCTGTCGGCTGCCTTTGACACAGTGGACCATTCCCTATTATTACAGACCCTCTCATCCCTTGGCATCACAGACTTGGCCCTATCCTGGATCTCATCATACCTAACAGACCGGACATTCAGCGTCTCCCACTCACACACCACCTCCTCACCTCGCCCCCTATCTGTCGGAGTCCTGCAAGGTTCAGTCCTTGGGCCCCTGCTCTTCTCCATTTACACCTTTGGCCTGGGACAGCTCATATAATCTCATGGCTTTCAGTATCACCTCTATGCTGATGACATGCAGATCTCCATCTCTGGACCAGATATCACCACCCTACTAACCAGAATCCCTCAATGTCCGTCCGCTATTTCATCCTTCTTCTCCACTAGATTTCTGAAACTTAACATGGACAAAACAGAATTCATCATCTTTCCGCCATCTCATGTTACCCCCCCCCACGAACCTCTCCATTACAGTAAATGGCTGCCCACTCTCCCCAGTCCCACAAGCTCGCTGCCTCGGGGTAATCCTTGACACTGATCTCTCCTTCAAATCTCATATCCAAGCCCTTTCCACTTCCTGACAACTTCAACTCAAAAATATTTCACGGATCCGTACATTCCTAAACCAAGAATCTGCAAAAACGCTAGTCTATGCCCTCATCATCTCTCGCTTCGACTACTGTAACCTCCTGCTCTGTGGCCTCCCCTCTTAACACTCTCGCACCCCTCCAATCTATTCTAAACTCTGCTGCCCGACTAATCCACCTGCCCCCCCGCTATTCCCCGGCCTCTCCCCTCTGTCAATCCCTTCACTGGCTCCCCATTGCCCAGAGACTCCACTACAAAACCCTAACCATGATGTGCAAAGCCATCCACAACCTGTCTCCTCCATACATCTGTGACCTCGTCTCCCGGTACTTACCTACATGCAACCTCCGATCCTCACAAGATCTCCTTCTCTATTCCCCTCTTATCTCCTCTTCCCACAATCGTATACAAGATTTCTCTCGCATATCACCCCTACTCTGGAACTCTCTACCCCAACACACCAGACTCTCGCCTACCATCGAAACCTTCAAAAAGAGCCTGAAGACCCACCTCTTCCGACAAGCCTACAACCTGCAGTAACCACCGATCGACTAAACCGCTGCATGACCAGCTTTATCCTCACCTACTGTATCCTCACCCATCCCTTGTAGATTGTGAGCCCTCGCGGGCAGGGTCCTCTCTCCTCCTGTATCTTCACCCATCCCTTGTAGACTGTGAGCCTTCGCGGGCAGGGTCCTCTCTCCTCCTGGACCATTGTGACTTGTATTGTACTTGTTTTTATTATGTATACCCCTCCTCACATGTAAAGCGTCATGGAATGGTGCTATAATAATAAATAATAAAGTTGGGGGAAAGTCTCATGAGACGAGTAAGATCCTGAAAGGGAAGCATGGGATAAACCCTGTAGATGTTCGTGAGGAGAGCAAAGAGGCAGATCTTATGATCAGGTGTGTGGGGAGGTATCAGATCATGGGTGGATGATGTTGAGGGTTATCTGGTATGAATTGAATTCTCTGAGTAGTGGAGGGACCTGTGGAAGAGGTGGATTAACTGGGCAGCAGGATGGATCTGAGGGGCACTAAAGTTTGCAAGGTACAGAGTAACCAAACAAATGGGCGAGGTGGATTCTCTAAGCCGTGGGTCAGGGTGAGCATAACAGACCGGGAACGATGATACAGCAGAGCTGGACTATTGGGAGGCAGGTGGAGAACGAGGACAGCTGGATATGTAGGAAGCTCCAGATGTAGCAGCCCCAAATGCGCAGGCTGCAGAGTAGAAGATGCGGCGGCACCAGAGTAACTGAAACAAGTTTGTTATTAGGTAACTAGACACTGCAGAGTTGTAGGCGCAGCAGGAAAGCAGAGAAGAGTTCACCTACAGGTGCCTGAGGTGGAGGTGTGACACTAGAAGTAGCAGGACTGAGCTTGGTAATAGTAGATGGTTGCAGGATATCAATCTGGAGCAGCTGAGCCAATAATCAGGAACTCGTCTGGAGCTGAACATGGTGGAGTAAAGCCCGGCGCTAGAGCCTGGACAGGTGAGTAACCGAAACATCGTAGTGATGAGCGGATCTACCCAAAGTAAAATTTGCCAAATCGCACAGATTTTCCTGTGAAAGTTGATTTGCCGCACAGTTATTCTGGAGAGACCCCAGAGCATAAGTGTAAGATGTGAAAACACAACAACTAATACTCGCTTGTCTAGCCCCTCTGCCGTTGGGTCCTCAGAGCCGCCTCATCCTTCCCCAGTCACAGTCCGCATCTCCCGGCCCGTTCACCCTAAGGTTGGTGCTTCCGGGCCTTGGTGGTCACTGCACATCACACTTTGGGATGTCGTGGACTAGTGACTCACAGTAACCTCTAACACCTGCTCACGGCCGCAAGTAAAAACTTCGTAGCTACGACGGCAGAAAAAAAGAGGCCCTGAGGACCGGACGGTGAGCAGTGAGCTGAATATAAGCTTTTATTTTTTAACACTTTTGCTGGTCGTCTATGGTTTAGCAAAAATTTTGCTAAATCTGTACAAAGCGAATTTTACAAAAGTCCATATTGGCAAAAAAGCAGACTTTTTTGCATTCGAGTAGAATTCATTTCCACTTGTCTCTAATCGTTCTTCATGTTTTTCCATATAGAATTTTCCATTCACTTCTTGTTTTTCTCTACTTCTTCAGTTTCACGACTTTCAAGGTTAAAGATTTCTTTGGAGGACGATGGTTCTTCCCATCGATGACCCTCTGAGGATGGAGCAGGACAGAAGCCACACGGCTGCTCGGATATTAGACCTCACCCTGGAGATAATCTACTGGATCACTGGAGAGGTGAGATCTTCACATCACTCTGATCGCTAGGAATAAAGCAGGGAAATGACGGGAAAGGTGAAGGATCCTTAGAATAGATGTAGTGATCGGCGTCTCCTCATACACAGGATCACACAGTAGTGAAGACGTCGTCTGGGGAGTGTGTGACCCCCCGTGTGTCAGGAGGGCGGAGCAGGACCCCGAGTGACATCACCGAGCCTCCACCTCATTCACTGATACATGAGCAGAAGATCCTAGAACTGACCAATAGGATCACTGAGCTGCTGAACGGAGAGGTGAGCGCTGCCGGGAATGCTGGGACATTATATAATAACGCCGGGGGAGGGGTCTGCTAATGACGGGTCATTGTGTGTGTCAGGTTCCTATAAGGTGTCAGGACGTCACCGTCTATTTCTCCATGGAGGAGTGGGAGTATATAGAAGGACACAAGGATCTATACAAGGACGTCATGATGGAGGATCACCAGCCACTCACATCTCCGGGTAAGAGGAGACCATGCTGATTATAGAGGAGAGGCCGGGTCTGAGGTCACCTAGACTCCCCATCATCTGATCATCACATGTAGACGATGTATTCAGTCCTGTGTATATTTCCTATAGATGGGTCCAGTCCGAGAAATCCTCCAGAGAGAAGTCCCAGTCCTCTGTATTACCAGGATAGTCCAGAGGAGAAGCCGAACGTCCTAGATTATCAGGTAGATGGAGCTGAGGTTTAAGGAAATCCTCTATATATCGATGTAATGAAGTTTTCTACTAACCTCCAGCAGCAGTAGAGTGTAGACGCCGTGTTCGCTGGGGTCAGTAGCGGCTGCAAATAGTTTCTGGTTTAAGAGATGGTGATAAATTCCCCCAGTTTGGATCCACTTGACCATTGATGATAATCAGTGAGGTTAAATGTTGAGTTGTGCCTTGTAGATTGAGATATCAGCACAATGCCAATCAGCTGCTGCCAAGGCGATCAGAATAATGTCGTGCATTGTAAGAGCCAAGTGATGATCATTGATCTCCGTAATTCCCGGTACAGAGGAGTGGGAGCGCTGCACGTCAGCAGTAGGGATCCATCATCCATATTCAGTAATTGTAATCTACTCTCTGGAGGAATGCTGAAATCTCCATGATAAATCCATATGTTTAAATGAAAAATATTTGGAATTGATACCTTTTTAATGGTTAACTGAAAAGTTGGTAACAAATTGCAGCTTTCGAGACTACTCAGGCCTCTTCATCAGCCACATACTATAGTCTATACCTGATGAAGAGACCTGAGTAGTCTCGAAAGTTTGCAATTTGTTACCATCTTTTCAGTTAGCCATTAAAAGGTATCAACCACTGAGGACTCTCAATTCTAAATATTTTTCTATCCACTGGCTAATACGGTACCAAGATATATATCTTTCCTGTATGTTTAAAAGAACATTCACAATGTCGTAAAGTCGGAGAAGGTGCTGCGGCGTTTTGACCAAAACAGATTGTCGTGGTAAAAAGAACTCGTCTTTCAAATTGCAAAGTATAGTTGTTCTGCTTATTGTTCAGCGATCCAAAACCCTGACGACGTTTCGCTCCAATTATGACCTTTCCCAAATATCGGATGGCCGGAGCTGATAACAATGCAGGAAAAAAGCGCAGTGAGTGGCGGTGTAATATAGGATTATTAACCTTCCATATTCCAGTATCAAAACATTTTCTAAGTCTTTTGATTAGGGAAAATCTGTGTCGGCGACTTCCTGAAATGTTTTTTTTTTTCTGTTCTGTAAAAGATCATTTCATGCTGCAAAACTCTTATGATGGTGTGTAAGATATTTGTTTGGTTTTTGATCCCGTCTGATCCCCACATGATGCGATTCCTCTTCTTTTAGGGTAGATTGATTGTTGACTCCTGGGGAATTTTGACCTAATCCTGAGTCTAATATATAAAGCTGAATGTGTGTATGTATGTGTGTGTATGTCCGGGATTGGCATCTGCACCGTCGCAGCTACAGCCACAAAATTTTGCACAGTCACACGTCTGGACACCGAGAGCGTCATAGGCTATGTTGTAAGGCGAAATTTTAACCCCGCGCGTTCCAATTCACCAAACAATTTTGCCCCTATCTACATAATGGGGGAAAAAGTGAAAGGAAAAGTGTTGGAGGCGTTGCAGCTACAGCCATAAAATTTTGCACAGTCACACGTCTGGACCCTGAGAGCGTCATAGGCTATGTTGTGAGGTGAAATTTTAACCCCGCGCGTTCCAGTTCACCAAGCAATTTTGCCCCTATCTACATAATGGGGGAAAAAGTGAAAGGAAAAGTGTTGGAGGCAAATTGACAGCTGCCAGATGTGAACAAGGGGGACTTAAAGAATGAGAGCGATGGCGCCAAAGAGTATATACCGTACAGTTGCTAAGGTGGGGCCCCGACGCAACAAAGGACATTCTCAGTATAACAAAGGTTGTGTGAGGTAATAGCATGTCGGTTAAGGTGTGTTGGTGGAAAGGCTGATGTCAGTCACGTTACCTCTATGTGAGAGGATATAGAAACTGCCAGTTACAGTCCATCAACAAGGCTCAGGGACAGTCCTTGAAAGTAGTTGGAATCGATTTATAATCTCCATACTTTTCTCATGGTCAACTTTATGTGGCCTGTTCAAGAGTTGGAACAGCCAAAAATCTGTTCGTCTTTGCACCTGAAGGAAAAACTAAAAATGTCGTTTATCAAAAGGCTCTCGAATAAGTAGTAGAAGATTACTTCACATTACTTGGCCAATTTAGTTAAATCTGTGTGGAATATCTCTGGTGTTGAAATATATGCCGTGAAATGCTTCTATTAGCTTAGTTTTTGTCTTTTAATAATTACATTTCTATCTATTTGTTTTGTGGTTTTTGTGTGCAGAATATATTTTTGTTAGCACATTCTATTTTGCTAACAGCAGTTATTAACCCGGACGAAGCCGGGTAGTACAGCTAGTATTAAATAAAGGAGAATTTCTTCTTTTGTCTCTTAGATCTTTAATATTGTGACCGTGCCGGAATCTCCTGATGGAACGACGGATGGATTTGAAGAACCTGGATCAGAATCCACGAATGGTAAGAGCCTTTCATAGATCCATGTAAAGCGTCATGGAATAAATGGCGCTATAATAATAAGTGACAATAATTCATTTATTCTTCTTCGTTCTGCTGGTTTTCCTACAGATCAGATGTCTATGGCAGAGAAACCGGCTGATCTTATCCTGAATTCCTTGTTCAGTGAGTTGGGTCAGTTTTTCATTTTGTTGTTTTACTACAAAGTTAAGAGAAATAGTTATTAAATACAAAAATGTTTTTATTATACTGTTACCTGCACAAAATTATATTATACTCAGGTTTCCAAGCTGTGGTACTTAAACCTCTATCTACCAGTCTCTAAGCAGTATTGGCCTAAGTAGACTTGTCTTTTAGGTTGTTGGCTCAGTGGTCCAATGTGTAGAGGCGTCGGGGTCCATGGACCGGTCTGTAGAGGTATCGGGGTCCATGGACCGGTCTGTAGAGGTATCAAGTGGCAAAATGTGGAAACCTCAAATCAGCCTGCAGTTGTAATTGCTGCAAAAGGAGGCTCCACAAAGTGCTGACTTTTTATGGGGGTGAATAGTTATGCTAACTGAAGACTTCAGTTATTTTGTGGTGTTTGTTGTTCGCTTCACAATAAAAAGAGAAACAAATGTTCACAGTTGCCGGCATGTTCTTTGCATGAACTGATGCAAAACCTCCCCAAAGAAACACAAAATGCCAAGGGGGGAGCGGGGGAAGAATATATATATATATATATATATTCTCTAAGGGGTACTTCCGTCTGTCTGTCCTTCTGTCACGGTTATTCGTTCGCTGATTGGTCTCGGCAGCTGCCTGTCATGGCTGCCGCGACCAATCAGCGACGGCCACAGTCCGATTAGTCCCTCCCCTACTCCCCTGCACTCACTGCCCGGCGCCCGCACCGTAATCCCCACCGTTCACACAGGGTTAATGGCAGCGGTAACGGCCCGCGGTGTAACGTGCTCTGTTACCGCTGCTATTAACCCTGTGTGTCCCCAACTATTTACTATTGATGCTGTGTGTATATATATATATATATATATATATAGATAGATATATGTATATATTATACTCGAGTATAAGCCGACCCCCCTAATTTTGCCACAAAAAGCTGGGAAAACTTAATGACTCGAGTATAAGCCTAGGGTGGAAAATGCAGCAGCTACCGGTGAATGTCAAAAATACAAATAGATACTAATAAAAGTAAAATTAATTGAGACATCAGTAGGTTAAGTGTTTTTGAATATCCATATTGAATCAGGAGCCCCATATAATGCTCCATAAAGTTTATGATGGGCCCCATAAGATGCTCCATGTAGACATTTGCCCCATATAATGCTGCACAAATGTGGATTATGGCCCCACAAAATGCTCCACGTAGACATTTGCCCCATATGCTGTTGGTGCGATTTAAAAAAAATTACTCGCCTCTCGTCGCTCAGGCCCCCGGCACTTGCTATATTCACCTGCTCCCCGTTCCACCGCTGGGCGCTGTTGTGTCTTCCCCTTCCTCTGCACTGACTGTTCAGGCAGAGGGCGACGCGCACACTAATCGCATCATTGCTCCCACTGACCAGAGCGTCAGTGCAGAGGACGCGGAAGACGGAGCGGCGGCCGGCGGCGGTGGAATGGGGAGCAGGTGAATATCGTGCACTGCATTATACTCACCTGCTCCTGGCGCAGTCCCTGGTTCCCCGGCGCCGGCAGCTTCCTGTAGTGAGCGGTCACATGGTACCGCTCATTACAGTAATGAATATGCGGCTCCACCCCTATGGAAGTGGAGTGGGGTCATTACTGTAATGAGCGGTACCATGTGACCGCTCACTACAGGAAGAAGCTGCCGGGGAACCAGGGACTGCGCCAGGAGCAGGTGAGTATGATTACACAGCTGCTGCTCCACCTCCCCTGCCGACCCCTGGGTATGACTCGAGTATAAGCCGAGAGGGGCAATTTCAGCCTAAAAAAAAAAGGCTGAAATTCTCGGCTTATGCTCGAGTATATACGGTGTATATAGAGTTAGGTCCATATATATATTTGGACAGAGACAACATTTTTCTAGTTTTGGTTATAGAGATTACCACAATTAATTTTAAATGCAACAATTCAGATGCAGTTGAAGTTCAGACTTTCAGCTTTCATTTGAGGGTATCCACATTATAATTGGATGAAGGGTTTAGGAGTTTCAGCTCCTTAACATGTGCCACCCTGTTTTAAAGGGACCAAAAGTAATTGGACAATTGACTCCAAGGCTATTTCATGGACAGGTGTGGCAATCCCTTCATTATGTCATTCTCAATTAAGCAGATAAAAGGCCTGGAGTTGATTTGAGGAACAAGCCATCCTTAATCTGCGAAAACAGAAAAAACCCATCCGAGAAATTGCTACGATATTAGGAGTGGCAAAATCTACAGTTTGGTCCATCCTGAGAAAGAAGGATCCAAAGACCCATGGTTGCTGGGGGTAAAAAAGAGAATAAGCACCATGTATTTGGACCCTCATACAACCCCTGGCAAAAATTATGGCATCACCGGCCTTGGAGGATGTTCATTCAGTTGTATAATTTTGTAGTAAAAAAGCCGATCACAGACACGGCACAAAACTAGAGTCATTTCAAATGGCAACTTTCTGGCTTTAAGAAACACTAAAAGAAATCCAAGAACAAAAAATGTGGTAGTCAGTAATGGTTACTTTTTTAAACCAAGCTTAGGGAAAAAATTATGGAATCGCCCTGTAAATTTTCATTCCCAAAAACTATCACCTGCATCATATTAGATCTGCTCATTAGTCTGCATCTAAAAAGGAGTGATCACACCTTGGAGAGATGTTGCACCAAGTGGGCTGACATGAATCATGGCTCCAATTTTGCCAAAGATGTTGGTTGTTCACAGTCAGCTGTGTCTAAAATCTGGACCAAATGCAGACCACATGGGAAGGTTGTTAAAGGCAAACATACTGGTAGACCAAGGAAGACATCAAAGTGTCAACACCGGAAACTTAAAGCACTATGTCTCCAAAACAGGAAATGCACAACAAAACAAGGAACGAGTGGGAGGAAACTGGAGTCAACGTCTGTGACCGAACTGTAAGAAGCCGCCTAAATGAAATGGGATTTACATACAGAAAAGCTAAACGAAAGCCATCATTAACACCTAAACAGAAAAAAACAAGGTTACACTGGGCTAAAGAAAAGCAATGGTGGACTGTGGATGACTGGATGAAAGTCATATTCAGTGATGAATCGCGCATCTTCATTGGGCAAGGTGATGATGCTGGAACTTCTGTTTGGTGCCGTTCCAATGAGATTTATAAAGATGACCGCCTGAAGAGAACATGCAGATTTCCACAGATATTGATGATTTGGGGCTGCATGTCAGGTAAAGGCACTGGGGAGATGGCGTCAGTACATCTTCAATAAATGCACAAGTTTATGTTGATATTTTGGACACTTTTCTTATCCCATCAATTGAAAGGATGTTTGGGGATGATGAAATCATTTTTCAAGATGGTAATGCATCCTGCCATAGAGCAAAAATTGTGCAAACATTCCTGGAAAATAGACACATAAGGTTAATGTCATGGGCTGCAAATAGTCCGGATCTTAATCCAATTGAGAATCTTTGCTGGAAGTTGCAGAAAATGGTTCATGAGAAGAATCCAACCTGCAAAACTGATCTGGCAACAGCAACCAGAGAAAGTTGGAGCCAGATTGATGAAGACTCCTGTGTGACCCTCAGTGAGTCCAGGCCTCAGAGACTGCAAGCTGTTAGAAAAGCCAGAGGTGGTGCAACAAAATATGAGTGATGTGTTGGAGGGTTTGTTTTTGTTTTTTTTCATGATTCCATAATTTTTTCCTCAGAATTGATTCCATAATTTTTCCGCCTATGCTTGGTTAAAAAAAGTAACCATTACTGACTACCACATTTTTTTGTTCTTGATTTTCTTTTACTGTTTCTTAAAGCCAGAAAGTTGCCATTTGAAATGACTTTAGTTTTGTGCCATGTCTGTGATCGGCTTTTTTTTTTTTTTCTACAAAATTAAACAACTGAATGAACATCCTCCAAAGCCGGTGATTACATAATTTTTGCCAGGGGTTGTACTTCTAGATGTCTAGCTAAAGGAAATCGACGTAAAGAATTATCACCGCAGGAGTGCGTCGGCAGAATGACGTGTCGTCTTGTAGTAAATCGCCCCAGCTGAAGCTGCCGAGTGTCAGCACTGAAGGGGTTAAAGGAGGGGGATACACGGCAGCAGCGAGCGGAGGGTGGTGGCTACTAGATAAGGTTGTAGGTGGCCATTAGCACCCTTTGGAAAACATCTTGTCTGAGAACAGCTCCGTATGACTGGATGTGTTATTTCCTGGAACAATGGGCAGCGGTACGCAGAATATTCACCATCAGTCCCAGCATAGCGGCAGGTTTTGGTGCTTGGGTATGATGAAGGTGTGAATACATCCGTGCACGGGACAGATTCTGTGCACAGTTAACTAATCACAAGCGTGAGAATTGTAAGCCTCTGCTTTTTTTCCTAAGTCTAGGTCAGTCATGTAGACGGGGCTTGGCAGTGAATAGAGCTAGGGAAGCAGAGGCTTGAGAAGTGCTTCGGCACCCCTATAGCACTTAAGCGTAATTGTGTATTTTATTTTTCAGTCAAGGAGCAATGTGTGCATGACATGATATTTCAGAGATCTACATGACCATGTACATGTTTGGGGAGGTAGATCGTGCTGAAGGATTCTCTCTAAGCAGAAACGTGGTGTTGATTGAGCATGGGTAGGGTAGGACTCGCTTTCAAAGACCCTTTTTTGAGATTCTCATGAAAATAAGCTTTAGTCATATGGTTTTTCATGGACAAAGATATCTTACATTGGAGTCGTTGCTTGGGCCCCTGTCTATCAGCTTGAACATTAAAGACTTTCGCCCAGTGGAAAAAAGAAAGTATGCGTTTTTTCTTAATCGCATCATCGAAGAAAGAAGACCTCCCCAAAAAGGAGTATTTCCCGAAGCAGTTTCGCCTTGAAAAACCTGTGGTTTAGTAAAACTCTTATGTGAACACGGCCTTAGACTTTGTGCACACAACGTCTTTTAAACTCTCGAAATCACCGCTGTTTGGCGCGAGTGCTCGGCACAGCCTAAGGCTTTGTTTTCAGAGTTTTTCTAAGGCTAAGTTCACACTTTGCGGAACATATCTGCTGCTGATTTGGTTAGAAATCCGCAACAAAATCCCCAAGTAACACATGCAGATTTCCTTGCGGATTTGGCTGCAAATTTCCCCCTGCTCCATTTACTGAGCATTGTATAGGATGAAAACCGCAATGAAAATCCGCATAATTGGGAAAGATTTTTTTTTCGTTATGTGAATAAGATTTAAAAAAAAAAAAAAACCCGAAGCCTAGATTGTATCTACTGTCCAAACATGGCCGTTAAGCAATCGGCGTAGCTGATCACCAGTCGTTTAGACCAGGGCTGTGGAGTCGGTAAGCCACAGTTGCGACTCCGACTCCGACTTCTGGATTTTATCAGGTTCCGACTCCGACTCCTTCATAAATTGCCAATTTGTAACAATAAATTTACTGTTGTAAAATATTAACATCGTGCTTATTCAGTTTCTCGCCATCATATAAGTAATCAGATCACTTAGAGCAAAAACTATATTTATTAGAATACAATTAGAATACATCAAATAACTTTTATAAACTTTTCTAAACTCTTGTAAGTAAATATGCAATAAACACTGTTATGCAGTTAATAAGAAGAAATCTATAAATTTGTCCTCAGAAAAAGTATTGCCTCTGTCAGATCCTCCTTCATGGATGCCCTCAAATCTAATCTAATTATTCTGAGAGCAGAGAACGACCTCTCTACACTAACTTGGGTTGGTGGCAAAGCAGTAACCACTCGGGCAACATCTCTGACAATGTCAGGATACAGAGGAATCGCTCGTTATTTTTGATGAACGGTCAAATTTCTCAATTTCTTTTAGTGCACATGAAACATTCTGCTGAAATGTCCTGGCTGTGTTCTTTGATGGGGATGACTCTTCTATGCGGGAACGCTTTGCACGGTCCTTGTGATACAAATATTTTTCGAAATTAAATTCTTCATCAGTTGATGAGGGTGAAGATGTGGCAGGACGACCAAATTCTTCTTGTTCCTCCTGACTGTTCTGCAACCCTTTCATCCTTACTGCTATTCTTTTCCTTTAGTTAGCTGTTGATCATCTAGAAGAATCCGATGCATTGAGTCTACATAAACAGCTGCCAAAAGAATGTTATTTTGTAATAGTAGCTCCTCTCTCCGTTTCATTGATGTAGCAATGCCACTTGTAATTAACCCTCCTCTTTGGGACAGGCGAAACATCAGGTTCTTCCGCTCCTGTAAGAAAATACCTGGAGTTACGTCCTCTGCTTGTCATTTTTTAGTCACTGTAAATGGGTGCGCTAGCAATTTTTCCAGCTCAGTCACCTGATTCCACTGACTTTCATTTAGCGTCAGTTGAGGGTTAGCCATGTCTACAAGAAAGGTTTTCAGTTCACCCAAGCGCTGAATCATTAAGTACTACCCCATCTTGTGGCTTGATCAATAATTGCCCCTTTTCCAGCACGTCTCTTCAAAATTGAGTTGGGTTCTGGCAACCGTAGCCAATTTTCTCACCTTGCCAATCAGTGCAGCAGCATGTCCTTCTTGCAGACTGTCTCTTATAGCTGGCTGTAGCGTATGCACAACACAGCGCATGTGATGAATGAAAGAACGTATTGACACAGTTTCAACAAGATCATCTAAACTATCATGTTGCTGTTCATCTGAAGCAACTTCAGTTTGCTCCTCAGTTACAATACTGTGTTCCTCTATTTCAAACATTTCTGTGTCTGTGGACCCAGAATGTTCTTCTAGCTGCTTGTCACCATCATTACTCTCATTCATTAGCTTAATAGTACTTATATTTGAAGCATTGTCAGTTACGACAGAAAGAACTTGCTCTTTTTTAAGTTCATAGTCTTGCAGAACCTTTTCCACCAAGACCTGGAGAAACTCACTGGTGTGATGAGCTTTGGTGTCTTTACTGCCAATGTCTTGGTAACTATTTAGTAACATAGTAAGGCCAAAAAAAGACATTTGTCCATCCAGTTCAGCCTATATTCCATCATAATAAATGCCCAGATCTACGTCCTTCTACAGAACCTAATAATTGTATGATACAATATTGTTCTGCTCCAGGAAGACATCCAGGCCTCTCTTGAACCCCTCGACTGAGTTCTCCATCACCACCTCCTCAGGCAAGCAATTCCAGATTCTCACTGCCCTAACAGTAAAGAATCCTCTTCTATGTTGGTGGAAAAACCTTCTCTCCTCCAGGCGCAAAGAATGCCCCCTTGTGCCCGTCACCTTCCTTGGTATAAACAGATCCTCAGCGAGATATTTGTATTGTCCCCTTATATACTTATACATGGTTATTAGATCGCCCCTCAGTCGTCTTTTTTCTAGACTAAATAATCCTAATTTCGCTAATCTATCTGGGTATTGTAGTTCTCCCATCCCCTTTATTAATTTTGTTGCCCTCCTTTGTACTCTCTCTAGTTCCATTATATCCTTCCTGAGCACCGGTGCCCAAAACTGGACACAGTCCTCCATGTGCGGTCTAACTAGGGATTTGTACAGAGGCAGTATAATGCTCTCATCATGTGTATCCAGACCTCTTTTAATGCACCCCATGATCCTGTTTGCCTTGGCAGCTGCTGCCTGGCACTGGCTGCTCCAGGTAAGTTTATCATTAACTAGGATCCCCAAGTCCTTCTCCCTGTCAGATTTACCCAGTGGTTTCCCGTTCAGTGTGTATTGGTGATATTGATTCCTTCTTCCCATGTGTATAACCTTACATTTATCATTGTTAAACCTCATCTGCCACCTTTCAGCCCAAGTTTCCAACTTATCCAGATCCATCTGTAGCAGAATACTATCTTCTCTTGTATTAACTGCTTTACATAGTTTTGTATCATCTGCAAATATCGATATTTTACTGTGTAAATCTTCAACCAGATCATTAATGAATATGTTGAAGAGAACAGGTCCCAATACTGACCCCTGCGGTACCCCACTGGTCACAGCGACCCAGTTAGAGACTATACCATGTATAACCACCCTCTGCTTTCTATCACTAAGCCAGTTACTAACCCATTTACACACATTTTTGTCACAAACAAATCAGACATTGATGGCAAAATAGTTCACTCTGTGACGTGTGCAGGCATCCATTTTAAGAAACCGAAAGCGTCCCTTGAGAGTTTTTTTAAGTTCTTCCTTTTGTTTAAAAGCTTCTTCGATTACTAATTTTCTAATACTCTCTCTCTCCAGAGAAACACCAAGCTTGCGGGTCATTTCCCTATTCAGACACATAAAAGCTGGTCGTGAAAATAATGAAATAGGCACACTATCCTTTACAACAAGCTCTATGATCTGTTTTTTAAATGTATCTACTGTCATTGTCACAGTAACTTTGTCACTGACAAAATATCTTGCAACTGATGGCTGCAAAGTTCTCTGCTCCTTTCTTTGGCTGGAAGAGCTGGGCACTGGTTCATTGGTTTGGATGCAGTCTTTATCATCCACTGCTTTCAGTACGTCTGGATGAAAGCGCTGTAAATGTCTCTTTAGATTAGAAGCTCTGGTTGGAGCATTTTTATCTTTGCCTAAATATGCACTGATCTTGGCTTCACAGCATTTGTTTTCGTCTGGATCATTTGTCATACACTGACAGACATAATGTTTTCTATCTTGAGTGATGGAGAAATGTTCAAATACAGCTGATTTAATGTGACGCTTCTTTGACATTCTCAGGTTTTTAATTCTGCATTCACAATCCAAATGACAATTGTTTTTCCTAAAAGCAATTGTACAAAATTATTGCCAGGTCGTACAACTGATATAGTGGTCAGTAATACTATTATTCTTCATGTACTCACAGTTAACTGATGCAAAGTTTGTTGAAAGGATAATACTTCTTACAGTCTTCCCTTTCTGAGTAGCAGCTGTGAGATGCTTGGAAGACGCACACCAAACATCTAGTCTAGAGGAGGAGCTTTACTACTAAGAATTTGCAACACATTTTCACTTTCAGTTTCATACATTGTAAGTAGGGGGGTTGGGGCAGCATGAGGTTAACCAAGTATAAGATTAGATAAGGGCAGTGGAGAACAGTGACACAAGAAGTAAGAAATGTCTATCTCCAGCAGAACTGCTTATCACTGTTGTTCATAGTTTGATAGAACATATATATTTGAGTAAAATTCATATGAAAGTTCAGTTATGAAATATTAATACATTTTTTTTTAAAAGCTGGTGTTAGAAGTCGAGTTCCCGCCTCTGCACAGGGGGAATCTCGAACCATGTCTGCTGTGGTCTCCCATTCTGCATCAGCCGCAGTGGAGCCTGCTCAGCGGAGACGTCGGTCTCAGCGTCTCACTCAGCCTGATACTGTGCAAAGGGTTACTGCTGCATTTCCAGGCTCTGCTGTTGTAGCCTGCACTGGTCAGCGGCGAGCAGGCTTTCCCGGGACTAAGTCCTGCTTTGCACACACTGAGCATGCCCAAGGTAAGACCTCTCATTGGAGGTCAGGGGTCACATGCTCAGGTACTGCAGCAGCTATCATTGGTCCTCTAGGAAGGTCCTGAAGTTGCTCAGTTACTGTAGCAAACTTCCATTGGTCCTTTTAGGAAGGTCCTGTACGTGCTGCATCTATATAAGGTTTGCATGGCCGCACGGCCATGCGCTAGTATCACCTCATGTCATGAGCTTGTTAATTGTAGTTGCGCCTGTATGTGTGTGTTCAGGGACCCGGCTGAAATAATAGCCCCTAGAATACCGGCTCCTCCGGTGAGGAGTGTTTGTATGCTTTTCTGGGTGCGTGACCACTGACTGCCTCCAGCTCAGCAGTTAGCTGTGTTCCCCTGTGACGCTAACAGGGCACAGCATCTTATTTCTAGTGACTCTGTGGAGTTAAGAGTTCGCTTATACCGCCATATAGCGCAGTCATTTGCCAGCAGCAGGTTCCTCTCCTTCACGGTGGACCCCGGGTTGCGAACGCACCTATTTATACACATATACATATATATATATATACTCGGTGCGTTCCGCCAACCCTAACAGCTGGAGTCGGTACATTTCTACCGACTCCAACCAAAACTAACTCCGACTCCACAGCCCTGGTTTAGACAGGCTGACTGCACTTTCATGCCCACAAAATGATAGTTATTGTGTGCTCATATAAAATATAATTGTTCTTGGCAGCACGTCTTCTTTACACCGGATAATGTGCTGCCGAGAATGAGCATTTTAATTCTCACTTTTCACCTTCATGACCAAGCCAAATTTTCAATTCTGACCAGTGTCACTTTATGGTAATAACTCTGGAATGCTTCATCAGATTCCACTGATTCTGGGAATAGTTTTTTCGTGACATATTGTACTTCATTGTAGTGGTATATTTTGATCAATATGTTTATTTGCAAAAACATCGGAAAGTTGGTAAAAATGTTGAACATTTTGCAATTTTCAAACTTTTAATTTTTATGCCCTTAAACCAGAGAGTGGTGTCACACAAAATACTTAATAAATCACATTTCCCACATGGCTGTTTTGCTATTTTCCCACAGTTTTCGAAGCATAATTTTTTTTTCTGCTAGGAAGTTAAAAGGGTTATAATTTGATCAGCAATTTCTCATTTTTGCAAAAAAAATTTGCCAAACCAATTTTTTAGGGACCACCTCACATTTGAAGTGACTTTGACGTCCCTATTTGATAGAAAATGCCCAAAATTGACCCCATTCTATAAACTGTACCCCTCAAAGTGCTCAAAACCACATTCAAGAAGTTAACCCTTCAGGTGCTTCACAGGAACTAAAGCTACGTGGAAGTAAAAAATTAAAATTGTACTTTTCTCTAGTCATCTTCCACGACGGCATACGGAGGTTGCCTCTTTGCCCTAATGGGGAACAGGAAATGGAGAGGTTAAAAGGCCCTCCCACCTCCCTCTCACCAGTGTCTTTCCTGTTCCCCATGGGACAGGAGAGGTTTACTTCGTATGCAGTGGTGGCCGGTAACTACTGCTACACAGGCTCTGCCTAAATTATAAACCGGGCAGCATGGGGTCGCTTCTTACCTCCCCCTTCCGCTTATGCTGCTCCCGTCGCGCCGCGGTGTCCTCGGGACCTGGTCCTAGCCTTCCCGCGCCCCCGTGAGGGCAAAGCAGGCTAGCGTTCCTATCCGGAGTCCTCCTGGAGCTCTCCGGTGTCCTCTCCTCCACATGCCGCTGGCGACCCGGAAGTGATCGCGCGCGTCACTTCCGGTCTTTTTCTGGGCGCCCTGGAGGCACTTCCGCCGGCAGTATCTCGTGCAGGACGGCGTCCTCCACCCTGGACCATGGAGGGGAGGAGGAATTTTACAATCGCTGGGGGCTGGGACATGCCACAGAGCATAAAACCTGCCAGAAGACGTCGCAGGTAAGACTGTCCTATCATGGAGAGCAGTACCTGCCCTGCACTTGCAGAGCCCAGTGCTGCCCCTGCCACAGTAAGTGCCGCAGGGACAAGGGGTCCTTAGATAGTATTTGGGGGTATTACTTTAGCATGACTCTCTCTCCCCTCTCATTGCAGGGAGAAAAGTCTACCCCCAAAACTACTACAAAAAAGAAGTGTGCCATCTGTAACATTAAGCTGCCACCATCTTGGGAGAAAAAAACTCTGCAAGACCTGTACTGACAAGATTGTCAGGGCAGAGCAACCTTCTTTACTAGAAGAAATACGCTCCTTGGTCAAACAAGAGGTGCAATCCTCCCTAGCGGCCTTTACCTTCCCACCCCCCACCCCCTCAGCCACCCTCCCCAGCTAAAAAAAGGAAAATCCAGGAGGAGGATTCTGAATCTGAATCAGACCTCTCCTATGCCTCATCCTCGGGTAGACGGGAGGAACCTACGTCCCCTATAACCTCTGAAGTTCGGAAGTATCTTTTCTCTTCAGAATGGGTTGAGGATTTAGTAGCTGCTGTACGCAGTACTATGGGGCTGGAGGAAGAGCCAGAGCCACAGTCCATACAGGACCAGATGTTTGGCGGTATATCCAAGGGTAAACGGGTGGGGTTCCTGATCCACTCAAATATATCTGATATGATCGATCAAGAGTGGGAACTTCCTGAAAAACGTCTCAGTACTCCATCCGAGATAAAGCATAGATTCCCCTTAGAAGGAGATTTGACCAAATGGGATGTTCCGAAAGTTGATTCACAGGTGGCAAGAGTGTCTAAGAGAACGGCTCTTCCATTCGAAGACTCGTCTCAATTGAAAGACCCGATGGACAGAAAAATTGAAAGTCTGTTAAAAAAATCGTGGGAAACCTCCTCGGTAGCCCTCAAAGCCAACATTGCTTCAACCTGCGTGGCTAGAGCACTTTTCCGTTGGTTAGGTGAACTAGAATCCCACATATCTCAGGGTACATCTAGAGCTGAATTGTTGGAATCGCTACCCAGTCTCCTTAGAGCCACGGGTTTCCTAGCAGACTCTTCTATGGAAACCATCAGAATTGCTGCCAGGTCATTAGTACAGACCAATTCGGCTAGAAGGGCGCTTTGGTTAAAAATGTGGTCTGGTGATATCACCTCAAAGGCCAAATTATGCGCCATACCTTTTAAAGGTAACTATGTCTTCGGGCCTTCCCTGGATGACATCTTGGAGAAGGCAACCGATAAAAAGAAAGCCCTCCCAGAGCAAAAAACTCCCAAAAAGAAGTTTTTTCGTCCCTTTCAGGGCCAAACCTCTCAGAGAGGGAAAGGCAAGTCTGGGAGGTGGAGTTACCCAAAGGGAGGGGGGAGAAACATCCTTATCCCTCAGCAACAGCAGCAGCCGTCTCAACAAGAGAAGCGGTGACTTCAACCCGGTGGGGGGGAGACTCGCAGAATTTATACTCCAGTGGCAAAAAATCACCAATTGCTCCTGGGTCCTCAAAGTCATCGAAGAGGGTCTTCTAATAGAACTCATTTCCTCTCCCCCACGGGGTCTAAAAGTCACCTCCCTTCCCTCCGTGAAAGACCAGTCCACTCTAGAGTCGGGTCTCAAGACCTTAACCCCTTAATCCCATATGACGTACTATCCCGTCCAGGTGACCTGGGACTTAATTCCCATGGACGGGATAGTACGTCATATGCGATCGGCCGCGCTCACGGGGGGAGCGCGGCCGATCGCGGCCGGGTGTCAGCTGCCTATCGCAGCTGACATCCGGCACTATGTGCCAGGAGCGGTCACGGACCGCTCCCGGCACATTAACCCCCGGCACACCGCGATCAAAGATGATCGCGGTGTGCCGGCGGTGCAGGGAAGCATCGCGCAGGGAGGGGGCTCCCTGCGGGCTTCCCTGAGACGATCGGTACACGGTGATGTGCTCACCGTGTACCGAGCGTCTTCTCCCTGCAGTCCCCGGATCCAAAATGGCCGCCGGGCTGCATCCGGGTCCTGCAGGGAGCACTTCCGGGTCAGGATCAGGCTGCAGCTGCAGCTCTAATCCTGCCCGGCTGTATGTCAGATCACCGATCTAACAGAGTGCTGTGCACACTGTCAGATCGGTGATCTGTGATGTCCCCCCCTGGGACAAAGTGAAAAAGTAAAAAAAAAAATTTCCACACTTGTAAAAAAAAATAAAAAAAAAATTCCTAAATAAAGCAGAAAAAAAAAAATATTATTCCCATAAATACATTTCTTTACATAAAAAAAAAACAAAAAAAACAATAAAAGTACACATATTTAGTATCGCCGCGTCCGTAACGACCCGACCTATAAAACTGGCCCACTAGTTAACCCCTTCAGTGAACACCGTAAGAAAAAAAAAAAAAAAACGAGCCAAAAAACAACGCTTTATTATCATAACGCTGAACAAAAAGTGGAATAACACGCGATCAAAAAGACGGATATAAATAACCATGGTACCTCTGAAAACGTCATCTTGTCCCGCAAAAAACGAGCCGCCATATAGCATCATAACCAAAAAAATAAAAAAGTTATAGTCCTGAGAATAAAGCGATGCCAAAATAATTATTTTTTCTATACAATAGCTTTTATCGTATAAAAGCGCCAAAACATAAAAAAAATGATATAAATGAGGTATCGCTGTAATCGTACTGACCCGAAGAATAAAACTGCTTCATCAATTTTACCAAACGCGGAACGGTATAAACGCCTCCCCCAAAAGAAATTCATGAATAGCTGGTTTTTGGTCATTCTGCCTCACAAAAAATCGGAATAAAAAGCGATCAAAAACTGTCACATGTCCGAAAATGTAACCGATAAAAACGTCAACTCGTCCCGCAAAAAACAAGACCTCACATGACTCTGTGGACCAAAATATGGAAAAATTATAGGTCTCAAAATGTGGAGACGCAAAAACTTTTTTGCTATAAAAAGCGTCTTTTAGTGTGTGACGGCTGCCAATCATAAAAATCCGATATAAAAAACTCGCTATAAAAGTAAATCAAACCCCCCTTCATCACCCCCTTAGTTAGGCTAGGTTCACATTGCGTTAATGGGTTAACGCTAACGGACAGCGTTGCACGGCGAAAATGTCACAATTAACGCCGTGCAACGGGTCCGTTAGCACAACCATTGACAGCAATGTGATTTTCGGGTGTAGCGCATCGCTAGAGCGTGCCATTTTCGGCTCGCGCTAGCAAGGTGCCGTTCTTTTGTGGCGCGCCTCAGACGCTGCTTGCAGCGTCCGCGGCGCGCCCGAGGTCCGATCCCCGATCTTCCAGAGCGGGGACGTTAACGCGACCACTAAACACGACACCTAAAAAGACATTGCGTTAGCGCAATCCGCTAGTGCTAAACGGATTTCCCTAATGCAATGTGAACCTAGCCTTAGGGAAAAATAATAAAATTAAAAAAAATGTATTTATTTCCATTTTCCCGTTAGGGTTAGGGCTAGGGTTAGGGCTAGGGTTAGGGTTAGGGTTTGTATTACATTTACGGTTGGGATTAGGGTTGGGATTAGAATTAGGGGTGTGTCAGGGTTAGGTGTGTGGTTAGGGTTACAGTTGGGATTAGGGTTAGGGGTGCGTTTGGATTAGGGTTTCAGTTATAATTGGGGGTTTCCACTGTTTAGACACATCAGGGGCTCTCCAAACGCGACATGGCGTCCGATCTCAATTCCAGCCAATTCTGCATTGAAAAAGTAAAACAGTGCTCCTTCACTTCCGAGCTCTCCCGTGCGCCCAAACAGGGGTTTACCCCAACATATGGGGTATCATCGTACTCGAGACAAATTGGACAACAACTTTTTGGGTCCAAGTTCTCTTGTTATCCTTGGGAAAATAAAAATTTGGGGGGCTAAAAATCATTTTTGTGGGAAAAAAAAGGATTTTTTATTTTCACGGCTCTGCGTTGTAAACTGTAGTGAAACACTTGGGGGTTCAAAGTTTTCACAACACATCTAGATAAGTTCCATGGGAGGTCTAGTTTCAATATGGGGTCACTTGTGGGTGGTTTCTACTGTTTGGGTACATCAGGGGCTCTGCAAATGCAACGTGACGCCTACAGACCAATCCATCTAAGTCTGCATTCCAAATGGCGCTCCTTCCCTTCCGAGCTCTGCCATGCGCCCAAACAGTGGTTCCCCCCCACATACGGGGTATCAGCGTACTCAGGACAAATTGAACAACAACTTTTGGGGTCCAATTTATTCTGTTACCCTTGTAAAAATACAAAGCTGGGGGCTAAAAAATCATTTTTGTGAAAAAAAAAAAGAATTTTTATTTTCACGGCTCTGCGTTATAAACTGTAGTGAAACACTTAGGGGTTCAAAGTTCTCACAACACATCTAGATAAGTTCCTTGGGAGGTCTAGTTTCTAATATGGGGTCACTTGTGGGGGGTTTGTACTGTTTGGGTACATCAGGGGCTCTGCAAATGCAACGTGACTCCTGCAGACCAATCCATCTAAGTCTGCATTCCAAATGGCGCTCCTTCCCTTCCGAGCTCTGCCATGCGCCCAAACAGTGGTTCCCCCCCACATATGGGGTATCAGCGTACTCAGGACAAATTGGACAACAACTTTTGGGGTCCAATTTATTATGTTACCCTTGTGAAAATACAAAACTGGGGGCTAAAAAATAATTTTTGCGAAAAAAAAAAAAAAATTTATTTTAACGGCTCTGCGTTATAAACTGTAGTGAAACATTTGGGGGTTCAAAGCTCTCAAAACACATCTAGATAAGTTCCTTATGGGGTCTAGTTTCCAAAATGGTGTCACTTGTGGGGGGTTTTAATGTTTAGGCACATCAGGGGCTCTCCAAACCAACATGGCGTCCCAACTTAATTCCAGTCAATTTTGCATTGAAAAGTCAAATGGCGCTCCTTCCCTTCCGAGCTCTGCTATGCACCCAAAAAGTGGTTTACCCCCACATATGGGGTATCGTCGCACTCAGGACAAATTGCACAACAACTTTTGTGGTCTAATTTCTTCTCTTACCCTTGGGAAAATAAAAAATTGGGGGCGAAAAGATCATTTTTGTGAAAAAATAAGATTTTTTATTTTTACGGCTCTGCATTATAAACTTCTGTGAAGCACTTGTTGGGTCAAAGTGCTCACCACACATCTAGATAAGTTCCTTAAGGGGTCTACTTTTCAAAATGGTGTCACTTGTGAGGGGTTCCAATGTTTAGGCACATCAGGGGCTCTCCAAACGCAACATGGCGTCCCATCTCAATTCCAGTCAATTTTGCATTGAAAAGTCAAATGGCGCTCCTTCCCTTCCGAGCTCTGCCATACGCCCAAACAATGGTTTACACCCATATATGGGGTATCAGCGTACTCAGGACAAATTGGCCAACAATTTTTGAGGTCCAATTTCTTCTCTTACTCTTGGGAAAATAAAAAATTGGGGGCGAAAAGATCATTTTTGTGAAAAAATATGATTTTTTATTTTTACGGCTCTGCATTATAAACTTCTGTGAAGCAATTGGTGGGTCAAAGTGGTCACCACACATCTAGATAAGTTCCTTAGGGTGTCTACTTTCCAAAATGGTGTCACTTGTGGGGGGGTTTCAATGTTTAGGCACATCAGTGGCTCTCCAAACGCAACATGGTGTCCCATCTCAATTCCTGTCAATTTTGCATTTAAAAGTCAAATGGCGCTCCTTCCCTTCCGAGCTCTGCCATGCGCCCAAACAGTGGTTTACTCCCACATATGGGCTATCAGCGTACTCAGTACAGATTGTACAACAATGTTTGGCATCCATTTTATCCTGTTACCCTTGGTAAAATAAAACAAATTGGAGCTGAAATAAATTTTGTGTGAAAAAAAGTTAAATATTCATTCTTATTTAAACATTCCAAAAATTCCTGTGAAACCCCTGAAGGGTTAATAAACTTCTTGAATGTGGTTTTGAGCACCTTGAGGGGTGCAGTTTTTAGAATGGTCTCACACTTGGGTATTTTCTATCATATAGACCCCTCAAAATGACATCAAATGAGATGTGGTCCCTAAAAAAAAATGGTGTTGTAAAAATGAGAAATTGCTGGTCAACTTTTAACCCTTATAACTCCCTAACAAAAAAAAATTTTGGTTCCAAAATTGTGCTGATGTAAAGTAGACATGTGGGAAATGTTACTTATTAAGTATTTTGCGTGAGATATCTCTGTGATTTAAGGGCATAAAAATTTAAAGTTGGAAAATTGCGAAACTTTCTAAATTTTCGCCAAATTTCCGTTTTTTTCACAAATAAACGCAAGTTATATCGAATAAATGTTACTACTAAAATGAAGTACAATATGTCACGAGAAAACAATGTCAGAATCGCCAAGATCCGTTGAAGCGTTCCAGAGTTATAACCTCATAAAGGGACAGTGGTCAGAATTGTAAAAATTGGCCCGGTCATTAACGTGCAAACCACCCTCGGGGCTTAAGGGGTTAAAGAGGTCAAATGTGATATCCCAGGTTCCGGAATCAGAGAGGGATCGGGGACACTACTCTCGTCTATTTCTGGTTCCCAAACCATCGGGCGAGTCCCGTATTATAAATCTGAAGGGCCTCAACCGGCAAGTCAAATACCGAAAATTCAAGATGGAATCAGTGAAAAATGCGATTCCCTTGATAAGCCCGCACTCCTACATGGCCACTATCGATTTGAAAGATGCATACTTTCACATCCCCATTCATCAGAGACATCGCCAGTACCTCAAGTGTGCAGTGCAGAAGGGACGTCTGATAGAGCACTATCAGTTCAACGTCCTTCCGTTTGGGATCTCCTCTGCTCCAAGAGTTTTTTCCAAAGTAATGGGGGAAGTAGTCTCCTTCATCCGGAGGCAAGGCGTCTGTGTAGTGCCATACCTAGACGACCTTTTGTTAGTGGCTCCCACCAAACAATCTCTGGAGTCTCATGTATCAAAGACACTCGATATTCTGACATCTCTGGGATGGGTGCCAAATTTAGAAAAATCTCACCTACGACCCTCCAAATGCAGGAAATTCCTGGGAGTTCTTCTGGACTCTGCAAGACAAATGTCCTTCCTCCCATTGGAACATCGTCTGACTCTACTATCAAAAGTCAAGATGTTCAGAGACACCAGATCCCCTACAATCAGAGAAGGCATGTCTCTGCTAGGATCGATGACAGCTTGCATCCAATCGGTACCCTGGGCCCAAGCCCATTCCAGGATTCTTCAGGCACATATCCTACAGAATTGGAATGGTCAGCCCAGTTCTTTGAACAGGAGACTGTACACACCGGGCTGTGTCAAGGCCTCTCTGGCGTGGTTGATGACTCCGAAAAATTTACAAAAAGGAGTCAGTTGGACTCAGGTTCCTCTGACTACGGTCACAACAGATGCCAGCAAAAGAGGCTGGGGGGCCATGATAAATTGCACCCCTTTCCAAGGCTCTGGGACCAATCGACGAGCAAGAAATCATCCAACTACAGAGAGCTAAAAGCTGTAGAGGAAGCCCTTCTGATGGGGGGTCATCTTATCAAGGGACATCATGTCCGAATATATTCAGACAATGTGACCACGGTGGCTCACATCAGACATCAGGGCAGTTCAAAAAACAACAACCTGAAGAACATATCTGCCAGAATATGTTCCTGGGCAGAAAGACATCTGTTATCCCTGACGGCAGTCCACCTGAAAGGCTCATCCAACACTCAGGCGGATTATCTAAGCCATCAAGACATACATCCTGGAGAATGGTGTTTGAGCAACCAAAGTTTCGAGATGCTGGTGAACAAATGGGGTCTTCCAGAAATCGACCTCTTTGCATCCCGGCAAAATGCGAAAGTCGAAGCCTTCTTCTCCCTAAACCCCAGAGACTGCTCCAGAGGAGTGGATGCATTGGCCCAGGGATGGAATTTTCGACTGGCCTATGCGTTTCCACCAATTCTGATATTGGCAAAGGTCTTGCAGAAGGTTCGGGAAGAACGAACACTAACTATATTGGTAGCCCCATTGTGGCCAAAGAGGAGTTGGTACAACCTGATTGTGGATTTACAGGTGGATGGGCCATTCCAGGTTCCGATGGAAGAAAACCTTCTTTCTCAAGGACCAATACGTCTCCTAGACGTCCACAAATGGAATCTGGCGGCATGGCTACTGAAGCCCAGGTGTTGAGAGCCAAAGGACTATCAGAAGCAGTGGTTTCCACACTTCAAAAATCAAGGAAACCGGTGACCATTGCTATATATAATAAAATCTGGAAGAAATTCTCATTCTTTTGTCTTCCCGAAGTACCAGATCCCCTTAATCCGAATCTGTCGCAAATTCTAGATTTTTTGCAAAAAGGCCTAGAAATAGGCCTCAGGCCGAGCACCCTAAAAGTCCAAGTTTCCGCACTCAGTTCAATATTTGACCAGGATCTGGCAAATCATCGCTGGATTAAGAGGTTCATGATATCGGCCTCTAGGATGAATCCTAAAAAACAAATAACAGTACCCTTATGGGACCTGAATCTGGTATTACAAGGACTTACAGGTCCACCCTTTGAACCATTATCCTCCTGCTCGCAGAAAAATCTGATTTATAAAACAATTTTTCTAGTGGCCATTACCTCAGCAAGGAGGGTAGGAGAACTACAGGCTCTCTCAATAAGAGAACCATACTTGTCTATCCGAGATGACTCTATAATACTGCGCCTTGACCCCTCCTTTCTTCCAAAGGTCGTATCAGATTTCCACCGCTCTCAGGAAATCATTTTACCTTCTTTTTGCCAGAATCCAACAAATCCAAAAGAAGAGAAATTTCATACTCTGGATGTCAGACGCATTGTATTATTTTACCTAGAGCAAACCAGCTCTTACAGAATTGACCAAAATCTGTTTGTCCATCCATCAGGACAAAATAAAGGAAAGAAAGTAGCAAAAAGCACTATTGCCAACTGGATAAAGAAAGCGATAGCAGAAGCATATCTCGCTCAAGATAAAACTCCTCCAGTGGGAATCAAGGCTCATTCGACTAGATCAACCTCAGTCTCTTGGGCAGAAAGAGCAGGTGCATCAACGGAGCAAATCTGCAGGGCAGCCACGTGGTCTTCGTTGCATACTTTCTCCAGACATTACAGACTAGACGTAATGTCCAACAAGGATTTAGTCTTCGGCCGGAAAGTACTCCAGGCCGTTGTCCCTCCCTAGCGCCAAAATTAGTTGGTATTCCTCCGTATGCCGTCGTGGAAGGTGACTAGAGAAAATAGAATTATTCTTAGCGTTAATTCGGTTTCTAGGAACCTTCCACGACGGCGCTAGTTCCCTCCCTATATACTCCTGGATTAAAATCTGGGATTCAAGGTAAACCGATGCTATGGTTTTCAGTTATAAGTCAGTGGTGAGAGGGAGGTGGGAGGGCCTTTTAACCTCTCCATTTCCTGTTCCCCATTAGGGCAAAGAGGCAACCTCCGTATGCCGTCGTGGAAGGTTCCTAGAAACCGAATTAACGGTAAGAATAATTCTATTTTTCCCACAAAATTGTTCATTTAGCCCCCATATGTGGAGGAAAACTAGCAGGGCTCGGAAGCGAAGGAGCGCCGTTCGACTTTTGGAGCGCAAAATTGTCTGGGATCATTAGCAGACGCCATGTGGTGTTAGGAGGACCCCTGATGTACCTAAATAGTGGAAACCACCCACAAGTGACCCCATTTTGGAAACTAGACTCTTCAAGGAATTTATGTAGACTTGTGGTGAGCACCTTGAATCCACAGCTGTTTCAGAGAATTTTACAACGTGAAAATTATTATTATTTTTTTTTCCACAAAAATGTTGTTAGCCGTTTGATCTTTGGAAGGCAGGGTGAACAAATCAACAGCAGGTAAAGAAATGGTTTTATTTATTTTTTGCGGCATTCCTCGTGTGGTATAAGTGATTAGACGACTTTATTCTTCGGGTCTGTGCGCTTACAGCAAGCTATACCAGATTTATATCGGGTTTCTATGTTTGGCAGCTTTCACACAGTAAGACGCATTTTATTGCAAATAGCTTTTGCAACACCATATTTCGGGAGCTATAATTTTTTTCCATATTTCTGCCGACAGCCATGTAAGGGCTTGTTTTCTGCGGGACGAGTTGTTTATATTGGTACCATTTTTGGTCACTTTCTATTCCAATTTTTGAAAGGCAGTTCAGCCTCATCAAATTCCTCATTTAAATTGCTTAATAAACGGATATCCTCAGTTTCTCTAATATCAGATGGAGGAAATGCCATAAAGCCCAGATTTCCTATGACCGCCGGATTTTCAGTTGTGGGTACAGCTATCACGTGTGGTCTTGTTTCATTGTTGGCAAATTGTTTATGCAAATGCAGTTTCCTTACGCTTTTAAACAGATCTGTTTAAAAGTTGGTTAAATTAAAACGCTCTGGTAAACAAAAATTTAATCCTAATGACAGGACTCGCTCTTGGTCTGCTGACAAAATTTTATTGGACAGATTGATAATTCGAAGTTTATCATCAGTGGCGTTTATTTTCTCCACGACACTTGCTTGCGTTTCTTTTGTCCTGTTACGCTTGCGGCCCCCTCGCCGGACTCTCTTCCTAAAGGGATAGTTGCACCTGATGTACTTGCAATTATACGATCCTCTCCCTGTTCCTCCTGGCCACTAGAATCGGAGTCCGTGATCCACTCGTCTTTTATTGATTTTTTTCTTATTAAAGTTTTTTCCGGGACGATTTTTCGAAAAAAAATCTTTTTATTTTTGTTCCACGAGAACACCTGCCCCATATCGAAATCATTTTTGTCCCTTAGGAATTTTTCCTTTATCTTTTGTTTCGTATCTATTTGAATTATTACCAGTTTTTTCTCTAATTTCTTCAAAAATAATTTATATTGAGGTTCTGCTAATCTCGTAGATAATTCCTTTTTCGCTTTGTCTAGCTGTTCACACAAAGCAGCATATTCTTTTTCATTTTGCGATATAACCAGTAATAATAATTTCTGAGAGCATTCAAGATGGATCTGCTCCCATGCCTCCTTGAAAAACGCATCCTCCATAAATTGTGAAATGTCCTTATAAACCCGTAGTCCTCTTGGGACGCGGTGACACTCTACATAGGACTTAAGTGATTTAATGGTCCAGTATAATCTAATTTCTTTTTCGGCCAAGGTGTAGATTTTTAACTCCAAAGTCTTTGTACTGATCATTTCTAATTCTTCTTTATGGTTACAATCCATAAAGAATTCCACCGCACCCTCTCTGTCCGCCATTAAACCAAGCTCAGCTGGTGTGTTCAAGTCCGATTCCATTTGGACCTCATCAGAGGATTCCATAATATCAAGTCACGCTTGTATTCACCTGACTCACTTTCTACCTGTGCTCAGAACACAAAGTACAAATCCAATATGAAACAAGCCAAGATGCAGAGACTGTGCGGCACCAGGTAAGTAAATCTTCACAGGCAATTCAGCAAGCTGAGGCATACAGACTTTTAACACTTAGCCAGATGAAAGCATTCAGGGGTGGTGCACACCAAACAGTGGATCAGAGACTTCACTTGCAGTAATATATGTAAAAAGCAATGCGGCACTCACCCCAACGATGCTGTTGCAGAAAAATCCTTTATTCGCTGAAATCAGCGCTCAGGTACACATGGAGAGGCGGCAGGGAATGAACAGGAGAGGGTGCGGGGAAACAGGTGAGGACAACGGCCGTTTCGCGCTGTGCGCTTCAACGGGTCCAAGTGCAAACAACACACATGTCACTTCCTTTTGAGGGGATGGACAATCACGTGACTAAACGTGCTAGATTACAGGGAAGATTAAAACGTTCAATTTGCAATAGAAATGTTATACAAAGACAAAATATGACTATTTTAATACTATCAAAGAACTATATAGATAATATTTAAATTCAACAGAACACCATTTATAAAAATGCCGCCATATCGAGCTTATCGTTAAGACCAATAGGGCCTTGAGCATTGGTATCTAGGATCCACCTAGCTTCATGTTGAAGCAGAATTTTATTGCGATCGCCTCCATATTGTGGAGTTTTCACAGTTTCTAGTCCGGCGAAACGCAAAACGTCATTATATATATATATATATATATATATATATATATATAATTTTTTTTTTTTTTTTGGGGGGGGGGGGAGCGTTTATGCTGCTCCATGTGTGTTAAAATTGATAAGGCAGCTTTATTCTTCGGGTCAGTACGATTACAGCGATACCACATTTATATTGATCTTTTTATGCATTGGCACTTTTACGCAATAAAAACTTTTATACAAAAAATATTTTTGCACCGCTTTATTCTGAGAGCTATAACTTTTTAATTTTTCCGTTGACAGCTGTATGGTGGGACAAGATAAAGTATTCAGCGATAATATTATAATTAACATTAGTCTTTTTGAACGCGTTTTATTCCACTTTTTGTTCAATGGCATGATGAAAAAGCATTGATTTTTGGCCCTTTTTACATTTTTTTTTTTTTTTTTGTTAATATTTTTACCATTTTTTTTTTTTTACATTAGTCCCTTTTATGGGACTTTCACTTTCATGGCTCTGATCGTTGTTTACAAAACATCGCTGTCTATATACATAATTGTCTAAGGGGTACTTCCGTCTGTCTGTCCTTCTGTCACGGATATTCATTGGTCGTGGCCTCTGTCTATCATGGAAATCCAAGTCGCTGATTGGTCGCCGCAAAACAGCCACAACCAATCAGCGACGGGCACAGTCCGGAAGAAAATGGCCGCTCTATATTCCCCGCAGTCAGTGTCCCCGGCGCTCCGCTCCCCGCAGTCAGTGTCCCCAGCGCCCGCTCCATACTCTCCTCCGGTCACCGCTAACACAGGTTTAATGCCGGCGGTAACGCATTCCGTTACCGCAGCTATTAACCCTGTGTGTCCCCAACCTTTTACTATTGATGCTGCCTATGAAAGTAATGTTAAAAATAGTACAAAAACAAAAAACCTGCTATACTCACCCTCCGTTGTCCGCTGAGCCGCTCGCGCCTGCCGCCATCTTCCTTTCCCAGCGATGCTTTGAGAAATTACCCATAAGACCTAGCGGTCTCGCGAGACCGCTAAGTCATATGGGTAATTTCGCAAAGCATCCTGGGAACGCAAGATGGCGGCAGCCGCGCGCCCATCTGCACAGTGCCGTTGGATCCCACGAAGCGGATCAACTACAAGGGGCCCTCGGATCGTTAGGTGAGTATGTTTATTTTTTATTTTTTTAACCTGTGACATACGTGGCTCGGTAATATAGTACGTCACTGGGCAATATACTACGTGGCTCTGTGCTGTATACTACAAGGCTGGGCAATATACTACGTCGCTGGGCAATATACTACGTCGCTGTGCAATATACTACGTCGCTGTGCAATATACTACGTCGCTGTGCAATATACTACGTGGCTGGTCAATATACTACGTCGCTGGGCAATATACTACGTGGCTCTGTGCTGTATACAACGTGGCTGGGCAATATACTACGTGGCTGGGCAATATACTACGTGGCTCTGTGCTGTATACTACGTGGCTGGGCAATATACTACGTGGCTGGGCAATATACTACGCCGCTGTGCAATATACTACGTGGCTGGGCAATATACTACGTGGCTCTGTGCTGTATGCTACGTGGCTGGCCAATATACTACGTCGCTGTGCAATATACTACGTGGCTATATACTACGTGGGAAATATACTACGTGGCTCTGTGCTGTATACTACGTGACTGGGCAATATACTATGTGACTGGCCAATATACTACGTCGCTGTGCAATATACTATGTAGCTCTGTGCTGTATACTACAGTACGTGGCTGGGCAATATACTACGTGGCTCTGTACTGTATACTACGTCACTGGGCAATATACTATGTGGCTGGGCAATATACTACGTGACTGGGCAATATACTACGTGGCTGGACAATATACTACGTGGACATGCATATTCTAGAATACCCGATGCGTTAGAATCGGGACACCATCTAGTGCTTTATAATTGTCAGTGCCTCACTGACACAAGCTTCTTAGTTAGACCATGTGCAGTGCATAATCTATCTTGCTAGTGCCTGGTGACCCGGATGTTGTCTTGACGACCTCGGGTCACCATGGCAACGATTGGGCCCTCGTGATGACGTTGTGGGGGCTCCGATTGGAGGGGGGAGAGAGCCCCCCCTCATACTCCATGCTTCTAAATGCTGCTATTGATATCGATTGCAGCATTTAGGGGGTTAAACTGCCGGGAGCGGTGCGGGAACCACTCCTGGGAATGAGTGCTAGGTGTTAGCTGTTATGTTCTCTGAACACCTGGCGGTGATCGCGCACGTACAGCTCCTGTGCACTCAAAATAGCCATGACATATCCATACGTCCAAGAAAGGGAAGTCCTTCCTGACCAGGATGTACAAATGTGTCCAAGTCGAGAAGGGGTTAAAGCAAATTTTAAAATAGTTACACCCTATGAATGCGCGTTCTACTAGTTTATTGGGTGATTGGCGACCTGTTTAGACAGGCCAATATTTGGGGAAATAAGTGATTATCAGCAAGTCGCCAATTTTTAAGGACTTGGGGCTCCATAATTGACACTGATGGTTTAATCAATGTTTTTGGTCATTTTTATTAGTTTGAAAAAAAGTAATTCTAGTGTGATTTCTTGACTACTGATACATCTTGCTCATTATATAAATTTAATTTTATGGAATAAAGAAATAAAATACTGAAAATATTTTGTTTGGGCAAAATGTTATTTCTTTTTCCAGGTACCGACAAGATTAGTGATGAGAGTCCAAGGTTTTATGAATATGATCAATCACGGATCAGCAATAAAAGTTCTAAACATGGAAAACAATGTCAAAAGGAGTCCAAAGATGACGGCCCATTTTCATGCTTAGAATGTGGGAAATGCTTTACCCATAAATCAAATTTTGTTAATCATTTAAGATATCACACAGGAGAGACGCGGTTTTCATGCTCAGAATGTGGAAAAAGTTTCACCCGTATATCCTATTTGGTTGATCATGTAAGAATTCATACAGGGGAGAAGCCATTTTCATGTTTGGAATGTGGAAAATGTTTCAGCCAGAAAAGGTCTCTTACTGTACACCAAAGAAGTCACACTGGGGAGAAGCCATATTCATGTCCTGAATGTGGGAAACACTTTATGCATAAAGATTCTGTTGGAAGACATCGGCGACTTCACACAGGAGAGAAGCCTTTTTCATGTCCTGAATGTGGCAAAAGTTTTATCCAGTACTCTGCTCTTGTTGACCATCTGAGAATTCACACAGGGGAGAAGCCATTTTTATGCTCAGAATGTGGAAAATGTTTTAGCCAAAGCTCAGGACTTTTGGAACATCGAAGAATTCACACAGGGGAGAAGCCATATTCATGCTCAGAATGTGGGAAATGTTTTTCTCATAAAAATGGTTATATTAGACATAAGAGAAACCACACAGGGGAGAAGCCATTTTTATGCTCAGAATGTGGGAAATGTTTTACCCTGAAATCAGATCTGGTTATACATCAAAAAACTCACACAGGTCAGCAGCCATTTCCATGTTCAGAATGTGGAAAATATTTTACCAATAAAACAAGTGTTATTAGACATCAGAGAAAACATCACAGAGGGGAGAAGCCATTTTCATGCTCTGAATGTGGCAAATGTTTTGCTTTGAAATCAGATTTTGTCACACATAAGAGAACTCACACAGGAGAGAAACCATATTCACACTCAGATTCTGGGAAAGAGGAAAACCCTGTAGATCAAAACTTGTTGATCATGTAACTACTCAGTAGGGAGAAATAAATTTGGAAAATGTTTTACAACCCAAACGCATTTTAGGTATCAGAGATGTAATTGGGCAGAATTAATTTTTATGCTTAGAATGTGAGAAATTTTTTACCAATAAAACGAGTTTTATTAGACATCAAAGAAATCACAGGCGGGAGAAGCAGTATTCATGCTCTGATTGCGGCAAATATTTTACTTTGAAATCAGATCTGGTCACAGATCCGAGAACTCACACAGGAGAGAAACTATATTCACGTTCAGATTCTGGAAAAGGGGAAAACCCTATAGATCAGAAGTTGTTGATCACCTAAGAAGTCGAACACATTTTAGATATCAGAGAATCCACACAGGGAAAAAGCCGTTTTCATGCTCATTCAGAATTTTTATTCACTGTTTATAAAATATCACTGCGTTTATTTAACCACTTGTGTTCCGTTCAAGGACAGCAGCTGAAGGTTGTTTGCAGTGGTACTGCTGAGCCCTGGGATGGGCTTTGTACTATACAGCAGTGGTCACAGGGAGCACACGACAGCACCACAATGTTGTTCACATCCTAGGTCAATAGCAACCACACAATATTTAGGTGGTCATAGTCCCTCAGGCCTTCCATGGCTGTATGCCTTAATAGCCCATGCTAATGATATGAATTATCTGCCTTTTTTTTATTCCTGATATAGAATAATGGTTTGGTATAAACTTTATTATAAAATGACATTATTTTCCATCATAAGTGCTTTCATTTTGCAAAAATGTAAAAAAAAATAAAAAAGATACCGGTATATATGGTGTTCATGCAACTGTAATAATGTGTAATTTAATCCACATAGTGAATGACTTTAGGCCCCTTTCACGCATCAGTTTTTTGCTATAAGTCGCAATCTGTCGAATTTGGAAAAAAACGAATCCGGCGACTGAATGCGACGAATAGCCTCACATTTTGTCCTTCGTTCGCCGGATCCGTCAAAACCTGTCCGGCGGCCAGAGACAACGGACAAAGTAACTTTTTTGTCTATGTAGAAAGATCGGACAGCGACGGATCCGTCGCCATCCATCGTTTGCTCGAATGGAAGCCTATGGGCGCCAAATCTGTCAAATGACGGAATCCTGTGATGGATTGCGTTCTTTTTTTTTTTACTGAGCATGCTCCTATTTATTTAGGATCCGATTAGCCAGATCCGCTAGTCGGATCCGTCAAAAAAACAAATCCATCGCATCAGTTTTTCACAATCTTCGACAGATTCATCGATCCGTCTAGCCAACGGATTGTGACTGACGGCAAAAAACTGATGTCTGAAAGGGGCCTTAAATGTAGAATTGTTGCTGATCAATTCACACGTCCCATTTCATCAGCCATAACAAAAGTGGTTTGTGGCCCCTGCTCGTTAGAGGAAGTAGCGCCTCTTACCTGCTGACGTTCGCAATTCTTCTTTTGATTAGGTGGCCCTTGGTTGTAAGTGACCTACATGTGACACCGTGGCAGGCCAGCCTGAAGAGTCTCGGATGCCAGCAGGTAGGAGGCCCTACTTCCTCTAACTAGCGTTGGCTACAGACCACTGTCATCGTAGATGGAATGTGATGTACGAATACGCACCAACTCACACAAAACAGAAAATAATGGCGGGCTTGGCCTTTTTTCCCTCTATTCTCTAACCCACCTCCCCCAAAAAATAATGAAAATAATACAAAACTATGGCCATAAGAGGTAATGTATGACACTAGATGGACTATTTTTTCAGTTAAAAGGAACTTTTATTTTGTAAAAGTAGTAAAGTATTAAAAGCAATGCAAACATTTGACATCAACATTACCTAATATGTGCAAACCAATCGGTAATGGAGTCTGGTATGTCCCAAGAAAACATTTCAGACCGTTAATCAAGCACCAAATGACTATATTAGTCTTTCTGTGCTTGTTTCCTGGACTCTTCATAGAGACTGATGAGGACAGAACAATTACTAAGATCCTTCCGTCTCCATACATATCATGTTATCAGCAGCCCAACTGGTAACAATAGGCGATGTGCTGCCGAAAACGATGAATTTTGTTCCCGATGATTGAGCATCATTTTTCTCGTTCTTTGGGTGATTGCTGACATGTTTACATCTACGAACTCTCGTCTGCACTGCCGGGAATTATAAACGTGAATTCCACAAATACACATCTATTCTATAACCAGTATATACAGTGGAATGTAAAGGTTTGGGCACCCCTGGTCAGAATTATTTCTATTGTGAACTTTTTTTTTCCTTTTAGGCCAACAAAAAAGATAATCATATTTTACATTTTAAAAATTACAAAAAGCAAAATGGACTGATGGAAACGTTTTGGCACACTGCATGGTTAGTACCTAGCAGCCCCCCCTTTTGCAAGTATCACAGCCTGTAAACAATTTTTACAGCCAGACAAGAGTCTTTCATTTGTTGTTTGAGGGATTTTCCTCCATTCTTCCTTGGAGAATTCCTCCAGTTTTGTGGGATTCCTGGGTCGTCTTACATCTTCTGCTATTTTGAGATCTCGCCACAGATTTTCAATGATGCTGAGATCAGCGGACTGTGAGGGCCATTGTAAAACCTTCATCTTGTGCCTTTTGAGGTCGTCTGTTGTGGATTGTGATGTGTGTAGGATCATTCTCCATTTGTAGAAGACATACTCTTCCTCTTCTCACCTTCACCTTTTTTTACAGATGGGGTTATGTTTGCATCAAGAATTTGTTGAAATCTCATTAAATCCATTCTTCCCTTTTAACCATAAAATTTTCCCCGTGCAATTGGCTGCAGCACAACCGCAAAGCATGAATGTTCCATCCCTATGCTTAACCCCTTAATGACCGCCAATACGTCTTTTTACAGACCTGAGATATAAGAGACTATCATCCCCATACAGGTGACAATCCAGCAGCTGTCGGCTGTACACTATAGGTGACAACTTGCTGCATTGGCCACGATCAGTGTTGGCACCGTTGATATCTGTTTAACCCCTTAGATGCTGCTGTCAATAGTGACTGCATCATATAAATGGTTAACAGTGTGAGGGCTTCCTATTTAACCCCATCGGCACCCAGAGATCATGGTTGTGTGATCCTGATATTTGCCTTGGCAGTTCGCGGCCTTAGTCTGCCAGGTACAGCGGCCAGCTTCAGAAGTTACTGACACTTCTGTGGTAAAAATGCAAATTTTCACTCCTCTTATGCCACTTTGCATTAATTCCTGAAAAGCATCTGAAGGGTTAATAAACTACCTGACAGAAGTATTCAATATGTAGTGGAGGGGCGCTGTTTTTAAAATGGTAGTATCACTTTTGAGGGTTTCCAATGTATAGGACCCCCAAAGTCACTTCAAACCTGGATAGGTGCCTTTTTTTCTCCACCTTTGATCATTGTTTCCACAGAGTTCTATTTTAACCCCATCAGTCCACAGGATTTGTTTCCAAAAATGCATCAGGCTTCTTAAGATGTTCTTTTGCATACATCTGCCGCTGAATTTCATGGTGAGTACGCATTAGGCCCCTTTCACACATCAGTTTTTTGCTATCAGTCGCAATCCATCGAATTTTGAAAAAAACGAATCCGGCAACTGATGCCACCGGATCTGTTTTTTTTTCTCCTCGACTTGTATTAGGGACGGATTGCAATAGATGGCCTCACGTTTTATCCGTCGTTCGCCGGATCCGTCGAAAATTGTTTGTCCGGTGGCCGGAGACAACAAAGTAACGTTTTTTGTGTACGTCGAAAAATCGGACAGCGATGGATCCATTGCCGTCCGTCATTTGCTCGAGTGGAAACCTATGGGCGCCGGATCCGTCAAATGATGGATTCCGTTTTTTTTTTTTTAACTGAGCACGCTCCGATTTATTTAGGATCCAATGAGCCAGCCCCTAAAGTTTTCCGCTTTTATCCAGACATGGTTAAAAAACTTCTGGGGGTTTCCTCTCAACTCCCATATATAACGTAGAATACACCCCATGTGTTATTCTCAGTGCAGTGATTGGGTGAATCCAAAAACGGCGCAGACGCATGATGCGCTGTCTATCTCCCGCCTCTTCAAGAATGATCGCTTCCAAACGATTCGCCTCAAAAGTAAAATCCACATAGATCTTCACAATGTTCGCAATCACACCTTCCATTTTTGCCACTTGCTCTACGACCTGTCAAAGATGGGGTGTAGAAACACTGTATTTATAGGTTTTCAGTAGCCAATAACGTTCGGAGCCTCCCATTGCGCGTTTTTTTTCTCTTTGTCCCTGCTAATGTCCTTGAATTTTCAGCAGCAAAAACACAGAAAATAAGGATACCTGTGTTTTTGCTGCATTTTTTTTTTCAACACCCATTCAAGTCAATGGGTGAAAAACGCAGCAAAAAAGCTGAAAGAAGTGACATGCTCTATGTCCAAAAAACGCAGCAAAGCACAAAATACTGATCACACAAAAAAACAATATGTCTGTGCATGAGATTTCTGAAACCTCATAGGCTTTGCTGGTACTGTAAAAAGCAGCTGAAAATTAGCATAGAAAAAGCAGCAAAAAAAAAAAGCCCGGTGTGAACTTACCCTTAGAGGAGACTGGGTTTTTATTAAGCTGGGAAACTCTAACAGGCTAATTAAGGTCTAAAACCTTGTTCAAAGTTATCTGAGCACACAAATCTCCAAGGGTGCCCAAACTTTTGCCCAGGCCCATTTCTCTTTTTGTAATTTTTAAAATGAAAAAATGACAGTTTTTTGCCTAAAATACAAAGTAAATGTGCCTTCTATAACTTTAGGCCTTTTAGAAATCCTTTCATCTTCAACTCGCTTAACTGCTTACAATAACATTCATTTCGACCAGGGGTGCCCAAACTTTTACATGCAACTGTAACACACACACCCAGCATACTGCTGTAACAGATGAGTGGAAAAACCAAAGTGCGACTCCCGATAAGAATGATCTGCTCCATGATAGGGCGGTGAATGAGAATTATAAAGAAGTGCGATGTAGAGCGTGCTTATAGGAGTGTGTGTATAATGAGGGGGCCGATTGATCAAAAGGGATAGCTGGAAACAACGATCATGTAGGCGGACCCCTATTTAGGAAAACCGTGGCAGTTAATAAGTCACTCTGAATGTTGGGCTTAGATGGGTCACCATAGAAATTCTTGGATGGAATGAATGTCTTTCTCATGTGGAATATTGGAATAGAAGGATGCCGCATCAATGGTGACACTTTTATTTCAATATAATGTCCAAAACTTCTTAGTAGGCGCCATTCTGTTCACATACAATCATTAAACGGGTTGTCCACTACTTGGACAACCCCTTCTTGATCAAAATGTTGGCCCCCATAAAATAATAACACTTATACTCCCCTCCAATGCCGGCTCCGTTCCCATGGTGTCTGCACTCGCTCTCTGCGGGACTCTCGTGCGGTGTGGTGACGCATGACGCCGGCGCCCAATCAGCACACGCACACTGCTCCCGTCTTTGGACAAACCGAACATGAGAGGAAGCCTGGGCTGCAACTGATCTCAGACTTCCTCTTCATGTTCAAACATTGAACTAATCTTAAAAATGACCCCATTCTGTATCTTACCGTAAATGTAAAATTATTTTTATTATTATAGCGCCATTTATTCCATGGCGCTTTACATGTGAGGAGGGGTATACATAATACAAACAGGTACAATAATCTTAAACAATACAAGTCATAACTGGTACAGGAGGAGAGAGGACCCTGCCCGCGAGGGCTCACAATCTACAAGGGATGGGTGAGGATACAGGAGGAGAGAGGACCCTGCCTGCGAAGGCTCACAATGTACAAGGGATGGGTGAGGATACAGGAGGAGAGAGGACCCTGCCCGCGAGGGCTCACAGTCTACAAGGGATGGGTGAGGATACAGGAGGAGAGAGGACCCTGCCCGCGAGGGCTCACAATCTACAAGGGATGGGTGAGGATACAGGAGGAGAGAGGACCCTGCCTGCGAAGGCTCACAATGTACAAGGGATGGGTGAGGATACAGGAGGAGAGAGGACCCTGCCCGCGAGGGCTCACAATCTACAAGGGATGGGTGAGGATACAGGAGGAGAGAGGACCCTGCCCGCGAGGGCTCACAATCTACAAGGGATGGGTGAGGATACAGGAGGAGAGAGGACCCTGCCCGCGAGGGCTCACAATCTACAAGGGATGGGTGAGGATACAGGAGGAGAGAGGACCCTGCCTGCGAGGGCTCACAATCGACAAGGGAAGGGTGAGGATACAGTAGGTGAGAGTAGAGCTGGTCATGCAGCGGTTTGGTCGATCGGTGGTTACTGCAGGTTGTAAAATGATCAATAATATAGTCACATTCAATAAGATCAAATCTAGGAGTAAACCATACATTATGAAGACTCCATCCTTGTTGCCATCTCTTAGGGGTAGTTACAGGGGTAGGCAGCGTTGGACTGAGGTGCAAGGGTCCACCATTAACCAACTCCAGGGTCCAACTTTTCAGCTAAATGCAAATATGACATCCTCAATCACAAATGTATATAGCAATGAGCGGGGTATATTGGCAGGGCCGGCGTCAGCACTTGGTGTACCCGGGCAAGTGCCGGGGCCCTGGCGAGACGGGGACCCATACAAGGCCAGCGTTAAGGGCAGGCACCTGCCAGTGCCTAGGACCACCGCTCCCCCAGGGGCCCTCAGCTAGCGGCACATCAAGGAGCTGACTCGGCAGGGGAGGGGGAGCAGCCGGGGGCTGTCTAATTATACTCACCTACTGCTGGCGGGGTCCCTGCAGGTCCCCGACTCCCCAGCTTCTTCCTGTACTGAGCGGTCACATGGTACCTCTCATTACAGTAATGAATATGCGGCTCCACCTCCCATAAGGGTGGAGCCGCATATTCATTACTGTAATGAGCGGTAACGGTGACCGCTCAATACAGGAAGAAGCTACCGGCGCCGGGAAGCGGGGACTGCACAGCGCCAGGAGCAGGTGAGTATAACGGGGAGGGGAGCACAGCGCTACGCGATATTCACCTGCTCCTCGTTCCAGCCGCTGCTCCGTCTTCTGCAGTGACGCTGAGGTCAGAGGGTGCGGTGACGTGGTTAGTGCACGCCCTCTGCCTGAGCGTTAGTGCAGAAGATGCTGAAGAAGATGGAGTGGCGGCTGGAACGAGGACAGGTGAATATTGAAAGTGTCGGGGGCCTGAGCGACGGAGAAGTGAGTGTGATTTTTTTTTTTTTAATCGCAGCAACAGCAAATGGGGCAAGTGTCTGTATGGAGCATCTTATGGGGCCATAATGTTTGTGCAGCACTATATGGGGCAAGTGTCTGTATGGGGCCATAACGTTTGTGCAGCACTATATGGGGCAAGTGTCTGTATGGGGCCATAACGTTTGTGCAGCACTATTTGGGGCAAGTGTCTGTATGGGGCCATAACGTTTGTGCAGCACCATATGGGGCAAGTGTCTGTATGGGGCCATAACGTTTGTGCAGCACTTTATGGGGCAAGTGTCTATATACTACATTGCTGTTCTATATACTAAGTGGGCCGTGTTATATACTACGTGGGCTGTTATATGCTACATGGGCTGTGCTATATACTAGATGGCTGTTCTATAAACTACGTGGGCCGTGTTGTATACTATGTGGCTGTGCTATATACTATATGGGCTGTGCTATATACTACGTGGCTGTGTTAAATGCTACGCGGGCTGTTATATACTACATGGCTGTGTTATATGCTACGTGGCTGTGCTATATACTATGTAGGCTGTGTTTATATGCGATCATGAATCGTGGTGTGTGTTAAAGGGGGGGTCCACTGAGACTCTTTCGCCCGAGGCCCTCAAAAACCTGGAGCCGGCCCTGTATATTGGTAAATGAATAAGATGCTGCCTTTGCCTGTACTTAGTGATTCAAGTATATTGTGCCAAGTACTGCTCATATAAGAGGGTGGGGCCCACCAGAGGGTTCTCCTATGGGCCTGTCCAAGCCTGGGTGTAGGTTAAAAACTATAAGTGCCAGTGACAATATAGCCAACCGCATAGGTACTTCCAGCTCTACTACTGGTGAGCTCCTCCAAGTCAAACCTTTCCTCCACCGCTCTACTGCTTATGTTATATACCTTATAGAGTGCATATGTGGGTCTCTCCATTCAACACCTATGTACTAAAATACTGTTTTAACGATTGCATTAAGCATATAGTCTCTAGGCACTCTCTACAGACACATAAAAGCGACTTCTCTGTGTTTACTATCATGCCAATAAAACACAGCCACATGGCCACCATTAATTGTTAATAAAATAAAAAACAAAATATCACCTGGTCATAAGTATTCAGATGGTTTGCTCAGACCCTCAATGGGGAGGGTGCAGCTGTGTTGGGGAGAAAATGGCTAGAAGGTTGGAGGAGTATTTAAACTAGGGATTGGGGGGGAGGGTATTAATTTTATAGGAGGGGAAGATAGTGCAGATAGAGACCTGGGCACAAATAAGGAAGATGGGGGTGGCGGTGGCATGGGGGGTGGGGTTAGAACAGTTAATAATTTAAGAAAGAATAGAGGTACAGAGAGGAACATCAAGTGCATGTATATTAATGCCAGAAGCCTCGCCAACAAAATGGACGAATTAGAACTAATGTTGTTGGAGCATAATTATGACATGGTGGGGATATCTGAGACGTGGCTGGATGAGAGCCATGACTGGGCTGTTAACTTGCAGGGCTATAGTCTGTTCAGAAATGACCGTACAGATAAGCGAGGGGGAGGGGTGTGTCTTTATGTAAAATCGTCCTTAAAACCCATCCTGCGTGATAATATAGGTGAATCTAATGAAAATGTAGAGTCCCTATGGGTAGAGATAAGGGGAGGGGGAAAAAATAATAAATTACTGATAGGGGTTTGTTATAAATCTCCAAAAATAATGGAAGCAATGGAGAATATCCTCGTAAAGCAAATAGATGAAGCTGCGACTCAAGGAGAAGTCATTATTATGGGGGACTTCAACTACCCTGAAATAGATTGGGGAACGGACATCTGCAGTTCCAGCAAAGGTAATCGGTTTTTGACAACTATGAGAGACTATTACCTTTCACAACTGGTTCAGGACCCAACAAGAAGGGGGGCACTGCTAGACCTAATATTAACCAACAGGCCAGACCGCATAGCAAATATAAGGGTTGGGGGTCACTTGGGAAACAGCGATCACAAAATAATAAGTTTTCATGTATCCTTTAATAAGATGTGTAGTAGAGGGGTTACAAGGACACTAAACTTCAGGAGGGCAAATTTCCAACGGATGAGAGAGGATCTTGGTGCAATTAACTGAGACGATATCCTGAGACACAAAAATACACAAAGAAAATGGGAGACATTTATTAGCATCCTGGATATGACCTGTGCCCAGTATATACCGTATGGGAATAAACATACTAGAAATAGGAGGAAACCAATATGGCTAAATAGAGCTGAAAGGGGCGCAATAAGTGACAAAAAGAAAGAATATAGAGAAGTAAAGGAAGTAGGTAGTGAGGAGGCATTGAATAAATACAAAAAATTAAATAAATTCTGTAAAAAGCAAATCAAGGCAGCAAAGATTGAGACAGAGAGACTCATTGCCAGAGAGAGTAAAAATAATCCCAAAATTATTCTTTAACTACGTAAATAGTAAGAAACTAAAAAATGATAGTGTTGGCCGCTTAAAAATAGTCTGGGTGAAATGGTGGATGAGGATGAGGAAAAAGCCAATATGCTAAATGACTTTTTTTCATCAGTATTTACACAAGAAAATCCCATGGCGGACAAAATGACTAGTGATAAAAATTCCCAATTAAATGTCACCTGCTTAACCCAGCAGGAAGTGCGGCGGCGTCTAAAAATCACGTACATCATTGTACATCAAGTATCATCAAGTACAGTCATTGATAGACCATTATTTTTAATCTTTAAAGACTCCATAATAACAGGGTCTGTACCACAGGACTGGCGTATAGCAAATGTGCCAATATTCAAAAAGGGGACAAAAACTGAACTCGGAAATTATAGGCCAGTAAGCTTAACCTCTACTGTGGGTAAAATCCTGGAGAGAATTCTAAGGCTATGTGCAAACGTTCAGGATTTCTCGCAGAAAATTCCTGAGAATTCCGGACATTTTCTGCAAGAAATCCGCAAGAAAACCGCATGCGTTTTTGCCGCGATTTTGACGCGGTTTTGACGCGTTTTTTCAGCGTTTTTTTCCGGACACTTCCCAACGCATTTTGGAGTGGGAAATCCGCAAAAAAAAAACGAAAATTAATGAACATGCAGCGGTTTTTACCGCGATGCGTTTTATTCGCGGAAAAAAACGCATCATGTGCACAAAACATGCAGAATTCATTCTAAATGATGGGATGCTTATTGTATGCATTTTTTTTTGCGGTTTTATAGCGTTTTTATCGGGAAAAACCGCGAAAAAACCGCAACGTGTGCACACAGCCTTAGGGATGCTATACTGGAGTATCTGAAGAGGAATAACCTCATGACCCAGTATCAGCACGGGTTTACTAGGGACCGTTCATGTCAGACTAATCTGATCTGATCAGCTTCTATGAAGAGGTAAGTTCCGGACTGGACCAAGGGAACCCAGTGGACGTAGTGTATATGGACTTTTCAAAAGCTTTTGATACGGTGCCACACAAAAGGTTGATACATAAAATTATAATAATGATAGGAGAAAATATGTGTAAGTGGGTTGAGAGCTGGCTCAGGGATAGGAAACAAAGGGTGGTTATTAATGGAACACACTCGGACTGGGTAGCGGTTAGCAGTGGGGTACCACCGGGGTCATTATTGGGCCCTCTTCTTTTTAATATATTAATGACCTTGTAGGGGGCATTCAGAGTAGAATTTCAATATTTGCAGATGACACTAAACTCTGCAGGGTAATCAATACAGAGGAGGACAATTTTATATTACAGGATGATTTATGTAAACTAGAAGCATGGGCTGATAAATGGCAAATGAGCTTTAATGGGAATAAATGTAAGGTCATGCACTTGGGTAGAAGTAATAAAATGTATAACTATGCGCTTAATTCTAAAACTCTGGGCAAAACCGTCAATGAAAAAGACCTGGGAGTATGGGTGGATGACAAACTCGCATTTAGGCTGGTTTCACACTTGCGTTTTCATCTGCAGCGTTTTTACCTCAAAAAAACGCATACGTTTTTTTCCCTATCTTTAACATTAAAAACGCAAGCGTTTTTTTGTATATGCGTTTGGTCGCGTTTATGAACGCATGCGTTTTTTTCTGCATGCGTTCATTTGCAGAAATGCAACATGTAGTAATTTTTGCGGCATTTTTTTTGCTGCAAAAAAAACCGCATGCGTTTTTTCACGGCAAAAAAACCTATTGATGTCTATGTAAATGCATTTTTAAGCACATGCGTTTGTTTGCATTAAAAACGCATGCATTTTTATTTAAAAAAAACAAAAAACACTGATATGCCACCCCCTACCATAAAGGTGATAAAGGGATCCTAACCCTAAAGGGATCCTAACCCTAACGGGATCCTAACCCTAATCCCTTTAGGGTTAGGATCAATTTAGGCTTAAGGTTAGGGGTAGGGTTAGGGTTAGGATCCCTTTAGGGTTATGATCCCTAACCCTAACTATTTCTGTTTATAGTGGGTTTTTTACTTTATTTTGATGATTGGCAGCTGTCACACATTTCTAAGCATGCGTTTAAAAAAACGCAAACGCATGAAAAAACGCATGTAAACGCGTCAAAACACCGCGTTTTTTTCACCACATGCAAAAACGCATGCGTAAAAAAAAACGCAGCGTTTGCACGCGTTTACATGCGTTTTTTCACCATGCGTTTTTTTTTAAACGCATGCGTTTTGAAACGCAAGTGTGAAACCAGCCTTAGTGGCCAGTGTCAGGCAGCTGCTACAAAGGCAAATAAAATAATGGGATGCATTAAAAGAGGCATAGATGCTCATGAGGAGAACATAATTTTACCTCTATACAAGTCACTAGTTCGACCACACTTAGAATACTGTGCACAGTTCTGGTCTCCGGTGTATAAGAAAGACATAGCTGAACTGGAGCGGGTGCAGATAAGAGCGACCAAGGTTATTAGAGGACTGGGGGTCTGCAATACCAAGATAGGTTATTACACTTGGGGCTATTTAGTTTGGAAAAACAAAGGCTAAGGGGTGATCTTATGTTAATGTATAAATATATGAGGGGACAGTACAAAGACCTTTCTGATGATCTTTTTAATCATAGACCTGAGACAGGGACAAGGTGGCATCCTCTGCGTCTGGAGGAAAGAAGGTTTAGGCATAATAACAGACGCGGATTCTTTACTGTAAGAGCAGTGAGACTATGGAACTCTCTGCCGCATGATGTTGTAATGAGTGATTCATTACTTAAATTTAAGAGGGGACTGGATACCTTTCTTGAAAAGTATAATGTTACAGGTTATGTATACTAGATTCCCTGATAGGGTGTTGATCCAGGGAACTAGTCTGATTGCCGTATGTGGAGTCGGGAGGGAATTTTTTTCCCCAAAGTGGAGCTTATTATTTGCCACATGGTTTTTTTTTGCCTTCCTCTGGATCAACATGTTAGGGCATGTTAGGTTAGGCTATGGGTTGAACTAGATGGACTTAAAGTCTTCCTTCAACCTTAATAACTATGTTACTATGTTACTCATATGCAAGTCACATGTAGTGATGAGCGAATATACTCGGTACTCAAGATTTCCCGAGCACGCTCGGGTGTCCTCGGAGATTTAGTTTTCAGCACCACAGCTGAATGATTTACTTCTGTTAGCCAGCTTGATTACATGTGGGGATTCCCTAGCAACCAAGCAACCCCCACATGTGCTTATGCTGGCTAACAGATATAAATCATTCAGCGGCGGCGCTGAGAACTAAATCTCCGAGCCCTTACAAATACTCGGAGGGCACCCGAGCGTGCTTAGGAAATCTCGAGTACCGAGTATATTCGCTCATCACTAGTCACATTCTGTCCATTTCCTTGTGATCCTCCTTGAGATGGTTCTACTCCTACATTGGAGTCCAGCTGTGTTTAATTAAACTGATAGGACTTGATTTGGAAAGGAGCACACCTGTCTATATAAGACTTCACAGTGCATGTCAGACCAAATGAGAATCGTAAGGTCAAAGGAACTGGCCAAGGAGCTCTGAGACAGAGTTGTGGCAAGGTGCAGATCTGGCCAAGGTTACAACAGAATTTCTGCAGGACTCAAGGTTCCTAAGAGCACAGTGGCCTCCATAATCCTTAAATGGAAGAAGTTTGGGACCACCATAAGTCTTCCTAGACCCGGCCGTCCAGCCAGACTGAGCAATCATGGGAGAAGAGTTTTGGTGAGAAAGGTAAAGATGAACCCCAAGATCACTGTGGCTGAGCTCCAGCGATGCAGTAGGGAGATGGGAGAAAGTTCCAGAAAGTCAACTATCACTGCAGCCTCCATCAGTCAGGCCTTTATGGCTAAAAAAACACATGAAGGACTTCCAGACTGCGAGAAATAAGATTCTCTGGACTGATGAGATGAAGATAGACCTTTTTGGTAATAATTCTAAGCGGTATGTGTGGAGAAAACCAGACACTGCTCATCACCTGCCCAATACAATCCCATCAGTGAAGCATGGTGGTGGCAGCATCATGCTATGGGGGTGTTTTTCAGCTGCAAGGGCAGGACGACTGGTTGTCATTGAAGGAAACATGAATGCAGCCAAGTACAGAGATAACCTGGATGAAAACCTCTTCCAGAAGTGCTCTGGACCTCAGACTTGGCCGAAGGTTCGCCTTCCAACAAGACAATGACCCTAAGCACACAGCTAAAATAACAAAGGAGCAGCTTCAGAACAACTCTGTGACCATTCCTGACCGGCCCAACCAGAGCCCTGACCTAAACCCAATGGAGCATCTCTGGAGAGACCTGAAAATGGCGTCCACCAACGTTCACCATCCAACCTGATGGAACTGGAGAGGATCTGCAAGGAAGAATGGCCGAGGATTCCCAAATCCAGGGGTGAAAAACTTGTTGCATCATTCCTAAGAAGACTCATGGCTGTACTATCTCAAAAGGGGCTTCTCCTTAATACTGAGCAAAGGATATGAATACTTATTCTTATAACCATGTGATATTTTGATTTTTTATTTTTTTTTTTTATAAATTTGCAAAAATTTCTACATTTCTGTTTTTTTTTTTTGTCAAGATGGGGTGCAGAGTGAACATTAATGAGAAAAAAATAACTTTTTAGAATTTACCAAATGGTTGCAATGAAACATAGAGTGAGAAATTTAAATGGGTTTGAATAATTTCTGTACCCACTGTATATACATCCTCTCCATCTCAAGCACTCCTCTACGATCCACAGTCATATACAGCTTGACCAAGGAGCTGGTCATTCATATTAATCGCACTTAGTTTTTTCTCTCATCTGTTACAGCTGCACATTGTCATTCATTCCTACACATATCGTTCCCGTCACATGGCAGGATGGGCTCCACGTATGCACAGAGTAGCCTCTCATTGTCTAATCCCTTATTACACATATTGCAGGTGTCGTGTCGCCTAGGATAACGAGTCTCTCGTGTTTCTTCCTATCGTTCCCTTCACCACTGGTCTTCAGTTTAGTTCTGTGCAGACGGGAGCTGGGTTGGCGACTCGCCCTTAAAATCAGTTAATGCACAAGACTGCCTCTTTATAGGAAACCTCATGTCTCCTAAGCTGGGTCATTGAATCATCCTGGTTAGTGTTCCACCTCCATGGTGACACGTTTCACACATTTAAGCACTTTACAATGTTTTTTTGATCTATAATTATATAGTTTTATTGTATATCTTGGTATATATGTTATTCGGATATTTTGGTCGATACCGATGCCCTTTTGTAAGTATTTAAAGTCAAATACTGTGATGATAGAAGTGTCTTGATACAGGGGTCCAAGAGCCTCAAAATGCATTGTATTCATTGATATCTTGTTGTCAGTAAAGGAGAAAGAGACAGCGTCCAATTCAGGTGGAAAAAAACTTCAAGGTTCCATTTACTCTGCCCTAGATGTGATGTTTCGACATAAAATAGACATAAGGCTGGTCAAAATGTTGCATTTATGGCAGAATAAATGTGACCTTGAAGTTTTTTTTCACCTGAATTGGATGCTGTCTCGTTCTGCTTTTGAATTTTTTCCAAGTGGACTCCTTGGAACTTTTTTTGATGGTGCGTCCTTTCAGTGCCTATGTGCCCTTTGTAATTGTCCAATATTTGAATGCTGCCAGCTACCTTCCTTTTTATTCTTGCCAATAAATAAATCTTCCCCAACTTTTTGCATTGTTATATAGTCAACTATTCTGATTATAGTTGTGAGGGTATTCCTTGTTGTGGGGTTTTCATCTATATACTTCCTACTTTGAAGAAGACAATCCCGACATCATTACTGCAACTTCATCAGGCTGGCAGGAAGGGCTCATCCATCCACAGGTATCAGAGGAGCCAGGGTGTGCCAAGAAAACATTCCCAACACCATCAGGCTAGCAGGAAGAGCTTATCCATCTGCACGTATCAGAGGAGCCAGGGTGTGCCAAGAAAACATTCCCGACACCATCAGCCTGCGAGAAAGGGTTCAACTTTCCACAAGTATCAGAGGAGCCAAGGTGTGCTAAGTACACATTTCCAACACCATCCAGCTGGTAGAAAGGGCTTATCCACAGGTATCGGAGGAGCCAGGGAGTGCCAAGAAAACATTCCATACACTCAAACTCCAACTTTACCAGCTTGCACTGTTGTTACCTGAAGAAGGGTTCATAGCTTTACGCTGCTTGCTACTGATGTTTTACCATCAGAGCGCATCAGAACTCTGGATTCATCTGACCAGGTGATGTTTTTCCATTGCTCGGTAATACGGTGTTTTAAGTCCTTTTCCCTCTGAAGTGCTGTGTTTCTGTTTTGCTTGACTTCACTGAGAGTTTGTGCTAAGAAAGGACATGTTGTGCGTTCAAACAAGTTGGAGCACGAGCAGTATTTAGCTGCAATTTTCTCTGCTGTTCACTAGTTGTTAGATTCTTGACATCTTCCTCCAACCTCTTTCTTGACTGGTTGTTTATGTCCACAAGATCGTTTTGTGCTGGATGTGTTTCTTGAACAAGTTATTCTCATTACAGTCTTGACGGAAATTTGACTGTATATGTTCAACACCATTGCAGGAGGAAACCACACAAGGTCGACAGGTTTTGAGGTATTGACCCCACTAGTCTATCATCGATGACTTTTGCAAGAATGAATGCATGCATAAATCTTTACAGCTACATTTTTCACTAATGCAACTAAAAAACACAGCATGGAAGCAGTAGATACAAAATATGATTTTTTTTTTTTAAGCCAGTTTTCAAAATTGCTTTATTTATTCCGTATAGATGTATTATAGCAATAAATATTGGTTTAGGAGGTGAATAGAGCCTTTAATTAGAATAACAGTGTGATATGTTATGTGGGTATCATTTTGTGTATATTTATATTTTACTGAGTTTCATAGTGTTCTCTTGTTGCCCTGCATCATTCTGTGTATTCCCCATATTGTCTAGCATCTCAATTACCTTCCAAAAGGCTGATAATTGAATTGGCTCACTTACTGTCTGCAGCCTGACTGTATCTATGTCTCTTGATGACCCCCTTTAGTGCCTTAATCCCCGAGGTACCTTTGTCAGGTCTGGGAGGCCTGAAAACCACCCCAACCTATCTGACTACCCCTAGACATAAGGAGGGGGCTGGGGAGGACTGGAGCTTGGAAGTCAGTTCCTATGTGGTGAGGATGGTGTGAACACAGCACGTCAGAGAGAAAGGGAAGCATATGGATTTTTTATCCTCTGCTGGATTATTGGACTCTCATCTCCTTGGACATTTTATCCTGTTACTGAACTGCATTCATGTTCTGGACTATTGTATCCTCAGTGTGGTGGATTGTTTATGGACCTTTTAGTTTTGGCTATAATAAAGGTCTTGGGATTGTTCCCACTTCCCTCGCTCTGTTGATTGTGTGGTATCGGAGAAGGACCCTGTGACAAACAGATTCTGTAATATTTAAGCATTATATTATAACAAGATCTGTTCAACAAGACTGACCCATAATAAATATGGAGACAAAAAGTGAGATGAATAAACTACAGGCCCTGGAACCTTCCATACATCATTGGGGAAATGTGTGGTGTGCAAGACGTTCTCCTTGATAGTCGCTGATGATAACCTTCTCACCCAGTGTCTGCTTAGGCTCAACAGTGATCAAAACTAATCTGGTTAGCTTCTATGATCAGCAACTTTCTGCACTACAGCTGCTTTCAAACTACAACTCCCAACTTGCCTGGACAGGTGCGTGACAGCCAGAAAATGCAGGGAGTCATCGTTTTACAATAGCTAACGTGTCAAAAGTTTCAGATTTCTTTTCAGGGACGAGGTATGTCCCAGATTAGCCTGGGGTAAAACTGTCAATGTTGTGTAGCTGGATTTATCATGGGCATTGGATACTGTGTCACATAAAATGAGCATGCCGCTCATTTTCTCATGAAGATGGCCTAAATCCATGCGGTTCTTAAGGGTAATTACATCATAGACTTTTGCTCGGGCTCCACATCTTGGCAGATGTTTTTGTTAGAAAATAAAGAGGTTATGCACTACCAGGACAACCCGCTTCTTGATCAAAATGTTTGGCCACCATAAAATAAGGCTTGTACTCGCCTATTGTGTCGGCAATGTTCCCGAAGTGTCAGCACTCTCTCCCCTGGACTCTCGTGCGGTGTTGTAACGTGATGCTGGCGCCAAATCAGCGCTGGCATTACTGAACCCGCCTTTGGACAAATTCAAACGTGAAGAGGAAGTCTGGGCTGCAGCTGATCTCGGACTTCCTTTTCCTGCTCAATTCGACAGGAGGCGGGGACAGTGACACCAGCACTGATTGGATGCCAGCGTCACATGTCACAACAACAGCATGGGAGAGTGAGTGCTGGCACCATTGGAGCAGCGCCAGCGCAGGAGGTGAGTATAAGCATTATTTTAGGGGGGCCAAGCGTGGGGTATGAGAAGAAGTTGTCCAAGTAGTGGACAACTTCTTAGAGGCAAATAAAATTGATTTGAGTATGTTTATGTATGTATAGATACAAATTTGATTAGATTTTATTGACTACTGGTTTGATACTTTTGTGTGTAATTAAAAAAAAGAAAAGCATCTTGATTTGTTGATCACTGATACATGCTTTGTTCCCTTTCTGGATGTTTCATACAGAAATTAGTAAAGTGTGAAATAATTTATGGAATTGTTTTCTATTTTCAGATGAAGACAGTAGGAAAGATTCACAAATAAATGTCCTTTTACCTCTCCGCGATGAAGTGGAAGATAAGGAATCACCGATTGACAAAAAAGGAACTGAACATGGACTGGATAAATCTTTTGCATGTTCTGAATGTGGACAACATTTTAAAAAGAAATCTCATCTTTCCAAGCACAAGTGCATTTACAAAGATATAAAGACATTCTCATGTTCAGAATGTGGGAAATGTTTTGCTTATCAATCTCTTCTTGCTGTACACGAGAGAGTTCACACAGGAGAGAGGCCATTTTCATGCTTGGAATGTGGGAAACGTTTTACGCAGAAGGCAAGTCTCAGTATGCATCAGAGAACTCATGCAGGGGTGAAGCAGTTTTCTTGCTTACAGTGTGGAAAACTATTTACTCGTAAATCAAAATTAGTTGATCATTTAAGAACGCACACAGGGGAGAAGCCATTTTCATGCTCAGAATGTGAAAAAAGTTTCACCCGGAAATCCTATTTGGTTGATCATGTAAGAACTCACACAGGGGAGAAGCCATTTTCATGTTCAGTATGTGGAAAATGTTTTAGCCAGAAAACGTCTCTTACCCTACATCAAAGACTTCACACTGGGGAGAAGCCATATTTATGTCCTGAACGCGGCAAAGATTTTAGACATAACTCCGGTTTAGTGGAACATCTGATAAATGAAATACCGGAGAGGCCATTTCCGTGCTCAGAATGTGAGAAAAAGTTTACTCAGAAATCAAGTCTTTTGGAACATGTAAAAATTCACACAGGGGAGAAACCATATACATGTACAGAATGTGATAAAAGTTTTAGGCACAAATCAAGTCTTGTAGAGCATCGAAGAACTCACACAGGGGAGAAGCCATTCTCATGTCTACAATGTAAGAAATCTTTCGCTTATAGAAAAGGTTTAGTCTTACATCAGAGAACTCACACAGGAGTGAAGCCATTTTCTTGCTCAGAATGTGGAAAACGTTTTACCTACAAGTGCAATCTCATTAGACATCAGAGAAGGCACATAGAAGAGAAACACCTTTAATGTTTGTTAGAGATAGGGCAAATGCTTGGCTAAAATATAGAAAACCATCACTGCTTAACATCAAGAGATTTTTGTGGTGATTTCACTTGCCATGTGATTTCACTTGCCATGGCTGGCTATCAGTCTAAGGCCAGTCTCACACGTCCAGATAATTCCGGTACCGGAAAAATCGGTACCGGAATTGTCCGTGTGCTCACGTAGCACATCAGTGTGGCACACGTGCGGCATCCGTGTGCCGACTGGGTACCACACGCACCGTGCAGGAGACAGCGCTACAGTTAAGCGCTGTCCCCTGCATCTGGTGCTGAAGCCGCTATTCATTTCTTCTCTCCAGCAGCGTTCGCTGGAGAGAAGATATGAAAAATCTTTTTTTTTTTTTTTTTTTTGGGTGTTTAAAAAAAAAAGATCCTTGTCCCCAACCCCCTCCCACCTCCTGTGCGCCCCCCCGCTGTTAGTAAAATACTTACCCGGCTCCCTCGCTGCTTCCTGTCCTCGCCGCAGCTTCTCCTGTATGAGCGGTCACGTGGTGCCGCCCATTACAGTGATGAATATGCGGCTCCACCCCTATGGGAGGTGGAGCCGCATATTCATCACTGTAATGGGCGGCACCACGTGACCGCTCATACAGGACAAGCAGCGACGCTGAGAGGATGCAAGCACCGAGGGAGCTGGGTAAGTATTTTAATGCCAGCGGGTGGGCACACAGGGGGTGGGAGGGGGCAGATTACCGGCAACTTTATTTTAAAAACAAAAATAAATTTAAAAAAAGATTCATTCCTTCTTTCCAGCGAACGCTGCTGGAGAGAAGAAATGAATGGGGCTTCAGCACCACACGCGGGGGGAACAGCGCTTACAGTAGCGTTGTCTCCTGCACAGCACACGGACTGCACACGGACAACATCCGTGTGCGGTACGTGTTTTAAACGGACCCATTGACTTTAATGGGTTTTGTAATACGTGCACTCCCACGAACACTGACATGTCAACGTGTTTTCCAAACAGACACATGGTCCGTGAAAACACGCTGACATGTGCAGAGACGCATTGATTTTAATGTGTCTACGTGAGTCAGTGTCTCTGGTATGTGAGGAAACTGTCACCTCACGTACCGGAGCCACTGATGTGTGAAACCGTCCTAAGAGAGGCAAAGAGTAAGGCCGTTTTCACGCATCCATGAAACTAACTGTTCTTTCATCTGAAGACCTCGTCTCACCCCTCAATCTGAGTGAACTGTTTTATATAGATCTATGACTCAATTAGCTCAGGTCAGGAAACCTGGATTTGGGTGAAATCTTTTGGGTCGAATGTTTCACAGATGTGCGAAACTGAACCAAAATATTGCTTGTCAGTTTATTAGTGACTGACAATAATACTTTCTCGTATCAAAGCATTTTAGAAGTGATCAAATGATCACACTGTGTGCTGCCTTAGAGGGAAATAAAGAACTTAAAAAAAATTAACTGTAAATAAAAAATAAAATAAAAATATATATTTATCATAGGTAATTTTATATTTCAAGAATACAAAAATGTTTATAGTATCGCTGCACGTGTTATTTAAATTGCACAATAAACAACTAAAAAACCCGCCTTTTGTAGTTGATTCTGGTTTTTTGTCACGTATATGTCTCTCGCAACCCTTTCCTGAAAAAAAAAAAATAATGTACCCAAATATGTGTGTAATAAAATATTATAAGTTCGAAAAAATTGAAACAATGTAGCAAATAGACGAGGACAAAATTGTTGCCACCTTTTTTTAAAGATATGAAAACTTCCGATGGTCACTGAAATCATTTGAAACTGACAACAGTAATTTTATATTTTTTATATTTAATTTTAGTAAATAATAATAATTATAATCAGATTTCGTGGCAGAATTCTGGTCCTTCAGGAAAATTTTAAAGAGGGCTGTTCACAAAATTTTTCATGTTGAACTGGACTCTCCATGTACTAGTGGCTGCAGAGTTGAAAAAAACAGGGTTTTTTTTGCCTCTGTTGTAAAGATATTAGCAATCAAATATTTGGCAACTAATGAGTTAGTTAAACCAAATGGTTTTTTAAGATAGTTTTCAGTGGGGGAGTGTACGTCTTTTCCCAGTATGACGCTGACCAATCATATGCAGGCATCATCACGCATCCTGCAGTTCTATGTTACTAACTGCATATGATTGGTCAGCGGTACACAGGGAGAAGAAGTAACGGCACCCAGTGAAAACTGTCTGATAACACTCACTTAGATTTAACTAAAGTTAACTCATTAGGTGTTAAATATTTGATTGCTAGTATCTACACAACAGAGAGACTAAATAAAAATTATAAAGAAATATGCTCTGCAGCCCATATTACATGCTTTGTCTAATTCAGCATGAAAAAAACTGATGAAAGGTCCTCTTTAAAAGAAAACAAAACTATTAAAAATGCCCTGGAATAAAATGATGGGTTACCCTAGAAAAGATTTAAATTAATTTTACCATGTAGAGAAGTGAAACTACAGAGCGTCCTGTAGTTATCACAAGTGTCTGCAGACTTGTAATCAGTCAGTCGCCTATTTACAGGGTACAAAGTAGTCACTGTGCTGTTTGTTGTCATGGTGTTTACCACACAGAACATGGGGCAAAGAAAGCCGAGGAGAGAGTGGTCTCAGGAGATTAGGAAGAATATTATAGACAAACATGTTCCAGATAAAGGCTATAAGAATAAGATGTCTCCTACAGCCGGATGTTCATGTTATTAGTGCTGCACATATCCAGAAGTGTAAGGTCTATGGGGCTGTAGTGGTCTTCCCTGGAGGCAGCCACATGAGGAAATAGGTCACAAATTGAAGAGATGGATAATACAAAGGGGAACCACAAACGAGATTAGAGGAGAACTCCAAATCCAACAGTGTGAGGTCTCACCAAGTGGCGAGAAAATTCAACTCAGACGCAGTCACCATAACATTTTGGTGACTATATTTTGTTTAGGTTTAGCATACGTTTTTTGCGAAAGTATAAGGTTATATTTGTTTCTAAGCTTTTCGCAATTTTCAAGTTTTACAATCTTATTCCCTTAAGCCAGAGAGAGATGTCACACAAAATAGTTAATAACTACCATTTCCCACACGTCTATTTTACATCTGCATCATTTATGAAACATATATTTTTTTGCTAGGAAGTTAGAAGGGGTTGATCAGCGATTTCTTATTTTTCCAACAAAATTTACAAAAACACTTTTTCTTGGACCACATCACATTTGAAGTGACTTTGAGGGGCCTATATGACAGAAAATACCCAAAAGTGACACCATTCAATATAACTGTACCACTCAAAGTGCTCAAAACCACCTTCAAGAAGTGTATTAACCCTGCAGGTGCTTTACAGGAATGTAGAAGGAAAAAAATGAACATTTTATTTTTTTTTTTTTTCATAAAATTGTTGGTTTTGACCCAAATTATTTATTTTTACAATTGTAACAGGAGAAAATGGACCCCACAATTTGTTGCATGATTTCTCCTGAGTACGCCAATACCCCATATGTAGTGGAAAACTGCTGTTTGGGTGCACGGCAAGGCTCGGAAGGGAAGGAACACTGTTTAACTTTTTGAGAAGAAAATTGGCTGGAATCGAGAGTGTTTGCAGAGCCCCTTATATGAGCAAACAGTGGAAACTCCCCATGAGTCACCCATTTTGTAAACTACACCCCTCAGGGAATGTAATTAGAGGTGTGAGAACCTTGAACCCAGAGGTGCTTCATAGAATTTTCTAATGTTGAGGCTTGAAGTTGAAAGAAAATAAACTTATGCCACAAAAACGTTGGTTTTGTCCCAAATTTTTCATTTTCACAAAGGTAATATGATAAAATGGACCATACAATTTGTTGTGCAGTTTATTTTGAGCACACTGATACCCAGTATGTGTTGGAAAACTACTGTTTGGGTGCACGCCAGGTCTCGGAAGGAAGGAGCACCAACTGAATTCTGGAGCTCAATTTAGGCATCGTCATGTCATATTTGACGAGCCCCTGACATGCCAAAACAGCATAAACCCCACAAGTGACCCCATTTTGGAAACTACAACTCTTGAGGAATTCATTTAGGGGTGTAGTGAGCATTATTATCCTTCAGCTGATTCACAGAATTGTATTGGTTGGATTAGGCTGAGTAAATGGAAAGTTAACATTTTTTTCTACTAAAATTTTGCTTTGGGCCCAAATTTTTAATTTTCAAAAGGAATAATAGGAGAAAATGAATGGGGGAATTTGTTACGTAATTAGTCCTGAGTACGCCGAAACCCCATATGTGGTCGAAAAGTACTTTTCCGGCACCGTGCAAAGCTCAGAAGGGAAGAAGCGCCATATTGGAGTTTAGATCTAGAATGGTTTGATGGTGCCATGTCACATTGGCAGAGCCCCTGAGGTGCCAGAACAGCAGAAACCCCAATGAAGTGATTATATTTTCCAAACTACACACTTGATGAATTCATCTAGGGGCGCAGTAATTATATTGACACCACGTGTGCTTCACAGAATTTTATAACATTGGGCAGTGAAGAAAGAATACCGTAATTAAATTTTTATCACTAAAATGTTTCATCCCCAAGTTTTTAATTTTTATAAGGGCTAATAGAAAAAAATGGAACTGACAGTTTGTTGTGCAATTTCTCCTGAGTGCGCCAATACCCTACATGTAATCAGGAACTATTTTACAGGCACAGTGCCTGAGAAGTAGTTTTTGACCACATGTGGGGTATCTGTGTACTCAGGAGAAATTGCACTACAAAATTTGGTGTCTATTTATTCCTGCTATCCTTGTGAAAATAACAAAATTATGGGCTAAAACATTTCTGTGGGAAAAATGTGATTTTTTTATTTTCACAGCTAAACACTATAAAGTTCTGTGAATCACTTTGAAATTCAAGGTGCTCCCCACACATCTAGATAAATTCCTTGAGGGGGGTCTAGTGTTTAAAATGGGGTAATTTGTGGGTGGTTTCCACTGTTTATGCACATCAGGGCTCTCCAAACACGACATATCATCGAGTCTCGATTACAGCCATTTTTTTGTGTTCAAAAAGTCAAACGATGGTCCTTCCCTTCCGAGCCCTGCAATGCTCAAAATTAGTAGTTTTTCCCTACATATGGGATATCAGCATTCTCAGAAAAACTTGCACAGCAAATTTTGGGGTCCATTTTTTCCTGTTACTCAACGTGTGAACATACTATAATGTGACACTTTTCAGAATCATAAAATTTGGCCTGGTCATGAAGGTGAAAACAGGCTTTGAGGGGGTAAGAGGTAAGGATGCTTGTTTACATTTGAAACTAGTTGGATTTTCTACTATTATTCCTGGTGAATTATAACGTTTTAATTATATTAATAAAAAGCATTATTTTAACACTTTGGAGTTGCAACAATTTTTATGAAATAATATTACCCAGTTGAATGTTTTGCCAAGAAGCACCAAGAGTTATTGCTGCTGTATGGAGGACGTGCGCTGGTTGCCATTTTTCTTTTTGTGTCTTTCAAAAGTACCACTCATCCCACAAAAAAAAAACCAAAGCTCTCACAAGGCAATGAGGAAGGAAAATAAAAAGTTATGGCTCTTGGAATAAGGGGAGGAAAAAAAAAATTAAAAACTGAAAATATCCCTGGGGGATTAGAGGTAAAAGACCTATCAGAAACAACAGTGCAGCCATAAAATCTTTTCGGAGTAATGATAAAGAGTTACTGCAGGCAGGAATAAAATACAAATGGAGACAATGTGCAACACTCCAAGTAATCCATGGAAACAGAAGCTTTACCATCTCCTCCCCAGACGGAGGATAGGGTCTTCTACAATATCTAACACAACAACTCCCTCAATAAACCAGGATCTTCTCCTGATCTGAACAGCTTACATGGATTACAACTAACATTCCAAGTCATAAAACCAAGAATGTCCTCTACAATAACCGTTATATAGAATTATCTCTTTTATTCCTGGATCTTCTGGGCCAAACAACAAATGTTTATCGCTCTTACTGGTTTCCCTATTAATTATGTTACCTGAGGGATCACAATATCTACAGAAACGGATCACAATGATATAATCTCATTCTACATGAATAAAAGGCATCTTCTGCAACAACTTATGAATAGAGATGGGCAGACACCTGGATGTTCGGGTCTGGTCAGTTCGGCAGAACAGTTACAAAAGTTCCCAAACTAGAACCCAAACCTGAGTAGCCATGAGTGTGGACCGTATATTCCTCACCCTGATCCTCCTTTCTCCCACAATGCCAAGTTCTCTGAGGCAACTGATCTCACACTTGGACACGTCGAAGAGTTCACATTTTCCATTTAGAGCTTCTGGCCTCTCTCCCTGTCCACTTGAAGTGGGGTAAGAGGAGATAGCATGTAGTGATGCCCAAATATTTGAACAGCCACAAAGGTGACAGTGGAAATGTGTCACAAGAGGTGGATGATGATGAGTCACAATTGCCAGAAAGTCAGGAGGAGGAGCAGGGTGCGGATGTGGAAGACGAGGTGGTGGATGACATAGTGACTGAACCAACCTGGCAGGAGGACATGCAGAGCGAGGACAGCAGCACACAGGGGGAGGGAGGCGTAGCAGCCCAACAGGCAGGAAGAAGCAATGTGGTGGCCACAGACAGAAGGCGGGCAACTGTTACTTGTAACACCAACACTACAGAAGATGGAAGTACAACTGTTAGGTCTTTCTTGAGTCTGGTTGTTTTTTAAATACTCTGCCAATAACCCCAAACAGGCCATTTGCACCACCTGCCATGCCCGTGTAACACCCCTGGTAACCGGTTGTTACAATGATGTTGCCTTCCTTTCGGGGAGGGCGATATGCTTGGAGGCAAGAAGAATTCTCTTTATCAGTTAAGCACCTACACACAGCATATTCTGAATCCAGGCCAGAAGGGGGAGCTCAGGACCAGTACTCAGGGGAGATTCCCTAAGCTTTAAGTGTTCTGGCCTGGAGGAGGAGTTAGTTAGTTGGTCCAGGGAGACCAAGGAGTCAGTTGGAGAGAGACACTGAGGAGAAAGGAAGTCTAAAGCAGAGAGCAGACTACGGAGCCGTGCAGCCAGGACTGAGCTGCGGCTCCAGGGAAGGACGAAAACCCGAGGGGTTGTTGTATGTAATGGAGCAATTAAGGGAAGAAGCACAGGAGTGGAAAAGGGCTCAGAGGGGAACTGTGACCGGGCACCCTCTGCCGAAGCACAGAAACCGGGCACCGTGAGCCCGAGGCTTTAGTAGGACACTTAGCAGAACCGGAGGGCTTAGAACTGTATGTGATTTGCCCACACCACACCTGGAGGTGAAGCAGCACCTGAAGAGCCCGGGTCATGATAGACACCCTGTAAAATGGTTCAAGCTGCCCATCATATGGGTACCTGTTCTAGGACAGGAGTAAGAGGACTTGCCGGCAAGCTACAGGCAGCATGGACCTCGCATGTTAGTGTAAGTAGGAAGTCTTACGGACCTCGCCTGGGAGAGGGATCACCTTTGCCTCCATGCCGGTCGGACCACATCACCACCCGTGCGTGGTATCCTGGACTGTGGACTGCTTCTACCAGTAAACCAGTGAAAAAGTGTACAGTACCAACCCACCAATACCTAAAAAAAGAGGATATATATATATATACCTCATAGAATAATAATAATATGTATAAGTGGAATATGGCCCATACACAAGGGAATGAGGGCAAACCACTCGGGATAGATAATGACCAACAACAAAAAAGAACCAGGGATAAAGGAAAGAAAAAATAATAATAAATAAATAATGATAATGATAATCTAGTATTGAGGACAAAATAATATATAGAAAATGCCTTTATTTAGATATTTATGACAATGGCACTAACACTGTGCCTGTACTTGGAGACAAGAGATATATAAAAGAATAAAAATTTTTAAAATAATATATATATTTTTAAGGACGGACTGTATAAAATTGGAGTTAAGCCTTAGGATGAGACATACACCAGCCCAATAAAAATGTAGCTATCCAAACATTCACCAGTATACATACAAAATGGGAAAAATAATTACAAAAAAGGTAATAATTAAGTATGTGCAACCACGCAAAGAAAAAAGTGCATAGTGCTAAGCAAGATACGTGCACATCCTCCTGACGAAGGATTAGCGTCCGAAACGCGCGTCGGGGTGCTCTGTATCTTGGAGGGACGGACGATTACAGGTACTGTCAAGGTAAAAATATATGTCTTTATACACTTTTGTACTTTTATATATTCTTATGCTGTGAAACAATAAGTTTTTTCCCTTCGCTTGCTAATGCAAATTTAACTGTATTTAAGATGGCTGCCAGTATTCACCTTTGCCCCACTTTCATTCGGCTGAAGAAACAAGTTACACATTCCAGAACCCAAGTATCATTTCTCTGGAATTCGAAACTTAACAAGATGTGGACAAAGGAAGATTCATCAGATGACGTCAGAGCCAACCAGAAGGACTGAATACTAGATACATTGCTTAAACCCCGCCTAACCCCGCCCTCTGCACACCTTCCCCCAATAGATCATGTAATATTGTGTATCAGGAAATAAAGTTCAGTAGTTGCTGTGAGGTTACCACTACGTGTGGAAGCATAAGCAGGCAATGAGTTTGAACCAGCATTTTGTCTGACTCATTCTTCACTCCGGTACCACTGCTTTAAATCTGATTTGGAATGACTGGTGGATGAAGGGTATTGTCGTGACGACCCCGACAATTTGGCGCCCAACGTGGGGCTAGAGAGCGAGTGAGGATCGCTGCAGCTGCTGATACAGAATAGGTTAAATTCTTCTGGACTCAGCGCGTACTGAACCAAGGACAGAATATACACAACTCCATATTCTTCAGCGCAGCTGGCCCCCCTTTCTCTGGCCCGCAGCACAAAGAGAAGAAGTCACAAACAATTCGCGCAGGGGTTCACCCCTCCCATCAGCCTCAAACACACAGATAAGAATTTACAGCATTCCTCAACACAAAAGAAGAAAAACAACAACGCAGCTATTTGACTCCCCCCTCCCATGGGGTGTTTTGGAAAACCACAGTAACGGAATACAGCAATTCTCAGACTCAATTAATTTCTACAAAACCTTCACACAATTCCTATGCCAGAACACCTCAGAAAAACCAATGATTGAGATATTTTATAACCAAACACGGGCTCTGCATCCTTTCATCTTTCCTCTCCATCAACCTTTTTCCTCGTTCTTTAAACCTCGCGCAACTCGCAGATGAGCTTGCACTTGTTCTAACAGTCCTTCATCTTTCAACATTCTTGACTGCCTTCTTGCCCTCCCGTGACTCTACTATTGTCTTGACTTCCACAGCATCCTCATCTAACTCGTGGGGCACGGACTTCTTCTGCCATAAGAGACGCAACATGACTCACAGAATACTATGCCCTGCTGCAGCCCAGGATCACTGACAGCGGTAACAACACAGGTTTCCCATAAAAAAAAAACAACACGGAGCCTCGCGTTCGACGTGTTATGAATAAAGAGCCTCGCGCTCGATATCCTGTCCCTAACCCCTGAACACCCGTGATTAACAGTCTACCCTGTCACGATATTCTAACCAGTCGGGAGGCGGTCTCCTAGTGAGAGCCCTCCACAGAAAAACAGGTGGTCCCCTCTCGGGACGTCTTAATTACCTAGTTGGTACAATATCACAGAGGCTGCGTCTCCTATCCCTTCTCAAAGCCGCCCCCAATCCACAAACTTCCTCAATCTTTCACTCTATCACTACTAGGCAACAGTCACGGGTAGGGTGGTTGAATGGAGTACAATGACCGGTGGAGGAGGTGTGGTGTACACGAGGACGCGCAGAGTGCGACGTCTCTCAGTTGCTGGTTCGAAGCGTGGCACGGGATCGCGCTCGGTCTCACCACTCGACCGGTCACTCCCCAGACCCAAGGAGACCACAGACTAACCAATAACGGCTGAAACACTAGCAAGTGTGACACATACATAGTATGCGTTCTCCACTTACCGTGTTTAGAGGGTGATCAGTCCTCGAGGTCAGCCACTACGGGTGTCGTCCACGGACGTCCAGGCATGGGTCCAGGGGGTCTCGGATCGCGGGCCACGCCCCACGTTGGTTGCGCCAAATTGGGGGGCCAGCTGCGCTGAAGAATATGGAGTTGTGTATATTCTGTCCTTGGTTCAGTACGCGCTGAGTCCAGAAGAATTTAACCTATTCTGTATCAGCAGCTGCAGCGATCTTTACTCGCTCTCTAGTCCCCCTTCCCCCGCAGCTTCAAGGACAAAACTCCCAGCTCGCTTCCTTATCAGTGGCCCAAGAAACAGATTTCAGCTCCAGCCCCCTCCCTTACACGAATCCAGTCTCATACTCCAATATTTATTTTAACCCTGTGTCTGGAAATCTCTCTCGCCATGTTAATTCTCAGACCAAGACAAGACAGATGGACTTGTAAATATTGCGGTCAGACAAACCCAGACTGGAGAAATACTTGTATAATCTGTGTTGCAACCCAACCTAAGTGAATTACACTGATTCCTGTCCAGATAAGATCACATGTAGTGATATAAGAAGCTGACACAGGATAGTGGGTAGTGGGGGACATTAATTTTGGGAGTAGGCTGACAGTAATCCTTTTGGGAAGGAGCTGTAGACCAGCATGTCATGTCACCCCCAACCGGTCATCTAGTCACCCCCACCACCAGAGAACCAACCACATCAGGTAGTGTAGGACAGATACAGGAGTATTATCCCTGGAAGCCCTCTGACTAGCTAGCTACGCTAAAATAATTGGCTGACCCTGAGAACAAACCTTTCCCATTTTACAGACAAAGACAATATGATGGATGTATAAGTGCACCTGAGCAGACCTAGAGAGTTGGTGAGCCAAGATGATGGTCAGATGGTATTTATGTTATATAACCCCTATGTAGATGAGTATAATGAGATGTGTACAGTTAGGGTCAGAAATATTTGGACAGTGACACAATTTTCGCGAGTTGGGCTCTGCATGCCACCACATTGGATTTGAAATGAAACCTCTACAACAGAATTCAAGTGCAGATTGTAACGTTTAATTTAAAGGGTTGAACAAAAATATCTGATAGAAAATGTAGGAATTGTACACATTTCTTTACAAACACTCCACATTTTAGGAGGTCAAAAGTAATTGGACAAAAAGATTGTAAAGCAGTTAATACAAGAGAAGATAGTATTCTGCTACAGATGGATCTGGATAAGTTGGAAACTTGGGCTGAAAGGTGGCAGATGAGGTTTAACAATGATAAATGTAAGGTTATACACATGGGAAGAAGGAATCAATGTCACCATTACACACTGAATGGGAAACCACTGGGTAAATCTGACAGGGAGAAGGACTTGGGGATCCTTGTTAATGATAAACTTACCTGGAGCAGCCAGTGCCAGGCAGCAGCTGCCAAGGCAAACAGGATCATGGGGTGCATTAAAAGAGGTCTGGATACACATGATGAGAGCATTATACTGCCTCTGTACAAATCCCTAGTTAGACCGCACATGGAGTACTGTGTCCAGTTTTGGGCACCGGTGCTCAGGAAGGATATAATGGAACTAGAGAGAGTACAAAGGAGGGCAACAAAATTAATAAAGGGGATGGGAGAACTACAATACCCAGATAGATTAGCGAAATTAGGATTATTTATTCTAGAAAAAAGACGACTGAGGGGCGATCTAATAACCATGTATAAGTATATAAGGGGACAATACAAATATCTCGCTGAGGATCTGTTTATACCAAGGAAGGTGACGGGCACAAGGGGGCATTCTTTGCGTCTGGAGGAGAGAAGGTTTTTCCACCAACATAGAAGAGGATTCTTTACTGTTAGGGCAGTGAGAATCTGGAATTGCTTGCCTGAGGAGGTGGTGATGGCGAACTCAGTTGAGGGGTTCAAGAGAGGCCTGGATGTCTTCCTGGAGCAGAACAATATTGTATCATACAATTAGGTTCTGTAGAAGGACGTAGATCTGGGGATTTATTATGATGGAATATAGGCTGAACTGGATGGACAAATGTCTTTTTTCGGCCTTACTAACTATGTTACTATGTTACTATGTTAAATAAACATAACCCAAACAAAATATTTTTATTTTCAATATTTTGTTGCAAATCCTTTGGAGGCAATCACTGCCTTAAGTCTGGAACCCATGGACATCACCAAACGCTGGGTTTCCTCCTTCTTAATGCTTTGCCAGGCCTTTACAGCCGCAGCCTTCAGGTCTTGCTTGTTTGTGGGTCTTTCCGTCTTAAGTCTGGATTTCAGCAAGTGAAATGCATGCTCAATTGGGTTTAGATCTGGAGATTGACTTGGCCATTGCAGAATGTTCCACTTTTTGGCACTCATGAACTCCTGGGTAGCTTTGGCTGTATGCTTGGGGTCATTGTCCATCTGTACTATGAAGCGCCGTCCAATCAACTTTGCAGCATTTGGCTGAATCTGGGCTGAAAGTATATCCCGGTACACTTCAGAATTCATCCAGCTACTCTTGTCTGCTCTTATGTCATCAATAAACACAAGTGACCCAATGCCATTGAAAGCCATGCATGCCCATGCCATCACGTTGCCTCCACCATGTTTTACAGAGGATGTGGTGTGCCTTGGATCATGTGCCATTCCCTTTCTTCTCCAAACTTTTTTCTCCCCATCATTCTGGTACAGGTTGATCTTTGTCTCATCTGTCCATAGAATACTTTTCCAGAACTGAGCTGGCTTCTCGAGGTGTTTTTCTGCAAATTTAACTCTGGCCTGTCTATTTTTGGTATTGATGAATGGTTTGCATCTAGATGTGAACCCTTTGTATTTACTGTCATGGAGCCTTCTCTTTACTGTTGACTTAGAGACAGATACACCTACTTCACTGAGAGTGTTCTGGACTTCAGTTGATGTTGTGAACGGGTTCTTCTTAAATTAAGTATGCGGCGATCATCCACCACTGTTGTCATCCGTGGACGCCCAGGCCTTTTTGAGTTCCCAAGCTCACCAGTCAATTCCTTTTTTCTCAGAATGTACCCAACTGTTGATTTTGCTACTCCAAGCATGTCTGCTATCTCTCTGATGGATTTTTTCTTTTTTTTCAGCCTCAGGATGTTCTGCTTCACCTCAATTGAGAGTTCCTTTGACTGCATGTTGTCTGCTCACAGCAACAGCTTCCAAATGCAAAACCACACACCTGGAATCCACCCCTGACCTTTTAACTACTTCATTGATTGCAGGTTAACGAGGGAGACGCCTTCAGAGTTAATTGCAGCCCTTAGAGTCCATTGTCCAATTACTTTTGGTCCCTTGAAAAGAGGACGCTATGCATTACAGAGCTATGATTCCTAAACCCTTTCTCCGATTTGGATGTGGAAACTATCATATTGCAGCTGGGAGTGTGCACTTTCAGCCCATATTATATATATAATTGTATTTCTGAACATATTTTTGTAAACAGCTAAAATAACAAAACTTGTGTCACTGTCCAAATATTTCTGGCCCTAACTGTATCTCACATGTCCTTTCCCAATCAGTTTAAAAAAAAAAAAATATATAGGGGGGATAGTGTCTCTAACCCTGGCAGTTAGAATATCCCTATGTCACGTTGCTTCAGTATGTGGGTAATTTTTTTTGTTTTGTTGTGTGCACGGACAGAGCAGGAAGCCATTGTTGCCACTGTTAGTTTTCACAAGTATCTGGCAGATCTGAACTGTCGGGTTTCGGCCTTGAAACTTCGGTTCTGCCTTGGTCAATTGATATTTTTGGGTCACTGTCTCCTTCAGGGTGCCAGACACCTCACAGAAGAAAGAAAAGAAATAGCCGTCAGCTCCCTTCCATTCCCAAAAGATGAGACTGAACTCCAACGTTTCCTTGGACTATGTACTTATTGTTGTCAGTGGATACCGGACGCATCCCGCATAATGTTACCTCTCTACAAGGCCCTGAAAGACTGTTCAAGATATGCTGATGATTTTGGCAGATTTCACACTGGATACGCTGTTACTACAGAAGATACTGTAGTGCACGCAGCTGCACTCCCTCCCTCCCTCATTGTCAGCACAAGAAGCAGAACGTCAGGATCTGTCTGCTGCATGTGTTCTGGCCAAAGACAGGCGGGCTGATAAATACACGGACTCACAGTATGCATTTGGTATTGCTCATGATTTCGGAGCCTATGAGCCAATCGAGGGTTTGTTACTACTGCCGGGACTCCAGTGAAGAATGTTGAAGCTGTTAAAGCCCTCATGGACTCAATCGAATTACCTACTCAGGTGGCCATTATCAAAGTTAAGGAGCACGGTACTATGGAACAGGCCACAGACTGTTGGTAACGCCTCTGCGGATATGCAAGCAAAAGCTGCTGCTCTCCTAACTGGTGACCACACGCTCTCAGCGTAAACAGTTACAAGAAACACTGACTCTACAGGAACCTGATGATCTATGACAGACTGAGGTTTTCTACCGGACCCCGCAAGACCGCTTAATGACGATGCAGAGAATGTCTCCAAAGGAAGAAGTGAAGCAGTGGAAAGCTGATGGAGCACGTATGGACATGGTCGCTGGAAAAAGGACCAACTTGTGTGTCTCCCTAAGCGGATGTACCCTGCTATTGTCACGTGGGCGCATGGGCCCACACATCGAGGTATCTGTCAGACCTGCAAACCCGGTCAACTTCAACGTGTAACCCCGAAGCACCTTGCTAAGCCCGACTATCCTTTCCAAAGGCTCCAGGTGGACCACATCACGTTGCCTAAGTCTGAAGGTATGAATATTGTCTGGTGGTTGTCGATATGTTCTCCAGTTGGCCAGAAGCATTCCCCGTTACCAACGTGACTGCAAAGACCACAGCAAAGAAACTGATGATAGAAGTTATATGCAGATATGGTGTTCCAGAAGTTGCTGAAAGTGACCAAGGCCCTGCCTTTTCTTCTCATGTATCAGGAGGTTCTGACAATGCTTGGATCCACTGTAGCCCTCCATACTCTCCGCAATCCAGTGGGAAAGTTAAGAGGCTGAACGGTACACTGAAGGGACAATTGACCAAAATGATGCAGGAGACTACGGCTCCATGGCCAGGGCTCTTACACATTCGTACTACCCCTATTTCAAAACATAGCCTGTCCCCATATGAGATATTGTTTGGTGCTAGGTTCTCAGTTGTAAATTTTCAGTCTCAGTAGTTGTCAGAAGAAACTTACCGTGCTGTTCAATATGTTATTCAGCTTAGTAAAAAATGTTGCTAACACCCATGTTTTAGTTTCTTTTTCCCTTCCAGATTCAGCAGAAACCGATATTGGTCACAATTTGAAGCCTGGTGGTCTTATGGTCGTGAAAAGCTATGTCAGTAAAACTTGAAGGAAAGAGCACCTGAATCCACGCTTCACACTGTAAAAGAGACCGGACCAGCGCCTAGTCGCAGCAGTGATTAAAGAAAAATGTTGTTGTTGTTTTTGGTCCTAGGGCCAGGGGTCATCCTCGCCCCTACCTTTCCGGCCCCTATTGTAAATAAGAATTCCTGTGCCACTATTCTCTGGGTAAACCTAACGGCCCCGGTAAATATCTGGTGATTTGATTTCTGCGATGTAGTCAAGTGCCCCGAGACTCAGCGGGTGGTAGAGGGAATTATCCAGTATTATATATGTGTTACCAGAGATAACAATTGTACTGAGAAGATATTTTCATAATGTGTTTAATAGTGGATACTATGGGAATTTAGGCCATATACAGCTCCAGGATATTAGCTTCAGACTAACCAAGGCCCCCGTTACCAGTACAGCTAAAACAGGCCCAGGTGAACGTTTGCAAAATATAGTTAACGAAGCAATCCCCATTCCAGGTTTTAGTTGGCAAGAAGTCTTCTCCATAGAAACACAAACAGTCCCAAGGAAAAATTTATGGTTAGAATGGGTAAGATACAATGTAAGAGTCCAGAATATCTCTGTAGGATGTATTGCTTGTGCTGCAGCGAATACACATCTATACACACATGCATTGTTTTTTCCTGATGACAATACCACTACCTGTGTTATGAATCTGTTGAAGGGTCTAAAGTCCACTGATTGCTCAGATTATGTCCCACTAATTCATGAAGCACCTAAACTAAAGGTCCCAGGAGGGATAACTGTATTAGCTGATAATTATACCTGCTATAATTCCCACGACACTACAGGTACACCAGTAGGGGTCTTCGAGACAGGTTTCTGCAAAGAGAACAGTTCCCTAGATACTGATTTACTAGCTAATCATACACAGTATATGTACGACATTTATTGGTTATGTGGAGATGGTAAGCTCCGTCCTAGGTTGCCTAATGCCTGGACAGGTCAATGCACCCTTGTTAAACTAGCTGTGCAGTTCAAGATTTTACCTTGGGATCCGGAGACATCTGATGAATATACCAGAAAGAGGAGAAGTGTTGATCAGCTCCACATGAGTTATGAAGAAGATCCATTGGTATATGTCGATGGCATTGGAGTGCCAAGGGGGGTGCCTGACCAATTTAAGGCCCAGAATCAGATTTATGCTGGCTTTGCTTCCATAATCCCACAGGTGCAAATCAATAAAAATGTTGATTGGATCAATTACATATATTACAGTGAACAAAGGTTTGTCAATTTTACCCGTGATGCTTTCCAGGGTATAGTTGAGGAATTGAGCCCTAACACTAGAATGACCCTCCAAAACCGACTAGCCCTTGATATGATCTTAGCTGAGAAAGGAGGAGTCTGTGGGATGGTGGGAGAGGAATGTTGTACCTATATCCCTCAGAACTCTGGGGTAAATGGAAAGACCATGATAGCCCTTAAAAAGTTAAATGGGTTAGCAGCAGAATTAAAATCTAATGCTGGAGTAGACACATCTTTCTTTTCCGGTTGGTTGGGTGGGCTCAAAGGATTCCTTCAACAAGCTTGTCTAATACTGATTGCTTTTCTTGTAGTTGGATCGATAATTCTCTGTTGTGTTATTCCCCTGTATAAAAAGGTTATCACTAAGGCAACTCTGACTGGCACCTTCCTTAACCAAGAAGTACACTCACCAGAGTACGATAGTACTGATCCAGGGGAGATCCCCAAGTATGTCCCCCTCAAGAAGATAGACAAAACCCCTTACTCTCAGATGATGCAAAGAGATTTAGTTTAGGGACAGCGGGAGAACTCCATGTGAAGCTAGTGAAGGGTTCAGCTGCCTGGAGGCCTCTCTCAAGGGGAGAGCTTCTGAGGTGTCTGGATGAAGAAATCCACCTCCCCTTTCCCCATCACATGGACAGTCTCGAAGGATCTTTCTTCTTAGGGAAAAACTTAGTGTTTAGGGGGGATTGTCAAGGTAAAAATATATGTCTTTATACACTTTTGTACTTTTATATATTCTTATGCTGTGAAACAATAAGTTTTTTTCCCTTCGCTTGCTAATGCAAATGTAACTGTATTTAAGATGGCTGCCAGTATTCACCTTTGCCCCACTTTCATTCGGCTGAAGAAACAAGTTACACATTCCAGAACCCAAGTATCATTTCTCTGGAATTCGAAACTTAACAAGATGTGGACAAAGGAAGATTCATCAGATGATGTCAGAGCCAACCAGAAGGACTGAATACTAGATACATTGCTTAAACCCCGCCTAACCCCACACTCTGCACACCTTCCCCCAATAGATCATGTAATATTGTGTATCAGGAAATAAAGTTCAGTTGTTGCTGTGAGGTTACCACTACGTGTGGAAGCATAAGCAGGCAATGAGTTTGAACCAGCATTTTGTCTGACTCATTCTTCACTCCGGTACCACTGCTTTAAATCTGATTTGGAATGACTGGTGGATGAAGGGTATTGTCGTGACGACCCCGACAGTACTATTATTGATTTCCTGCATACCCTTTTACATTGGGTTTACCTCCCTTTGACACATCAGCCCTATAGATTGATGCACTTCGTATTAGTCCTTCTGTGGTGTTCAATGAACCTAGGCATATCCAACTACACTGTGTATTTTACATGTCATAACCTCCCACTATTTCTTTGGCCACTTTATCACTTTACTATTGTGGATCCTGTCACGATTCCCCTGACCGCTGTCACCAATGGGTCAGGATTCACACCGTGACCGTCACCCCTACGTCACGGATTGAGGTGACTTTAGGCCAACAGACGGCTATCACATGTGCAGGGGGGCTTATCTTAGTTATCCCTCCACTCCACGATGTGATGAAAAACCACACACAAGGCTATTGACCTCTTGCTTACAGCAGGGGCTTATTCTAGGTATCCCACTGCTTTCAATATACCACAAACTGCAGGGATTTATGTATATCCCGCTTACAGTTCCACTTAACACTTGCAGCCCTCTGGCGCCCCCTTACTCTCAGGTCAGATTAGGTACTGCACCCTGGGTAATTAGTCGCCAGGAAGGCTGCCTGCTATGTACTGGCTATTGGGCACGCTGCAGCGACGCGATAACTACTCCCACTCAGGCAGGAACGATAATTATCAAACCCGCAGTTGCTTCAGCATAATCCAACAGTCAGCGCACTTTCGCTGCCACCAGCTTCGATTAAACGGGTCCGAAGCTAACCCAACACAACAGTAAGAGTAGCGTATTTCCCTTCAGAAGACAGGGTAAGTTTAGAGCATGGATGAACGAACTAATATATAATAGTATATTCCATTGAAATTAATTAGGCAGTGCTTTAGCAAAAATATTTTATAAAGAAGTTACAAATGAGACAATTGCAAATATGTACAAGGGTAATTATGAAATAAACAGGGTTTAAATGAGAAAAGTAACACTCACATGTTCAACACATTGCAGGCAACCAGGCTAGGGCAGTTTTTCCCATACGTCCCAGCTCATTTGGACGTGAGCAGGGCTCTTCCAGGACAAGACAAGAAATCAAGCAGCAAGTGACTCCTCAGAGCCTGCCAGACACTTAAAACATTAAGGCTGTGACATCACAGAAAGGCTGGCTTATCCAGACCCTCCTCTCTCTACATTCTGCCTGAACTTTAAACTATTCTCTCTAATTTCTATAACTTCACTACAAAACACGTCATAGTTCTAACAAACCCATCAATCATCTCGGGTTAACGTGAGCATTCTAATGAGATCAAATATGTCCTATCTGGGATACATATTTATAGAGAAAACCCTACTTCTTTACCAGACGGAGTTAGAAGCCCGAGTCTCAAGGGATGGGTACCTACACCGAGTGGGAATACGAATATATATTTTCGTGTTCTTACCGTAAACATGGTGCATAATATCGTACCAAAACCAAACAAAGGATCTTTCATGAATTTTGGAGCCACTTTACCAGTTCTGACTAGTGAAGGTGGGAGGGGTGAGGGACTTTCCTCTGAGCCTGGAATTTACGACCCCAGGGCAATAAAACCCCCTTCTAGCATACAGTCCGTAGCCCAGAGAGAAACAAGTAGAGTCAGCTAGTGAAGGGGGGGTTTAGCCCACCTCATGAGCTGACGAGCAACTAAACTTATATGATATTTCATACCATATCGTGACACCTCCCCCTTTTGGTGTGCGCTAGGGAGGCAGTACCTCACGGTATGCCTCCATGGGCACCTCAGTAGGTTCACCCTGGCGGGAGAGTCCATTTGCATTCCCATGCTCTTTGCCCGTTTTATGTTCAATGGTGAAGTCAAACTGCTGAAGGGCAAGGCTCCAGCGTAGCAACCTGCCGTTGGTTCCACACATGGCATTTAGCCAGCGCAGAGGGTTGTGGTCGGTCACCACAGTGAAGGTGTGACCGTACAAGTAGGGCTGCAAGCGCTGCAGGGCCCAGACTATGGCCAGGCACTCCTTCTCGATGGTGGAGTAGGCCACTTCCCTCGGCAAAAGTTTCCGGCTCAGGTATAACACGGGGTTCTCTTGGTCCTCCGAGTCAACCTGGCTGAGTACAGCACCAAGGCCAAACTCGCTGGCGTCGGTCTGCACCAAGAACGGTCGACTGCTGTCGACTGCTTTCAACACAGGGGCGTTGCACAGTGCAGTTTTCAACGCCTGGAAGGCCCCCTCACAGCCATCTGTCCAGTTGACAATGTGAGGTAGCTTCTTCCTGGTGAGGTCCGTCAAAGGTTTTGCCAGGCTACTATAGTGCTTTACGAAGCGCCTATAGTACCCTGCAGTGCCCAAGAAGGACATCACCTGTTTCTTGGTCACGGGAGTGGGCCAGTTCACGATCACTCCCACTTTGTCAGGCTCTGGCTTCAGGGTGTTCCCGCCTACCCGGTGCCCCAGGTAGTGAACCTCCCTCATGCCCATCTGACACTTTCCCGGCTTGATAGGCAGTCCTGCTTGGTGAATTCGCCTGAGCACCTCCTCGAGATGCTGCAGGTGTTCCTCCCAGGAGGAACTGAAGATGGCAATGTCATCCAAGTACGCCACGGCGTACGTCTCCAGTCCCTGAAGCAGGAGGTTGACCATCCGCTGGAAAGTGGCAGGGGCATTCTTCATGCCGAAGGGCATGACCGTGGACTCGTACAGTCCAAAGGGTGTGATAAAGGCGGACTTCTCCTGTGCCTCAGGGCTCAGAGGAATCTGCCAGTATCCTCGACTCAGATCCATTATTGTTAGGTAATTTGCACCAGCTAACTTCTCAAGCAGCTCCTCGATGCGTGGCATGGGGTGCGCGTCAGAGGCTATAATGGCGTTGAGCCCCCTGTAGTCCACGCAGAACCGTGTGGTCCGGTCCTTCTTTGGCACGAGAACTACAGGTGATGCCCACGCGCTCTTTGACCGTCGAATCACCCCCAGCTGTAACATCTCATTGATCTCTTGGCGCATAATCTGCTGCACCTGGTCAGAGATTCGATAGGGTGTTCGCCGTAGTGGGGCGTGATTCCCGGTGTCCACCTCGTGGACGGCTAACTCAGTCCTCCCAGGTCGGTTGGAGAACACGACCCGGAAGGGTTCCAGTGTGGTTTGCAACTGCAACCGCTGTGGTTCAGTTAACGAGGCGCTTACCTCCACGTCCTCAATGGACCCATTGGCCTTGGCTTGGGCCAGCATGTCCAGGAGGGTGTCTTCCTCACCGTCTTCGGGCAAGCTGCAGACCGGTAGGACGAAAGGTTCACGTTCGTGATGAGCCTTCATCATGTTGACGTGAAAGGCCTTTCGCCTACCCCGAGCGTGGTCAAGCGTGACCACGTAAGTGACCCTCCCAGGCTGCCTGAAGCTTATCCGTTGGTACGGGGACCAGCACCCACACCTTTTGACCCACGTGGTAGGTCTGCTCCCGGGCGTTCTGGTCGTACCAGTGCTTCTGATCAGCCTGAGCCTGCGTCATGTTGTCATGCACCAACTACGTCAAGGTCTGCATCTTGTCACGGAAGCGCATGACATACTCCACTATGGACACTTCAGAAGGGTCCGGCTCCTCTTCCCAGGATTCTCTTACCAACCCAAGGGGTCCCCGGACTCGCCTGCCGTACAGGAGCTCGAAGGGGGAGAACCCCGTCGAGGCCTGCGGAACTTCTCGGTAAGCGAACAGCAGGTGTGGGAGGTACCGCTCCCAGTCGCGCCCTTGAGTCTCAACCAGCATGCGTAGCATCTGTTTGAGGGTACCATTGAAGCGTTCACACAAGCCATTGGTCTGTGGGTGATACGCACTCGATACCAGGTGCTTCACCTGCATTCTCTTACAGAGAGCCTCCATTAGGCGAGACATAAATTGGGTCCCTTGATCAGTAAGCATTTCCCTGGGAAATCCTGCACGTAAAAAGATGGCCAACAGGGCATCCGCCACCTTATCTGCCCTAGTTGACGACAGAGCTACTGCCTCTGGGTACCGGGTAGCATAGTCTACCACAGTAAGGATGTATTGCTTTCCAGAGCTGCTGGGGACGGCCAGCGGGCCCACAATGTCCACCGCGATCCTCTGGAAAGGCTCCTCTATCACTGGCAAAGGGATCAGGGGAGCCTTAAGAGCAGGCCCCGCTTTCCCCACCCTTTGACAGGTGACACAGGAGCGGCAGTAGTTTGACACATCTGTCCCCATCTTAGGCCAATAGAAGTGTTGAGACAGCCGGGCCTTAGTTTTGCTGATCCCCAAGTGTCCAGCTAGCGGGATCTCATGGGCAATCCGCAACAACTCACCCCGGAATTGCTGTGGGACGACCAGCTGTCTTTCCCTCAACCACTCCTTTTGTGATTCTCCGGGTACTGTCTCCCGGTACAACCTACCTTGTTCCCAGAACACCTTCTCCTTATCGGTCTCGGAGAAGCGCGTCCCGGCGAGTTGTCTCAAACTCTCTAGGCTCGCATCTGTGTGCAGAGCGGCCTGAAACTCCTGGCTAGGGGAAGCCAAAAGCGACGTCAGGGTCCCTTCCCCACGGGAACCCTCTTGGACCTGCTCTGGGTCCACCTCTGGTTCAGTCACAGTGATGACTGAGGAGGGTCCGGAAGGCAGACAGTTATCTGCGTTCCGGGCACTCTGACTGCGGGTGACAGCAGCTACGTAGGCTGTCTCCCCGGGGGTTTCTACAGTCCCATCAGCCGGCGCTGCTATGGGCTCTACCTCCCCATCCACCCCCAACACTCTAGGGGCAGTGCTACTTATGGGCCAGTTACCTTCCTCGGTGGCACTGGTCACTTTCATGGCGTCACCTTCCTCGCGGTTCCCATGCATCTCCCCATTTCCTGTAGCACCGACACTTGCCCCTGTTAGGGGTTCCTCAGCCGTCTCACTCCGCAGAGCGACGTGGCTGGGCACGTCTGTACCTATGGACACATTAACCTTCACAGAAAAAGCATTATCAGGTTCAGCTGGCACAGGTACAACATTTTCACCATCAATCCTAGGGAAAAAATGGTCATTAGATGCATCATTACAAGATAAAGCATGGTCAGGTAACACATGCGATTTCCCATCATCATCATCATCAGGGTTAACTTTACCCTTATTAGAAGTTTGGGGAGGGGTGTCAGGGACGTAGTATGCAACCATCCTCCCCAAATCAGTCCCCAACAAAACATCAGTGGGCAAATTATCAGACAGCCCCACTTCCTTCACCCCGCTCCCGGCACCCCAATCAATAAAAACCCGGGCCATCGGTAAGGGACAGCTGATGCCCCCAATCCCAGTGACAGTTAGGGTTTTCCCCGGAATGATTTCTTCAGGGGCCGCCAGTTCGGGTCGGATGAGGGTTCGTTCAGCCCCGGTGTCCTTGAGGCCTGTAGCAACATGGCCTCCCACAGTGACGTGCTGTACGTTGTCACACACCCTCCCAACCACACCACCCACCAAAAGAACTGCTGCATTAGGCCCTGGGGCCTTGGCTTGGGTGTTCTTCTGCTTGGTTGGGCAGGAGAGACTGATATGACCAGTCTGATGGCAGGTGTAACACGTGCGAGGTTCAGTGGTAGGTCTGGTGCTGTTGGCCACGGGGCCAGGACCTCTGGTGTGTTGGCTGGCAGGGGTACTGGCGTTGGTTGCAGGCTTACCCCCTCTCCAGCTGGTGGTGACTGGCTTCCGCCCTTCCGATCTACGGTTGGCCTCATAGGCATCGGCAATCTGGGCTGCTTTCGTCACGTCTTTGGGTTCTCTGTCCATCACGAACTGTCGCACCTCAGCTGGGCAAAGATGAAAGAACTGGTCTTTGATCATCAGGTCTCGCAGCTGTGCAAAGGTGGTCACTGACAGTCCTTGGGTCCACTGGTCAAAGTGGGTCCCCAGTCCATGCACCACATCACTGTAACTGTCGTGTGGGCCACGTTGGAGGGTCCGGAACTTTCTACGGTACACCTCGGGTGTAAGCTGGTACTTGGCTATCAGAGCCTTTTTGATGGCCTCATAGTCACCATCTTGTTCTTGAGGGAGGGCAGCAAACGCCTCCAGAGCTTTACCTCTCAGCCCTGGTGTCAGGTATCGGGCCCATTCATCTGTAGGCAGCTGGTACTGCCTGCAGGCTTTCTCAAAGGCCCACAGAAAAGTGTCCAAGTCCCCATCCTTCTCCATAACAGGAAAGTGATCGGGCCGGGGCTTAGGTATCTGAGCACTGCTGGGCTCACGTCTCTGGGCGGTGGAGGGCATCCCCCCTGCCGGAGCATCTCCAGTTCATGTTCTCGCTGGGCTTGGCGCTCGGCTCTCTCAGCCTCCCGCTCGGCTCGCTGGGCCTGGGCCTCTCGCTCAGCTCGGGCCTCTCTCTCGGCTCGCTGGGCCTCTCACTCGGCTCTCTCCTGGTATTGCTGGATCAGCTGCAGACGTCTCTCTAGGTCATCTGCGGAACATTGTTGCAGAGCCAGCTGCAGGAGGAGGTCTGCACCCCCCTGGTTGCCAGTAGGGCCCGTATTCAGTGGTTGGACCTCTGCTGCAGCACCATATTCACTTGTGCTGGCTTCTGCGGCCTCTGGGCTCTGTGACCTGGCTTGGTCTGCTTCAAATTGCACCAGTTCAGCGACCATTTGAATCTTGGTCTTACCCTGGGGGTTCAGGCCATGGTACGTGCATATCCCAGCAAGAATGTCCTTCTTCTGCTGGTTGTACCAGGCTTCCCCTTTCGCAACCATGGTTGCCAAATAAAAGATAGGATAGAAAAACGAAGAGAAAGGGAAGGGATAATTACCAGTACGCAATTGTCTCACAGCTAAAAAGCACTGAGTTCGTTCTCCAAACTTATTTGCGCAGAGTCCTCGCAAGAACTTTCTGCAAGTTTTTAGTGAGAGGAATGATTACTCAAACCAAATCACTAATGCTCTAAGATATCCCACCGCCTAGCCACCAATTGTCACGATTCCCCTGACCGCTGTCACCAATGGGTCAGGATTCACACCGTGACCGTCACCCCTACGTCACGGATTGAGGTGACTTTAGGCCAACAGACGGCTATCACATGTGCAGGGGGGCTTATCTTAGTTATCCCTCCACTCCACGATGTGATGAAAAACCACACACAAGGCTATTGACCTCTTGCTTACAGCAGGGGCTTATTCTAGGTATGCCACTGCTTTCAATATACCACAAACTGCAGGGATTTATGTATATCCCGCTTACAGTTCCACTTAACACTTGCAGCCCTCTGGCGCCCCCTTACTCTCAGGTCAGATTAGGTACTGCACCCTGGGTAATTAGTCGCCAGGAAGGCTGCCTGCTATGTACTGGCTATTGGGCACGCTGCAGCGACGCGATAACTACTCCCACTCAGGCAGGAACGATAATTATCAAACCCGCAGTTGCTTCAGCATAATCCAACAGTCAGCGCACTTTCGCTGCCACCAGCTTCGATTAAACGGGTCCGAAGCTAACCCAACACAACAGTAACAGTAGCGTATTTCCCTTCAGAAGACAGGGTAAGTTTAGAGCATGGATGAACGAACTAATATATAATAGTATATTCCATTGAAATTAATTAGGCAGTGCGTTATCAAAAATATTTTATAAAGAAGTTACAAATGAGACAATTGCAAATATGTACAAGGGTAATTATGAAATAAACAGGGTTTAAATGAGAAAAGTAACACTCACATGTTCAACGCATTGCAGGCAACCAGGCTAGGGCAGTTTTTCCCATACGTCGCAGCTCATTTGGACGTGAGCATGAGCAGGGCTCTTCCAGGACAAGACAAGAAATCAAGCAGCAAGTGACTCCTCAGAGCCTGCCAGACACTTAAAACATTAAGGCTGTGACATCACAGAAAGGCTGGCTTATCCAGACCCTCATAGTAACATAGTAACATAGTAACATAGTTAGTAAGTCCGAAAAAAGACATTTGTCCATCCAGTTCAGCCTATATTCCATCATAATAAATCCCCAGATCTACGTCCTTCTACAGAACCTAATTGTATGATACAATATTGTTCTGCTCCAGGAAGACATCCAGGCCTCTCTTGAACCCCTCGACTGAGTTCGCCATCACCACCTCCTCAGGCAACCAATTCCAGATTCTCACTGCCCTAACAGTAAAGAATCCTCTTCTATGTTGGTGGAAAAACCTTCTCTCCTCCAGATGCAAAGAATGCCCCCTTGTGCCCGTCACCTTCCTTGGTATAAACAGATCCTCAGCGAGATATTTGTATTGTCCCCTTATATACTTACACATGGTTATTAGATCGCCCCTCAGTCGTCTTTTTTCTAGACTAAATAATCCTAATTTCGCTAAGCTATCTGGGTATTGTAGTTCTCCCATCCCCTTTATTAATTTTGTTGCCCTCCTTTGTACTCTCTCTAGTTCCATTATATCCTTCCTGAGCACCGGTGCCCAAAACTGGACACAGTACTCCATGTGCGGTCTAACTAGGGATTTGTACAGAGGCAGTATAATGCTCTCATCATGTGTATCCAGACCTCTTTTAATGCACCCCATGATCCTGTTTGCCTTGGCAGCTGCTGCCTGGCACTGGCTGCTCCAGGTAAGTTTATCATTAACTAGGATCCCCAAGTCCTTCTCCCTGTCAGATTTACCCAGTGGTTTCCCGTTCAGTGTGTAATGGTGACATTGATTCCTTCTTCCCATGTGTATAACCTTACATTTATCATTGTTAAACCTCATCTGCCACCTTTCAGCCCAAGTTTCCAACTTATCCAGATCCATCTGTAGCAGAATACTATCTTCTCTTGTATTAACTGCTTTACATAGTTTTGTATCATCTGCAAATATCGATATTTTACTGTGTAAACCTTCTACCAGATCATTAATGAATATGTTGAAGAGAACATGTCCCAATACTGACCCCTGCGGTACCCCACTGGTCACAGCGACCCAGTTAGAGACTATACCATTTATAACCACCCTCTGCTTTCTATCACTAAGCCAGTTACTAACCCATTTACACACATTTTCCCCCAGACCAAGCATTCTCATTTTGTGTACCAACCTCTTGTGCGGCACGGTATCAAACGCTTTGGAAAAATCGAGATATACCACGTCCAATGACTCACTGTGGTCCAGTCTATAGCTTACCTCTTCATAAAAACTGATTAGATTGGTTTGACAGGAGCGATTTCTCATAAACCCATGCTGATATGGAGTTAAACAGTTATTATCATTGAGATAATCCAGAATAACATCCCTCAGAAACCCTTCAAATATTTTACCAACAATAGAGGTTAGACTTACTGGCCTATAATTTCCAGGTTCACTTTTAGAGCCCTTTTTGAATATTGGCACCACATTTGCTATGCGCCAATCCTGCGGAACAGACCCTGTCGCTATAGAGTCCCTAAAAATAAGAAATAATGGTTTATCTATTACATTACTTAGTTCCCTTAGTACTCGTGGGTGTATGCCATCCGGACCCGGAGATTTATCTATTTTAATCTTATTTAGCCGGTTTCGCACCTCTTCTTGGGTTAGATTGGTGACCCTTAATATAGGGTTTTCATTGTTTCTTGGGATTTCACCTAGCATTTCATTTTCCACCGTGAATACCATGGAGAAGAAGGTGTTTAATATGTTAGCTTTTTCCTCGTCATCTACAACCATTCTTTCCTCACTATTTTTTAAGGGGCCTACATTTTCAGTTTTTATTCTTTTACTATTGATATAGTTGAAGAACAGTTTGGGATTAGTTTTACTCTCCTTAGCAATGTGCTTCTCTGTTTCCTTTTTGGCAGCTTTAATTAGTTTTTTAGATAAAGTATTTTTCTCCCTATAGTTTTTTAGAGCTTCAATGGTGCCATCCTGCTTTAGTAGTGCAAATGCTTTCTTTTTACTGTTAATTGCCTGTCTTACTTCTTTGTTTAGCCACATTGGGTTTTTCCTATTTCTAGTCCTTTTATTCCCACAAGGTATAAACCGCTTACACTGCCTATTTAGGATGTTCTTAAACATTTCCCATTTATTATCTGTATTCTTATTTCTGAGGATATTGTCCCAGTCTACCAGATTAAGGGCATCTCTAAGCTGGTCAAACTTTGCCTTCCTAAAGTTCAGTGTTTTTGTGACTCCCTGACAAGTCCCCCTAGTGAAAGACAGGTGAAACTGTACAATATTGTGGTCGCTATTTCCTAGATGCCCGACCACCTGCAGATTTGTTATTCTGTCAGGTCTATTAGATAGTATTAGGTCTAAAAGTGCTGCTCCTCTGGTTGGATTCTGCACCAATTGTGAAAGATAATTTTTCTTGGTTATTAGCAGAAACCTGTTGCCTTTATGGGTTTCACAGGTTTCTGTTTCCCAGTTAATATCCGGGTAGTTAAAGTCCCCCATAACCAGGACCTCATTATGGGTTGCAGCTTCATCTATCTGCTTTAGAAGTAGACTTTCCATGGTTTCTGTTATATTTGGGGGTTTGTAACAGACCCCAATGAGAATTTTGTTACCATTTTTCCCTCCATGAATTTCGACCCATATGGACTCGACATCCTCATTTCCTTCGCTAATATCCTCCCTTAAAGTGGACTTTAGACAAGACTTTACATAGAGACCCTCCTCTCTCTACATTCTGCCTAAACTTTAAACTATTCTCTCTAATTTCTATAACTTCACTACAAAACACATCATAGTTCTAACAAACCCATCAATCATCTCGGGTTAACGTGAGCATTCAAATGAGATCAAATATGTCCTATCTGGGATACATATTTACAGAGAAAACCCTACTTCTTTACCAGACGGAGTTAGAAGCCCGAGTCTCAAGGGATGGGTACCTACACCGAGTGGGAATACGAATATATATTTTCGTGTTCTTACCGTAAACATGGTGCATAATATCGTACCAAAACCAAACAAAGGATCTTTCATGAATTTTGGAGCCACTTTACCAGTTCTGACTAGTGAAGGTGGGACAGGTGAGGGACTTTCCTCTGAGCCTGGAATTTACGACCCCAGGGCAATAAAACCCCCTTCTAGCATACAGTCCGTAGCCCAGAGAGAAACAAGTAGAGTCAGCTAGTGAAGGGGGGGTTTAGCCCACCTCATGAGCTGACGAGCAACTAAACTTATATGATATTTCATACCATATCATGACAGATCCCATCATATTGCTGATTATTATCCTGCCCCTACATATATATATTTTTTTCACGCATCACATTTTTTTGTTTTCGGTTTGTATAGTGTTACTTTTCATATCCACCCTCTTTTGTATTGCTGTATATTTACATATATTTGGTATATGTTTTTTGGGGAATTTTTGCAAAAGTTTGCACATCTTTTTTTTCTATCTGATTGCAGGATTTATATATATTTACATATATTTAGTATATGTTTTTTGGGAATTTTTGCAAAACTTTACACACCTTTTTCTCTATCTGATTGCAGGATTTATTATTATGGAGATGTGGTTATTTTTGTGTACGTATCTTACTTAGCACTATGCACTTTTTTCTTTGCGTGGTTGCACATACTTAATTATTACCTTTTTTGTAATTATTTTTCCCTTTTTGTATGTATACTGGTGAATGTTTGGATAGCTACATTTTTATTGGGCTGGTGTATGTCTCATCCTAAGGCTTAACTCCAATTTTATACAGTCCGTCCTTAAAAATATATATATTATTTTAAACATTTTTTATTCTTTTATATATCTCTTGTCTCCAAGTACAGGCACAGTGTTAGTGCCATTGCCATATTTATCTAAATAAAGGCATTTTCTATATATTATTTGGTCCTCATTACTAGATTATCATTATTTTATTTATTTATTTATTTATTATTATTTTTTCTTTCCTTTATCCCTGGTTCTTTTTTGTTGTTGGTCATTACCAGTAAACCAGGTAAAGACTTAACAACTCTATGTCCTCCACTTATTTGCCAGCATACATCATCCTTGCCATACACCTTGGGAGTCCTGGGGACCTGTTGTGTGCAAGCCAATCCCCTGTCCATGGTGCATGTGAAAATGCCTCCTGCCCTGCACCTTTCATTGCACATGCTCAATTAGCACCATCATCAAGCACGCCCTCATCCTTGTCCCAGTGCAGTGTTCAGTTGTCCATACCCCAGTCCTTGGAACACAAGCACAAATACGCTGTCAATGCCTCACAGGCCACACTATTAAATTCACACATTTTTTGCTTGCGCTCGAAATGTTGCCTTTTAGGCTTGTGGAGACAGAACCTTATGGTGGGGGCCGTCCCAAGGTACTCGTTCCCCAGCTGCCACTATTTTTCCAGGTGTGCTGTCCCCGCTTTACACAACCACATGTCCCAGAACATTCGCTGTGTCCTCAACAATGCTGTTACTGGGAAAGTACACCTAACCACGGACACGTGGACATGTGCCTCTGGGCATGGTCGATACATCTTGCTGATGGCACACTGGGTTAACATACTGGAAGCCGGGACCCAGTCAGACCTTGGGATGGAACACATCCCCACGACGCCGAGGATTGAGGGCTCTACATCAATCAGGGTTGCCCTCACAGTGTACAGCTCCTGCACCTTCTCCTCTTCACCCGCTCTGAAAAAGCAGGCAGATCTGTGGCTGACACCGCTGAACCTCCAGCCAGGCATGGTCATGTGTGACAATGGCTGTAATCTGATGGCGACTCTGAGGTGAGGCGAGCTAACATACGTACCATGCCTGGCCCATGTGCTTAACCTCGTTTTTCAATGGCTTCTCAAAAGCTACCCAGAGCTGCCGTATCTCCTTGTCAAGGTACACCGGCTGTGTGCCCATTTCATAAAGTCAGCTTCAAATTCCTCCGCACTTGCTCTGCTTCAGCAGCGTTTGCAGCTTCCAGCTCACCGACTGTTGTGTGATGTCCCCACGCGTTGGAACTCTACCCTGCAGATGTTAGAAAGATTTGTTAGCTGAAGAGGGCAGTTGTTGACTATCAGAATCAACAAGGCCATTGGTATTCAGTTCAGACTCCACACATAAGACCTCAGGAGTGGACATGGATGTTAGACATATGTACCATCCTCCAATACTTTGATCACTCCACCAAGATGGTGAGCGGCAATGACACCATAATTAGCATCACCATCCCACTTCTTTGTGTTCTGAAATGTTCTTTGCTCACTATCAAAGAGGATGCATTGCAGGGGGAGATTGATGAGATTGATCAAGGAACCATACATGGTGAATACGCACAGCCCACCCACATCTCATCCCAACGTGGATTGGGTGACAATGAGAAAGAGGAGGAGAAAGAACAGGAGCTATTTTCATGCGCTATAGACTACAAACACAACTGTTATACCGTCTGTTCAGCGTGGATGACATGAGGACAGGGAAGAGGAGGAGGAGGACAGCATGGTCAGTAGTCCTCTTGTTGAGAACACGGAAGTCTTGCCTGTTAGCAGCATGGCTGAGTTTATGTTATGCTGCCTTTTCCGTGACCCTCGCGTTCTCAAAAGTTTGCGTGACAGTCATTACTGGTTGGTGACACTTCTAGACCCACGCTACAAGGAGAACTTTCTGTCTCTTATTCCAGAGTCAGACAGGTGTACTAAAATGGTGCAGGACCAGAGGGCAGAATTATTAAAAAAATTCCCATCTGAAAACGCTGGCGGCAGAGGTCACAGTTCGTTGGACAACCAAGGAGTACAGGCAAGAGAGTCAGAACTCCAATCCAGCAAATGCAGGGAAAGACTGTAAAAGTTCTGGGAGAGTTTTCTCAGAGCCCCCATCACACAGGTCCTGAGGCGCGGGGTACTCTCACAAGGAGTGCAAAGTTTTGGAAGATGCGGAGGGAGTACCTTGATGACTATACCAACATCCTCCTTGATTCCTCAGTGCCTTATAATTATTGGGCATCCAAGCTGGACACGTGGCATGAACTGGCTCTGTACGCCTTGTAGGTCCTCGCCTGCCCTATGGCTAACATTTTGTCAGAGTGGGTATTTAGTGCCGCTGGGGGAATTATAACAGATAACCGCATCCGCCTGTCAACTGAAAATGCTGACAGGTTGACTCTTATAAAAATGAACAAGGGCTGGATTGGGCCAGACTTCTGTACACCACCGAATGTTAACAGCGAAAGAACTCTAATCCAGTGTCTTTTTTTGTTAACTCTATTACCATGCACCTCTTTACACCCACACATGGGTATACGCTTCGTGATTTCGACATTTTTTCTGTTGTCGTCCTCCTCCTTTTACTCATCCTCATCATCCACCACCACTAAATCTCCATGGTGACCGTGGTCCATGATGCAACAGCCATTTTATTGTGTCAAAGGGTGTTTTTTATGCCCGTAAAAAAAAATGTTTACATATTATGTTAATGTGTATCCCCCAGGGGCAATTGATTGTCAGCCCATACACTTAGTGTATGGGCATTACAAGTACAGGAGACCCACTCCTTTAAATTGGGAAAATAATTTTTAGGAGGCCATCCTCCACATCTCTTCAGACACTACCGATAGATCACCAGGCTGAACGTGTTCCGTGATGCAACAGTCAAGTTATTGTGTTAAAGGGTGTTTATGATGCCTGTAAAAAATATGTTTACACAGTATGTTGATGTGAACCCCCCAAGGGCATATTTGTTTTATGAAGCCCTCCTCCATGTTTCTTCCAAGGGGGATTGGCGTGCATGCAAATTTGGGGCAGGCCTTGCATTCACTGCATAGCCAAACAGTATGAGAGACCCAGTTCCTAATAATGGGAACTGTAGGGGTTCGTTACGCTGCTTCAGCAATGCAATTCTCCATTTTTGGGTCTTCATCCTCAACACTGCAATTCTCCAATGCAGGTTCTTCAGCCTCAACACTGCAATTCACTTCATAGGCAAACAGCATGGGCGTACCAACTTCCTAATAATGGGAACTTTGGTTTCATGGGGCCTTCCAGGACGTCTGTTTTTTGGGTTATTGGGGTGCATCCAAATTTGGAGCAGGCCTTGCATTCGCTTCATGGCCAAACTGTAGGAAAGTTAAAAAAAATCTAATAATAGGAACTTTGGTTTCATGTGGCCATCCACCATGTCTCTTCAAACTGTTTTTTGGGATGCGATAAACTTTGGGGCAGACCAGGCCTTGCATTCAACGCATGGGCAAACAGTATGGCAGTACCAAATAAATAAGAATGGGAACTTTGGTTTCATGTGGCCATCCAGGACGTCTATTCAATGGTTTATTGGGGTGCATCTAAATTTGGGTCATGCCTTGCATTCAATGCATAGGCAATACCAGTACAGGAGACACACTGTTTAATAACGGGAACAACAAAGTATAGCCGGCTAATGGCTCTCTAAGAATAGGGAGGACCAACTGCTGTCCCTTTAAGAAGATTAAAGTCCGCCTGATGGCCCTCCTCCTTTAACAGTCCCTCCTTCATAAATGAAACAGGATGTGTCTGATGATGTGTCACACCCCACATGGCCAGCTAAGGTTGTTCAATGTTACAATGACATTTCCCAGTGAATGCATTTGTCTTGGTTGAAAACAATGCTAAAGATGAAAAACTCATCAAAAACGCTGCATGTGAACATAGCCCAAGTGGTGGGGGAACATTTTTGTTTTGGGTTATTTATTTTACCTTATATACAAGTCATTACCCTGGAAAGGATATACCTCAACATATTTCCCAGGAAAATCCATTTTGGTTTCATTTTTGTATGTTTTAATGTGCGCCTGTAAAAGTGACATAAAATGGTACCAGATATGTCAGTGACATATACAATTATTACAGTGTATGTGCATCTTACTGTACATGTATTTAATTATTAAAAAGATTATTTAAAAGAAAAAATGGTGTGAGACCCCGTGTAATTTTCTTAACCAGCAGAGGGAAAGCCGATGGCTGGGGGCAGATGTTTATAGCCTGGGAAGGGGGTAATACCCATTGAGCTTCCCAGGCTATTAATATTAGCTGAAAACTGTATACTTAGCTTTTACAGGTATACCATGTCAACTCACTCAAACCTTAGCGGGACCATGACTTGCTGTAAGCCACTTGCTTGGGGGCCCGTCCTGAAGCCAAGCTCAAGGAGGTTAAGATTGCTGAGATGCTAACGCTGGCCCAGAAGCAACAATTTAGTGAACTGCAGCAGAACCGGGACTTGCTCTCGGAGTTGCCAGGACGCACTCAGGACATTGAACATGACGTGCTAACAGAGCCGCATGTAAGGGTAAACCTCAAGGCCTACAGAATCCCCGAACCACACCGGGAGATAATCTGCAAGGAGGTGAAGAGAATGCTGGACCTCGGGGTGATAAAGGAATCAAGAAGTGGCTAGTCAAGTCCCATCGTCCTCGTATCGAAGCCCAATGGCGAGTGGCGATTTTGTAATGACTACTGCAGGCTCAATGAGGTGTCCAGTGTTGATGCGTACCCAGTGTCCGGCATGGATGAACTCACATGGGATGTTAAATACCTGGTGATGAGAATCAGGCAGTGTCTCTTGGGAGAGCAGGCACTCCAACTGTGCGGGTTAACTGCAGGGGAATCCTGCAGGGAAAGGACTCATATGGACTGTGTTTTCTTTGTTTTACCTTTATACCAGCAAGGCTTGGTTTATTTTGCTGAACCCACCAAGGTTGATAATATCCACAATAAACCAGCAGGTGATCATCTACCAGAATGTTTCCTCTGTCTACCAGAGAAAGCAGCGGAGTGTGTCAACCCCTCACAACATGTACAGAAAGCTGCACACACACTCTACTAATTGTATATGTCACTGACATCTATATATCTATCTATTCTATGTGTATAACCCATATATCTGTATCTATGTGTGTAATCCATCTCTTCTATACTTTCGGGCCACAATGTCATTTTAGAGTACGTGGCTGCTGAATTACCGGCTTTTCTTCTATCTATATATTATATATACACATATATGTGTGACACTGACATCTATAAATCTATATATTCAATGGGTATATATCTATTCTATCTATTCTAACCTGTCACTCTGTGGTTTTACTGTATGCGGTACATGAATTGCCGGCTTTTTATCTATAATAATAATAATAATCTTTATTTTTATATAGCGCTAACATATTCCGCAGTGCTTTACAGGTTGCACACATTATCATCACTGTCCCCGATGGGGCTCACAATCTAAATTCCCTATCAGTATGTCTTTGGAATGTGGGAGGAAACCGGAGAACCCTGAGGAAACCCACGTAAAACATGAGAACATACAAACTCTTTGCAGATGTTGTCCTTGGTGGGGCTTGAACACAGGACTCCAGCGCTGCAAGGCCACCATGCCGCCTCTATCTATCTATCTATCTATCTATCTATCTATCTATCTATCTATCTATCTATCTATTATCTATCTGGGATTTGGATGTTTTGCCCCCAGCAGTTCGCCCCCGGGTACATTTTGCCCTGTTTGTACCCTGTTTTGCCACGAGAATTTTGTGTTTGGATGTTTCGCCAGTTTGTCCTTGTGGTTCTTGTATTCCCATCCGTCATCAGTCCACGTCAAAAAAGTACTGTACAGGGTGCTTCACTTTTGTGACATGTTAAATCAACTGTTTCCATCTGACGTCACGGGGAACCTCTAGACTGCACTCCGTGACCCAAGGTAAGTATCATCCTGGGGGCCAAATGCAGGGGACGAAATGTGCGCAGGCAAAATGTACCCGGGGCGAACTGCTGGGGGCGAAACATCATATAACCTATCTATCTATTATCTATCTATCTATCTATCTATCTATCTATCTATCTATCTATCTATCTATCCATCATCTATTTATTATATATCTATTATCTATCTATTATCTATCTATCTATTATCTATCTATTATCTGTCTATCTATCTATTATCTATCTATCTTCTATCCATCATCTATTTATTATATATCTATTATTTATCTATCTACAGTATATATTATCTATCTATTATCTATCTATCTTCTACCTATCATCGATTTATTATATATCTATTATTTATCTATCTACAGTATATATTATCTATCTATTATTAATCTATCTTCTATCTATCATCTATTTATTATCTATCTATCTACAGTATATATTATCTATCTATCTATCTATCTATCTATCTACAGTATATATTATCTATCTATCTATCTATCTATCTATCTATCTATCTATCTATCTATCTTTTAGCTATCATCTATTTATTATATATCTATTATCTATCTACAGTATATATTATCTATCTATCTATCTTCTATCCATCATCTATTTATTATATATCTATTATTTATCTATCTACAGTATATATTAGATAGTGAGAGAAAAAGTATTGGTTATTCCGCTGCATTGTTGCATTGTGACATCATCACTTACCTTATATGGAAGCGGGCAGTGATGTCACACAGGTGAGTGATGATGTCACAATGTCACAATAGGACGGAACCTAAAAAACCCTCCGTTCCATCTCACTAGCTCGGACTTCGTATCTGTCTGTCTCCTGACAACACATACCTAGTCCTTCTCCTTGTGAGATTAGCGATTTACTTGCGATTTACTTGTGGAATAGCGAAATACTTCTGTATTAGCGAATTACATCTTATTAGTGGATTATTTCTGCATTAGCGGAACTTTTCTGCATTAGTGGATTACATCTGTATTAGTGGATTACTTCTGGATTTTCCTGAAGATCACTGACTGAGGACTTCATTTGGAGGTAAATCTATTTTATGTTGTTATTTATGAAACTAGAAGCTTTTATCTCATTATTTTTTCATGTATTCATGAAATTTGTATGTAAGATTTTGCGTTTGTTGCCTTTTTCTGACACCCGTAACGGTTTCATTTTCCGTGATTTGGGGCTGGGTGATGGATTATTTTTTGCACCCTGAGCTGTCGTTTTTACTGATACCATAATGGAGAACATACGATGTTTTGATCGCCTCTTAATGAACTTTATTGCAATGTTGCGGTGGCCAAAAAATTTAAATTTTGCATTTAGATATATTTTTTTTGTTACGCCGTTAGAGGAGATTAACGATGACAGGTGTGGGGGTCTGTCTTACCGAGTCACAAATGAAGAGGCGTTACGCCTTACTTACGGAGCGCTCAATAATATACTAATTAGGCATAGACAAGAGTCTTTTTCGGTAAAACAAGATTATAAAATTTATTAATTATGATCAAAAAAGATTTATATTGACCTTTGGCACAAGATTAGTTCAAAAGTTCTGACATGCAATGATCAACATCTTTATTATACAACTATATATACAGTCATGGCCAAAAGTATTGACACCCCTGCAATTCTGTCATATAATACTCAGTTTCTTCCTGAAAATGATTGCAAACACAAATTCTTTGGTATTATCTTTATTTAATTTGTCTTAAATGAAAAAACACAAAAGAAAATGAAGCAAAAAGCAAAACATTGATCATTTCACACAAAACTCCAAAAATGGGCCAGACAAAAGTATTGGCACCCTCAGCCTAATACTTGGTTGCACAACCTTTAGCCAAAATAATTGCGACCAACCGCTTCCGGTAACCATCAATGAGTTTCTTACAATGCTCTGCTGGAATTTTAGACCATTCTTCTTTGGCAAACTGCTCCAGGTCCCTGATATTTGAAGGGTGCCTTCTCCAAACTGCCATTTTTAGATCTCTCCACGGGTGTTCTATAGGATTCAGGTCTGGAGTCATTGCTGGCCGCCTTAGAAGTCTCCAGTGCTTTCTCTCAAACCATTTTCTAGTGCTTTTTGAAGTGTGTTTTGGGTCATTGTCCTGCTGGAAGACCCATGACCTCTGAGGGAGACCCAGCTTTCTCACACTGGGCCCTACATTATGCTGCAAAATTTGTTGGTAGTCTTCAGACTTCATAATGCCATGCACATGGTCAAGCAGTCCAGTGCCAGAGGCAGCAAAGCAACCCCAAAACATCAGGGAACCTCCGCCATGTTTGACTGTAGGGACCGTGTTCTTTTCTTTGAATGCCTCTTTTTTTCTCCTGTAAACTCAATGTTGATGCCTTTGTCCAAAAAGCTCTACTTTTGTCTCATCTGACCAGAGAACATTCTTCCAAAATGTTTTAGGCTTTTTCAGGTAAGTTTTGGCAAATTCCAGCCTGGCTTTTTTATGTCTCGGGGTAAGATTGAGTTTACAGGAGAAAAAAAAGAGGCATTCAAAGAAAAGAACACGGTCCCTACAGTCAAACATGGCGGAGGTTCCCTGATGTTTTGGGGTTGCTCGGCAGGGGGAGGAAAAATTCCGGTGTGCATCACAGACCAAAGTGCGTCCACTTGAAGAGTCTGGAAAAGTCCCTACCCCCACCGAGGTGCGGTCCTGTTTTATACACTTAAACCTGGATCTAGTTTGATCATGCATACTGGCATTTTTCTTATATAACTTATTATTGTACAAATCACGAGTTGTTATTGTGCAAATTCCATGCTTATCTTGTTATTCGCTCTGAGAATACTTTTTCTCATACTGCAAGCATGCTGCGCGTGCGTACATAGTTGTTGATGCCACATCTCCTCATGCACTACGAATAGGTCCCTCGGAGGGCACTTCCCCGCTTCCATTTTGTCTTTGTTTTACTCAGTTTATGGCAATAGATACATGAAATCGCTATCTACACATACATTCAGACATTCTTGTCTCATTTGTATCACAAACGGTCCTTGATATCATGTAACTATTTGCCATTACCATAGGTGACCATTAGGACCTTAGGTCTCCTACAGAACACTTTGTAAGCCATATAACAGCTCCATATTGACAACATGATAACTATTACCATGACCACTAGGAGTGGGTGGATTACCCAGTCCAACATTTTCTTAGCGGATGGCGAGTACCCAAGAAAAATATCATACCAATGATGAGAAGTGGCATCTGCTATTACTGAACCCATTTTAACCATTTTATTACTTATAATTGTAGTAGTGATTATATGATTTTGCAAACTTTGATTTAATTGCCTAATCATTTCTTTTCCCTCTGCGGATTGCTCAATTATTTGCTTTAGCCTAGTTAAATTCACATCCCAAGTCTGTATTTCTAAACGTTTTGGTTTCCATATAACATTACTACTTGTTTGTTGATTTGGAGTCAGTAGAAATGTGTCATTGTCCCAGATAAGGGTGGTTACATTTTGCAAACATCCTACAGAAGGGACTGTCATTTTAGGAATTATAGCTTCATTTGTAACTACACATACTTCTTGCGGAGCTATTTCTACTAACATTTTATAAGATATGGGCAAAATAGTAAATTCACATATATTTATACTATTTTGTAGCAGACATGGTTCATAAACTGCTGAGTGTAATCTACAAATTTTGCCTTCCAGATAGATAAATCATGAGTTTTGTTATTGTTATCAACATAAGGTCCATTGAATTTTGGCATCCAGAAAAATATATTCCCCGGAAGCCCCAACATCAATGGCAATACTATATACCTACACATTACCTGTATATCGTCAACATTATACATTTGAATTATTCCTGAACAAGTTGTATCACTGCAGACCATTTTAGGAGCTTCAATTTTAATCCAACTAGATATAGGAATAGTTTTGTTAAAAACAGTTCTCCAAATTTGTTCATTTCCTGTCATTAGCTGTGTTTGCATATTATTCTTTTGCTGTATTTGATATATAGTCTGCATAGTACAAATCGTCCATTTTACAATCCTAGTTATATTATTATTAGCTTCCCAAGCAAAATGATTTGATTTATTTTGCATATTTAACAAAAATGTATCAGCTTTCAGTTGTTGCTTCCAAGGGTGCCATATAGTAGGCATCCATTGTCCCTGGATAGTTAAAGCATCTTGTATGTTTTTACCAGCATTATGCATTCTATTAGCTAATGTCTCTATGTCAAAACCATTTAATGTTCCTGTTACTGCTCCATAACCCCCTAATAGGGCGTCAGACCATGCTCTTCTTATTCTTGAAGGACAAACAGGAGTGGGAGGAAACCGAATATTGGCAATTATTATAGTCTTTTCAGCCTGACGGCCTACTTTGACACATGATGATGGTAATCTTTTGATATGTCCAAGATCAATTTTTGATGCATTAACCTGTATTATTCTAAGATAATCTCTCCAATTTGGATAATACCTCTAAAGATCAGTGAAATATACTTTATCTGTCATATTGGAACACACTATAAATTTTGTTTGATTTAAACAAGATATAAAGCTGGTATCATTTAACCTTCTAGAAGTATAATTAGCGTATACTCGAGATTCGATTAGTCCAGTCGTTAAATTTAATTCCGTCATTTCAGCTTCCCAACATGCTATATTTTCTTCATGTGTTATCTTTACAGTTCCAGTTCCGTTGGTCAAATACTTGGCCAATACTTCCTTCCTGGATAATTATATGGAGCCGGTTCTTCAATTACAGGTCCATACATCCATACAGCACTGGTGTTAGATAAAGTTATATTTACAGTAGCCAGTATATCACTAAAGTTTTTTCTTTTTCCATCTTTCGTGTAATTGTAGACATTCCAATCACCGGGTGACCTCAAAGGTGGCACTCGCTCACTTGTTAATTGAACACCTGGAGTCCATGCTTTAACGATGTCCAAAAATACGCCTCCAAGGGTTCCACATACGATTAGGAAGGAAATCTGCAGAAATCAGAACATAACACTTTTATTCCCGCAAATAACATTTTTCCTGTGGGATATACTCCCATTTTTCTACACCTGGCCTCATGATCAGCAAGGTGCGGTCCCTGCCTACTGCAATTACCTCAGCTTCTGAAGGCGGTCCTTGAGCATTTTGTACCCAAATTTTAGCTCCAACATTAGTTACGTCAGAGGAGCCAAAACCTTCTGAGCCATTTTCTGTTTCTTCTCAATGATCAATGGCTCTGTTCCCAAATTTAACATCAATACTTTAATCTCTCCTTGATAATCTGCATCAATAATTCCTCCCACCACTATGGCCCCTTTTAATGCAAAACTGGAACGAGTAGCAATCTGACCATAGTGACCTTTAGGGATCTGACAACCCAATCCAGTGGAAATTGGAACCACCTTACCTGAAGGAATTACTGTTACATCTAGTGCACTCAAATCCAGTCCAGCTGACAGGGATCCTGGCCTCTTCATGAATTTTCCAGTAGATAATAGTCTCTACTACGTGTCCTTCATGTATTGTGAGATTGGGTGTCAGCATCCTCATCAGAGGAGTCATGGAATCAGTTATGGGCCTATTGTTTATTATCTGGAGGGCATCACTCAGATTATCCCTCCATTGCCAAAATGAAGTATCAGATTGGTTCAACTTTTTTAGGGTGACCTTTAGTAACCCATTCATTCTCTCTACTAACCCTGCTGCTTGAGGGTAATAAGGCATGTGATATACCCATTGAATGTTATGTTCCATAGCATGGTCTTTGACTTGTCCAGTAAAATGTGACCCATTATCTGTCTGTACTTGTAGTGGGACCCCATAATACTGTGTTATGATTTCTAAAGTTCTCAGTGTACTCCATTGTGTGGCTGCCTTGCATGGGAAACCGACCATCAGACCTGAGTATGTATCTACTGTGGTACAGATAAATTTGCACCCTCTGCTTTCTGATAATGGCCCCATAAAATCCATTTGCCAAATTTGTGCAGGTAATTGTCCCCTCCCTATGTGCCCCGTTACTGTGTGTGGCACCTCTCTCCTTTGGGAATGTTGACAAACAGGACACTGTGCAATAATTTGTTTTATTATGTCCATGGTGAGGGGAACTCCTCTTTCCTGGGCCCACCTGTAAGTGGCTTTTTCTCCCAGGTGTCCACTTTTCTGATGTGCCCAAACGGCTGTACCGTGAAGCCATGTTTCTTTTGCTTTATCGGTTTCCGCTGTTGTTTGTCGAATGGCAGCTGCTCTATCTGCTTCGGAATTAAACAAATGTTCAAGTGAATCAGCAGGTACATGTGCATCAACATGAAAAACAGTGGTAGGCGTGGTTTGTATTATTTCTTCAATACTCTCCCACACCTCTTTCCCCCAAACTTCTTTTCCATGGATAAGCCACCCATATATTTTCCACCCCATCATCCAGGTGGCTAGCCCATTTGCTACTGACCAAGAGTCTGTATACAAGTGACATTCACGTCCCTGCTCAAAACTCAGAGCTAAGAAAATTGCATATAATTCCGCATATTGACTGCTCTTACCATGACCTTCCATTTTTATATGTTTTTCCAATTTGGGATTATATGCCACACTTTTCCATTGTCTTTTGCCATTGACATATCTGGCAGAACCATCCGTAAACCAGGCATGCTGTTGTTGTTCAGCAGTAAGATCTTCATATGATTTTCCCCATTTCACTGGGGATTCCTCCAGAATAGTGGGTTTTATGGGAGACGATTCATTTTCCCCCACATCAGCTATTTTCTCATGGAGAACAGCGATCCCGCTTTCTCCTTTCTTAGCTCTCTCTGAAATGTACCATTTCCACTTAATAATACTTTGTTCTTGAGCATGTCCTACTCTGTTGGTTTTTGGGTTGGACAAAACCCATTGCATTATAGGTATTGCCGGTCTTAATAACACTTCATGGCCTAGTGTTAGCTGTTCTGTTCCCACTAGTGCCCAGTAGCAGGCTAGCAATTGTTGTTCAAAGGGAGTGTATTTCTCCCCTGCATCAGGTAACTTGCGATTCCAGAATCCCAAAGGGACTCTCTTCCCTTGTTGTTTCTGCCACAAAGACCAATTTGCATACATATTTTGTACTGACACGTGTAGTTCCACCCCTCCGGGTGTCATTGGCCATAACTCTACAGCCTGTTGAATAGCTTCTTTTACCATCTCAAAAGCAACTTGTTGCTCCTCTCCTCAATGGAACTCACATTTTTTCCAAGTTACCTTGTACAATGGGGACAACATTTGTCCCAAATGGGGAATGTGCTGCCTCCAGAATCCAAATAATCCAATATATGATTGAGTTTCCTGTTTAGATTTAGGAACTGGGAAATTGATTGTTTTCTGTCTAGCTTTAGGCAAGATTTCCCTATGTCCTTTGTTCCATTGAATTCCTAAAAATTTCACCACTTGGGCCGGTCCTTGGACCTTTGCTTCGTTAATCTCCCATCCTCAAGCTCTCATGTGAGATAATAATTGATGTAATTGTGCTTTGACAGATTCTTCATCTTGTCCTTGTATCATTATATCATCGATATAATGTGAAATTTGCATATCGGGTGGTAATTGGAACTGATCCAAATGCTCTGCCACCGTCCGATGACAGATAGTTGGACTATGCAACCATCCTTGTGGTAACCTAGTAAATGTGTACTGCCTTCCCAACCAGGTGAAGGCAAATTGGTCCTGCGCCTTTTCTTCGATGGGGATTGTGAAGAACGCATTTGCTAGATCGATAACGGCATACCGTGTGCCATTATGACTTTGAATATTCTCTACTATAGTAATAGTATCTGGTACTGCAGTGGTCAAAGGTGGAGTATTCTTATTTAATTCTCGATAATCCACTGTCATACGCCAGAAGCCATCGCTCTTTTTCACTGGCCACACGGGATTGTTCCATGCAGTGGTAGTGGGACGCATTACCCCTACATCCACCAATTCTTTAATTGTTTCAGTTATTTCTTTGTGTCCTCCTGGTATACAATATTGTTTCATCGCCACCATTTTGGTAGCCGGAGGCACATGTACTGGCGGCATTTTGACTTTTCCTACTACTACCGGCCTCATCTGTATTGCATTTGATTTTATTCCGAAGGAGAATTTTCCTTCGTGCAAGTTCAACGTCATACCTTTAAGGATATCAATCACCAAGATATATTCTGGAATGGGTACCACCAGCACCCTATATTTTCTAATAGGTAAATTACCTATTTTTAGAGCTACATGTGTCTGTACCCCTGTAATAACTTGACCTCCTAATCCAGCTATTTTTATTTTAGGGCCCTTGAATTTGTTGGGATTTCCATATATTAAGGTAGCCTCTGCCCCCGTATCTATTAGAGCGGGGACTCTTTGCACATTTCCCCCCCTTCCAATGAATACTCAAATTTACATAGGGACGTGCGTCCCTTCGGGCCCATACGGAGGTTTGGCTGGCTACCTATGCTGAATCTTCCTCATCCGAGTAACTCCTTCTGCCATGAAAATCTCTGGGACTGTCATCCTTATTTATTCTGGTGGTGACTGCTGCCGCCAGTTCTTCCCATGGGTAGATATTTTGAAAATCTTCCCATGACTTTCTTTGGAGGTTCAGACCTTTTAGTCTTCTCCTCCTTCTTCTCGGTTTCTACTGCCGGGGCTGTTGGGGCAGTGCTTACTTTCTTAGCTGACAACACCTTTTGTTTGTACAGCTTCCATAGTTCACCTGTCTGCTTACCATCAATAGATTCCTTACTCACTCCTGCTTTCAACAATGCTTGAAACATTTCTCTTCGGGACACCCGCTCCGTTGAATTTGACGGAGTCCCTTTTTTTTTCCATTCCGGATTATAAGGTTTGCTGTTACCGGGATGCTTTTGGGAGGTATTTTGAGGAGAGGATGTCTGGGCTGCAGCTTTCCAGTCACCCATATCCTGCAATTCCCTCATTCGAGAAATTACTCTACTCACTGGCTCTCCAGTCATAGCTACTGTTAGGGTTAATATCACAGCCTTGTATGCGGGAGGGGCGGTCTTCACCAACCTACTCCTCATACTAGCCGTCATTGAATAGTCAATATATTCTTCTTCCACAGCAAGCACTGAAAGTGCACTCCGCATAGCTTCCTCTTTTAACCTTTCAATGCCATCACGGAGAGTATACCATGGTTTATCATTAACTGGAATATCAGTCTCCGTAGGATAATTATCCAGTACAGCCCGTGCTACAATCATTACAATATTTTGTAGTTGGTCGTGTTCATTTTCTCTAAAATAATTTTTAAAATATCTTTGAATCACAGGATCTCGAGATAAAGTAACAAATTTAGAGACATCCTGAGAATCCAATCTTATTCCTGTTCCTCCATAATCATGCATCCTAACCAACCATGCAATTTCTGTTTCTCCGGGTTTTTGTTTAAACTGGGTTAAGATGCTATCTACTTCATTTTGAGTATAATCCTCAGTCGAGATCCTGGTTCGAGTATGGGGAACACCTCGTTCCACCATAATGGGCTGTCTGTCATCTCCAAATTGAAGGTGACCAGCTGCATCACGGGCTTGCTCCCGGATTATTTCATTTTCTGTACATTCCATACGCCTTTGAATAGGATTAGCTTTTAATTTTGATGAACCTTTTGGAGGATCAATAACAGGAGCTGGTGGGTCCTCCCAATCGTCTGATGATGAGGTATCCCACACATCCCCGTCCCATTTATCCAGGTCCCAATTTACAGATGCAGCGGCTATACTTTTATATACTTTTTCCTTATTGATTTTTCCTTTTTGTTTACGGTATTTATTTTGAGCAACTTTGATGGCAGCTTTTTCTGCTACACCCTGATAGTGTTCCAACTTATCTTTGAGAAGGCGGGTATTGCAATCCAACACCACTTTCTGCCCTCCTAATTCTACCACCTTTTGTTCCAACTGAGAACACTTTTTCTGCATTTGCAAATTCCTCTCATGCATAATACGATATGCACTGAGTAGGATCCACATACGTCGCCCAAGCGACACTGCATCACCCGCCTTTGCGGGGACCCCCCTGAGTACTTCAACAACATCAGTGGGTTCACTTCCCTTGAGCTTACTTGACCATTGCTCCGCCAGACCCGAATTTACCAACTCCTGTGCCAAAATGTTGTACGGGGCTGCGATCCAGCCGGGAACCTCGACAACTTCTTCAGCTTTTTCCTTACGCTTTTTAAACACTTCTTTTTTTTTTTCTTTTGCACACAGAATGTGTATACTATAATCACTATATGGTATACATTTTTTTTTTTAAATATACCTTACAGAAAAAGAAATATAACAAAACTTCAAAACTACAAAATGATCCTGCCGACTACGCCACAAGATTATAAAATTTATTAATTATGATCCAAAAAGATTTATATTGACCTTTGGCACAAGATTAGTTCAAAAGTTCTGACATGCAATGATCAACATCTTTATTATACAACTATATATATATATATAGAGATAGTAAGCATCAATACATTACCGGATATTGTAGCATCGCTCCTGACGGGGGACCTTGGCAGGGGGAGGAAAAATTCCGGCGTGCATCACAGACCAAAGTGCGTCCACTTGAAGAGTCTGGAAAAGTCCCTACCCCCACCGAGGTGCGGTCTTGTTTTATACACTTAAAGGGACACTGTCACATGAATTTGGAGGGAACAATCTTCAGCCATGGAGGCGGGGTTTTTGGGTGTTTGATTCACTCTTTCCTTACCCGCTGGCTGCATGCTGGCTGCAATATTGGATTGAAGTTCATTCTATGTCCTCCATAGTACATACCTGCGCAATGCAAGATTATCTTGTGCAGGCGTGTACTACGGAGGACAGAGAATGAACTTCAATCCAATATTGCAGCCAGCATGCAGCCAGCGGGTAAGGAAAGGGTGAATCAAAAACCCCAAAACCCCGCCTCCATGGCTGAAGATTGTTCCCTCCAAATTCAGGTGACAGTGTCCCTTTAAAACTGGATCTAGTTTGATCATGCATACTGGCATTTTTCTTATATAACTTATTATTGTACAAATCACAAGTTGTTGAGGGGATATTTCCTTTATTAATAAATAGTAGTAATAATAATGGCAGCCAGCGCTCTACCTGTATGGGGCAGGGCGGGCTGCACCAGGGATATGGCAAACATGTAATATGGCTCCAATGTTTTCTCCTCCCCTTCAGATCTCCCTCCTGACTGTCTGGTCCAGGACCACAGAAGGACCTCAGTTCCTGACTGTCTGGTCCAGGACTACAGAGGGACATCAGTCAACACCTACATAAGCTGAGAAGAGAACATCAGCGTGTACAGGACCCCGCAGAGCCGGACATCTATATTAGAGTGAGTAAAATGGCGGAGGAGCCGCCGCCGGGGTCCATCTTCTTACACTAATTAGATAAGTGGAGGACGCTGGACCACGGCTGTCGGCACCAACCACTGAGTTAGGCCATGATTGCACCTGACAACCTGCCATATTTAACCATTATCAATCGGCTACTTGTTGGCTGATTGTCGGGTGTCTGATGGCCATTAAGGCATTTCTTACTGCTGTAAAATACTGACCCAATACTGAGCATGTGAACGTGGCCTAAAGCTGAAAATTATTTGGTTTAGATCTGAAATAAAACTTGTGTAAATTAATAGGTTTGTGGTGACCGAGTATACGATAGCTGCACACAGCGTCGGACCAGAGCACCTTGGGCCCACCAGAGAAAATCATTCTTGGACCCACTATATCACTACATAGAAATAAATACAAGAACACACTAATATCAGGGTATAATATAAGGTAGTAGATGTGTTAATGATATAGCAGGGGTTGGGGTATCCCTCTCATAGAATCTAATGTAGCCCCCCTCATAGAATTTAATGCAGCCCCCTCATAGAGTATAATGCATCCCCTCTCAAAGAGTATAATGTAGCCCCCTCATATAATATAATGTAGCCCCCTTGTAGAATATAATGCAGCCCTCATCTATATATATAATTGTCTAAGGGTTTTTCCGTCTGTCTGTCTGTCTGTCCTGGAAATCCCGCGTTTCTGATTGGTCGAGGCCGCCAGGCCTCGACCAATCAGCGACTGGCACAGCATCGACGTAGAAATCCCACGTCTCTGATTGGTCGAGGCCACCAGGCCTCGACCAATCAGTGACGGGCACAGCGACGATGATGTCATAAAGGACGTAGACATCCCGCGTCTCTGATCCGGCGATGGGCACAGTATCGACGTAGATGTCATAATGGTTGCCATGGCGATGATGATGTCATAAAGGTTGCCTCAACCAATCAGCGACGGGCACAGTCTGGAATCATCATTGTCCATACACTACGGGGACATGCATATTCTAGAATACCCGATGCGTTAGAATCGGGCCACAATCTAGTCTATATATATAAGTGTCTAAGGGTTTTTCCGTCTGTCTGTCTGTCCTGGAAATCCCGCGTCTCTGATTGGTCGAGGCCTGGCGGCCTCAACCAATCAGCGACGGGCACAGCATGGCGACGATGATGTCATAATGGAAATCCCGTGTCTCTGATTGGTCTAGGCCGCAAGGCCTCGACCAATCAGCGACGAGCACAGTATCGACGTAGATGTCATAAAGGTTGCCTCGACCAATCAGCGACGGGCACAGTCTGCCACGAATTCTGGAATCATCATTGTCCATATACTACGGGGACATGCATATTCTAGAATACCCGATGCGTTAGAATTGGGCCACAATCTAGTCTATATATATAATTGTCTAAGGGTTTTTCCTTCTGTCTGCCTGTCTGTCTGTCTTTCTGTCTGTCTGTCCTGGAAATCCCGCGTCTCTGATTGGTCGAGGCCGCCGGGCCTCGACCAATCAGCGACGGGCACAGCGACGATGATGTCATAATGGTTGCCATGGCGACGATGATGTCATAAAGGTTGCCTCGACCAATCAGCGACGGGCACAGTCTGCCGCGAATTCTGGAATCATCATTGTCCATATACTACGGGGACATGCATATTCTAGAATACACGATGCGTTAGAATCGGGCCACAATCTAGTATAGTATAATGCAGCCCCTCATAGAGTATAATGCATCCCACTCATAGAGTAAAATGCAGCTCCTTCATAGGGTATAATGCAGTCCCCTCATGTAATATAATGTAGCTCCCTCATAGGGTATAATGCAGCCCCCTCATAGGGTATAATGTAGCTCCCTCATAGGGTACAATGCAGCCCCCTCAGAGTGTAATGTATTCCCCTCATAGGGTATAATGAAGAGCATAATCCATCTTCCTCATAGGGTACAATGAAGCCCCCATATAATATAATGTAGATCCCTCAAACAGTATAATGCAACCCCCATAGAATATAATGTAGCCCTCTCATAGGGTACAATGCAGCACCCTCATAGGGTATAATGTAGCTCTCTCATAGGGTATAATGCAGCCCCCATATGGTATAATGCAGTCCCCTCAGAGGATATAATTTAGCATCCACATAGGGTATAATGCAGCCCCCCATAGGATATAATGCAGCCCCCTCATAGTGTATAATGTAGCCCCTTCATAGGGTTAAATGCAACCCTCTCAGAGTATAATGTAGCCACCTCATACGGTATAATGCAGCCCCCTCATACGGGACAATGCAGCCCCCTCAGAATATAATGTAGCCCTCTGATAGGGTTTAATGCAGCCCCCTCATAGGGAATAATTCAGCCCCCTCATATGGTATAATGTAGCCCCCTCATAGAGTATAATGCAGCCCCCTCATAGGGTATAATGCAGCCCCCTCAGAGCATAATGCAGCCCCCTCATAGGGTATAATGTAGCTCCCTCATGGGGTATAATGCAGCCCCCTCAGAGTATAATGTAGCTCTCTCATAGGGTATAATCCAGCTGCCTCAAAGTATAAAGCAGCCCCCTCATAGAGTATAATGGAGCCCCCTCATAGGGTATACAGCAGCCCTCTCATAGGGTATAATGCAGCCCCCATAGAATATAATGTAGCCCCCTCATAGGGTATAATGCAGCCCCTCATAGGGTGTAATGCAGCTCCTTCAGAGTAAATCAGCCATCTCACAGGATATAATGCAGCCCCCTCATAGGGTATAAAGCAGCCATCTCATAAGGTATAATGCAGTCCTCCGTAGAATGTAATGTAGCCCCCTCATACGGTATAATGCAGCCCCACAGCCTACAGTCTTATGGCCACCAGTACTGATATATATATATATATATATATATATATATAAAACCCACAATCCTCACCTTTCCTCCTCATTCCCCCGCGGTTCCAGACTCTGCTCCAGTCTCAGCAGCTGCACTGCTGTCTGCCCAGGACACAGTATGAAGTGACGTCATCGCGCATCGGCTGTGTCAGAGGCAGAGGGCAATGATGGGGCAGGGAACGTCATCTGATGCCCTCTCCTCTATTATTGCATCGATGATGCCGATACAGTTGAATTCGGTGCATGCTGGGGGGCAGCAGAGGTGGAGCAGCAGGTGACAGGAGGAAGGAGCCGACTGCTGCGGCTAAAGAGAAATGAATATTCACTGCTCCCTACGCCCATGGCCAGTCCGACCCGGGCTCTACACACAGAACTGGGAAATAAAATGGTAAAAACTCATCTGTTCCTTATATTACAGGTGGAATAACGCTCTACTGCTGGAAGGTTCTCAAAGTTTTACTTGTGGAGCGTTGAAAGCTCAAGTGTAAACTTTGTTCTGGATTAGAAATCTCCTTTCCATCGGGAATTCACCAGATATTACTGTAAGTATTCTGAGCTTATAACAAACATTTCCTGCCTAAAAATAAAAGAATAAAATCTGACCGATCTATTGCTCATTTTAGGGTTGATAAACGACTACAGAGCTAAAGTCTTGACAAGAAGATCCCTGTCGATTACTAAGATCCCAGCTGAATTCTGTAGCACTACTAGTGACATCACATTTCTTGGATTTACAAGCAGAGTAAAGTAGTTAGAGGGTAACAATACTTTTATGTAACATTTAAGTCTAAGTTGCATTGTGTGAACATGATGTGAGGAATAGCGCCATTTCTGGCCATTATATAGCTTGCATGGTATTTTGTATTGTTCTCCAGGTTTCACCCTACAGTCACTATCTCTAAATTGCATTTCTCTTTGAATCAGTGTCTCCCGCACAAAAAGTATTTTACCTCTTTCCTTAGGCAGCACAGAGCCATGGAGGAAATTATATATCAGTACCGAGCATTGTAGCTGTGAATCCAGCTCTGATATAAGCTAATATACCTGCTAGAATCCTGCAGGACAATGATTCTGTGCTTCCTCCTGGCTGTGCTCCTCCTCTGCCTCCTAACTTATTACATTGCTGTGCTGGGCAAGATGGATTACAGCCGTTTATTCAGAGTTAATGAACTCAGGAGACGGGGGAGGGAAGAACTGACTGATAAGAGTAGAATGAAGCTAATTTCTCTGATAAGATATATCACACAGTGTCTTATACTCACTTATACTATTGATTTATACAATGTGTTGATGGTTCAGTTCCTATGTAAAGTGAATACTTTCTATGTGTTTTGCTGTCTCAGGTTGTCCTCCGGCTTTACCTTCCCATCTTGCCGTACTACTTATCTGACGGTTACAAGGAACATATCTTGGATGTAAGTGTTTTATTTTACTCAAATGAGAAGAAAAATCCAAGCCTCGCTATGAAATGTACATTGTCTTGTATTTCCGGACAATCTCTTACGTATACAATGTTTGGCCTATAACTAATACATGCACGCCTGGATGTAACAGCTGCGGTCAATTGTTTTGGGATTTTTTTTTGAGGGTGATAAAAGTGCCTATTCAGGCTTTTTCTATGGGGCCCCATGATTTCTATGTGGGCCCCTGCACATGTCTACTTTACATCTGCATCATGTCATTATTTGACCTCTGGCTGCCATGAGTATCATCGGCTCCCCGCGATCGTGTCATGGGAGTGCCGATGGGGTGAGAGAGGGAGCGCCTTTCCCTTTCACACAGCTTGTTCTTTCCATATAATTAGGGCCAGTAAGTTCTGCGGAGTCCTCCCATGAGGAGGTGAACGGCCCTCTGTACCGGCATTAGTGTCCTTGTAGGGATCCTGCCGAAAACAAAGATTACAGAAGGCGTCTGCTCTGAGCTCCGACTTCAGAAATGCCACAAAGTGACCTTTAATGGCATAAAAAGGCTGAGGGCTTATGTCCACGCGAGGGAGAGACCTGTCAATCACCAGCTGCAGAGCTGGAAGCAGACGGCCGCTGCGGTGCTGGACTAGTCCTGTGTCCGGCAATGGCTCCCGTCTCGCTCTTCATAATACATAATGTACCTTGCTGTAATTCATGGTCCTGGGGCTCGGGCTGCAGGAATCAGGAGTCAGGTTCCATTTATTAAAAAATAGTAGTAATAATAATGGCAGCCAGCGCTCTACCTGTATGGGGCAGGGCGGGCTGCACCAGGGATATGGCAAACATGTAATATGGCTCCAATGTTTTCTCCTCCCCTTCAGATCTCCCTCCTGGCTGTCTAGTCCAGGACCACAGAGGGACCTCAGTTCCTGACTTTCCAGTCCAGGACCACAGAGGGACCTCAGTTCTTGACTGTCTGGTCCAGGACCACAGAGGGACGTCGGTCACCACCTACATAAGCTGAGAAGAGAACGTCAGCGTGTACAGGTCCCCGCAGAGCCGGACATCTTTATTAGAGTGAGTATAATGGCGGAGGAGCCGATGCCGGGGTCCATCTTCTTACACTGATTACATAAGTGGAGTCGGCCGGACCACGGCTGTCGGCACCACGTAATATGTCACATGGTATGATGTATTATGGCACAATGGTTTTGCTGCCAAGTACTGATATAAAATACTGATCGTGTGAACATGGCCTAAAGCCAGAGATGATTAGTGTTAGATCTGTAATAATCCCTGAGTCCATGATGAGGGTTGTGGTGATCGGGTACACCATCCTGTACACACAGAACTGGGGGAAAGAAAATGGAGAAAACTCATCTGTTACTTCTATTGTAGGTTTGACTCTACTGGTTGAACGTTATCAAAGTTTTGCTTGTGGAGGTTGAAAAACTCACAGTTCAACTTTGGTTTCAGATAAGAAATCTTTTTCTATTGGGGAATTCACCAGATATTACTGTAAGTATTCGGGGGTTAATATAACAAACATTTCCTGTATAAGAATGAAAGAGTAAAATCTGACCGATCTATTGTTCCTTTTAGGGTTGATAAACGATCACAGCGCTGAGATCCTGACAAGAAGATCCCTGTCGATTACTAAGATCCCAGCAGAATTCTGTAGCACTACTAGTGTCATCACATTTCTTGGATTTACAAGAAGAGTAAAGTAGTTAGAGGGTAACGATACTTTTATGTAACATTGAAGAATAAGTTGCAATGTGTGAACATGATGAGAGGAATAGCGCTATTTCCTGCTATTATATGGCTTGCATGGTATTTTGTATTGTTCTCCAGGTTTCACCCTACAGTCACTATCTCTAATTTGCATTTGTCTTTGAATCAGTGTCTCCCATACAAAATGTATTTTACACCTTTCCTCAGGTAGTACAGAGGCATGGAGGAAATTATATAGCAGTACTGAGCATTGTAGCTGTGAATCCAGCTCTGGTATAAGCTAATACACCTGCTAGAATCCTGCAGGACAATGATTCTGTGCTTCCTCCTGGCCGTGCTCCTCCTCTCTCTCCTAACTTGTGAAACCTCTGTTCTGAGCAAGACGGATTACAGCAGTTTATTCAGAGTTAATAAGATCAGGAGACGGGGGAGGGGAGGAATTGACCCATAAGAATAGATTAAAGCCGATTTCTCTGATATAATATGTTACACGGTTTCTTATAATCACTTATACTATTGATTTATACAATTTGTTGCCGGGGCAGTTCCCATGTAAAAACTTTTTCGATGTTTTGCGGCTTCATCTTCTCGACCTTCCATACTATTTATGGTCACTACTTTTTGGCTTTTGCTGTTTATTGTCCTATAACTTTTTTTTTCATTTGTGGATTATTTTGCAGGGCTTCTCGCCTACTGAGTGAGTTCTGCGTGTTGCGCTGCGCTGTGAGATCCGCGACTATTGTGCGCCGGAAGAGAACTTTATTGAACACTTTTGAGGAGTGAGAAACCATGAGTTCTCGGGAATTAAGGCAGCTGATCATGGACAACACTGCATGGATGAACCGGCCAGAAAACCGAAGTAAGTGAACCTTTACAATGTAAGGGGTGTGTGGGGGGATTACACCGGGGTCTTTGTGTCGTTATCCCAGAAACAACAGTTTCCACTCTCTAGTTCTTTTCATAAGAGGAGTTAGAAATATTTCTGCCCGTATACTGGGGACAATATTAAACGGGGAACTAAACTATTAACTCTGTGTATTGTAGTGGTGACGATCGGTGGGGTCCGGGCCCTCAGACCAGCACACATCGCTCACAACAGGGGTCAAAGTGCTTAGATTATTCTTGGCTGTGTGCAGAGCGGTGTACCGGACCAATAGAAAGTTATAGACAAATAATAGATAGATAGATAGATAGATAGATAGATTATAGAAGGATAATAGATAATTAGATACATTTGTATCTGTCATTTATGACATTTTCTGAAATTATAATACATGGTTTTTCTCTTCAGATCAGAGCCCCGTGGTCGGAAGACTCAGGTCTTCTCAGAGTGGAGAAGGAAGGAGAGAAATGGCGAGGAGGCGGCTTACAGAAGATTACAGAGATTCTGTACCTCCTCCAGAGGGAAGAAGAAGAAGAGCTAGAGACCCATCCAGGAGCCGTTCGCCACATAGGCCGCTCCCTGACCATCCCAGCTATCCTGAGGTTTTACCACCGAGCATGCTCCCTTACCATCCCAGCTCTGCTGAGGCTTCTTCACTGAGCATGCTCTCTGACCATCCCAGCTTTATTGAGGCTTTACCACTGAGCACGCTCCCCGACTATCCCATATCTATTGAGGCTTCATCACCGAGCATGCTCCCCGACTATCCCATATCTATTGAGGCTTCATCACCGAGCATGCTCCCCGACTATCCCAGCTCTATTGAGGCTTCATCACCGAGCATGCTCCCCGACTATCCCAGCTCTATTGAGGCTTCATCACCGAGCATGCTCCCCGACTATCCCAGCTCTATTGAGGCTTCATCACCGAGCATGCTCCCCGACTATCCCAGCTCTATTGAGGCTTCATCACCGAGCATGCTCCCCGACTATCCCAGCTCTATTGAGGCTTCATCACCGAGCAGCAGCAATAACAGGAGTGGTGGAAATGAAACAGCAACCACCTCCCGTGCGGATCCTCAGCCAAGTTTTATTCCACCATCTGCCGGCATAGATGCCGAGAATCAGGACGGATCCGAATTTGTTGAGGATACAACACCACTGCAGGTTGCACCCCTGCGGAGGAGAGGACGGCGGAGAGGAATGAGAAGGATACGGCAAATAGAACGCCTTCCTACCAGGAGCGCCACAGGCCAGGAGGAGATTCCTTCTTGTGTCATCTGCCAATGTGATTATGAAGTAGGTGAGCAGCTTATTGTGCTGCCCTGCGGACATCTTTATCATCAGAGCTGCATTACAACATGGCTACGCGAAAACCGCACCTGTCCTGTCTGCCGCCAAAATTGTTTCCAACAGAACAGACAGAGAAGAGCCTAAATCCCAACATGTGCTCATGTGTCCATCCCCAGCCCCTATAAATAGTCATGGCCAAAAGTATTGACACCCCTGCAATTCTGTCAGATAATACTCAGTTTATTCCTGAAAATGATTGCAAACACAAATTCTTTGGTATTATTATCTTCATTTAATTTGTCTTAAATGAAAAAACACAAAAGAGAATGAAGCAAAACATTGATCATTTCACACAAAACTCCAAAAATGGGCCAGACAAAAGTATTGGCACCCTCAGCCTAATACTTGGTAGCACAACCTTTAGCCAAAATAACTACGACCAACCACTTCCGGTAACCATCAATGAGTTTCTTCCAATGCTCTGCTGGAATTTTAGACCATTCTTCTTTGGCAAACTGCTCCAGGTCCCTGATATTTGAAGGGCGCCTTCTCCAAACTGCCATTTTTAGATCTCTCCACAGGTGTCTATGGGATTCAGGTCTGGACTCATTGCTGGCCACCTTAGAAGTCTCCAGTGCTTTCTCTCAAACCATTTTCTAGTGCTTTTTGAAGTGTGTTTTGGGTCATTGTCCTGCTGGAAGACCCATGACCTCTGAGCAGGGCCGCCATCAGGGTATTACAGCCGTGACTGGCGTATGGGGCCCGGTGAGCAGAGGGGGCCCACATCGAGCTGTTTAACGCTATTGACGTGCGGGCCCGCGCCCGCACGTCAATAGCTAACAGCCGCAGCGTGCAGGTCGCCGGCGTCTGACGTCATTGTCAGTCGCCGGCGAGTGCACGGTGCAGCTGCGTGGAGAGAGGAGCGCGGCAGCTAAGCAGAACTTTTTTTTTTTTGAGAGCGGCGATGCGGGGGGGGGGGGAGGGTGTGGTGGCCCAGGGCAGTAAAGCTGGACACAGGGGGGGGGGGTTGCAGTAAAGCTGGACACAGGGAGGGGGGGGCAGTAAAGCTGGACACAGGGAGGGGGGGCAGTAAAGCTGGACACAGGGAGGGGGGGGCAGTAAAGCTGGACACAGGGGGGGGCAGTAAAGCTGGACACAGGGAGGGGGGGCAGTAAAGCTGGACACAGGGAGGGGGGGCAGTAAAGCTGGACACAGGGGGGGGCAGTAAAGCTGGACACGGGGGGGCAGTAAAGCTGGACACAGGGGGGGCAGTAAAGCTGGACACAGGGGGTGCAGTAAAGCTGGACCAAGGGGGGGCAGTAAAGCTGGACACAGGGGGGGCAGTAAAGCTGGACACGGGGGGGCAGTAAAGCTGGACACAGGGGGGCAGTAAAGCTGGACACAGGGGGGGCAGTAAAGCTGGACACAGGGGGGGCAGTAAAGCTGGACACAGGGGGGGGCAGTAAAGCTGGACACAGGGGGGGGCAGTAAAGCTGGACACAGGGGGGGGCAGTAAAGCTGGATACGGGGGGGGCAGTAAAGCTGGACACGGGGGGGCAGTAAAGCTGGACACAGGGGGGGGCAGTAAAGCTGGACACAGGGGGGGCAGTAAAGCTGGACACAGGGGGGGGCAGTAAAGCTGGACACAGGGAGGGGGGGCAGTAAAGCTGGACACAGGGGGGGCAGTAAAGCTGGACACGGGGGGGGCAGTAAAGCTGGACACAGGGGGGGCAGTAAAGCTGGACACAGGGGGGGCAGTAAAGCTGGACACAGGGGGTGCAGTAAAGCTGGACCAAGGGGGGGCAGTAAAGCTGGACACAGGGGGGGCAGTAAAGCTGGACACGGGGGGGCAGTAAAGCTGGACACAGGGGGGCAGTAAAGCTGGACACAGGGGGGGCAGTAAAGCTGGACACAGGGGGGGGGCAGTAAAGCTGGACACAGGGGGGGGCAGTAAAGCTGGACACAGGGGGGGCAGTAAAGCTGGACACAGGGGGGGGGGCAGTAAAGCTGGACACAGGGGGGGCAGTAAAGCTGGACACAGTGGGGGAGCAGTAAAGCTGGACACAGGGGGGGCAGAAAGCTGGACGCAGGGGGGGCAGAAAGCTGGACACAGGGGGGGCAGAAAGCTGGACGCGGGGGGGCAGAGTGCTGGACAGAGATGGGGCAGAGTGGCACTGATGGCGATAGTATTGTGGGTTTTTTTTTTTTATTACTGATCAGTATTGTAGTATTCAGTCATTGGTGGTAATATGCGGTCTGGTCATGGTGTAGCGGTATTTGTTCCTTGTATTTTATATTATTCGATCACTGTGGTGGTAATATGTCATCTGGTCATAGTGCTGTGGTATTTGTTCCTTTTATGTAGTATTGTAGGTCATTTTAAAAATTGAAAAATAAATAAAACAAATACCTAAATTGTATTGCATATTTTAACAAATATTTAATAGGTTACAGTAGAGTAGGGCCCGGCCAAAAGTGTCTACCGTGTTATGGTGGCGGCTTAAAAAATCTTTTGGCCAAAAAAAAAGCTGCCGGCTTTATGTGTGATCTGGTGATGGGAACTGTCAATGTGTGATAGGTGAGAAGTGGAGATTTTCCAAGAGAGAGCGGTGGGACTGTGGACAGTTCGTGGGGTGGAGCCTGGAGGCGGGGCTGGGGTGGAGCCTGGGGGGGAGTTTCAAGGGGGCCCCGAAAATTTTGCCAGTATGGGGCCCCAAAATTTCTAGTGGCAGCCCTGCCTCTGAGGGAGACCCAGCTTTCTCACTCTGGGCCCTACATTAGGCTGCAAAATTTGTTTGTGTCAGACTTCATAATGCCATGCACACGGTCAAGCAGTCCAGTGCCAGAGGCAGCATAGCAACCGCAAAGCATCAGGGAACCTCCGCCATGTTTGACTTTAGGGACCGTGTTCTTTTCTTTGAATGCTTCTTTTTTTCTCCTGTAAACTCTATGTTGATGCCTTTGCCCAAAAAGCTCTACTTTTGTCTCATCTGACCAGAGAACATTCTTCCAAAACGTTTTAGGCATTTTCAGGTAAGTTTTAGCAAACTCCAGCCTGGCTTTTTTATGTCTCTGGGTAAGAAGTGGGGTCTTCCTGGGTCTCCTACCATACAGTCCCTTTTCATTCAGATAGTACGGGTTGAACACGGTCCCTACAGTCAAACATGGCGGAGGTTCCCTGAAAAATTTTGCAGCCGAATGTAGGGCCCAGTGTGAGAAAGCTGGGTCTCCCTCAGAGGTCATGCGTCTTCCAGCAGAACAATGACCCAAAACACACTTCAAAAAGCACTGGAAAATGGTTTGAGAGAAAGCACTGGAGACTTCTAAGGTGGCCAGCAATGAGTCCAGACCTGAATCCCATAGAACACCTGTGAAGAGATCTAAAAATGGCAGTTTGGAGAAGGCGCCCTTCACATATCAGGGACCTGGAGCAGTTTGCCAAAGAAGAATGGTCTAAAATTCCAGCAGAGCTTTGTAAGAAACTCATTGATGGTTACCGGAAGCTGTTGGTCGCAGTTATTTTGGCTAAAGGTTGTGCAACCAAGTATTAGGCTGAGGGTGCCAATACTTTTGTCTGGCCCATTTTTGGAGTTTTGAGTGAAATGATCAATGTTTTGCTTTTGCTTCATTCTCTTTTGTGTTTTTTTCATTTAAGACAAATTAAATGAAGATAATAATATCAAAGTATTTGTGTTTGCAATCATTTTCAGGAAGAAAATGAGTATTATATGACATAATTGCAGGGTGTCAATACTTTTGTCCATGACTGTATTTATTTCCTTTATTAAGGATTTTGACAAAATAAAATGTATATATTTTTTATACTTATGAAGTCAGCACTCCATTTTTTCAGTTTTCTATGTTACCAGGAGTTTCTTCGTGTACTGCCATATTGATACATTTACATGGGAACAGTCACATGATGCAACTATTTTTTACCTATTTATCATTTCTGGAATTTTCCTAACTACACCGGTGATATGTCTGCCATTGCATTACAGAATCCATTTAGCTCTAGTGGTCCACATACTTGCCATTATCAGTTCTGCAATTTCTGAGGCAACACCTCTGTCACAGATCTCTTCTCTGTGGTGTCACTAATTCGTCACGTGCCTGCTCTGACATGTGACTTGGGGTTGTGCCTGCAAGGGTTAATCTATCTCTCCACTCTCAGTCCAGCATTCAACCTCTGTCCTATTTTGTAATGGGAGCATAAATCACACACCGACCCAGGCCACATACCTGCTCATACACGCTGCCACCACTCAATGAACACACGGGCGATGAGTCCCGGAAATAAGAATACTAATAAAAATATGCCTATCACTCATAAGGCTCACACACCTTAGGTTATGGATTCTTTTAGAACATTCAAGGCTCAACTTGTTAAAGTTTTATACTTTAATAACAAAAGGTTAAATGCTTACAATAAGAAAAAGGTATAAAATATGATAATAAAAAGACATACAACTTATGCAAAACAGTATGAAAATTAATAGAAATTTACAGAAATTATTTAACTGGTAGTGGCTTCTGCTCCCTGAGGGTAGGACGAATGTAGATTGGATCACACCAGCTTCTCAGGCTGCCATCATGTGAACACAATTCTCTGTCTGCAGCCTAAATTTATAACTTTGGTCTGAAGGTCAGGTTTCTAGACCGGTCCCTCAGGTTAATATCATAATTGCTGGCTTTCTGATTGGCCACCGCTGCGCTACTAATGAATATATTATTTTTCTCTTGAGACACTTGTCAAAAGGTTCTCAGGAATAGGTACCCTCAGGCTGCAATTAACATCTCCCCTCCAAGCACTAGGAGGTGCCAAATGTTGCCTTCTTCGTGGCCCTAGCTAGACCTCCTGGTGAGATATGGAGACACAATTTCTACTAGTCCCAAGGAAGTACCTATTAACACCTAGGTGCGACTTACCTTCAGGACAGATGTTACATTATCACTAGTTACACATATAACCCTAGACATATGTCACTACACACATTTAGATATATATATACACATATTTCACCACACCTCCCTCCTTATGAACGTGCATGGGGGTTGACTTACAGGTCAGCTCCCGAGCACGTATCTGGTTCCGTCCCATCTTGGCAAGAAAGGCCATCAGCATTGCCATGATCAACTCCCTTCTTGTGTTGAATCGTGAAATCATATTGCTGAAGTATCAAACTCCAAGCAATTTCTGTTGTGAATTCTGTGGCTGAATTCACTCCTGTGGTCACAAGTGTTACTGCAGCTTCTGAGCTTCCTTCCTCAGGTGTTCTGGTGAGCTCGTTAACTGCTTCGTTACTTAACTCCGCCTGATGCTGCTATCCCTGCTCCTTGTCAATGTTCCAGTGTTGGATCTGAGCTTCTCCTGATTGTTCCTGTGACCTGCTGCTCTGTATAGCTAAGTGCTTTTTTGCTATTTTGTTGCTTTTTTTCTGTCCAGCTTGTCTTTTGTTTTGCTGGTAGCTCTGAGAAGCAAAGGGTGTACCGCCGTGCCGTTAGTTCGGCACGGTGGGTATTTTTTTGCCCCCTTTGCGTGGTTTTTGCTTTAGGGTTTTTTGTAGACTGCAAAGTTCGCTTTACTATCCTCGCTCTGTCTAAGATTATCGGGCCCCACTTTGCTGAATCTATTTCATCCCTACGTTTTGTCTTTTCATCTTACTCACAGTCATTATATGTGGGGGGCTGCCTTTTCCTTTGGGGTATTTCTCTGGGGGCAAGTCAGGCCTATTTTTCTATCTTCAGGCTAGCTAGTTTCTTAGGCTGTGCCGAGTTGCATAGGTAGTTGCTAGGCGCAATCCACAGCCGCTATTAGTTGTGTTTAGGATAGGATCAGGTGTGCAGTCTACAGAGTTTCCTCGTCTCAGAGCTCGTTCTTTTGTTTTTTGGTATTTGTCAGATCACTGTGTGCGCTCGGATCGCTAGGCACACTGTGTCTCTGGATTGCCTTCATTACACCTTTCATTAGCAAACATAACAGTACAAGGAGCCTAACTAATGATTCTCAATAGAGGGAAAGAAAAAGTTCTGACATCATTTTTTTTTTTCCTGCTCTGTGTTCACTTTTTTTTTTTTCCCCTAGACATTTGGGTGATTCTGGACACAGGTGTGGACATGGATATTCAGAGTCTGTGCTCTTCAATGGATAATCTCGTTATAAATGTACAAAAGATTCAAGATACTATTGATCAGAAATCTATGTTAGAACCAAGAATTCCTATTCCTGATTTGTTTTTTGGAGATAGAACTAAGTTTCTAAGTTTCAAAAATAATTGTAAGCTATTTCTGGCCTTGAAACCTCATTCTTCTGGTAATCCTATTCAACAGGTTTTGATTATTATTTCTTTTTTGCGCGGCGACCCTCAAGACTGGGCATTTTCTCTTGCGCCAGGAGACCCTGCATTGAGTAGTGTCGATGCGTTTTTCCTGGCGCTCGGATTACTGTACGATGAGCCTAATTCAGTGGATCAGGCTGAGAAAAATTTGCTGGCTTTGTGCCAGGGTCAGGATGATATAGAAGTATATTGTCAGAAATTTAGGAAATGGTCAGTACTCACTCAGTGGAATGAATCTGCGCTGGCAGCTTTGTTCAGAAAGGGTCTCTCTGAGGCTCTTAAGGATGTCATGGTGGGATTTCCTATGCCTGCTGGTTTGAATGAGTCTTTGTCTTTGGCCATTCAGATCGGTCGACGCTTGCGCGAGCGTAAATCTGTGCACCATTTGGCGGTATTGCCTGAGATTAAACCTGAGCCTATGCAGTGCAATAGGACTATGACCAGAGTTGAACGGCAAGAATACAGACGTCTGAATGGGCTGTGTTTCTACTGTGGTGATTCCACTCATGCTATTTCTGATTGTCCTAAGCGCACTAAGCGGTCCGCTAGGTCTGCCGTCATTGGTACTGTACAGTCCAAATTCCTTCTGTCCATTACCCTGATATGCTCTTTGTCGTCGTTTTCTGTCATGGCGTTTGTGGATTCAGGCGCTGCCCTGAATCTGATGGATTTGGATTATGCTAAACGTTGTGGGTTTTTCTTGGAGCCTTTGCGGTGTCCTATTCCATTGAGAGGAATTGATGCTACACCTTTGGCCAAGAATAAACCTCAGTACTGGGCCCAGCTGACCATGTGCATGGCTCCTGCACATCAGGAAGTTATTCGCTTTCTGGTGTTGCATAATCTGCATGATGTGGTCGTGTTGGGGTTGCCATGGCTACAAACCCATAATCCAGTATTGGATTGGAATTCCATGTCGGTATCCAGCTGGGGTTGTCAGGGGGTACATGGTGATGTTCCATTTTTGTCGATTTCGTCATCCACCCCTTCTGAGGTCCCAGAGTTCTTGTCTGATTATCAGGATGTATTTGAAGAGCCCAAGTCCGATGCTCTACCTCCGCATAGGGATTGTGATTGTGCTATCAATTTGATTCCTGGTAGTAAATTCCCTAAAGGTCGATTATTTAATTTATCCGTGCCCGAACACGCCGCTATGCGCAGTTATGTGAAGGAATCCCTGGAGAAGGGACATATTCGCCCATCATCATCACCACTGGGAGCAGGGTTCTTCTTTGTAGCCAAGAAGGATGGTTCGCTGAGACCGTGTATTGATTACCGCCTTCTTAATAAGATCACTGTTAAATTTCAGTATCCCTTGCCATTGTTATCTGACTTGTTTGCTCGGATTAAGGGGGCTAGTTGGTTCACTAAGATAGATCTTCGTGGTGCGTATAATCTGGTGAGAATCAGGCAAGGAGATGAATGGAAAACTGCATTCAATACGCCCGAGGGTCATTTTGAGTATCTAGTGATGCCGTTCGGACTTGCCAATGCTCCATCTGTGTTTCAGTCTTTTATGCATGACATCTTTCGTGAGTATCTGGATAAATTCCTGATTGTTTACTTGGATGACATTTTGATCTTCTCAGATGATTGGGAGTCTCATGTGAAGCAGGTCAGAATGGTTTTTCAGGTCCTGCGTGCTAATTCTTTGTTTGTGAAGGGATCAAAGTGTCTCTTCGGTGTGCAGAAAGTTTCATTTTTGGGGTTCATCTTTACCCCTTCTACTATCGAGATGGATCCAGTTAAGGTCCAAGCCATCCAGGATTGGATTCAGCCAACATCTCTGAAAAGTCTGCAAAAGTTCCTGGGCTTTGCTAATTTTTATCGTCGCTTCATCTGTAATTTTTCTAGCATTGCCAAACCATTGACCGATTTGACCAAGAAGGGTGCTGATTTGGTTAATTGGTCTTCTGCTGCTGTGGAAGCTTTTCAGGAGTTGAAGCGTCGTTTTTGTTCTGCCCCTGTGTTGTGTCAGCCAGATGTTTCTCTTCCGTTCCAGGTCGAGGTTGATGCTTCTGAGATTGGAGCAGGGGCGGTTTTGTCACAGAGAGGTTCTGATTGCTCAGTGATGAAACCATGTGCTTTCTTTTCCAGGAAGTTTTCGCCCGCTGAGCGTAATTATGATGTGGGCAACCGAGAGTTGCTGGAAAAAAGAAGTGGGCATTCGAGGAATGGCGCCATTGGCTTGAAGGAGCCAAGCATCGCGTGGTGGTATTGACTGATCATAAGAACTTGACTTATCTCGAGTCTGCCAAGCGCTTGAATCCTAGACAGGCCCGTTGGTCGTTATTTTTTGCCCGCTTCGACTTTGTGATTTCGTACCTTCCGGGCTCTAAAAATGTGAAGGCGGATGCTCTGTCTAGGAGTTTTGTGCCCGACTCTCCGGGTTTATCTGAGACAGCGGGTATCCTCAAGGAAGGAGTCATTGTGTCTGCCATCTCCCCTGATTTGCGGCGGGTGTTGCAAAATTTTCAGGCGAATAAACCTGATCGTTGTCCAGCGGAGAAACTGTTCGTCCCTGATAGGTGGACTAATAAACTTATCTCTGAACTTCATTGTTCGGTGTTGGCTGGTCATCCTGGAATCTTTGGTACCAGAGAGTTAGTGGCTAGATCCTTCTGGTGGCCATCTCTGTCACGGGATGTACGTACTTTTGTGCAGTCCTGTGGGATTTGTGCTAGGGCTAAGCCCTGCTGTTCTCGTGCCAGTGGGTTGCTTTTGCCCTTGCCGGTCCCAAAGAGGCCTTGGACACATATTTCGATGGATTTCATTTCTGACCTTCACGTTTCGCAAAAGATGTCAGTCATTTGGGTGGTCTGTGATCGCTTTTCTAAAATGGTCCATCTGGTGTCCTTGGCTAAATTGCCTTCCTCCTCTGATTTGGTGCCTTTGTTCTTTCAGCATGTGGTTCGGTTGCATGGCATTCCTGAGAATATTGTTTCTGACAGAGGTTCCCAGTTTGTTTCAAGGTTTTGGCGAGCCTTTTGTGGTAGGATGGGCATTGACCTATCCTTTTCCTCGGCTTTCCATCCTCAGACTAATGGCCAGACCGAACGAACCAATCAGACCTTGGAAACATATCTGAGATGTTTTGTTTCTGCTGACCAGGATGATTGGGTGTCCTTTTTGCCGTTGGCTGAGTTCGCCCTTAATAATCGGGCCAGCTCGGCTACCTTGGTTTCTCCATTTTTTTGCAATTCTGGGTTCCATCCTCGTTTCTCTTCAGGACAGGTTGAGTCTTTGGACTGTCCTGGTGTGGATTCTGTGGTGGACAGGTTGCAGCAGATCTGGACTCAGGTAGTGGACAATTTGACCTTGTCCCAGGAAAAGGCTCAACTTTTCGCTAATCGCAGACGCCGTGTGGGTCCCCGACTTCGTGTTGGGGATCTGGTTTGGTTATCTTCTCGTCATATTCCTATGAAGGTTTCCTCTCCTAAATTTAAACCTCGTTTTATTGGTCCGTATAGGATTTCTGAGGTTCTCAATCCTGTGTCTTTTCGTTTGACCCTCCCAGACTCCTTTTCCATACATAATGTATTCCATAGGTCGTTGTTGCGGAGATACGTGGCACCTATGGTTCCATCTGTTGAGCCTCCTGCCCCGGTTTTGGTGGAGGGGGAATTGGAGTATATTGTGGAGAAGATTTTGGATTCTCGTGTTTCTAGACGGAAACTCCAGTATCTGGTTAAATGGAAGGGTTATGCTCAGGAAGATAATTCCTGGGTTTTTGCCTCTGATGTTCATGCTCCCGATCTTGTTCGTGCCTTTCATGCGGCTCATCCTGGTCGGCCTGGGGGCTCTGGTGAGGGTTCGGTGACCCCTCCTCAAGGGGGGGGTACTGTTGTGAATTCTGTGGCTGAATTCACTCCTGTGGTCACAAGTGTTACTGCAGCTTCTGAGCTTCCTTCCTCAGGTGTTCTGGTGAGCTCGTTAACTGCTTCGTTACTTAACTCCGCCTGATGCTGCTATCCCTGCTCCTTGTCAATGTTCCAGTGTTGGATCTGAGCTTCTCCTGATTGTTCCTGTGACCTGCTGCTCTGTATAGCTAAGTGCTTTTTTGCTATTTTGTTGCTTTTTTTCTGTCCAGCTTGTCTTTTGTTTTGCTGGTAGCTCTGAGAAGCAAAGGGTGTACCGCCGTGCCGTTAGTTCGGCACGGTGGGTATTTTTTTGCCCCCTTTGCGTGGTTTTTGCTTTAGGGTTTTTTGTAGACTGCACAGTTCGCTTTACTATCCTCACTCTGTCTAAGATTATCGGGCCCCACTTTGCTGAATCTATTTCATCCCTACGTTTTGTCTTTTCATCTTACTCACAGTCATTATATGTGGGGGGCTGCCTTTTCCTTTGGGGTATTTCTCTGGGGGCAAGTCAGGCCTATTTTTCTATCTTCAGGCTAGCTAGTTTCTTAGGCTGTGCCGAGTTGCATAGGTAGTTGCTAGGCGCAATCCACAGCCGCTATTAGTTGTGTTTAGGATAGGATCAGGTGTGCAGTCTACAGAGTTTCCTCGTCTCAGAGCTCGTTCTTTTGTTTTTTGGTATTTGTCAGATCACTGTGTGCGCTCGGATCGCTAGGCACACTGTGTCTCTGGATTGCCTTCATTACACCTTTCATTAGCAGACATAACAAATTTCCCATTGTCCCCAACTACTCTGTTGAGCCAACTCAATGGGTTATGATTTGTGATCACGGTGAAGTTGCGCCCATAGAGGTATGGTTGTAGCTTCTGCAGAGCCCACACAATTGCCAAACATTCTTTTTCAATGGTGGCATAAGCCACTTCTCTGGGCAAGAGTTTCCTGCTTAGGTACAGAATTGGGTGTTCCTCTCCTTGTTGGTTCACCTGGCTGAGAACTGCACCTAGCCCATAGGTGCTGGCATCTGTCTGCACTACAAACCGGCGAGTGAAATCTGGGGCCTGCAGGACGGGTGAACTAACCAATGCTGACTTTAGGGCAGAAAATGATTCCTCACACTGAGGACTCCAGGAGACAATTTTAGGAAGTCTCTTCCTGGTCAGATCGGTTAACGGTTTGGCCAGAGCCCTGTAGTTTGGTACAAACCTCCTATAGTAGCCAGCCGTACCCAGGAAGGACAGTACCTGTTCCTTGGTTCGTGGGGTGGCCCAGGCTGTAATGGCTTCTACCTACCCTGGCTCAGGTTTTGGCAGTCCTCCCCCCATCCAGTGTCCTAGGTATTGTACTTCCCGCATGGCTACCTGACACTTCCCTGGCTTAAAAGACCTGCAGTTTTAAGCTTTTGCAACACCTGAGAGAGATGTACGAGGTGTTCCTCCCAAGAATCACTAAAGATGGCTATATCATCAAGATAAGCGACGGCAAAACCATTACATCCTTCCAATAAGTGATTGACCAACCTCTGGAAGGTCGCAGGGGCATTCTTCATACCAAAGGGCATCACCAGAAACTCAAACAGCCCGAATGGCGTTATAAAGGCAGACCTCTCCTGAGCGTCTCTGGTCAGGGGTATCTGCCAGTATCCCCTACTCAGGTCCATGATGGTAAGTGTTGTGAATTCCGCTCTTGGGCTCCCTCCGGTGGTTGTAAGTGACACTTTTGTGAGTTCTGCTCTTGGGCTCCCTCCGGTGGTTTTAAGTGGAATGGCTGCTCCTTGGATTTAGCAGTCAGCAGCTGCTTCCACTTATTGTCTATTCTGCTCGGCTATTTAGCCTGGCTCTTCCCTTCAGCTTGTGCCACTTGTCAATGGTTCCTGGTTGGATTCACATCTCTGCTTGGATTTCCCTGATATCCTGACCAGTTCAGCAAAGATAAGTCCTTGCTTTGCTCTTTTCTGTCCACATGTTGTGAACTTCATTGTTCAGTACATTCTATGTTTTTGTCCAGCTTGTCAGTATGGAATTATTCAGTTAAGCTGGAAGCTCTGGGAAGCAGATTTACCCTCCACACCTTTAGTCAGGTGTGAAGATTTTTGTAAACTCTGTGGTGGATTTTTCTAGTTTTTAATACTGACCGCACAGTATTCCGTCCTCTCCTATCTATCTATCTATCTATCTATCTATCTATCTATCTATCTATCTATCTATCTATCTATCTATCTATCTATCTATCTATCTATCTATCTATCCTGGCCTCCTATGCTACATCCTGGTTTCATTCTACGTATGTCTTTTCCCTCTCCACTCACAGTCATTATTTGTGGGGGGCTATCTATTCTTTGGGGATTTTCTCTGAGGCAAGATAGCTTTCCTGTTTCTATCTTTAGGGGTAGTTAATTCTCAGGATGTGACGAGGTGTCTAGGGAGTGACAGGAACATCCCACGGCTGCTTCTAGTGTGGTGTTGAGCTTAGGAACTGCAGTCAGTACATGTACCACCTCCTTCAGAGCTTGTCCCATGTTGCTCCTAAACCACCAGTTCATAACAGGTAAGGTACAATGCTTTAGCTAGCTGCTCTAACAGCTCATCTATCCTCGGCACGGGGTAGACCTCACATGTAGTCAGTACATTTAATTTCCTGTAGCCTACACAGAACCGGTACGGTAGTACGGTCCTTTTTTGGGACAAGAACCACAGGCGAGGCCCAGGCACTGTGGGATTTTGGTATCACCTTGAGTTTCAGCATCTCCTCTACCTGTTCCCTCATGTGTGCCTCCACCTCTGCTGACACACGGTACGCAGACTGCCGACCTAGGGGATTAGTACCAGTGTCCACATGGTGAGCTGCTAAGTGTGTCCTCCCAGGCTCCCCTGTGAACACTTCGGTGAACTCGCTGAGCGCCCCCATCAGCTCAGACCTCTGATTGTGGGATAGCTCAGGGTTAAACTCTGCTGACTCCAGGGACTCCATGTACTGAGTCCCGGCCCCCACATCCAGTAACAGATCAGCCTCCCCCTCTTCAGGCAGGCTACAGACAGGTAAGACACAGGCCTCCCTGGCATGATGAGCCTTCAGCATATTTACATGAAACACTTTCTGACGCTTTGCATGCTCATCTAGTGTCACCACATAATTAACATCATTCATCCGCTTATGTACAGTATATGGTCCCTCCCATGCGGCCTGCAATTTATTCTGTAACATAGGGACCAACACCCAAACCTTCTGCCCTTCCTCGTAGGCCCTCAGTCTGGCATTATGGTCGTACCAGACCTTCTGGTTTGTTTGTGCCTGGGTCACATTCTCATGGGCCAGGTTGCTCAGTTTTTGCATTCTCTCTCTGAGCCGCAGTACATATTCGACCACTGAGACTCCAGTAGTTCTGGGGTCGTCCTCCCAACAGTCCTTAATCAAATCAAGTGGCCCCCTGACCCTCCTCCCATAGACCAGTTCAAAGGGGAAGAATCCAGTAGACGCCTCGGGTACCTCTCTGTAGGCAAACAGCAGATGGGGGAGGTACCGCTCCCAGTCTCTCCCTTCAGTCTCCACCAACATTTTGAGCATTTGCTTTAATGTTCCATTGAAGCGCTCGCAGAGTCTGTTGGTTTGGGGATGATAGGCGCTGGCCACAAAATGCTGCACTTGTATTCTTTCACAGAGGCTTTCCATCAGATCAGACATGAACTGGGTTCCCTGATCGGTCAACATTTCCCTGGGGAAACCCACACGAGAGAACACAGTCAGTAAAGCATCCGCCACTTTGCTCGGATGGAGGATAGTGCCACAGCTTCTGGGTATCGGGTAGCATAGTCCACCACTGTGAGGATGTACTTTTTGCCAGAGCTACTAGGGATTGCAAGTGGCCCTATGATATCCACAGCCACTCGCTGGAAAGGCTCATCGATCACAGGCAGTGGTATCAATGGAGCTTTCTGTATATTCCCAGACTTCCCAACTCTCTGACAAACTACATATGATCGGCAGTAATTGGCAATATCTGTCCCCATCTTGGGCCAATAGAAGTTATGTGTCAGGCGAGCTTTAGTCTTTTGTATTCCAAGGTGTCCGGCCAACGGAATTTCATGGGCAATCCTCAATAATTGTTCCCTATATGGATAAGGGATGATCAGGCGCCGTTCATAGTCCCAAGATTCTGTAGTATCCGTGGGGATAGTCTCTGTATACAGTCTGCCCTGGTCCCAGTATACTCTCTCTTTGTCAGAAGCAGCAGGGGGTCAGTCTGCAAGACATCTGAGCTCCTCCAGACTGACATCTGTCTGCAGGGCCTCCTGGAAGCTCTGACGGTCAGCCTGCAGGCTCTGGGAGAGGGACAACCATAGCCAGTATGTGGATAAAAGCAAGATATAACACCAAGCAGGAAGTATATATAAAACGCCTTTATTAGATACAATTGGCAAATAAATGTATATTTTAATTACTCATAATTAGTGCGCACAAGGACAAAAAATATATGTACTAAAAAATAAAAAAAAATTATTATATAAATATTAAAAAATGTATAAAAAGGGAAAATGGTAAAGGCTGACCCCGACAGTATCTTCATATAAGAGAAAGGATGTGGCTCCCACAGAATGTATATAGCCACACAGAAACCTATATTTTTCCGTAGCCAAAAAAACTAATGAATGCCAAAAAAAACTGGCCTAGTGTGACTGCCAGGCCCTGGTCTGAAGCTGAGTTTTCAGTGTCTTATCAGGGACCGTGGTGGGTCTGCCAGGTATGGAGGCTCCGGGGCCACAGTATGGGCCTCCTGTCCTGGCAGTTCTGTCTGAGACTAATCCTCTAATCTCTGGGCCTGAGATGCAGCCTGACTCCGGGTCACAACTGCCACATAATTACAGTCCTGTGCATTTGGACATTTTGCCTCCTCACACGGGATCTCAGGTGGGTCACATTTTCTTCCACCTTCTCTGCATCCTTTACTTGCAATGGAGGAACATAGCGGGACACCATCCTCCCCAGGTCCATGCCTAGCAACACATTGGTGAGAATAGCCTCTGATACTCCCACTTCTCTCATTCCTTTCCCTGCTCCCCAGTCCAGGTACACACAGGCCATGGGCACGGCGGGGCTGACCCCTCCAATCCCGGTTATAGACCTCGTCTTTCCTGGTATGATATCGGCAGGGGTTATCATGGCTGGACGCACCAGGGTTACCTCTGCCCCAGTGTCTCTGAGACCAATGGTGACTTTATTGCCAACAGTGACAGATTGACAGTTCTCATTCGCCCTCGCATCAGAGCCGGCTACAAAGAGGACAGACGGTGGGGGCACGGACAGCTTTGTGGTGGTAGTTGGGCGTTTCTCCCTATCAGGGCAGACAGTGCTAACATGTCCCACTTTGTTGCAGGAGAAGCACCGGCGTGCATCACCTAGAGAGTGTCTATTTCCCGGGGCCCCATAGAAGGTGGGCTTGGACAGCACTGGTGATCGGCCGGCAGAGGGAGAAGAGTCCCCGTTTGGCTTACCTCCCCTCCAGCTGAATCCCGATGGCTTCCACACCTCAGGCATCCTGTTAGCCACATAGCAGTCCGCAATCCTTGCAGCCTGATCCGCAGTTTGTGGCTCCCGATCACACACAAATTGTCGTACATCCGTGGGGCACATGTGAAGAAATTGATCCTTGACCATAAGATCCGTTAAGTCCTCAAAACTGTTAACAGAGAGTCCCCTAATCCATTGGTGGAATGTGGTCCTCAAGGTGCTCACAACATCCACATAGATGTTAGTTGATCCACGTTGTAGGTTCCGGAACTTTCTACGATACACTTCTGGTGTCAGGTTGTATTTCCTGATCAGGGCCTCTTTTATGGCCTCATAGTTCGCATCTAGCTCTGGTGGGAGGCCAGCAAAAACTTCCAGGGCTTTGCCTCTCAACCCTGGGGTTAGATACTGTGCCCACTGCTCACGGGGTAGATGGTACTGCCTGCAGGTTTTTTCAAACCCCCGAAGGAAAGTATCTAAGTCCGTATCCATCTCCATCACAGGGAAGTTTTCAGGACGTGGTCTCCTTGGATTTATGTCCTGGGAGGGGGTTATCTGAGGACTGATACCCCATTCTATTTGAGCCATCTGAAGCTGGAAAGCTCTCTCCTCCCGGCGTTCTGCAGCCTCTCAGCCTGTCGGTCCCGGCGTTCTGCAGCCTTTCTCTCAGCCTGTCAGTCCCGGCGTTCTGCAGCCTCCTGTTGTGAATTCTGTGGCAGAGCTCCCTCCTGTGGCCACAAGTGGTACTTCGGCTGGTTCTCTCTGTGAGCTTCAGTTGGTGGAGGGAAGTGGTACTGCGGCTTCTGAGTCTCCTTCCTCAGGTGATGTGGTGAAGTCGTTAGACGTTTCCTATTTAACTCCACCTAGTGCTTTGATCCTGGCCTCCTGTCAATGTATTAGTGTGGATCTAGTTTCCTCCTGATCGTTCCTGTGGCCTGCTGCTCTGCATAAGCTAAGTTTTGCTTGTGTTATTTTTTGTTTGCTGTTTTTTTCTGTCCAGCGTGCTCTATTGGTTTTTGTTGCTTGCTGGAAGCTCTGGGACGCAGAGGGTGTACCTCCGTGCCGTTAGTTCGGTACGGAGGGTCTTTTTGCCCCCTCTGTGTGGTTGTTTGTAGGGTTTTGTGTTGACCGCAAAGTTACCTTTCCTATCTTCGGTCTATTTAGAATATCGGGCCTCACTTTGCTTAATCTGTTTCATCTCTACATTTGTCTTTTCATCTCACTCACAGTCATTATATGTGGGGGGCTGCCTTTTCCTTTGGGGAATTTCTCTGAGGCAAGGTAGGCTTATTTTTCCTTCTTAGGCTAGCTAGTTTCTCAGGCCGTGCCGAGTTGCATAGGTAGCGTTAGGCACAATCCACGGCTGCCTTTAGTGTGGTTGGTGAGTTTCAGGGATTGCGGTCAACAGAGTTCCCACGTCTCAGAGCTCGTCCTATGTTTTTGGGTTATTGCCAGGTCACTGCATGTGCTCTGAACTTCAACATCCATTGTGGTTCTGAATTGCCATTTCATGACAGTACAGGAGGCCACAAGTACTAATGATTCTCAATAGAGGGAAAAGAGAAGTTCTGAGACTATTTTTTTTTCTCTGCTCTGTGTTCTGTCTTTTTTTTTTTCCCCTAGACATTTGGGTGGTTCAGGACACAGGTGTAGCAATGGACATTAAAGGTCTGTCTTCATGTGTGGATCAGCTCACGGCAAGGGTACAAAATATTCAAGACTTTGTGGTTCAGAATTCTATGTTAGAACCGAGAATTCCTATTCCTGATTTGTTTTTTGGAGATAGAAATAAATTTCTGAGTTTCAAAAATAATTGTAAACTATTTCTGGCTTTGAAACCTCGTTCTTCTGGTGATCCAGTTCAACAAGTTAGGATCGTTATTTCTTTTTTGCGTGGCGATCCTCAGGACTGGGCATTTTCCCTTGCGCCAGGGGATCCTGCATTAAGTAATATCGATGCATTTTTCCTGGCGCTCGGATTGCTGTACGATGAGCCTAATTCTGTGCATCAGGCAGAGAAGAATTTGCTGGCTCTGTGCCAGGGTCAGGATGAAATAGAAGTATATTGTCAGAAATTTAGAAAGTGGTCCGTACTCACTCAGTGGAATGAAGGTGCGCTCGCAGCGATTTTCAGAAAGGGTCTCTCAGAAGCCCTTAAGGATGTCATGGTGGGATTTCCCATGCCTGCTGGTCTGAATGAGTCTATGTCTTTGGCCATTCAGATCGGTCGACGCTTGCGCGAGCGTAAATCTGTGCACCATTTGGCGGTATTACCTGAGCTTAAACCTGAGCCTATGCAGTGCGATAGGACTTTGACTAGAGTTGAACGGCAAGAACACAGACGTCAGAATGGGCTGTGTTTCTATTATGGTGCCATTGTTTTTCCAGCATGTGGTTCGTTTACATGGCATTCCAGAGAATATCGTTTCTGACAGAGGTTCCCAGTTTGTTTCGAGGTTTTGGCGAGCCTTTTGTGGTAGGATGGGCATTGACTTGTCTTTTTCCTCGGCTTTCCATCCTCAGACTAATGGCCAGACCGAACGAACCAATCAGACCTTGGAAACATATCTGAGATGCTTTGTTTCTGCTGATCAGGATGATTGGGTGTCCTTTTTGCCTTTGGCTGAGTTCGCTCTTAATAATCGGGCCAGCTCGGCTACCTTGGTTTCACCGTTTTTCTGCAACTCTGGGTTCCATCCTCGTTTTTCTTCAGGACAGGTTGAGTCTTCGGACTGTCCTGGTGTGGATACTGTGGTGGACAGGTTGCAGCGGATTTGGACTCATGTAGTGGACAATCTGACCTTGTCCCAGGAGAAGGCTCAACGTTTCGCTAATCGCAGATGCTGTGTGGGTCCCCGACTTCGGGTTGGGGACTTGGTTTGGTTATCTTCTCGTCATATTCCTATGAAGGTTTCCTCTCCTAAGTTTAAACCTCGTTTTATTGGTCCGTATAGGATTTCTGAGGTTCTTAATCCTGTGTCTTTTCGTCTGACCCTTCCAGATTCGTTTTCCATACATAACGTATTCCATAGGTTATTGTTGCGGAGATACGTGGCACCTATGGTTCCATCTGTTGATCCTCCTGCCCCGGTTTTGGTAGAGGGGGAGTTGGAGTATATTGTGGAGAAGATTTTGGATTCTCGTGTTTCAAGGCGGAAACTCCAGTATCTGGTTAAATGGAAGGGTTATGCTCAGGAAGATAATTCCTGGGTCTTTGCCTCTGATGTCCATGCTCCCGATCTGGTTCGTGCCTTTCATATGGTTCATCCTGGTCGTCCTGGGGGCTCTGGTGAGGGTTCGGTGACCCCTCCTCAAGGGGGGGGTACTGTTGTGAATTCTGTGGCAGAGCTCCCTCCTGTGGCCACAAGTGGTACTTCGGCTGGTTCTCTCTGTGAGCTTCCGTTGGTGGAGGGAAGTGGTACTGCGGCTTCTAAGTCTCCTTCCTCAGGTGATGTGGTGAATTCGTTAGACGTTTCCTATTTAACTCCACCTAGTGCTTTGATCCTGGCCTCCTGTCAATGTATTAGTGTGGATCTAGTTTCCTCCTGATCGTTCCTGTGGCCTGCTGCTCTGCATAAGCTAAGTTTTGCTTGTGTTATTTTTTGTTTGCTGTTTTTTTCTGTCCAGCGTGCTCTATTGGTTTTTGTTGCTTGCTGGAAGCTCTGGGACGCAGAGGGTGTACCTCCGTGCCGTTAGTTCGGTACGGAGGGTCTTTTTGCCCCCTCTGCGTGGTTGTTTGTAGGGTTTTGTGTTGACCGCAAAGTTACCTTTCCTATCTTCGGTCTATTTAGAATATCGGGCCTCACTTTGCTTAATCTGTTTCATCTCTACATTTGTCTTTTCATCTCACTCACAGTCATTATATGTGAGGGGCTGCCTTTTCCTTTGGGGAATATCTCTGAGGCAAGGTAGGCTTATTTTTCCTTCTTAGGCTAGCTAGTTTCTCAGGCCGTGCCGAGTTGCATAGGTAGCGTTAGGCGCAATCCACGGCTACCTTTAGTGTGGTTGGTGAGTTTCAGGGATTGCGGTCAACAGAGTTCCCACGTCTCAGAGCTCGTCCTATGTTTTTGGGTTATTGCCAGGTCACTGTATGTGCTCTGAACTTCAACATCCATTGTGGTTCTGAATTGCCATTTCATGACAGCCTCCCTCTCAGCCTGTCGGTGCTGTAGAATAAGCTGCATGCGCAGACTGGGATCACTTGTTCCCAGCCGTTGTAAGTCCATTTGCAAAGTACAGTCCATAGGCTCCTCAGCACTGACATTGCTGACATTTCCATCAGGCATCTCCGGTGCAAGAGCTGGCATTGCTGGGTTCTTTAGTACAGGGAATAATTGCTTAAACCATTCACTAATGCACTAATAGAAATAATTCTATCCCATAGCCCTGCCACCAATTGTCACGGATCCCTTCTCCGTGGTGTCACTAATTCATCACGTGCCTGCTCTCACACGTGACTTGGGGTTGTGCCTGCAAGGGTTAATCTATCTCCCCACTCTCAGTCCAGCATTTAACCTCTGTCCTATGCTGTAATGGGAGCATAACTCACACATCGACCCAGGCCACACACCCGCTCATACACGCTGCTGGAGCGCCCCCAGACGCAGGGCCGCGGGTTACTCGGTACCGGTCCTCTCTGCCTCTCTGTCTCGGTGCTGGGGTTGTCACGGTGGCTGGACCCGGTCTGTGACCCTGCTAAGGGGCGTCCAATAAAAGGGTGATGAGAGTTTGTCAAGGGTTCGTGACGCCACCTGTGGTGTTCGGTCAGGGTGACTGACACTGCCTAGGGGTCCGCTGGGGTGATGGAATGGCAGCTCGATGGTATACCTTCCCACAGGTGAAGTATATCCCCAGGGCTTCCCAGTAGTGTAGGTGGCGATGATGTGAGGCGCAGTTAATAACGAGGACACAGGGTTGCAGTCTCTTTACCTTTTTACTGAAGACTTCGGGATCCGCAATCCAGACCACGGTTAACAGGGCTGGCTGAGACCGGCCGGTCCGAAGGCACCTCCAGAGTTCCCATTGCAGGTGGAAATCAGTGCCTACCAACTAGCGCCTGTGTGTTGTAGTCCTTCCCTGCTGAGCATTCGGGATAGTCCTCACAACTTTCGTATTCGTTTTCTCTCTCCGTCCCCCAAGTATATCTGGCTAGGACGCACCCATTTGATGGGAAGGCTCGGAGCTATTCTGGGACCCTAGAGACACCCCTCTCCACGTTTGCCCCTATGTCTGCTTAGGTGATGGAAGGTAGACAGCCAACCTATAATCAACTGTCCTGCCGCTGTTTGAAGTAATGCTTGAAGTCTGTTACTTCCTTGGCGTTCCGGCCACCCGCTATGCACCTCAGTAGGATGTTGCCGATCTCGGGGCATGACTCCTACTGGATATCTCCTTGTGCTGCGATTTCGTTTCTCACTTCTCCACAATATCCTTCGCTTCGTATCCTTCCTTAGGATGCTGCCGCAAGGTAGTGCAGGCGCGGCTCCGTAGCAATCTGTCCTTCTGCTAGGTACCTGCCAGGAACCCACCCCTGACAAGTCCTCACTGGAGCTCTCCCAGGCTCCCAGTTTTACCAAAGTGTGAGGAGTGGCCTAATGCATAGTGCCTTTTGCTCCCCCTGGTGGCCGGAGTGTGAAGTGTAATGTGTGACTGTGATACCTGGTCAGGTGAACTCCTTTAGTGCAATCAGACATAACATCACTCCCCTTAGTGGCAGAGCGACATTACTGCAACGACCAGGACTCTGGGGCGCTGCACTGCCACCACTCACCGAACACACGGGCGATGAGTCCCAGAAATAAGAATACTAATAAAAATATGGCTATCACTCATAAGGCTCACACACCTTAGGTTATGGATTCTTTTAGAACATTCAAGGTTCAACTTGTTAAAGTTTTATACTTTAATAACAAAAGGTTCAATACTTACAATAAGAAAAAGGTATAAAAATGATAATAAAAAGACATACAACTTATGCAAAACAGTATAAAATAAAGAGGAGAAACTTCCAGAAATTATCTAACTGGTAGTTGCTTCTGCTCCCTGAGGGTAGGACGAATGTAGATTGGATCACACCAGCTTCTCAGGCTGCCATCATGTGAACACAATTCTCTGTCTGCAGCCTAAATTTATAACTTTGGTCTGGAGGTCAGGTTTCTAGACCAGCCCCTCAGGTTAATATCATAATTGCTGGCTTTCTGATTGGCCATCGCTGCGCTACTAATGAATATATTATTTTTCTCTTGAGACACTTGTGAAAAGGTTCTCAGGAATAGGTACCCTCAGGCCGCAATTAACATCTCCCCTCCAAGACCTAGGAAGTGTCAAATGTTACCTTCTTCGTGGCCCTAGCTAGACCTCCTGGTGAGATATGGAGACACAATTTCTACTAGTCCCAAGGAAGTGCCTATTAACACAAAGGTGCAACTTGCCTTCAGGACAGATGTTACATTATCACTAGTCACACATATAACCCTAGACATATGTCACTACACACATATATAAACATATTTCACCACAACCTCTATTAAATCTGTGCAGTTTGCTCCAATTTCAAATCAAGCACTAAATCTATTGTAATACTTCTAATCTGATTTACTATGCTGCACGTGATTGTCCAAATATATGGGGGTGCACTACACTATATAGGCTGTCTATGGGGTACATTACACAATAGAGGCTGCCTATGGTGGTGCATTATACAATAGAGTCTACCTATGGGGTGCATTATACTATAGAGGCTACCTATGGGGGTGCATTATATTAGGGGCTGCGTTACACAATAAAGGCTGTCTGTGGGGCTACGTTATACTATAGAGGCTGCCTATGGGGGAGCATTATATTAGGGGCTACATTAATTTATAGAGGCTGCCTGTGGCGGTGCATTATACTATAGAGGCTGCCTATGGGGGTGTATTATATTAGGGGCTACATTACACTATAGAGGCTGCCTATGGGGTGCATTATACTATAGAGGCTGCTTATGGGGGTGCATTATACTATAGAGGCTGCCTATGGGGGTGCATTATATTAGAGGCAGCATTATACTATAGAGGCTGCTTATGGGGGTGTATTATATATTTACTTAGATTAAAAATCTTTTGCGGATTAGGCTCCATCTTATTGGCTAGTTTTTTCTTTTTGGTGAGTTTCCCGCCTCGGCAGCCCCTTTTCCGTGTTTTTTTGTGCATGCTTGAAATAAAGGATGTCTCGTGATGTTTTTTTTATTATTGTTAATGTTCCGAGTATATGTTGTAGCTGGATTCTTCCCTTTCCCTTTATTGGGTTTTTTGGCTACAGGAGTTCTATTTTGTGTGCCAGAATATGGCTCACTAGGTGTTCCTGAGTTGGTATTTGCTAGAACCCTATAACGGTTATGGGTGCTAGTTGAGGTAGAGGGTAAAGCCACCAGTGATTGGTCCTGGCTATGTGTACTCTCTATTGAGATGTTTAACGTATCAATATCCCCCGGTTCAGTAGTTAGCTCTAATCTTCCAAGAGATGAGGGAGGAGTCGGATGTAGAGAAAATATTTCTGAGGTGCTACCCTCTACCTGATCAATGATCTCAAAATCCGGTTCAAAAGGTAGAGTTTCTTTAAATAAACCTTCAGGAACTGCGTCTCTACCAAATTTTTTCTTTTTCCTAACGATAATTTCCTGTTCTTTATTGTAAATCCTATTCCGAATGCTGCTTGATAGGTTAATAATATCAGGATGTTCTTTGAAAGGTCTAATGCTTTCAAATAACTTGGAAATTTTCTCCTTACTCATACACAGCTGTTTTTTCCTTTTCTCTATTATAAATTCTACTGCTTGTTTGGAAAAAGAGCGGAACATCAGATTCCATTGGGATAGTGTATTGGGATCCCCAATGTCACCTGAGAGAGTTTTATGAACTGTGAGGCCCTTAGGGATACAATCAAAGGTAATATATCTTTCTAGTGTTGCCACCTCCCACATATCCCGCATTTCTTTGATCAGTAATTGCTCAAGTATTTTTAGAGAATCCTTAATATGTGAGATATCCTCCTTCTTGGAGCTAGGGGTATTAGGTAACATAGGAACATAGTAACATAGTTAGTAAGGCCGAAAAAAGACATTTGTCCATCCAGTTCAGCCTATATTCCATCATAATAAATCCCCAGATCTACGTCCTTCTACAGAACCTAATAATTGTATGATACAATATTGTTCTGCTCCAGGAAGACATCCAGGCCTCTCTTTAACCCCTCGACTGAGTTCGCCATCACCACCTCCTCAGGCAAGCAATTCCAGATTCTCACTGCCCTAACAGTAAAGAATCCTCTTCTATGTTGGTGGAAAAACCTTCTCTCCTCCAGACGCAAAGAATGCCCCCTTGTGCCCGTCACCTTCCTTGGTATAAACAAATCCTCAGCGAGATATTTGTATTGTCCCCTTATATACTTATACATGGTTATTAGATCGCCCCTCAGTCGTCTTTTTTCTAGACTAAATAATCCTAATTTCGCTAATCTATCTGGGTATTGTAGTTCTCCCATCTCCTTTTTTAATTTTGTTGCCCTCCTTTGTACTCTCTCTAGTTCCATTATATCCTTCCTGAGCACCGGTGCTGTGGACACAGTACTCCATGTGCTGTCTAACTAGGGATTTGTACAGAGGCAGTATAATGCTCTCATCATGTGTATCCAGACCTCTTTTAATGCACCCCATGATCCTGTTTGCCTTGGCAGCTGCTGCCTGGCACTGGCTGCTCCAGGTAAGTTTATCATTAACTAGGATCCCCAAGTCCTTCTCCCTGTCAGATTTACCCAGTGGTTTCCCATTCAGTGTGTAATGGCGATATTGATTCCTTCTTCCCATGTGTATAACCTTACATTTATCATTGTTAAACCTCATCTGCCACCTTTCAGCCCAAGTTTCCAACTTATCCAGATCCATCTGTAGCAGAATACTATCTTCACTTGTATTAACTGCTTTACATAGTTTTGTATCATCTGCAAATATCGATATTTTACTGTGTAAACCTTCTACCAGATCATTAATGAATATGTTGAAGAGAACAGGTCCCAATACTGACCCCTGCGGTACCCCACTGGTCACAGCGACCCAGTTAGAGACTATACCATTTATAACCACCCTCTGCTTTCTATCACTAAGCCAGTTACTAACCCATTTACACACACTTTCCCCCAGACCAAGCATTCTCATTTTGTGTACCAACCTCTTGTGCGGCACGGTATCAAACGCTTTGGAAAAATCGAGATATACCACGTCCAATGACTCACCCTGGTCCATTTCAAAGAGAAAAAAAAAAAAAAAACTCCAAGTAAATGTGGCGCTAAGCACCTACGGATTTTTTTAATTCATCCACTTCAAGTGAAAAATGTTAAAAAATTCATTTATTTTCTCAAAATAAAATATATTTGTAAATTTTTTTAAAAAACAGTACTGTACTGCATTTCTTACCGATAGAAGGTGAGCATAACTACAAATAAAAGAAATGTTTTTAACTTGTTGGTAAAAACGTATTACGCTCAGAGGAAGCGCCGCACTTGTCTCTTTTTTTTTTTTTTTTCCCCTCTTTCCCTAAACCAGGGTATTTCTAATCACCCTGGTCCAGCCAGGGTAAATGGGATAAATTAAAAAATCTTTGAATATTGTTAATGCGATCTTTCCTATCAGTCCATAGATCGCCCATTATGAAAGTTGCGTTAAAGTGCAGCTATTAAGAATAGATCAATTTAAGCACCGCTGCCTGCTTTCCAATGTGGTAAAAGAAAAATCTAGAAAATAAGGGGGAGAAAGCGGCGCTGGTTTTTAATGCAGGGTATGAAGTATCTGCCGCGAAGTATAAACAATCACCACAAGATTGTAGGGGATACTAGACAGTGAAAACTATATATGTATACTTCGCGCTGATATACCCAATATACATACACAAATAAGTGAATTGTAATAATATACTAGATTACATGATAATCCATGTTTTAAAAATAGTCCAAGCGCTAAAGTCTGAAGCTTAAATCTCCTTAATCTCCTTTTTAAAATCCACATCCAATATTAGTACGAATGTCATCAATTTCTTAGACCTGCAAATTTTTATTGAAAATAGTGCCATCCAGACGAGGACCTTTTACAAACCCACAGATACTAATAGTTTTATTCCCTTGGATAGTTGCCACCTCCCTACTTGGTTGTTAAATATTCCCAAAAGCCAATTCATGCGTATTTACCGGAATTGCTCAAGAAATGAAGACTTTAATAGCGAGGCCGAAATAATGACAAAAAAAATTCTGCAAAAAGGGTATAGGGAGGATGCCTTGAAAATGTCTAAAGAGAATGTTTTAACAAAATCACGCCAAGATTTGATTAACCCTATTGGAAAGCAGAAAGCAAACACTGAATGTATCCCCATAATCACTGAATACAACTCCAATTCACATCTACTACACAAAATAGTGAACAAACATTGGCATCTACTACAAGATGATAAGATTATTGGGGATAAATTATTGGCTTGTCCCAGATTCATCTATAAGAAGGCCCAGAATCTGGGAAATATGGTTGCTCCGACTGTACAGAATGAACCACTCCCTGCCAACAATTCATATTTTCATAATGTACTAAAAGGTTTTTTTCCATGCCGCAGGTGCAACATGTGCAAGCAAACCAACACACATAAGACTATTAATATAGAGAAAGGGAACTTGAACTTTAAAATAAAAGATTTTATTACGTGCTCCACAACAGGAGTAATTTATACCATTAAGTGCCCATGCAAGAAATTGTATGTGGGGCGCACAAAAAGACCCCTTAAAACTAGAATCAATGAGCACATACGTAACATTAAGAAAAAGTTCATAGGTCATCGATTATCCAAGCATTTTATAGAAGTACATGGAGGAGTGGTTCAAACAATGGAAATTTCTGGTATTGAAGTTGTGCATCCACACTGGAGAGGTGGCAATTATATAAAATCCATGTCCAGGATCGAAAGTAAATGGATTTTCCTATTGGACACTTTGACTCCCAGGGGTCTCAATTGTGGAGTGGAGCTGTTTGGCTTTTATTAAGCAAGATCGCGGATGCTATATAAGGACCCTCAAGTCGCAATAGGACCAGCCCTGAGGAAGAGAACAGTTGTTTTCGAAACGCGTAGGTTGTGTTGGTCATTACCGCGATCCGTACTGAACTTCGTAGTCACGTGGGGCGGTCACCTGACTCACCACGTCACGTAGGTCCTAGACGCGCCGCTCACATCGCTCGCACCACACGGCGCGTTCGGCCGAAGACGGAGTGTTTCCACCCCCGACTGAAGGTTCGGTGCACGGAGGAGCCGCCACCGGCCGGGGCAGCCCTCCGTTCAAATACTCTGCTGAAGACCACGTTGATTCCATCCAGGAACTTTGCGAACCCACGACATGTGACATGATTTACTATCACCTCTAAAGGTATGGACTATTGATTAAGGAGATTTAAGCTTCAGACTTTAGCGCCTGGACTATTTTTTAAACATGGATTATCATGTAATCTAGTATATTATTACAATACACTTATTTGTGTATGTATATTGGGTATATCAGCGCGAAGTATACATATATAGTTTTCACTGTCTAGTATCCCCTACAATCTTGTGGTGATTGTTTATACTTCGCGGCAGATACTTCATACCCTGCATTAAAAACCAGCGCCGCTTTCTCCCCCTTATTTTGTAGACTGCTCATCACCTGCCCAATACAATCCCAACAGTGAAGCGTGGTGGAGGTACCATCATGCTATGGGGGTGTTTTTCAGCTGCAGGGCAGGACGACTGGTTGCCATTGAAGGAAACATGAATGCGGCCAAGTACAGAGATATCCTGGATGAAACCTCTTCCAGAGTGCTCTGGACCTCAGACTTGGCCGAAGGTTCATCTTCCAACAAGACAATGACCCTAAGCACACAGCTAAAATAACAAAGGAGCGGCTTCAGAACAACTCTGTGACCATTCCTGACCGGCCCAGCCAGAGCCCTGACCTAAACCCAACTGAGCATCTCTGGAGAGACCTTAAAATGGCGTCCACCAGCGTTCACCATCCAACCTGACGGAACTGGAGAGGATCTGCCAGGAAGAATGGCAGAGGATCCCCAAATCCAGGGGTGAAAAACTTGTGGCATCATTCCCAAGAAGACTCATGGCTGTACAAGCTCAAAAGGGGCTTCTCCTTAATACTGAGCAAAGGGGCTGAAGACTTATTCGTATAACCATGTGATATTTTGATTTTTTTTTTTTTATAAATTTGCAAAAATTTCTACATTTCTGTTTTTTTTTCAGTCAAGATGGGGGCAGAGTGAACATTAATGAGAAAAAATGAACTTTTTAGAATTTACCAAATGGTTGCAATGAAACATAGAGCGAGAAATTTAAATGGGTCTGAATACTTTCCGTACCCACTGTATGTACATCCTCTCCATCTCAAGCACTCCTCTACGATCCACATATACAGCTTGATCAAGGAGCTGGTCATTCATATTAATCGCACTTAGTTTTTTCTCTCATCTGTTACAGCAGCACATTGTCATTCATCCCTACACATATCGTTCCCGTCACATGGCAGGATGGCTTCCACGCATGCACAGAGTCGCCTCTCATTGTCTAATCTCTTATTACACATGTTGCAGGTGTCGTGTCGCCTAGGATAACGAGTCTCTCGTGTCTCTTTCTATCGTTCCCTTCTCCACTGGTCTTCAGTTTAGTTCTGTGCAGACGGGAGCTGGGTTGGCGACTCGCCCTTAAAATCAGTTAATGCACAAGACTGCCTCTTTATAGGAAACCTCATGTCTCCTAAGCTGGGTCATTGAATCATCCTGGTTAGTGTTCCACCTCCATGGTGACACGTTTCACACATTTAAGCACTTTACAATGTTTTTTGATCTATAATTATATAGTTTTATTGTATATCTTGGTATACTGTATATGTTGCTCGGATATTTTGGTCGATACTGATGCCCTTTTGTAAGTATTTAAAGTCAAATACTGTGATATAGGTGTCTTGATACAGAGGTCCAAGAGCCTCCAAAATGCATTGTATTCATTGATACCTTGTTAGTAAAGGAGAAAGAGACAATGTCCAATTCAGGTGGAAAAAAACTTCAAGGTTCCATTTACTCTGCCCTAGATGTGATGTTTCGACCAGCAACGATGAAGCATGAAATAGACGTAAGGCTGGTCAAAATGTTGCATCTATGGCAGAATAAATGTAACCTTGAAGTTTTTTTTCACCTGAGTTGGATACTGTCTCATTCTGCTTTTGAATTTTTTCCAAGTGGACTCATTGGAACTTTTTTTGATGGTGCGTCCTTTCAGTGCCTATGTGCCCTTTGTAATTGTCCAATATTTGAATGCTGCCAGCTACCTTCCTTTTTATTCTTGTCAATAAATAAATCTTCCCCAACTTTTTGCATTGTTATATAGTCAACTATTCTGATTATAGTTGTGACGGTATTCCTTGTTGTGGGGGTTTCATCTATATCCTTCCTACTTTGAAGAAGACCATCCCGACATCATTACTGCAACTTCATCAGGTTGGCAGGATGGGCTCATTCATCCACAGGCATCAGAGGAGCCAGGGTATGCCAGGAAAACGTTCCTGACACCATCAGACTGGCAGGAAGGGCTCATCCATCCACAGGTATCAGATGAGCCAGGGTGTGCCAAGAAAACATTCCCAACACCATCAGGTTGGCAGGAAGGGCTCATCCATCCACAGGTATCAGAGGAGCCAGGGTGTGCCAGGAAAACATTCCCGACACCATCAGGCTAGCAGGAAGAGCTTATCCATCTGCACATATCAGAGGAGCCAGGGTGTGCCAGGAAAACGTTCCCAACACCATCAGGTTGGCAGGAAGGGCTCATCCATCCACAGGTATCAGAGGAGCCAGGGTGTGCCAGGAAAACGTTCCCGACACCATCAGGCTAGCAGGAAGAGCTTATCCATCTGCATGTATCAGAGGAGCCAGGGTATGCCAGGAAAATGTTCCTGACACCATCAGGTTGGCAGGAAGGGCTCATCTATCCACAGGTATCAGAGGAGCCAGGGTGTGCCAGGAAAACGTTCCTGACACCATCAGACTGGCAGGAAGGGCTCATCCATCCACAGGTATCAGAGGAGCCAGGGTGTGCCAGGAAAACGTTCCCGACACCATCAGGCTAGCAGGAAGAGCTTATCCATCTGCACGTATCAGAGGAGCCAGGGTATGCCAGGAAAATGTTCCCGACACCATCAGACTGGCAGGAAGGGCTCATCCATCCACAGGTATCAGAGGAGCCAGGGTGTGCCAGGAAAACGTTCCCGACACCATCAGGCTAGCAGGAAGAGCTTATCCATCTGCACGTATCAGAGGAGCCAGGGTGTGCCAGGAAAACGTTCCCAACACCATCAGGTTGGCAGGAAGGGCTCATCCATCCACAGGTATCAGAGGAGCCAAGGTGTGCCAGGAAAACGTTCCCGACACCATCAGGCTAGCAGGAAGAGCTTATCCATCTGCATGTATCAGAGGAGCCAGGGTATGCCAGGAAAATGTTCCTGACACCATCAGGTTGGCAGGAAGGGCTCATCTATCCACAGGTATCAGAGGAGCCAGGGTGTGCCAGGAAAACGTTCCTGACACCATCAGACTGGCAGGAAGGGCTCATCCATCCACAGGTATCAGAGGAGCCAGGGTGTGCCAGGAAAACGTTCCCGACACCATCAGGCTAGCAGGAAGAGCTTATCCATCTGCACGTATCAGAGGAGCCAGGGTATGCCAGGAAAATGTTCCCGACACCATCAGACTGGCAGGAAGGGCTCATCCATCCACAGGTATCAGAGGAGCCAGGGTGTGCCAGGAAAACGTTCCCGACACCATCAGGCTAGCAGGAAGAGCTTATCCATCTGCACGTATCAGAGGAGCCAGGGTATGCCAGGAAAATGTTCCCGACACCATCAGGTTGGCAGGAAGGGCTCATCCATCCACAGGTATCAGAGGAGCCAGGGTGTGCCAGGAAAACATTCCTGACACCATCAGGCTAGCAGGAAGAGCTTATCCATCTGCACATATCAGAGGAGCCAGGGTGTGCCAGGAAAACGTTCCCAACACCATCAGGTTGGCAGGAAGGGCTCATCCATCCACAGGTATCAGAGGAGCCAGGGTGTGCCAGGAAAACGTTCCCGACACCATCAGGCTAGCAGGAGGAGCTTATCCATCTGCATGTATCAGAGGAGCCAGGGTATGCCAGGAAAATGTTCCCGACACCATCAGGTTGGCAGGAAGGGCTCATCTATCCACAGGTATCAGAGGAGCCAGGGTGTGCCAGGAAAATGTTCCTGACACCATCAGACTGGCAGGAAGGGCTCATCCATCCACAGGTATCAGAGGAGCCAGGGTGTGCCAGGAAAACATTCCTGACACCATCAGGCTAGCAGGAAGAGCTTATCCATCTGCACGTATCAGAGGAGCCAGGGTATGCCAGGAAAATGTTCCCGACACCATCAGGTTGGCAGGAAGGGCTTATCCATCCACAGGTATCAGAGGAGCCAGGGTGTGCCAGGAAAACGTTCCCGACACCATCAGGCTAGCAGGAAGAGCTTATCCATCTGCACGTATCAGAGGAGCCAGGGTATGCCAGGAAAACGTTCCTGACACCATCAGTCTGGCAGGAAGGGTTCATCTATCCACAGGTATCAGAGGAGCCAGGGTGTGCCTAGAAAACATTCCCGACACCATCAGCCTGCGAGAAAGGGTTCAACTGTCCACAAGTATCAGAGGAGCCAAGGTGTGCTAAGTACACATTTCCAACACCATCCAGCTGGTAGGAAGGGCTTATCCACAGGTATCGGAGGAGCCAGGGAGTGCCAAGAAAACATTCCATATACTCAAACTCCAACTTTACCAGCTTGCACTGTTGACACCTGAAGAAGGGTTCATAGCTTTACGCTGCTTGCTACTGATGTTTTACCATCAGTAGAGCGCATCAGAACTCTGGATTCATCTGACCAGGTGATATTTTTCCATTGCTCGGTAATACGGTGTTTTAAGTCCTTTTCCCTCTGGAGTGCTGTGTTTCTGTTTTGCTTGACTTCACTGAGACTTTGTGCTAAGAAAGGACATGTTGTGCGTTCAAACAAGTTGGAGCACGAGCAGTATTTAGCTGCAATTTTCTCTGCTGTTCACTAGTTGTTAGATTCTTGACATCTTCCTCCAATCTCTTTCTTGACTGGTTGTTTATGTCCACAAGATCTTTTTGTGCTGGATGTGTTTCTTGAACAAGCTATTCTCATTACAGTCTTGACGGAAATTTGACTGTATATGTTAAACACCATTGCAGGAGGAAACCACACAAGGTCGACAGGTTTTCAGCTATTGACCCCACTAGTCTATCATCAATGACTTTTGCAAGAATGAATGCATGCATATATCTTTACAGCTACATTTTTCACTAATGCAACTAAAAAATACAGCATGGAAGCAGTAGATACAAAATATGATTTTTTTTTTTAATGAAGCCAGTTTTCAAAATTGCTTTATTTATTCCGTATAGATGTATTATAGCAATAAATATTGGTTTAGGAGGTGAATAGAGCCTTTAATTAGAATAACAGTGTGATGGTGTGATATGTTATGTGGGTATCATTTTGTGTATATTTATATTTTACAGCACGTCAGAGAGAAAGGGAAGCATATGGATTTTTTATCCTCTGTCTGCTGGATTATTGGACTCTTATCTCCTTGGACATTTTATCCTGTTACTGAACTGCATTCGTGTTCTGGACTATTGTATCCTCAGTGTGGTGGATTGTTTATGGACCTTTTAGTTTTTCCTATAATAAAGGTCTTGGGATTGTTCACACTTCCCCTTGATTGTGTGGTATCGGAGAAGGACCCCGTGACAAACAGATTCTGTAATATTTAAGCATTATATTATAACAAGATCTGTTCAACAAGACTGACCCATAATAAATATGGAGACAAAAAGTGAGATGAAAAAACTACAGGCCCTGGAACTTTCCATACATCATTGGGGAAATGTGTGGTGTGCAAGACGTTCTCCTTGATAGTCGCTGATGATAACCTTCTCACCCAGTGTCCGCTTAGGCTCAACAGCGATCAGAACTAATCTGGTTAGCTTCTATGATCAGCAACTTCCTGCACTACAGCTGTTTTCAAACTACAACTCCCAACTTTCCTGGACAGCTGCGTGAAAGCCAGAGAATACAGGGAGTCATCATTTTACAATAGCTAACATGTCAAAAGTTTCAGATTTCTTTTCAGGGACGAGGTATGTCCCAGATTAGCCTGGGGAAAACTGTCAATGTTGTGTATCTGGATTTATCATGGGCGTTGGATACTGTGGCACATAAAATGAGCATGCCGCTCATTTTCTCATGAAGATGGCCTAAATCCATGTGGCTCTTAAGGGTAATTACATCATAGACTTTTGCTCGGGCACCACATCTTGGCAGATGTTTTGTTAGTAAATAAAGGGGTTATGCACTACCAGGACAACCCGCTTCTTGATCAAAATGTTTGGCCACCATAAAATAAGGCTTGTACTCGCCAATTGTGTCGGCAATGTTCCCGAAGTGTCAGCACTCACTCTCCCCTGGGCTCTCGTGCGGTGTTGTAACGTGACGCTGGCGCCAAATCAGCGCTGGCATTACTGAACCCGCCGTCTGGGCTGCAGCTGATCTCGGACTTCCTTTTCCTGCTCAATTCGACAGGAGGCGGGGACAGTGACGCCAGCACTGATTGGACGCCGGCGTCACATGTCACAACAACAGCATGGGAGAGTGAGTGCTGGTACCATTGGAGCGGCGCCAGCACAGGAGGTGAGTATAAGCATTATTTTAGTTGGGCCAAGCGTGGGGTATGAGAAGAAGTTGTCCAAGTAGTGGACAATTTCTTAGAGGTAAATAAAATTGATTTGAGTATGTTTGTTTAGGTATGTATAGATGCAAATTTGATTAGATTTCATTACTGGTTTATTTGATACTTTTGTGTGTAATTAAAAAAAAAAGCATCTTGATTTGTTGATCACTGATACACGCTTTGTTCCCTTTCTGGATGTTTCATATAGAAATTAGTAAAGTGTGAAATAATTTATGGAATTGTTTTCTATTTTCAGATGAAGACAGTAGGAAAGATTCACAAATAAATGTCCTTTTACCTCTCTGCGATGAAGTGGAAGATAAGGAATCACCGACTGACAAAAAAGGAACTGAACATGGACTGGATAAATCTTTTGCATGTTCTGAATGTGGACAACATTTTAAAAAGAAGTCTCATCTTTCCAAGCACAAGTGCATTTACAAAGATATAAAGACGTTCTCATGTTCAGAATGTGGGAAATGTTTTGCTTATCAATCTCTTCTTGCTGTACATGAGAGAGTTCACACAGGAGAGAGGCCATTTTCATGCTTGGAATGTGGGAAACGTTTTACGCAGAAGGCAAGTCTTAGTATGCATCAGAGAACTCATGCAGGGGTGAAGCAGTTTTCTTGCTTACAGTGTGGAAAACTATTTACTCGTAAATCAAAATTAGTTGATCATTTAAGAACGCACACAGGGGAGAAGCCATTTTCATGCGCAGAATGTGAAAAAAGTTTCACCCGGAAATCATATTTGGTTGATCATGTAAGAACTCACACAGGGGAGAAGTCATTTTCATGTTCAATATGTAGAAAATGTTTTAGCCAGAAAACGTCTATTACCCTACATCAAAGACTTCACACTGGGGAGAAGCCATATTTATGTCCTGAACGCGGTAAAGATTTTAGACATAACTCCGGTTTAGTGGAACATCTAATATAGTAACATAGTAACATAGTTAGTAAGGCCGAAAAAATACATTTGTCCATCCAGTTTAGCCTATATTCCATCATAATAAATCCCCAGATCTACGTCCTTCTACAGAACCTAATAATTGTATGATACAATATTGTTCTGCTCCAGGAAGACATCCAGGCCTCTCTTGAACCCCTCGACTGAGTTCGCCATCACCACCTCCTCAGGCAAGCAATTCCAGATTCTCACTGCCCTAACAGTAAAGAATCCTCTTCTATGTTGGTGGAAAAACCTTCTCTCCTCCAGACGCAAAGAATGCCCCCTTGTGCCCGTCACCTTCCTTGGTATAAACAGATCCTCAGCGAGATATTTGTATTGTCCCCTTATATACTTATACATGGTTATTATATCGCCCCTCAGTCGTCTTTTTTCTAGACTAAATAATCCTAATTTCACTAATCTATCTGGGTATTGTAGTTCTCCCATCCCCTTTATTAATTTTGTTGCCCTCCTTTGTACTCTCTCTAGTTCCATTATATCCTTCCTGAGCACCGGTGCCCAAAACTGGACACAGTACTCCATGTGCGGTCTAACTAGGGATTTGTACAGAGGCAGTATAATGCTCTCATCATGTGTATCCAGACCTCTTTTAATGCACCCCATGATCCTGTTTGCCTTGGCAGCTGCTGCCTGGCACTGGCTGCTCCAGGTAAGTTTATCATTAACTAGGATCCCCAAGTCCTTCTCCCTGTCAGATTTACCCAGTGGTTTCCCATTCAGTGTGTAATGGTGATATTGATTCCTTCTTCCCATGTGTATAACCTTACATTTATCATTGTTAAACCTCATCTGCCACCTTTCAGCCCAAGTTTCCAACTTATCCAGATCCATCTGTAGCAGAATACTATCTTCTCTTGTATTAACTGCTTTACATAGTTTTGTATCATCTGCAAATATCGATATTTTACTGTGTAAACCTTCTACCAGATCATTAATGAATATGTTGAAGAGAACAGGTCCCAATACCGACCCCTGCGGTACTCCACTGGTCACAGCGACCCAGTTAGAGACTATACCATTTATAACCACCCTCTGCTTTCTATCACTAAGCCAGTTACTAACCAATTTACACACATTTTCCCCCAGACCAAGCATTTTCATTTTGTGTACCAACCTCTTGTGCGGCACGGTATCAAACGCTTTGGAAAAATCGAGATATACCACGTCCAATGACTCACCGTGGTCCAGCCTATAGCTTACCTCTTCATAAAAACTGATTAGATTGGTTTGACAGGAGCGATTTCTCATAAACCCATGCTGATATGGAGTTAAACAGTTATTCTCATTGAGATAATCCAGAATAACATCCCTCAGAAACCCTTCAAATATTTTACCAACAATAGAGGTTAGACTTACTGGCCTATAATTCCCAGGTTCACTTTTAGAGCCCTTTTTGAATATTGGCACCACATTTGCTATGCGCCAGTCCTGCGGAACAGACCCTGTCGCTATAGAGTCCCTAAAAATAAGAAATAATGGTTTATCTATTACATTACTTAGTTCTCTTAGTACTCGTGGGTGTATGCCATCCGGACCCGGAGATTTATCTATTTTGATCTTATTTAGCCGGTTTCGCACCTCTTCTTGGGTTAGATTGGTGACCCTTAATATAGGGTTTTCATTGTTTCTTGGGATTTCACCTAGCATTTCATTTTCCACCGTGAATACCGTGGAGAAGAAGGTGTTTAATATGTTACCTTTTTCCTCGTCATCTACAACCATTCTTTCCTCACTATTTTTTAAGGGGCCTACATTTTCAGTTTTTATTCTTTTACTATTGATATAGTTGAAGAACAGTTTGGGATTAGTTTTACTCTCCTTAGCAATGTGCTTCTCTGTTTCCTTTTTGGCAGCTTTAATTAGTTTTTTAGATAAAGTATTTTTCTCCCTATAGTTTTTTAGAGCTTCAATGGTGCCATCCTGCTTTAGTAGTGCAAATGCTTTCTTTTTACTGTTAATTGCCTGTCTTACTTCTTTGTTTAGCCACATTGAGTTTTTCCTATTTCTAGTCCTTTTATTCCCACAAGGTATAAACCGCTTACAGTGCCTATTTAGGATGTTCTTAAACATTTCCCATTTATTATCTGTATTCTGTATTCTGTATTCTGTATTATCTGATAAATGAAATACCGGAGAGGCCATTTCCGTGCTCAGAATGTGAGAAAAAGTTTACTCAGAAATCAAGTCTTTTGGAACATGTAAAAATTCACACAGGGGAGAAACCATATACATGTACAGAATGTGATAAAAGTTTTAGGCACAAATCAAGTCTTGTAGAGCATTGAAGAACTCACACAGGGGAGAAGCCATTCTCATGTCTACAATGTAAGAAATCTTTCGCTTATAGAAAAGGTTTAGTCTTACATCAGAGAACTGTTGTGAATTCTGTGGCTGAATTCACTCCTGTGGTCACAAGTGGTACTGCAGCTTCTGAGCTTCCTCCCTCAGGTGATCTGGTGAGCTCGTTAGCTGCTTCGTTACTTAACTCCGCCTGATGCTGCTATCCTTGCTCCTTGTCAATGTTCCAGTGTTGGATCTGAGCTTCTCCTGATTGTTCCTGTGACCTGCTGCTCTGTATAGCTAAGTGCTTTTTCGCTATTTTGTTGCTTTTTTCTGTCCAGCTTGTCTTTTGGTTTTGCTGGAAGCTCTGAGACGCAAAGGGTGTACCGCCGTGCCGTTAGTCCGGCACGGTGGGTCTTTTTGCCCCCTTTGCGTGGTTTTTGCTTTAGGGTTTTTTGTAGACTGCAAAGTTCGCTTTTCTGTCCTCGCTCTGTCTAGAATATTGGGCCCCACTTTGCTGAATCTATTTCATCCCTACGTTTTGTCTTTTGTACATTTATAACGAGATTATCTATTGAAGAGCACAGACCCTGAATATCCATGTCCACACCTGTGTCCAGAAACACCCAAATGTCTAGGTGGGAAAAAAAAAAAAAAAAAAAATGAACACAGAGCAGAGAAAAAAAAATGATGTCAGAACTCTTTTTTTTTTTCCCTCTATTGAGAATCATTAGTTTGGCTCCTTGTACTGTTATGTGTGCTTATGAAAGGTGTTATGAAGGCAATCCAGAGACACACTGTGCCTAGCGATCAGAGCGCACACAGTGATCTGACAAATACCCAAAAAACAAAAGAACGAGCTCTGAGACGTGGAAACTCTGTAGACTGCACACCTGATCCTATCCTAAACACAACTGAAGGCGGCTGTGGATTGCTCCTAACAACTACCTATGCAACTCGGCACAGCCTAAGAAACTAGCTAGCCTGAAGATAGAAAAATAGGCCTGACTTGCCCCAGAGAAATACCCCAAAGGAAAAGGCAGCCCCCCACATATAATGACTGTGAGTAAGATGAAAAGACAAAACGTAGGGATGAAATAGATTCAGCAAAGTGGGGCCCGATATTCTAGACAGAGCGAGGACAGAAAAGCGAACTTTGCAGTCTACAAAAAACCCTAAAGCAAAAACCACGCAAAGGGGGCAAAAAGACCCACCGTGCCGGACTAACGGCACGGCGGTACACCCTTTGCGTCTCAGAGCTTCCAGCAAAACCAAAAGACAAGCTGGACAGAAAAAAGCAACAAAATAGCGAAAAAGCACTTAGCTATACAGAGCAGCAGGTCACAGGAACAATCAGGAGAAGCTCAGATCCAACACTGGAACATTGACAAGGAGCAAGGATAGCAGCATCAGGTGGAGTTAAGTAACGAAGCAGCTAACGAGCTCACCAGATCACCTGAGGGAGGAAGCTCAGAAGCTGCAGTACCACTTGTGACCACAGGAGTGAATTCAGCCACAGAATTCACAACAGAGAACTCACACAGGGGTGAAGCCATTTTCTTGCTCAGAATGTGGAAAACGTTTTACCTACAAATGCAATCTCATTAGACATCAGAGAAGACACATGGAAGAGAAACACCTTTAATGTTTGTTAGAGATGGGGCAAATGCTTGGCTAAAATATAGAAAACCATCACTACTTAACATCAAGAGATTTTTGTGGTGACTTCACTTGCCATGTGATTTCACTTGCCAAGTCTTGCCATGGCTGGCTATCAGTCTAAGAAAGGCAAAGAGTAAGGCCGTTTTCACGCATCCATGAAACATGAACTGTTCTTGCATCTGAAGACCTCGTCTCACTCCTCAATCTGAGTGAACTGTTTTATATAGATCTATGACTAAATTAGCTCAGGTCAGGAAACCCAGATTTGGGTCAAATCTTTTGGGTCGAATGTTTCACAGATGTGCGAAACTGAACCAAAATATTGCTTGTCAGTTTATTAGTGACTGACAATAATACTTTCTCGTACAAAGTGCATCAAAGCATTTTAGAAGTGATCAAATGATCACACTGTGCTGCCTTAGAGGGAAATAAAGAATTAAAGAATTAAAAAAAAATTCACTGTAAATAAAAATAAAATAAAAATATATATTCATCATAGGTAAATTTATATTTCAAGAATACAAAAATGTTTATAGTATCGCTGCACGTGTTATTTAAATCGCGCAATAAACAACTAAAAAACCCGCCTTTTGTAGTTAATACTGTTTTTTTGTCACGTAAATGTCTCTCGCAAACCCCTTCCTGAAAAAAAAAATAATGTACCCAAATATGTGTGTAATAAAAATATAAGTTAAAAAAAATTGAAACAATGTAGCGAATAGACGAGGACAAAATTGTTGCCACCTTTTTTTAAAGAAATGAAAACTTCCGATGGTCACTGAACTCATTTGAAACTGACAACAGTAATTTTATATTTTTTATATTTAATTTTAGTAAATAATAATAATTATAATCAGATTTCGTGGCAGAATTCTGGTCCTCCAGGAAAATTTTTAAAGAGGGCTGTTCACAAAATTTTTCATGTTGAACTGGACTCTCCATGTACTAGTGGCTGCAGAGTTGAAAAAAACAGGGTTTTTTTTGCCTCTGTTGTAAAGATATTAGCAATCAAATATTTGGCAACTAATGAGTTAGTTAAACCAAATGGTTTTTTAAGATAGTTTTCAGTGGGGGAGTGTATGTCTTTTCCCAGTATGATGCTGACCAATCATATGCAGGCATCATCACGCATCCTGCAGTTCTAAGTTACTAACTGCATATGATTGGTCAGAGTCACACAGGGAGAAGAAGTAACCCCACCCAGTGAAAACTGTCTGATAACACTCACTTAAATTTAACTAAAGTTAACTCATTAGGTGTTAAATATTTGATTGCTAGTATCTACACAACAGAGAGACGAAATAAAAATTGTAAAGAAATATGCTCTGCAGCCCATATTACATGCTTTGTCTAATTCAGCATGAAAAAAACTGATGAAAGGTCCTCTTTAAAAGAAAACAAAACTATTAAAAATGCCCTGGAATAAAATGATGGGTTACCCTAGAAAAGATTTAAATTAATTTTACCATGTAGAGAAGTGAAACTACAGAGCGTCCTGTAGTTATCACAAGTGTCTGCAGACTTGTAATCAGTCAGTCGCCTATTTACAGAGTAAAAAGTAGTCACTGTGCTGTTTGTTGTCATGGTGTTTACCACACAGAACATGGGGCAAAGAAAGCCGAGGAGAGAGTGGTCTCAGGAAATTAGGAAGAATATTATAGACAAACATGTTCCAGATAAAGGCTATAAGAATAAGACGTCTCCTACAGCCGGATGTTCCATCCAGAAGTGTAAGGTCTATCGGGCTGTAGCCGTCTTCCCTGGAGGCAGCCACACGACGAAATAGGTCACAAATTGAAGAGATGGATAATACAAAGGGGAACCACAAACGAGATTAGAGGAGAACTCCAAATCCAACAGTGTGAGGTCTCACCAAGTGGCGAGAAAATTCAACTCAGACGCAGTCACCATAACATTTAATTTCACCCCCCAAAATAATTTTAAATGTGAGTTTGCTGTATCAAAAAATTATCTCCACGAAATACAATAAATTTGGGTTAAAAAATTGTGCTCAAGTCTGGTGGGGAAGGCTTTTTGGTACAATAAATAAGGGCGGCTATGTATCTTCCGTAGAGCCTGAGCTCACACAATTCTTTCTCAAAAAGAGGCCTGGCACCAACTGTAGTGAACTTGGACATATGGGAGTACCATTTCCGTGTAACTGAACGATTGAGCGCATGTTTCTTGGGCACATAAAATTAGAACTGACAATGCACTGGTGATAGAGGAGGGAGTGTGGAGCAGACTGGTTACGAGGAAGAAGATCAAGAGGACAGGAAGGATATGTGTGTTTGAAATGGCCAGCCCCCCCCACCACCACCTTGTTCCTACTAGGAGGTGTTCCCTGGATCCATGTGCGACTACCACTGACAGTGTCCTTACCACTTCAACACAAATTGGCATTAAAATTGTCATGCCCATCTTCTCCATATCATTTTCTGGCAATAAAGGCTGACTGTTCATGTCTTCCAAAATCTCAACTAGAAGAAGATTTTTTGGTGTATTATGTCTCTTAACCTCCAGGGTGCTGTTGGCTTGGGGACTTTGGGGCAGAATAAAAACAGGTGTCATTAACAGATTGGACATTTTGCTCTGTACAACATTAAACGATGTGGTGGCGGAGGAGGTAAACTCAGCAGAAACGCTGACTCCAGCTGATGATGTCGCTGTCAGAGGCTACATTATCCTGCTGTGCTTGAGATAAGCAATAGCACACATACTCCATCGCATCCTTCACGTTCTCCTCGCTAATGCGACTGCCAGAATTTGCAAAAGAGGCCAAATGTGACTTGTGTTTGGTAATACTGAAGGTTTCTAACAGCACTGCCAGTGGTGTGAGAACATCTGCTGTCCTTGATATTATTATTTTTTCTATCTCCCTGCCATGGCTGTCGCCCGTATTTTGTTTAGGTTTAGCATAGTAACATAGTAACATAGTAACATAGTTAGTAAGGCCGAAAAAAGACATTTGTCCATCCAGTTCAGCCTATATTCCATCATAATAAATCCCCAGATCTACGTCCTTCTACAGAACCTAATTGTATGATACAATATTGTTCTGCTCCAGGAAGACATCCAGGCCTCTCTTGAACCCCTCGACTGAGTTCGCCATCACCACCTCCTCAGGCAAGCAATTCCAGATTCTCACTGCCCTAACAGTAAAGAATCCTCTTCTATGTTGGTGGAAAAACCTTCTCTCCTCCAGACGCAAAGAATGCCCCCTTGTGCCCGTCACCTTCCTTGGTATAAACAGATCCTCAGCGAGATATTTGTATTGTCCCCTTATATACTTATACATGGTTATTAGATCGCCCCTCAGTCGTCTTTTTTCTAGACTAAATAATCCTAATTTCGCTAATCTATCTGGGTATTGTAGTTCTCCCATCCCCTTTATTAATTTTGTTGCCCTCCTTTGTACTCTCTCTAGTTCCATTATATCCTTCCTGAGCACCGGTGCCCAGAACTGGACACAGTACTCCATGTGCGGTCTAACTAGGGATTTGTACAGAGGCAGTATAATGCTCTCATCATGTGTATCCAGACCTCTTTTAATGCACCCCATGATCCTGTTTGCCTTGGCAGCTGCTGCTCCAGGTAAGTTTATCATTAACTAGGATCCCCAAGTCCTTCTCCCTGTCAGATTTACCCAGTGGTTTCCCGTTCAGTGTGTAATGGTGATATTGATTCCTTCTTCCCATGTGTATAACCTTACATTTATCATTGTTAAACCTCATCTGCCACCTTTCAGCCCAAGTTTCCAACTTATCCAGATCCATCTGTAGCAGAATACTATCTTCTCTTGTATTAACTGCTTTACATAGTTTTGTATCATCTGCAAATATCGATATTTTACTGTGTAAACCTTCTACCAGATCATTAATGAATATGTTGAAGAGAACAGGTCCCAATACCGACCCCTGCGGTACCCCACTGGTCACAGCGACCCAGTTAGAGACTATACCATTTATAACCACCCTCTGCTTTCTATCACTAAGCCAGTTACTAACCCATTTCCACACATTTTCCCCCAGACCAAGCATTCTCATTTTGTGTACCAACCTCTTGTGCAGCACGGTATCAAACGCTTTGGAAAAATCGAGATATACCACGTCCAATGACTCACCGTTGTCCAGCCTATAGCTTACCTCTTCATAAAAACTGATTAGATTGGTTTGACAGGAGCGATTTCTCATAAACCCATGCTGATATGGAGTTAAACAGTTATTCTCATTGAGATAATCCAGAATAACATCCCTCAGAAACCCTTCAAATATTTTACCAACAATAGAGGTTAGACTTACTGGCCTATAATTTCCAGGTTCACTTTTAGAGCCCTTTTTGAATATTGGCACCACATTTGCTATGCGCCAGTCCTGGGGAACAGACCCCGTCGCTATAGAGTCCCTAAAAATAAGAAATAATGGTTTATCTATTACATTACTTAGTTCTCTTAGTACTCGTGGGTGTATGCCATCCGGACCCGGAGATTTATCTATTTTAATCTTATTTAGCCGGTTTCGCACCTCTTCTTGGGTTAGATTTGTGACCCTTAATATAGGGTTTTCATTGTTTCTTGGGATTTCACCTAGCATTTCATTTTCCACCGTGAATACCGTGGAGAAGAAGGTGTTTAATATGTTAGTTTTTTCCTCGTCATCTACAACCATTCTTTCCTCACTATTTTTTAAGGGGCCTACATTTTCAGTTTTTATTCTTTTACTATTGATAGTAATACACTTTTTGTGAAAGTATAAGGTTTTATTTGTTTCTAAGCTTTTTACAATTTCAAGTTTTACAATCTTATTCCCTTAAGCCACAGAGATATGTTGCACAAAATAGTTAATACCTAACATTTCCCACGCGTCTATTTTACATTTGCATCATTTATGAAACATAATTTTTTTGTTAGGAAGTTAGAAGGGGTTGATCAGCGATTTCTCATTTTTCCAACAAAATGTACAAAAGCACTTTTTCTTGGACCACATCACATTTGAAGTGACTTTGAGGGGCCTATGTGACAGAAAATACCCAAAAGTTACACCATTCAATATAACTGTACCACTCAAAGTGCTCAAAACCACCTTCAAGAAGTTTATTAACCCTGCAGGTGCTTTACAGGAATTAAAGAAATGTAGAAGGAAACAAATTAACATTTTATTTTTTTTGTTTTCGTAAAATTGTTGGTTTTGACCCAAATTATTTATTTTTACAAGGGTAACAGGAGAAAATGGACCCCACAATTTGTTGCATGATTTCTCCTGAGTACGCCAATACCCCATATGTAGTGGAAAACTGCTATCTGGGTGCACAGCAAGGCTCGGAAGGGTAGGAGCACCGTTTAACTTTTTGAGAAGAAAATTGGCTGGAACTGAGAGTGTTTGCAGAGCCACTTATATGGGCAAACAGTGGAAACTCCCCATGAGTCACCCATTTTTGTAAACTACACCCCTCAGGGAATGTAATTAGAGGTGTGAGAACCTTGAACCCAGAGGTGCTTCATAGAATTTTCTAATGTTGAGGCTTGAAGTTGAAAAAAAATAAACTTATGCCACAAAAACGTTGGTTTTGTCCCAAATTTTTCATTTTCACAAAGGTAATATGATAAAATGGACCATACAATTTGTTGTGCAGTTTATTTTGAGCACACTGATACCCAGTATGTGTTGGAAAACTACTGTTTGGGTGCACGCCAGGTCTCAGAAGGAAGGAGCGCCAACTGAATTCTGGAGCTCAATTTAGGCATCGTCATGTCATATTTGACGAGCCCCTGACATGCCAAAACAGCATAAACCCCACAAGTGACCCCATTTTGGAAACTACAACTCTTGAGGAAGTCATCTAGGGGTGTAGTGAGCATTTTTATCCTTCAGCTGATTCACAGAATTGTATTGGTTGGATTAGGCTGAGTAAATGGAAAGTTAACATTTTTTTCCACTAAAATTTTGCTTTGGGCCCAAATTTTTAATTTTCAAAAGGAATAATAGGAGAAAATGAATGGGGGAATTTGTTACGTTATTAGTCCTGAGTACACCGATACCCCATATGTGGTCGAAAAGTACTTTTCCGGCACAGTGCAAAGCTCAGAAGGGAAGAAGCGCCATATTGGAGTTTAGATCTAGAATGGTTTGATGGTGCCATGTCACATTGGCAGAGCCCCTGAGGTGCCAGAACAGCAGAAACCCCAATGAAGTGATTATATTTTCCAAACTACACACTTGATGAATTAATTTAGGGGCGCAGTGATCATATTGACACCACGTGTGCTTCACAGAATTTTATAACATTGGGCAGTGAAGAAAGAATACTGTAATTACATTTTTATCACTAAAATGTTGTTTCATCCTCAAGTTTTTAATTTTTATAAGGGCTAATAGAAAAAAATGGACCTGACAGTTTGTTGTGCAATTTCTCCTGAGTGCGCCAATACCCTACATGTAATCAGGAACTATTTTACAGGCACAGTGCCTGAGAAGTAGTTTTTGACCACATGTGGGGTATCTGTGTACTCAGGAGAAATTGCACTACAAAATTTGGGGTCTATTTACTCCTGCTTTCCTTGTGAAAATAACAAAATTATGGGCTAAAACATTTCTGTGGGAAAAATGTGATTTTTTTTATTTTCACAGCTAAACACTATAAAGTTTTGTGAATCACTTTGAAATTCAAGGTGCTCCCCACACATCTAGATTAATTCCTTGAGGGGGGTCTAGTGTTGAACATGGGGTAATTTGGGGGTGGTTTCCACTGTTCATGCACATCAGGGCTCTCCAAACACGACATATCATCGAGTCTCGATTACAGCCATTTTTTTGTGTTCAAAAAGTCAAACAATGCTCCTTCCCTTCCGAGCCCTGCAATGCTCAAAATTAGTAGTTTTTCCCTACATATGGGATATCAGCATTCTCAGAAAAACTGGCACAGAAAATTTTGGGGTCCGTTTTTTCCTGTTACTCAGCGTGTGAACATACTATAAAGTGACACTTTTCAGAATCATAAAATTTGGCCTGGTCATGAAGGTGAAAACAGGCTTTGGGGGGTAAGAGGTAAGGATGCTTGTTTACATTTGAAACTAGTTGGTTTTTCTACTATTTTTCCTGGTTAATTATAACGTTTTAATTATATTAATAAAAAGCATTATTTTAACACTTTGGAGTTGCAACAATTTTTATGAAATAATATTACCCAGTTGAATGTTTTGCCAAGAAGCACCAAGAGTTATTGCTGCTGTATGGAGGACGTGCGCTGGTTGCCATTTTTCTTTTTGTGTCTTTCAAAAGTACCACTCATCCCACAAAAAAAACAAAAAAACAAAGCTCTCACAAGGCAATGAGGAAGGAAAATAAAAAGTTATGGCTCTTGGAATAAGGGGAGGAAAAAACAAAAATTAAAAACTGAAAATATCCCTGGGGGGTTAGAGGCAAAAGACCAACAGTGCAGCCATAAAATCTTTTCGGAGTAGTGATAAAGAGTTACTGCAGGCAGGAATAAAATACAAATGGAGACAATGTGCAACGCTCCAAGTAATCCATGGGAACAGAAGCTTTACCATCTCCTCCCCAGACGGAGGATCGGGTCTTCTACAATATCTAACACAACAACTCCCTCAAGAAACCGGGATCTTCTCCTGATCTGAACAGCTTACATGGATTACAACTAACATTCCAAGTCATAAAACCAAGAATGTCCTCTACAATAACCGTTACATAGAATTCTCTCTATTATTCCTGGATCTTCTGGGCCAAACAACAAACGTTTATCGCTCTTACTGGTTTCCCTATTAATTATGTTACCTGAGGGATCACAATATCTACAGAAATGGATCACAATGATATAATCTCATTCTACATGAATAAAAGGCGTCTTCTGCAACAACTTATGAATAGAGATGGGCAGACACCTAGATGTTCGGGTCTGGTCAGTTCGGCAGAACAGTTACAAAAGTTCCCAAACTAGAACCCAAACCTGAGTAGCCATGAGTGTGGACCGCATATTCCTCACCCTGATCCTCCTTTCTCCCACAATGCCAAGTTCTCTGAGGCAACTGATCTCACACTTGGACACGTCGAAGAGTTCACATTTTCCATTTAGATCTTCTAGCCTCTCTCCCTGTCCACTTGAAGTGGGGTAAGAGGAGATAGCATGTAGTGATGCCCAAATATTTGAACAGTCACGGTCACACAAAGGTGACGGTGGAAATGTGTCACAAGAGGGGGACGATGATGAGTCACAATTGCCAGAAAGTCAGGAGGAGGAGCAGGGTGCGGATGTGGAAGACGAGGTGGTGGATGACATAGTGACTGAACCAACCTGGCAGGAGGACATGCAGAGCGAGGACAGCAGCACACAGGGGGAGGGAGGCGTAGCACCCCAACAGGCAGGAAGAAGCAATGTGGTGGCCACAGACAGAAGGCGGGCAACTGTTACTTGTAACACCAACACTACAGAAGATGGAAGTACAACTGTTAGGTCTTCGCGAGTCTGGTTGTTTTTTAAATACTCTGCCAATAACCTCAAACAGGCCATTTGCACCACCTGCCATGCCCGTGTAACACCCCTGGTAACCGGTTGTTACAATGATGTTGCCTTCCTTTCGGGGAGGGCGATATGCTTGGAGGCAAGAAGAATTCTCAGAAGGGGGAACTCAGGACCCGGATTCAGGGGAGATTCCCTAAGCTTTAAGTGTTCTGGCCTGGAGGAGGAGTTAGTTAGTTGGTCCAGGGAGACCAAGGAGTCAGTTGGAGAGAGACACTGAGGAGAAAGGAAGTCTGAAGCAGAGAGCAGACTACAGAGCCGTGCAGCCAGGACTGAGCTGCGGCTCCAGGGAAGGAAGAAAACCCGAGGGGTTGTTGTATGTAATGGAGCAATTAAGGGAAGAAGCACAGGAGTGGAAAAGGGCTCAAAGGGGAACTGTGACGGGGCACCCTCTGCCAAAGCACAGAGACCGGGCACCGTGAGCCCGAGGCTTTAGTAGGACACTTAGCAGAACCAGAGGGCTTAGAACTGTATGTGATTTGCCCACACCACACCTGGAGGTGAAGCAGCACCTGAAGAGCCCGGGTCATGATAGACACCCTGTAAAATGGTTCAAGCTGCCCATCATATGGGTACCTGTTCTAGGACAGGAGTAAGAGGACTTGCCGCCAAGCTACAGGCAGCATTGACCTCGCATGTTAGTGTAAGTAGGAAGTCTTACGGACCTCACCTGGGAGAGGGATCACCTTTGCCTCCATGCCGGTCGGACCACATCACCACCCGTGCGTGGTATCCTGGACTGTGGACTGATTCTACCAGTAAACCAGTGAAAAAGTGTACAGTACCAACCCACCAATACCTAAAAAAAAGAGGATATATATGTATATACATCATAGAATAATAATAATATGTATAAGTGGAATATGGCCCATACACAAGGGAATGAGTGGCAAACCACTCGGGAAAGGAAAGGAAAGAAACAATAATAATAAATAAATAAAATAATGATAATCTAGTAATGAGGACAAAATAATATATAGAAAATGCCTTTATTTAGATATATATGGCAATGGCACTAACACTGTGCCTGTACTTGGAGACAAGAGATATATAAAAGAATACAATTTTTTTTAAATAATATATATATTTTTAAGGACGGACTGTATAAAATTGGAGTTAAGCCTTAGGATGAGACATACACCAGCGCAATAAAAATGTAGCTATCCAAACATTCACCAGTATACATACAAAAAGAGAAAAATAATTACAAAAAAGGTAATAATTAAGTATGTGCAACCACGCAAAGACAAAAGTGCATAGTGCTAAGCAAGATACGTACACATCCTCCTGACGAAGGATTAGCGTCCGAAACGCGCGTCGGGGTGCTCTGTATCTTGGAGGGACGGACGATTACAGGTACTATTATTGATTTCCTGCATACCCTTTTACATTGGGTTTACCTCCCTTTGACACATCAGCCCTATAGATTGATGCACTGCGTATGAGTCCTTCTGTGGTGTTCAATGAACCTAGGCATATCCAACTACACTGTGTATTTTACATGTCATAACCTCCCATTATTTCTTTGGCCACTTTATCACTTTACTATTGTGGATCCCATCATAATGCTGATTATTATCCTGCCCCTACATATATATATTTTTTTCACGCATCACGTTTTTTTGTTTTCGGTTTGTATAGTGTTACTTTTCATATCCACCCTCTTTTGTATTGCTGTATATTTACATATATTTGGTATATGTTTTTTGGGAATTTTTGCAAAAGTTTACACACCTTTTTCTCTATCTGATTGCAGGATTTATTATTATGGAGATGTGGTTATTTTTGTGTACGTATCTTGCTTAGCACTATGCACTTTTTTCTTTGCGTGGTTGCACATACTTAATTATTACCTTTTTTGTAAGTATTTTTCCCTTTTTGTATGTATACTGGACTGGTGAATGTTTGGATAGCTACATTTTTATTGGGCTGGTGTATGTCTCATCCTAAGGCTTAACTCCAATTTTATACAGTCCGTCCTTAAAAATATATATATTATTTTAAAATTTTTTTATTATTTTATATATCTCTTGTCTCCAAGTACAGGCACAGTGTTAGTGCCATTGCCATATATATCTAAATAAAGGCATTTTCTATATATTATTTTGTCCTCATTACTAGATTATCATTATTTTATTTATTTATTTATTATTATTTTTTCTTTCCTTTATCCCTGGTTCTTTTTTGTTGTTGGTCATTACCAGTAAACCAGGTAAAGACTTAACAACTCTATGTCCTCCACTTATTTGCCAGCATACATCATCCTTGCCATACACCTTGGGAGTCCTGGGGACCCCGCTTCACCTGTGGGAAGTATCATGATCTGGCTGCAACAACATCACCCAAGAGGACCCCTTTAAGCAGCGTCGGTCCCACTGACCGAGAACCACAGGTGGCGACACGTATAGACTTTACTAATTTCCCTTAAATGAGCGCCCAGGGCCACAGACCGGGTTGCAGCCACCGTGACATCTCTTTTAAGAGCGACCGGACCCGGTGCCGAGTATCCCCATTGCCCTGGTGGGCGACTCACCCACATCAGCAGGGGTAGCAAAACTGCCAGTCTGACCACCAGCAGCATGATCAGGCACATGGCAGCAAAGCACGCGACTTAGTGGCCCGAACCCCAGGTTCCAGTAACACTGTCTGCAGGTGACACCACTGCTTCTTCCACTGTTGTGCGTGCAAGCCAATCCCCTGTCCATGGTACTTGTGAAAATGCCTCCTGCCCTGCACCTTTCATTGCACACGCCCAATTAGCACCATCATCAAGCACGCCCTCATCCTTGTCCCAGCGCAGCGTTCAGTTGTCCATACCCCAGTCCTTGGAACGCAAGCACAAATACGCTGCCAACGCCTCACAGGCCACACTATTAAATTCACACATTTTTCGTCTGCTTGCGCTCGAAATGTTGCCTTTTAGGCTTGTGGAGACAGAACCTTATGGTGGGGGCCGTCCCAAGGTACTCGTTCCCCAGCTGCCACTATTTTTCCAGGTGTGCTGTCCCCGCTTTACACAACCACATGTCCCACAACATTAGCTGTGTCCTCAACAATGCTGTTACTGGGAAAGTATACCTAACCACGGACACGTGGACAAGTGCCTCTGGGCATGGATGGTACATCTTGCTGATGGCACACTGGGTTAACATACTGGAAGCCGGGACCCAGTCAGACCTTCTGATGGAACACATCCCCACGACGCCGAGGATTGAGGGCTCTACATCAATCAGGGTTGCCCTCACAGTGTACAGTTCCTGCACCTTCTCCTCTTCACCCGATCTGAAAGAGCAGGCAGATCTGTGGCTGACACCGCTGAACCTCCAGCCAGGCATGGTCGTGTGTGACAATGGCTGTAATCTGATGGCGACTCTGAGGTGAGGCGAGCTAACATACGTACCATGCCTGGCCCATGTGCTTAACCTCGTTTTTCAATGGCTTCTCAAAAGCTACCCAGAGCTGCCGTATCTCCTTGTCAAGGTACACCGGCTGTGTGCCCATTTCATAAAGTCAGCTACAAATTCCTCCACACTTGCTCTGCTTCAGCAGCGTTTGCAGCTTCCAGCTCACCGACTGTTGTGTGATGTCCCCACGCGTTGGAACTCAACCCTGCAGATGTTAGAAAGATTTGTTAGCTGAAGAGGGCAGTTGTTGACTATCAGAATCAACACGGTCGTTGGTATTCAGTTCAGACTCCACACATAAGACTTCAGGAGTGGACATGGATGTTAGACATATGTACCATCCTCCAAAACTTTGATCACTCCACCAAGATGGTGAGCGGCAATGACACCATAATTAGCATCACCATCCCACTTCTTTGTGTTCTGAAATGCTCTCTGCTCACTATCAAAGAGGATGCATTGCAGGGGGAGATTGATGAGATTGATCAAGGAACCATACATGGTGAATACACACAGCCCACCCACATCTCATCCCAATGTGGATTGGGTGACAATGAGAAAGAGGAGGAGAAAGAACAGGAGCTATTTTCATGTGCTATAGACTACAAACACAACTGTTATACCGTCTGTTCAGTGTGGATGGCATGAGGACAGGGAGGAGGAGGAGGACAGCATGGTCAGTAGTCCTCTTGTTGAGGACACGGAAGTCTTGCCTGTTAGCAGTCTGACACGCATGGCTGTGTTTTTGTTACTCTGCCTTTTCCGTGACCCTCGCGTTCTCAAAAGTTTGCGTGACAGTCATTACTGGTTGGTGACACTTCTAGACCCACGCTACAAGGAGAGCTTTCTATCTCTTATTCCAGAGTCAGACAGGTGTACTAAAATGGTGCAGGACCAGAGGGCAGAATTATTAAAAAAATTCCCATCTGAAAATGCTGGCGGCAAAGGTCACAGTTCGTTGGACAACCAAGGAGTACAGGCAAGAGAGCCAGAACTCCAATCCAGCAAATGCAGGGAAAGACTGTAAAAGTTCTGGGAGAGTTTTCTCAGAGCCCCCATCACACAGGTCTTGAGGTGCGGGGTACTCTCACAAGGAGTGCAAAGTTTTGGAAGATGCGGAGGGAGTACCTTGATGACTATACCAACATCCTCCTTGATTCCTCCGTGCCTTATAATTATTGGGTATCCAAGCTGGACACGTGGCATGAACTGGCTCTGTACGCCTTGTAGGTCCTGGCCTGCCCTACGGCTAACATTTTGTCAGAGTGGGTATTTAGTGCCGCTGGGGGAATTATAACAGATAAGCGCATCCGCCTGTCAACTGAAAATGCTGACAGGCTGACTCTTATAAAAATGAACAAGGGCTGGATTGGGCCAGACTTCTGTACACCACCGAATGTTAACAGCGAAAGAACTCTACTCCAGTGTCTTTTTTTGTTAACTCTATTACCATGCACCTCTTTACACCCACACATGGGTATACGCTTCATGATTTCGCCATTTTTTCTGTTGTCGTCCTCCTCCTTTTACTCATCCTCATCATCCACCACCACTAAATCACCATGGTGACCGTGGTCCATTTTATTGTGTCAAAGGGTGTTTTTTATGCCCGTAAAAAAAAATGTTTACATATTATGTTGATGTGTATCCCCCAGGGGCAAATGATTGTCAGCCCATACACTTAGGGTATGGGCATTACAAGTACAGGAGACCCCCTCCTTTAAATTGGGAAAATAATTTTTAGGAGGCCATGAGGCCATCCTCCACATCTCTTCAGACACTACGAATAGATCACCAGGCTGAACGTGTTCCGTGATGCAACAGCCAAGTTATTGTGTTAAAGGGTATTTATGATGCCTGTAAAAAATATGTTTACACAGTATGTTGATGTGAACCCCCCAGGGGCATATTTGTTTTATGAAGCCCTCCTCCACGTTTCTTCCAAGGGGGATTGGCGTACATGCAAGTTTGGGGCAGGCCTTGCATTCACTGCATAGCCAAACAGTATGAGAGACCCAGTTCCTAATAATGGGAACTGTAGGGGTTTGTTACGCTGCTTCAGCAATGCAATTCTCCATTTTTGGGTCTTCATCCTCAACACTGCAATTCTCCAATGCAGGTTCTTCAGGATTAACACCGCAATGCACTGCATAGTCAAACAGTATGGGAGTACCAGCTTCCTAATAATGGGAACTTTGGTTTCATGTGGCCATCCACTTCGTCGGTTCAAAGGGTTATTGGGGTGCATGTAACTTTGGGGCAGGGCAGGCCTTGCATTGAATGCATAAGCTAACATTATGGGAGTAGCAAATTAAGAAAAATGGGAACTTTGGTTTCATGTGGCCTTCCAGGACGTCAGGTTTTTGGGTTATTGGGGTGCATCCAAATTTGGAGCAGGCCTTGCATTCACTTCATGGGCAAATTGTATGGGACTAGAGAAATCATAATAATGGGAACTTGGGTTTCATAACACGTCTGTTCAAACTGTTTTGGTGGTTCGTGTAACTTTGGTGCAGGCCAGACCTTGCATTAAATGCATTGGCAAACAGTATTGGAGACCCACTTCCTAATAATGTGAACTTTGTTGGTTGGTCAGCTTCAACAATGCAATTCTCCACTGCCAGTTCTTCAGCCTCAGCACTGCAATTCACTGCATAGGCAAACAGCATGGGCGTACCAACTTCCTAATAATAACATAGTAACATAGTAACATAGTTAGTAAGGCCGAAAAAAGCCATTTGTCCATCCAGTTCAGCCTATATTCCATCATAATAAATCCCCAGATCTACGTCCTTCTACAGAACCTAATAATTGTATGATACAATATTGTTCTGCTCCAGGAAGACATCCAGGCCTCTCTTGAACCCCTCGACTGAGTTCGCCATCACCACCTCCTCAGGCAAGCAATTCCAGATTCTCACTGCCCTAACAGTAAAGAATCCTCTTCTATGTTGGTGGAAAAACCTTCTCTCCTCCAGACGCAAAGAATGCCCCCTTGTGCCCGTCACCTTCCTTGGTATAAACAGATCCTCAGCGAGATATTTGTATTGTCCCCTTATATACTTATACATGGTTATTAGATCGCCCCTCAGTCGTCTTTTTTCTAGACTAAATAATCCTAATTTCGCTAATCTATCTGGGTATTGTAGTTCTCCCATCCCCTTTATTAATTTTGTTGCCCTCCTTTGTACTCTCTCTAGTTCTATTATATCCTTCCTGAGCACCGGTGCCCAAAACTGGACACAGTACTCCATGTGCGGTCTAACTAGGGATTTGTACAGAGGCAGTATAATGCTCTCATCATGTGTATCCAGACCTCTTTTAATGCACCCCATGATCCTGTTTGCCTTGGCAGCTGCTGCCTGGCACTGGCTGCTCCAGGTAAGTTTATCATTAACTAGGATCCCCAAGTCCTTCTCCCTGTCAGATTTACCCAGTGGTTTCCCATTCAGTGTGTAATGGTGATATTGATTCCTTCTTCCCATGTGTATAACCTTACATTTATCATTGTTAAATCTCATCTGCCACCTTTGAACTTTGGTTTCATGGGGCCTTCCAGGACGTCTGTTTTTTGGGGTTATTGGGGTGCATCCAAATTTGGAGCAGGCCTTGCATTCACTTCATGGGAAAACTGTAGAAAAGTAAAAAAAAATCTAATAATGTGAACTTTGGTTTCATGTGGCCATCCACCATGTCTCTTCAAACTGTTTTTGGGGTGCGATAAACTTTGGGGCAGACCAGACCTTGCATTCAACGCATGGGCAAACAGTATGGCAGTACCAAATAAATAAGAATGGGAACTTTGGTTTCATGTGGCCATCCAGGACGTCTGTTCAATGGTTTATTGGGGTGCGTCTAAATTTGGGTCATGCCTTGCATTCAATGCATAGGCAATAACAGTACAGCAGACACACTCTTTAATAACGGGAACAACAAAGCATAGCCGGCTAATGGCTCTCTAAGAATAGTGAGGACAAACTGCTGTCTCCCTTTAAGATTAAAGTCCGCCTGATGGCCCTCCGGGGGGGTGGGGGGCACAGCAAAGGAGCTCTGATTTCCCATAGACTTACATTGGTCTCATTGCTCAGATCGAGCACTCAAGCATTCCAATTTGCTCGACCCAAGCAACGAGCACCCGAGCATTTTAGTGCTCGCTCATCACTAGTCCTAATATTTATGGTACCTGAAAAAATGTTACCAGATATGTCAGTGACATATACAATTATTACAGTGTGTGTGCATCTTACTGTACATGTATTTAATTATTAAAAAGTAAAAAATTGTGTGACACCCCGTGTAATTTTCTTAACCAGCAGAGGGAAAGCCGATGGCTGGGGGCAGATGTTTATAGCCTGGGAAGGGGGTAATACCCATAGAGCTTCCCAGGCTATTAATATCAGCTGAAAACTGTATACTTAGCTTTTACAGGTATATCATGTCAACTCACTCAAAGCTTAGCGGGACCATGACTTGCTGTAAGCCACTTGCTTGGGGGCCCGTCCTGAAGCCAAGCTCAAGGAGGTTAAGATTGCTGAGATGCTAACGCTGGCCCAGAAGCAACAATTTAGTGAACTGCAGCAGAACCGGGACTTGCTCTCGGAGTTGCCAGGACGCACTCAGGTCATTGAACATGACGTGCTAACAGAGCCGCATGTAAGGGTAAACCTCAAGGCCTACAGAATCCCCGAACCACACCGGGAGATAATCTGCAAGGAGGTGAAGAGAATGCTGGACCTCGGGGTGATAAAGGAATCAAGAAGTGGCTAGTCAAGTCCCATCGTCCTCGTATCGAAGCCCAATGGCGAGTGGCGATTTTGTAATGACTACTGCAGGCTCAATGAGGTGTCCAGTGTTGACGCGTACCCAGTGTCCGGCATGGATGAACTCACATGGGATGTTAAATACCTGGTGATGAGAATCAGGCAGTGTCTCTTGGGAGAGCAGGAACTCCAACTGTGCGGGTCAACTGCAGGGGAATTCTGCAGGGAAAGGACTCATATGGACTGTGTTTTCTTTGTTTTACCTTTATGCCAGCAAGGCTCGGATTATTTTGCTGAACCCACCAAGTTTGATGCTACCCACAATAAACCAGCAGGTGATCATCTACCAGAATGTTTCCTCTGTCTACCTGAGAAAGCAGCGGAGTGTGTCAACTCCTCACAACATGTACAGAATGCTGCACACACACTCTACTAATTGTATATGTCACTGACATCTATATATCTATCTATTCTATGTGTATAACCCATATATCTGTATCTATGTGTGTAATCCATCTCTTCTATACTGTCAGGTCACAATGTCATTTTAGAGTACTTGGCTGCTGAATTACCGTCTTTTCTTCTATCTATATATTATATATACACATATATGTGTGACACTGACATCTATAAATCTATGTATTCAATGGGTATATATCTATTCTAACCTGTCACTCTGTGGTTTTACTGTATGCGGTACATGAATTGCCGGCTTTTTATCTATAATAATAATAATCTTTATTTTTATATAGCGCTAACATATTCCGCAGTGCTTTACATTTTGCGCACATTATCATCACTGTCCCCGATGGGGCTCACAATCTAAATTCTCTATCAGTATGTCTTTGGAATGTGGGAGGAAACCGGAGAACCCGGAGGAAACCCACGCAAACACAGAGAGAACATACAAAAACTCTTTGCAGATGTTGTCCTTGGTGGGGCTTGAACCCAGGAATCCAGCGCTGCAAGGCTGCAGTGCTAACCACTGCGCCACCATGCCGCCCGTATCTATCTATCTATCTATCTATCTATCTATCTATCTATCTATCTATCTATCTATCTATTATCTATCTGGGATTTGGATGTTTTGCCCCCAGCAGTTCGCCCCCGGGTACATTTTGCCCTGTTTGTAACCTGTTTTGCCACGAGAATTTTGTATTTGGATGTTTCGCCAGTTTTTCCTTGTGGTTCTTGTATTCCCATCCGTCATCAGTCCACGTAAAAAAAGTACTGTACAGGGTGCTTCACTTTTGTGACATGTTAAATCAACTGTTTCCATCTGACGTCACGGGGAACCTCTAGACTGCACTCCGTGACCCAAGGTAAGTATCATCCTGGGGGCCAAATGCAGGGGACGAAATGTGCGCAGGCAAAATGTACCCGGGGCGAACTGCTGGGGGCGAAACATCATATAACCTATCTATCTATTATCTGTCTATCTATCTATCTATTATCTATCTATTATCTATCTATTATCTGTCTATCTATCTATCTATTATCTATCTATTATCTATCTATCTATCTATCTATTATCTATCTATCTATCTATCTATCTATCTATTATCTATCTATTATCTATCTATTATCTATCTATCTATCTATTATCTATCTTCTATCCATCATCTATTTATTATATATCTATTATCTATCTATCTACAGTATATATTATCTATCTATTATCTATCTATCTATCTATGTATCTATCTATCTATCTATCTTCTACCTATCATCGATTTATTATATATCTATTATTTATCTATCTACAGTATATATTATCTATCTATCTATCTATCTATCTATCTATCTATGTATCTATCTATCTATCTATCTTCTATCCATCATCGATTTATTATATATCTATTATTTATCTATCTACAGTATATATTATCTATCTATTATTAATCTATCTTCTATCTATCATCTATTTATTATCTATGTATCTACAGTATATATTATCTATCTATCTTTTATCTATCATCTATTTATTATATATCTATTATCTATCTACAGTATATATTATCTATCTATCTATCTATCTATCTATCTATCTATCTATCTATCTATCTATCTATCTATCTTCTATCCATCATCTATTTATTATATATCTATTATTTATCTATCTACAGTATATATTAGATAATGAGAGAAAAAGTATTGGTTATTCCGCTGCATTGTTGCATTGTGACATCATCACTTACCTTATATGGAAGCGGGCAGTGATGTCACACAGGTGAGTGATGATGTCACAATGTCACAATAGGACGGAACCTAAAAAACCCTCCGTTCCATCTCACTAGCTCGGACTTCGTATCTGTCTGTCTCCTGACAACACATACCTAGTCCTTCTCCTTGTGAGATTAGCGATTTACTTGCGATTTACTTGTGGAATAGCGAAATACTTCTGTATTAGCGAATCACATCTTATTAGTGGATTATTTCTGCATTAGCGGAACTTTTCTGCATTCGTGGATTACATCTGTATTAGTGGATTACTTCTGGATTTTCCTGAAGATCACTGACTGAGGACTTCATTTGGAGGTAAATCTATTTTATGTTGTTATTTATGAAACTAGAAGCTTTTATCTCATTATTTTTTCATGTATTCATGAAATTTGTATGTAAGATTTTGCGTTTGTTGCCTTTTTCTGACACCCGTAACGGTTTCATTTTCCGTGATTTGGGGCTGGGTGATGGATTATTTTTTGCACCCTGAGCTGTCGTTTTTACTGATACCATAATGGAGAACATACGATGTTTTGATCGCCTCTTAATGAACTTTATTGCAATGTTGCGGTGGACAAAAAATGTAAACTTTGCATTTAGATATATATTTTTTGTTACGCCGTTAGAGGAGATTCACAATGACAGGTGTGGGGGTCTGTCTTACCGAGTCACAAATGAAGAGGCGTTACGCCTTACTTACGGAGCGCTCACTAATATACTAATTAGGCATAGACAAGAGTCTTTTTCGGTAAAACAAGATTATAAAATGTATTAATTATGATCAAAAAAGATTTATATTGACCTTTGGCACAAGATTAGTTCAAAAGTTCTGACATGCAATGATCAACATCTTTATTATACAACTATATATACAGTCATGGCCAAAAGTATTGACACCCCTGCAGTTCTGTCAGATAATACTCAGTTTCTTCCTGAAAATGATTGCAAACACAAATTCTTTGGTATTATTATCTTGATTTAATTTGTCTTAAATGAAAAAACACAAAAGAAAATGAAGCAAAAAGCAAAACATTGATCATTTCACACAAAACTCCAAAAATGGTCCAGACAAAAGTATTGGCACCCTCAGCCTAATACTTGAGTGCACAACCTTTAGCCAAAATATCTGCGACCGACCACTTCCGGTAACCATCAATGAGTTTCTTACAATGCTCTGCTGGAATTTTAGACCATTCTTCTTTGGCAAACTGCTCCAGGTCCCTGATATTTGAAGGCTGCCTTCTCCAAACTGCCATTTTTAGATCTCTCCACAGGTGATCTATGGGATTCAGGTCTGGACTCATTGCTGGCCACCTTAGAAGTCTCCAGTGCTTTCTCGCAAACCATTTTCTAGTGTTTTTTGAAGTGTGTTTTGGGTCATTGTCCTGCTGGAAGACCCATGACCTCTGAGGGAGACCCAGCTTTCTCACACTGGGCCCTACATTATGCTGCAAAATTTGTTGGTAGTCTTCAGACTTCATAATGCCATGCACACGGTCAAGCAGTCCAGTGCCAGAGGCAGCAAAGCAACCCCAAAACATCAGGGAACCTCCGCCATGTTTGACTGTAGGGACCGTGTTCTTTTCTTTGAATGCCTCTTTTTTTCTCCTGTAAACTCAATGTTGATGCCTTTGCCCAAAAAGCTCTACTTTTGTCTCATCTGACCAGAGAACATTCTTCCAAAACGTTTTAGGCTTTTTCAGGTAAGTTTTGGCAAACTCCAGCCTGGCTTTTTTATGTCTCGGGGTAAGATTGAGTTTACAGGAGAAAAAAAAGAGGCATTCAAAGAAAAGAACACGGTCCCTACAGTCAAACATGGCGGAGGTTCCCTGATGTTTTGGGGTTGCTCGGCAGGGGGAGGAAAAATTCCGGCGTGCATCACAGACCAAAGTGCGTCCACTTGAAGAGTCTGGAAAAGTCCCTACCCCCACCGAGGTGCGGTCCTGTTTTATACACTTAAACCTGGATCTAGTTTGATCATGCATACTGGCATTTTTCTTATATAACTTATTTTTGTACAAATCACGAGTTGTTGTTGTGCAAATTCCATGCTTATCTTGTTATTCGCTCTGAGAATACTTTTTCTCATACTGCAAGCATGCTGCGCGTGCGTACATAGTTGTTTATGCCACATCTCCTCATGCAATACGAATAGGTCACTCGGAGGGCACTTCCCCGCTTCCATTTTGTCTTTGTTTTACTCAGTTTATGGCAATAGATACATGAAATCACTATCTACACATACATTCAGACATTCTTGTCTCATTTGTATCACAAACGGTCCTTGATATCATGTAACTATTTGCCATTACCATAGGTGACCATTAGGACCTTAGGTCTCCTACAGAACACTTTGTAAGCCATATAACAGCTCCATATTGACAACATGATAACTATTACCATGACCACTAGGAGTGGGTGGATTACCCAGTCCAACATTTTCTTAGCGGATGGCGAGTACCCAAGAAAAATATCATACCAATGATGAGAAGTGGCATCTGCTATTACTGAACCCATTTTAACCATTTTATTACTTATAATTGTAGTAGTGATTATATGATTTTGCAAACTTTGATTTAATTGCCTAATCATTTCTTTTCCCTCTGCGGATTGCTCAATTATTTGCTTTAGCCTAGTTAAATTCACATCCCAAGTCTGTATTTCTAAACTTTTTGGTTTCCATATAACATTACTACTTGTTTGTTGATTTGGAGTCAGTAGAAATGTGTCATTGTCCCAGATAAGGGTGGTTACATTTTGCAAACATCCTACAGAAGGGACTGTCATTTTAGGAATTATAGCTTCATTTGTAACTACACATACTTCTTGCGGAGCTATTTCTACTAACATTTTATAAGATATGGGCAAAATAGTGAATTCACATATATTTATACTATTTTGTAGCAGACATGGTTCATAAACTGCTGAGTGTAATCTACAAATTTTGCCTTCCAGATAGATAAATCATGAGTTTTGTTATTGTTATCAACATAAGGTCCATTGAATTTTGGCCTCCAGAAAAATATATTCCCCGGAAGCCCCAACATCAATGGCAATACTATATACCTACACATTACCTGTATATCATCAACATTATACATTTGAATTATTCCTGAACAAGTTGTATCACTGCAAATTATTTTAGGAGCTTCAATTTTAATCCAACTACATATAGGAATAGTTTTGTTAAAAACAGTTCTCCAAATTTGTTCATTTCCTGTCATTAGCTGTGTTTGCATATTATTCTTTTGCTGTATTTGATATATAGTCTGCATAGTACATATTGTCCATTTTACAATCCTAGTTATATTATTATTAGCTTCCCAAGCAAAATGATTTGATTTATTTTGCATATTTAACAAAAATGTATCAGCTTTCAGTTGTTGCTTCCAAGGGTGCCATATAGTAGGCATCCATTGTCCCTGGATAGTTAAAGCATCTTGTATGTTTTTACCAGCATTATGCATTCTATTAGCTAATGTCTCTATGTCAAAACCATTTAATGTTCCTGTTACTGCTCCATAACCCCCTAATAGGGTGTCATACCAAGCTCTTCTTATTCTTGAAGGACAAACAGGAGTGGGAGGAAACCAAATATTGGCAATTATTATAGTCTTTTGAGCCTGACGGCCTACTTTGACACATGACGATGGTAATCTTTTGATATGTCCAGGATCAATGTTTGATGCATTAACCTGTATTATTCTAAGATAATCTCTCCAATTTGGATAATACCTCTTAAGATCAGTGAAATATACTTTATCTGTCATATTGGAACACACTATCAATTTTGTTTGATTTAAACAAAATATAAAGCTGGTATCATTTAACCTTCTAGAAGTATAATTAGCGTATACTCGAGATTCGATTAGTCCAGTCGTTAAATTTAATTCCGTCATTTCAGCTTCCCAACATGCTATATTTTCTTCATGTGTTATCTTTACAGTTCCAGTTCCGTTGGTCAAATACTTGGCCAATACTTCCTTCCTAGATAATTATATGGAGCCGGTTCTTCAATTACAGGTCCATACATCCATACAGAACTGGTGTTAGATAAAGATATATTTACAGTAGCCAGTATATCACTAAAGTTTTTTCTTTTTTCATCTTTCGTGTAATTGTAGACATTCCAATCACCGGGTGACCTCAAAGGTGGCACTCGCTCACTTGTTAATTGAACACCTGGAGTCCATGCTTTAACGATGTCCAAAAATACGCCTCCAAGGGTTCCACATACGATTAGGAAGGAAATCTGCAGAAATCAGAACATAACACTTTTATTCCCGCAAATAACATTTTTCCTGTGGGATATACTCCCATTTTTCTACACCTGGCCTCATGATCAGCAAGGTGCGGTCCCTGCCTACTGCAATTACCTCAGCTTCTGAAGGCGGTCCTTGAGCATTTTGTACCCAAATTTTAGCTCCAACATTAGTTATGTCAGAGGAGCCAAAACCTTCTGAGCCATTTTCTGTTTCTTCTCAATGATCAATGGCTCTGTTCCCAAATTTAACATCAATACTTTAATCTCTCCTTGATAATCTGCATCAATAATTCCTCCCACCACTATGGCCCCTTTTAATGCAAAACTGGAACGAGTAGCAATCTGACCATAGTGACCTTTAGGGATCTGACAACCCAATCCAGTGGAAATTGGAACCACCTTACCTGAAGGAATGACTGTTACATCTAGTGCACTCAAATCCAGTCCAGCTGACAGGGGTCCTGGCCTCTTCATGAATTTTCCAGTAGATAATAGTCTCTACTACGTGTCCTTCATGTATTGTGAGATTGGGTGTCAGCATCCTCATCAGAGGAGTCATGGAATCAGTTATGGGCCTATTGTTTATTATCTGGAGGGCATCACTCAGATTATCCCTCCATTGCCAAAATGAAGTATCAGATTGGTTCAACTTTTTTAGGGTGACCTATAGTAACCCATTCATTCTCTCTACTAACCCTGCTGCTTGAGAGTAATAAGGCATGTGATATACCCATTGAATGTTATGTCCCATAGCATGGTCTTTGACTTGTCCAGTAAAATGTGACCCATTATCTGTCTGTACTTGTAGTGGGACCCCATAATACTGTGTTATGATTTCTAAAGTTCTCAGTGTACTCCATTGTGTGGCTGCCTTGCATGGGAAACCGACCATCAGACCTGAGTATGTATCTACTGCGGTACAGATAAATTTGCACCCTCTGCTTTCTGATAGTGGCCCTATAAAATCCATTTGCCAAATTTGTGCAGGTAATTGTCCCCTCCCTATGTGCCCCGTTACTGTGTGTGGCACCTCTCTCCTTTGGGAATGTTGACAAACAGGACACTGTGCAATAATTTGTTTTATTATGTCCATGGTGAGGGGAACTCCTCTTTCCTGGGCCCACCTGTAAGTGGCTTTTTCTCCCAGGTGTCCACTTTTCTGATGTGCCCAAACGGCTGTACCGTGAAGCCATGTTTCTTTTGCTTTATCGGTTTCCGCTGTTGTTTGTCGAATGGCAGCTGCTCTATCTGCTTTGGAATTAAACAAACGTTCAAGTGAATCAGCAGGTACATGTGCATCAACATGAAAAACAGTGGTAGGCGTGGTTTGTATTATTTCTTCAATACTCTCCCACACCTCTTTCCCCCAAACTTCTTTTCCATGGATAAGCCACCCATATATTTTCCACCCCATCATCCAGGTGGCTAGCCCATTTGCTACTGACCAAGAGTCTGTATACAAGTGACATTCACGTCCCTGCTCAAAACTCAGAGCTAAGAAAATTGCATAGAATTCCGCATATTGACTGCTCTTACCATGACCTTCCATTTTTATATGTTTTTCCAATTTGGGATTATATGCCACACTTTTCCATTGTCTTTTGCCATTGACATATCTGGCAGAACCATCCGTAAACCAGGCATGCTGTTGTTGTTCAGCAGTAAGATCTTCATATGATTTTCCCCATTTCACTGGGGATTCCTCCAGAATAGTGGGTTTTATGGGAGACGATTCATTTTCCCCCACATCAGCTATTTTCTCATGGAGAACAGCGACCCCGCTTTCTCCTTTTTTAGCTCTCTCTGAAATGTCCCAGTTCCACTTAATAATACTTTGTTCTTGAGCATGTCCTACTCTGTTGGTTTTTGGGTTGGACAAAACCCATTGCATTATAGGTATTGCCGGTCTTAATAACACTTCATGGCCTAGTGTTAGCTGTTCTGTTCCCACTAGTGCCCAGTAGCAGGCTAGCAATTGTTGTTCAAAGGGAGTGTATTTCTCCCCTGCATCAGGTAACTTGCGATTCCAGAATCCCAAAGGGACTCTCTTCCCTTGTTGTTTCTGCCACAAAGACCAATTTGCATACATATTTTGTACTGACACGTGTAGTTCCACCCCTCCGGGTGTCATTGGCCATAACTCTACAGCCTGTTGAATAGCTTCTTTTACCATCTCAAAAGCAACTTGTTGCTCCTCTCCCCAATGGAACTCATATTTTTTCCGAGTTACCTTGTACAATGGGGACAACATTTGTCCCAAATGGGGAATGTGCTGCCTCCAGAATCCAAATAATCCAATATATGATTGAGTTTCCTGTTTAGATTTAGGAACTGGGAAATTGATTGTTTTCTGTCTAGCTTTAGGCAAGATTTCCCTATGTCCTTTGTTCCATTGAATTCCTAAAAATTTCACCACTTGGGCCTGTCCTTGGACCTTTGCTTCGTTAATCTCCCATCCTCGAGCTCTCATGTGAGATAATAATTGACGTAATTGCGCTTTGACAGATTCTTCATCGTGTCCTTGTATCATTATATCATCGATATAATGTGAAATTTGCATATCGGATGGTAATTGGAACTGATCCAAATGCTCTGCCACCGTCCGATGACAGATAGTTGGACTATGCAACCATCCTTGTGGTAACCTAGTAAATGTGTACTGCCTTCCCAACCAGGTGAAGGCAAATTGGTCCTGCGCCTTTTCTTCGATGGGGATTGTGAAGAACGCATTTGCTAGATCGATAACGGCATACCATGTGCCATTATGACTTTGAATATTCTCTACTATAGTAATAGTATCTGGTACTGCAGTGGTCAAAGGTGGAGTATTCTTATTTAATTCTCGATAATCCACTGTCATACGCCAGAAGCCATCGCTCTTTTTCACTGGCCACACGGGATTGTTCCATGCAGTGGTAGTGGGACGCATTACCCCTACATCCACCAATTCTTTAATTGTTTCAGTTATTTCTTTGTGTCCTCCTGGTATACTGTTTCATCGCCACCATTTTGGTAGCCGGAGGCACATGTACTGGCGGCATTTTGACTTTTCCTACTACTACCGGCCTCATCTGTATTGCATTTGATTTTATTCCGAAGGAGAATTTTCCTTTGTGCAAGTTCAACGTCATACCTTTAAGGATATCAATCCCCAAGATATATTCTGGAATGGGTACCACCAGCACCCTATATTTTCTAATAGGTAAATTACCTATTTTTAGAGCTACATGTGTCTGTACCCCTGTAATAACTTGACCTCCTAATCCAGCTATTTTTATTTTAGGGCCCTTGAATTTGTTGGGATTTCCATATATTAAGGTAGCCTCTGCCCCCGTATCTATTAGAGCGGGGACTCTTTGCACATTTCCCCCCTTCCAATGAATACTCAAATTTACATAGGGACGTGCGTCCCTTCGGGCCCATACGGAGGTTTGGCTGGCTACCTATGCTGAATCTTCCTCATCCGAGTAACTCCTTCTGCCATGAAAATCTCTGGGACTGTCATCCTTATTTATTCTGGTGGTGACTGCTGCCGCCAGTTCTTCCCATGGGTAGATATTTTTAAAATCTTCCCATGACCCTTTCTTTGGAGGTTCAGACCTTTTAGTCTTCTCCTCCTTCTTCTCGGTTTCTACTGCCGGGGTTGTTGGGGCAGTGCTTACTTTCTTAGCTGACAACACCTTTTGTTTGTACAGCTTCCATAGTTCACCTGTCTGCTTACCATCAATAGATTCCTTACTCACTCCTGCTTTCAACAATGCTTGAAACATTTCTCTTCGGGACACCCGCTCCGTTGAATTTGATGGAGTCCCTTCTTTTTTCCATTCCGGATTATAAGGTTTGCTGTTACCGGGATGCTTTTGGGAGGTATTTTGAGGAGAGGATGTCTGGGCTGCAGCTTTCCAGTCACCCATATCCTGCAATTCCCTCATTCGAGAAATTACTCTACTCACTGGCTCTCCTGTCATAGCTACTGTTAGGGTTAATATCACAGCCTTGTATGCGGGAGGGGCGGTCTTCCCCAACCTACTCCTCATACTAGCCGTCATTGGATAGTCAATATATTCTTCTTCCACAGCAAGCACTGAAAGTGCACTCCGCATAGCTTCGTCTTTTAACCTTTCAATGCCATCACGGAGAGTATACCATGGTTTATCATTAACTGGAATATCAGTCTCCGTAGGATAATTATCCAGTACAGCCCGTGCTACAATCATTACAATATTTTGTAGTTGGTCGTGTTCATTTTCTCTAAAATAATTTTTAAAATATCTTTGAATCACAGGATCTCGAGATAAAGTAACAAATTTAGAGACATCCTGAGAATCCAATCTTATTCCTGTTCCTCCATAATCATGCATCCTAACCAACCATGCAATTTCTGTTTCTCCGGGTTTTTGTTTAAACTGGGTTAAGATGCTATCTACTTCATTTTGAGTATAATCCTCAGTCGAGATCCTGGTTCGAGTATGGGGAACACCTCGTTCCACCATAATGGGCTGTCCGTCATCTCCAAATTGAAGGTGACCAGCTGCATCACGGGCTTGCTCCTGGATTATTTCATTTTCCGTACGTTCCATACGCCTTTGAATAGGATTAGCTTTTAATTTTGATGAACCATTTGGATGATCAACAACAGGAGCTGGTGGGTCCTCCCAATCGTCTGATGATGAGGTATCCCACACATCCCCGTCCCATTTATCCGGGTCCCAATTTACAGATGCAGCGGCTATACTTTTATATACTTTTTCCTTATTGATTTTTCCTTTTCGTTTACGGTATTTATTTTGAGCAACTTTGATGGCAGCTTTTTCTGCTACACCCTGATAGTGTTCCAACTTATCTTTGAGAAGGCGGGTATTGCAATCCAACACCACTTTCTGCCCTCCTAATTCTACCACCTTTTGTTCCAACTGGGAACACTTTTTCTGCATTTGCAAATTCCTCTCATGCATAATACGATATGCACTGAGTAGGATCCACATACGTCGCCCAAGCGACACTGCATCACCCGCCTTTGTGGGGACCCCCTGAGTACTTCAACAACATCAGTGGGTTCACTTCCCTTGAGCTTACTTGACCATTGCTCTGCCAGACCCGAATTTACCAACTCCTGTGCCAAAATGTTGTACGGGGCTGCGATCCAGCCGGGAACCTCGACAACTTCTTCAGCTTTTTCCTTACGCTTTTTAAACACTTCTTTTTTTTTTTTTTTTTTTGCACACAGAATGTGTATACTTTAATCACTATATGGTATACATTTTTTTTTAAATATACCTTACAGAAAAAGAAATATAACAAAACTTCAAAACTACAAAATGATCCTGCCGACTACGCCACAAGATTATAAAATTTATTAATTATGATCAAAAAAAGATTTATATTGACCTTTGGCACAAGATTAGTTCAAAAGTTCTGACATGCAATGATCAACATCTTTATTATACAACTATATATATATAGAGATAGTAAGCATCAATACATTACCGGATATTGTAGCATCACTCCTCCTGACGGGGGACCTCGGCAGGTGGAGGAAAAATTCCGGCGTGCATCACAGACCAAAGTGCGTCCACTTGAAGAGTCTGGAAAAGTCCCTACCCCCACCGAGGTGCGGTCTTGTTTTATACACTTAAAGGGACACTGTCACCTGAATTTGGAGGGAACAATCTTCAGCCATGGAGGCGGGGTTTTTGGGTGTTTGATTCACCCTTTCCTTACCCGCTGGCTGCATGCTGGCTGCAATATTGGATTGAAGTTCATTCTCGGTCCTCCATAGTACATGCCTGCGCAATGCAAGATTATCTTGTGCAGGCATGTACTACGGAGGACAGAGAATGAACTTCAATATAATATTGCAGCCAGCATGCAGCCAGCGGGTAAGGAAAGGGTGAATCAAAAACCCCAAAACCCCGCCTCCATGGCTGAAGATTGTTCCCTCCATATTCAGGTGACAGTGTCCCTTTAAAACTGGATCTAGTTTGATCATGCGTACTGGCATTTTTCTTATATAACTTATTATTGTACAAATCACGAGTTGTTGAGGGGATATTTCCTTTATTAATAAATAGTAGTAATAATAATGGCAGCCAGCGCTCTACCTGTATGGGGCAGGGTGGGGTGCACCAGGGATATGGCAAACATGTAATATGGCTCCAATGTTTTCTCCTCCCCTTCAGATCTCCCTCCTGACTGTCTGGTCCAGGACCACAGAGGGACCTCAGTTCCTGACTGTCTGGTCCAGGACCACAGAGGGACATCAGTCAACACCTACATAAGCTGAGAAGAGAACATCAGCGTGTACAGGACCCCGCAGAGCCAGACATCTTTATTAGAGTGAGTAAAATGGCGGAGGAGCCGCCGCCGGGGTCCATCTTCTTACACTAATTAGATAAGTGGAGGAGGCTGGACCACGGCTGTCGGCACCAACCACTGAGTTAGGCCATGATTGCACCTGACAACCTGCCATATTTAACCATTATCAATCGGCTACTTGTTGGCTGATTGTCGGGTGTCTGATGGCCATTAAGGCATTTCTTACTGCTGTAAAATACTGACCCAATACTGAGCATGTGAACGTGGCCTAAAGCTGAAAATTATTTGGTTTAGATCTGAAATAAAACTTGTGTAAATTAATAGGTTTGTGGTGACCGAGTATACGATAGCTGCACACAGCGTCGGACCAGAGCACCTTGGGCCCACCAGAGAAAATCATTCTTGGACCCACTATGTCACTACATAGAAATAAATACAAGAACACACTAATATCAGGGTATAATATAAGGTAGTAGATGTGTTAATGATATAGCAGGGGTTGGGGTATCCCTCTCATAGAATCTAATGTAGCCCCCCCCCTCATAGAATTTAATGCAGCCCCCTCATAGAGTATAATGCATCCCCTCTCATAGAGTATAATGTAGCCCCCTCATATAATATAATGTAGCCCCCTTGTAGAATATAATGCAGCCTTCATCTATATATATAATTGTCTAAGGGTTTTTCCGTCTGTCTGTCTGTCTGTCTGTCCTGGAAATCCCGCGTCTCTGATTGGTCGAGGCCGCTAGGCCTCGACCAATCAGCGACTGGCACAGCATCGACGTAGAAATCCCACGTCTCTGATTGGTCGAGGCCACCAGGCCTCGACCAATCAGTGACGGGCACATCGACGATGATGTCATAAAGGACGTAGACATCCCGCGTCTCTGATCCGGCGATGGGCACAGTATCGACGTAGATGTCATAATGGTTGCTATGGCGATGATGATGTCATAAAGGTTGCCTCGACCAATCAGCGACGGACACAGTCTGGAATCATCATTGTCCATACACTACGGGGACATGCATATTCTAGAATACCCGATGCGTTAGAATCGGGCCACAATCTAGTCTATATATTCAATTGTCTAAGGGTTTTTCCGTCTGTCTGTCTGTCCTGGAAATCCCGCGTCTCTGATTGGTCGAGGCCTGGCGGCCTCAACCAATCAGCGACGGGCACAGCATGGCGACGATGATGTCATAATGGAAATCCTGCGTCTCTGATTGGTCTAGGCCGCAAGGCCTCGACCAATCAGCGACGGGCACAGTATCAACGTAGATGTCATAAAGGTTGCCTCGACCAATCAGCGACGGGCACAGTCTGCCACGAATTCTGGAATCATCATTGTCCATATACTACGGGGACATGCATATTCTAGAATACCCGATGCGTTAGAATCGGGCCACAATCTAATCTATATACAGTGGGGCAAAAAAGTATTTAGTCAGTCAGCAATAGTGCAAGTTCCACCACTTAAAAAGATGAGAGGCGTCTGTAATTTACATCATAGGTAGACCTCAACTATGGGAGACAAACTGAGAAAAAAAAATCCAGAAAATCACATTGTCTGTTTTTTTAACATTTTATTTGCATATTATGGTGGAAAATAAGTATTTGGTCAGAAACAAACAATCAAGATTTCTGGCTCTCACAGACCTGTAACTTCTTCTTTAAGAGTCTCCTCTTTCCTCCACTCATTACCTGTAGTAATGGCACCTGTTTAAACTTGTTATCAGTATAAAAAGACACCTGTGCACACCCTCAAACAGTCTGACTCCAAACTCCACTATGGTGAAGACCAAAGAGCTGTCAAAGGACACCAGAAACAAAATTGTAGCCCTGCACCAGGCTGGGAAGACTGAATCTGCAATAGCCAACCAGCTTGGAGTGAAGAAATCAACAGTGGGAGCAATAATTAGAAAATGGAAGACATACAAGACCACTGATAATCTCCCTCGATCTGGGGCTCCACGCAAAATCCCACCCCGTGGGGTCAGAATGATCACAAGAACGGTGAGCAAAAATCCCAGAACCACGCGGGGGGACCTAGTGAATGAACTGCAGAGAGCTGGGACCAAGGCCTACCATAAGTAACACACTACGCCACCATGGACTCAGATCCTGCAGTGCCAGACGTGTCCCACTGCTTAAGCCAGTACATGTCCGGGCCCGTCTGAAGTTTGCTAGAGAGCATTTGGATGATCCAGAGGAGTTTTGGGAGAATGTCCTATGGTCTGATGAAACCAAACTGGAACTGTATGGTAGAAACACAACTTGTCATGTTTGGAGGAAAAAGAATACTGAGTTGCATCCATCAAACACCATACCTACTGTAAAGCATGGTGGTGGAAACATCATGCTTTGGGGCTGTTTCTCTGCAAAGGGGCCAGGACGACTGATCCGGGTACATGAAAGAATGAATGGGGCCATGTATCGTGAGATTTTGAGTGCAAACCTCCTTCCATCAGCAAGGGCATTGAAGATGAAACGTGGCTGGGTCTTTCAACATGACAATGATCCAAAGCACACCGCCAGGGCAACGAAGGAGTGGCTTCGTAAAAAGCATTTCAAGGTCCTGGAGTGGCCTAGCCAGTCTCCAGATCTCAACCCTATAGAAAACCTTTGGAGGGAGTTGAAAGTCCGTGTTGCCAAGCGAAAAGCCAAAAACATCACTGCTCTAGAGGAGATCTGCATGGAGGAATGGGCCAACATACCAACAACAGTGTGTTGCAACCTTGTGAAGACTTACAGAAAACGTTTGACCTCTGTCATTGCCAACAAAGGATATATTACAAAGTATTGAGATGAAATTTTGTTTCTGACCAAATACTTATTTTCCACCATAATATGCAAATAAAATGTTAAAAAAACAGACAATGTGATTTTCTGGATTTTTTTTTCTCAGTTTGTCTCCCATAGTTGAGGTCTACCTATGATGTAAATTACAGACGCCTCTCATCTTTTTAAGTGGTGGAACTTGCACTATTGTTGACTGACTAAATACTTTTTTGCCCCACTGTATATAATTGTCTAAGGGTTTTTCCGTCTGTCTGTCTGTCTGTCTGTCCTGGAAATCCCGCGTCTCTGATTGGTCGAGGCCGCCAGGCCTCGACCAATCAGCGACGGGCACAGCGACGATGATGTCATAATGGTTGCCATGGCGACGATGATGTCATAAAGGTTGCCTCGACCAATCAGCGACGGGCACAGTCTGCCGCGAATTCTGGAATCATCATTGTCCATATACTACGGGGACATGCATATTCTAGAATACCCGATGCGTTAGAATCGGGCCACAATCTAGTATAGTATAATGCAGCCCCTCATAGAGTATAATGCAACCCACTCATAGAGTAAAAAGCAGCCCCTTCATAGGGTATAATGCAGTCCCCTCATGTAATATAATGTAGCTCCCTCATAGGGTATAATGCAGCCCCCTCATAGGGTATAATGTAGCTCCCTCATAGGGTACAATGCAGCCCCCTCAGAGTGTAATGTATTCCCCTCATAGGGTATAATGAAGAGCATAATCCATCTTCCTCATAGGGTACAATGAAGCCCCCATATAATATAATGTAGATCCCTCAAACAGTATAATGCAACCCCCATAGAATATAATGTAGCCCTCTCATAGGGTACAATGCAGCACCCTCATAGGGTATAATGTAGCTCTCTCATAGGGTATAATGCAGCCCCCATATGGTATAATGCAGTCCCCTCAGAGGATATAATTTAGCATCCACATAGGGTATAATGCAGCCCCCCATAGGATATAATGCAGCCCCCTCATAGTGTATAATGTAGCCCCTTCATAGGGTTAAATGCAACCCTCTCAGAGTATAATGTAGCCACCTCATACGGTATAATGCAGCCCCCTCATACGGGACAATGCAGCCCCCTCAGAATATAATGTAGCCCTCTGAGAGGGTTTAATGCAGCCCCCTCATAGGGAATAATTCAGCCCCCTCATATGGTATAATGTAGCCCCCTCATAGAGTATAATGCAGCCCCCTCATAGGGTATAATGCAGCCCCCTCAGAGCATAATGCAGCCCCCTCATAGGGTATAATGTAGCTCCCTCATGGGGTATAATGCAGCCCCCTCAGAGTATAATGTAGCTCTCTCATAGGGTATAATCCAGCTGCCTCAAAGTATAAAGCAGCCCCCTCATAGAGTATAATGCATCTCCCTCATAGGGTATAATGCAGCCCCCTCATAGGGTATACAGCAGCCCTCTCATAGGGTATAATGCAGCCCCCATAGAATATAATGTAGCCCCCTCATAGGGTATAATGCAGCCCCTCATAGGGTGTAATGCAGCTCCTTCAGAGTAAATCAGCCACCTCACAGGATATAATGCAGCCCCCTCATAGGGTATAAAGCAGCCATCTCATAAGGTATAATGCAGTCCCCCGTAGAATGTAATGTAGCCCCCTCATACGGTATAATGCAGCCCCACATAGAACATAATGTAGCCTCTCCATACAATATAATACAGCCCCACAGTCCTACAGTCTTATGGCCACCAGTACTAACTGATATATATATAAAACCCACAATCCTCACCTCTCCTCCTCATTCCCCCGCGGTTCCAGACTCTGCTCCAGTCTCAGCAGCTGCACTGCTGTCTGCCCAGGACACAGTGTGAAGTGACGTCATCGCGCATCGGCTGTGTCAGAGGCAGGGGGCAATGATGGGGCAGGGAACGTCATCTGATGCCCTCTCCTCTATTATTGTATCGATGATGCCGATACAGTTGAATTCGGTGCACGCTGAGGGGCAGCAGAGGTGGAGCAGCAGGTGACAGGAGGAAGGAGCCGACTGCTGCGGCTAAAGAGAAATGAATATTCACTGCTCCCTACGCCCATGGCCAGTCCGACCCGGGCTCTACACACAGAACTGGGAAATAAAATGGTAAAAACTCATCTGTTCCTTATATTACAGGTGGAATAACGCTCTACTGCTGGAAGGTTCTCAAAGTTTTACTTGTGGAGCGTTGAAAGCTCAAGTGTAAACTTTGTTCTGGATTAGAAATCTCCTTTCCATCGGGAATTCACCAGATATTACTGTAAGTATTCTGAGCTTATAACAAACATTTCCTGCCTAAAAATAAAAGAATAAAATCTGACCGATCTATTGCTCATTTTAGGGTTGATAAACGACTACAGAGCTAAAGTCTTGACAAGAAGATCCCTGTCGATTACTAAGATCCCAGCTGAATTCTGTAGCACTACTAGTGACATCACATTTCTTGGATTTACAAGCAGAGTAAAGTAGTTAGAGGGTAACAATACTTTTATGTAACATTTAAGTCTAAGTTGCATTGTGTGAACATGATGTGAGGAATAGCGCCATTTCTGGCCATTATATAGCTTGCATGGTATTTTGTATTGTTCTCCAGGTTTCACCCTACAGTCACTATCTCTAAATTGCATTTCTCTTTGAATCAGTGTCTCCCGCACAAAAAGTATTTTACCTCTTTCCTTAGGCAGCACAGAGCCATGGAGGAAATTATATATCAGTACCGAGCATTGTAGCTGTGAATCCAGCTCTGTTATAAGCTAATATACCTGCTAGAATCCTGCAGGACAATGATTCTGTGCTTCCTCCTGGCTGGGCTCCTCCTCTGCCTCCTAACTTATTACATTGCTGTGCTGGGCAAGATGGATTACAGCCGTTTATTCAGAGTTAATGAACTCAGGAGACGGGGGAGGGAAGAACTGACTGATAAGAGTAGAATGAAGCTAATTTCTCTGATAAGATATATCACACAGTGTCTTATACTCACTTATACTATTGATTTATACAATGTGTTGATGGTTCAGTTCCTATGTAAAGTGAATACTTTCTATGTGTTTTGCTGTCTCAGGTTGTCCTCCGGCTTTACCTTCCCATCTTGCCGTACTACTTATCTGACGGCTACAAGGAACATATCTTGGATGTAAGTGTTCTATTTCACTCAAATGAGAAGGAAAATCCAAGCCTCGCTATAAAATGTACATTGTCTTGTATTTCCTGACAATCTCTTACGTATACAATGTTTGGCCTATAACTAAAGGTACCTTCACACTAAACGATATCGCTAGCGATCCGTGACGTTGCAGCGTCCTCGCTAGCGATATCATTCAGTTTGACACGCAGCAGCGATCAGAATCCTGCTGTGATGTCGTTGGTCGGGGCTAGAGGGCCAGAACTTTCTTTGGTCGCTGGCTCTCCCGCTGACATCGCTGAATCGGCGTGTGTGACACCGATTCAGCGATGTCTTCGCTGGTAACCAGGGTAAACATCGGGTTACTAAGCGCAGGGCCGCGCTTAGTAACCCGATGTTTACCCTGGTTACCATCCTAAAAGTAAAAAAACAAACGCTTCATACTTACCTTCAGCTGTCTGTCCCCTCGCCGTCAGCTTTCCTGCACTCACTGTGAGCACAGCGGCCGGAAAGCAGAGCGGTGACGTCACCGCTCTGCTTTCCGACCGCTGTGCTCACAGCCAGTACAGAGAAGCAGAGCGCCGGGGACAGACAGCGGAAGGTAAGTATGAAGCATTTTTTTTTTTTTTTACTTTTAGGATAGTAACCAGGGTAAACATCGGGTTACCAAGCGCGGCCCTGCGCTTAGTAACCCGATGTTTACCCTGGTTACCGGGGACCTCGGGATCGTTGGTCGCTGGAGAACTGTCTGTGTGACAGCTCTCCAGCGACCAAACAGCGACGCTGCAGCGATCCAGATCGTTGTCGGTATCGCTGCAGCGTCGTTTAGTGTGAAGGGGCCTTAATACATGCACGCCTGGATGTAACAGCAGCGGTCAATTGTTTTGGGATTTTTCTTTTGAGGGTGATAAAAGTGCCTATTCAGGCTTTTTCTATGGGGCCTCATGATTTCTATGTGGGCCCCTGCACATGTCTACTTTACATCTGCATCATGTCATTATTTGACCTCTGGCTGCCATGAGTACCATCGGCTCCCCGCGATCGTGTCATGGGAGTGCCGATGGGGTGAGAGAGGGAGCGCCTTTCACACAGCTTGTTCTTTCCATATAATTAGGGCCAGTAAGTTCTGCGGAGTCCTCCCATGAGGAGGTGAACGGCCCTCTGTACCGGCATTAGTGTCCTTGTAGGGATCCTGCCGAAAACAAACATTACAGGAGGCGTCTGCTCTGAGCTCCGACTTCAGAAATGCCACAAAGTGACCTTTAATGGCATAAAAAGGCTGAGGGCTTATGTCCACGCGAGGGAGAGACCTGTCAATCACCAGCTGCAGAGCTGGAAGCAGACGGCCGCTGCGGTGCTGGACTAGTCCTGTGTCCGGCAATGGCTCCCGGCTCGCTCTTCATAATACATAATGTACCTTGCTGTAATTCATGGTCCTGGGGCTCGGGCTGCAGGAATCAGGAGACCGGTTCCATTTATTAATAAATAGTAGTAATAATAATGGCAGCCAGCGCTCTACCTGTATGGGGCAAGGCGGGCTGCACCAGGGATATGGCAAACATGTAATATGGCTCCAATGTTTTCTCCTCCCCTTCAGATCTCCCTCCTGACTGTCTGGTCCAGGACCACAGAGGGACCTCAGTTCCTGACTGTCTGGTCCAGGACCACAGAGGGACGTCGGTCACCACCTACATAAGCTGAGAAGAGAACGTCAGCGTGTACAGGACCCCGCAGAGCCGGACATCTTTATTAGAGTGAGTATAATGGCGGAGGAGCCGCTGCCGGGATCCATCTTCTTACACTAATTACATAAGTGGAGTCGGCCGGACCACGGCTGTCGGCACCACGTAATATGTCACATGGTATGATGTATTATGGCACAATGGTTTTGCTGCCAAGTACTGATATAAAATACTGATCGTGTGAACATGGCCTAAAGCCAGAGATGATTAGTGTTAGATCTGTAATAATCCCTGAGTCCATGATGAGGGTTGTGGTGATCGGGTACACCATCCTGTACACACAGAACTGGGGGAAAAAAAATGGCGAAAACTCATCTGTTACTTCTATTGTAGGTTTGACTCTACTGGTTGAACGTTATCAAAGTTTTGCTTGTGGAGGTTGAAAAACTCACAGTTCAACTTTGGTTTCAGATAAGAAATCTTTTTCTATTGGGGAATTCACCAGATATTACTGTAAGTATTCGGGGGTTAATATAACAAACATTTCCTGTATAAGAATAAAAGAGTAAAATCTGACCGATCTATTGTTCCTTTTAGGGTTGATAAACGATCACAGCGCTGAGATCCTGACAAGAAGATCCCTGTCGATTACTAAGATCCCAGCTGAATTCTGTAGCACTACTAGTGTCATCACATTTCTTGGATTTACAAGAAGAGTAAAGTAGTTAGAGGGTAACGATACTTTTATGTAACATTGAAGAATAAGTTGCAATGTGTGAACATGATGAGAGGAATAGCGCCATTTCCTGCTATTATATGGCTTGCATGGTATTTTGTATTGTTCTCCAGGTTTCACCCTACAGTCACTATCTCTAATTTGCATTTGTCTTTGAATCAGTGTCTCCCATACAAAATGTATTTTACACCTTTCCTCAGGTAGTACAGAGGCATGGAGGAAATTATATAGCAGTACTGAGCATTGTAGCTGTGAATCCAGCTCTGGTATAAGCTAATACACCTGCTAGAATCCTGCAGGACAATGATTCTGTGCTTCCTCCTGGCCGTGCTCCTCCTCTCTCTCCTAACTTGTGAAACCTCTGTTCTGAGCAAGACGGATTACAGCAGTTTATTCAGAGTTAATAAGATCAGGAGACGGGGGAGGGGAGGAATTGACCCATAAGAATAGATTAAAGCCGATTTCTCTGATATAATATGTTACACGGTTTCTTATAATCACTTATACTATTGATTTATACAATTTGTTGCCGGGGCAGTTCCCATGTAAAAACTTTTTCGATGTTTTGCGGCTTCATCTTCTCGACCTTCCATACTATTTATGGTCACTACTTTTTGGCTTTTGCTGTTTATTGTCCTATAACTTTTTTTTTCATTTGTGGATTATTTTGCAGGGCTTCTCGCCTACTGAGTGAGTTCTGCGTGTTGCGCTGCGCTGTGAGATCCGCGACTATTGTGCGCCGGAAGAGAACTTTACTGAACACTTTTGAGGAGTGAGAAACCATGAGTTCTCGGGAATTAAGGCAGCTGATCATGGACAACACTGCATGGATGAACCGGCCAGAAAACCGAAGTAAGTGAACCTTTACAATGTAAGGGGTGTGTGGGGGGATTACACCGGGGTCTTTTTGTCGTTATCCCAGAAACAACAGTTTCCACGCTCTAGTTCTTTTCATAAGAGGAGTTAGAAATATTTCTGCCCGTATACTGGGGACAATATTAAATGGGGAACTAAACTATTAACTCTGTGTATTGTAATGGTGATGATCGGTGGGGTCCGGGCCCTCAGACCAGCACACATCGCTCACAACAGGGGTCAAAGTGCTTAGATTATTCTTGGCTGTGTGCAGAGCGGTGTACCGGACTAATAGAAAGTTATAGAGAAATAATAGATAGATAGATAGATAGATAATAGAAGGATAATAGATAATTAGATACATTTGTATCTGTCATTTATGACATTTTCTGAAATTATAATACATGGTTTTTCTCTTCAGATCAGAGCCCCGTGGTCGGAAGACTCAGGTCTTCTCAGAGAGGAGAAGGAAGGAGAGAAATGGCGAGGAGGCGGCTTACAGAAGATTACAGAGATTCTGTACCTCCTCCAGAGGGAAGAAGAAGAAGAGCTAGAGACCCATCCAGGAGCTCAGTACCAGAGGAGACGAGACACAGGAGCCGTTCGCCACATAGGCCGCTCCCTGACCATCCCAGCTATCCTGAGGTTTCACCACCGAGCATGCTCCCTTACCATCCCAGCTCTGCTGAGGCTTCTTCACTGAGCATGCTCTCTGACCATCCCAGCTTTATTGAGGCTTTACCACTGAGCATGCTCCCCGACTATCCCAGCTCTATTGAGGCTTCACCACCGAGCATGCTCCCCGACTATCCCATATCTATTGAGGCTTCATCACCGAGCATGCTCCCCGACTATCCCAGCTCTATTGAGGCTTCATCACCGAGCATGCTCCCCGACTATCCCAGCTCTATTGAGGCTTCATCACCGAGCATGCTCCCCGACTATCCCAGCTCTATTGAGGCTTCATCACCGAGCATGCTCCCTGACTATCCCAGCTCTATTGAGGCTTCATCACCGAGCATGCTCCCTGACTATCCCAGCTCTATTGAGGCTTCATCACCGAGCATGCTCCCTGACTATCCCAGCTCTATTGAGGCTTCATCACCGAGCATGCTTTCTTACTATCCCAGCTCTATTGAGGCTTCATCACCGAGCATGCTCCCTTACTATCCCAGCTCTATTGAGGCTTCATCACCGAGCATGCTCCCTGACTATCCCAGCTCTATTGAGGCTTCATCACAGAGCATGCTCCCTTACTATCCCAGCTCTATTGAGGCTTCACCACAGAGCATGCTCCCCGACTATCCCAGCTCTATTGAGGCTTCAACACCAAGCAGCAGCAATAACAGGAATGGTGGAAATGAAACAGCAACCACCTCCCGTGCGGATCCTCAGCCAAGTTTTATTCCACCGTCTGCCGGCATAGATGCCGAGAATCAGGACGGATCCGAATTTGTTGAGGATACAACACCACTGCAGGTTGCACCCCTGCGGAGGAGAGGACGGCGGAGAGGAATGAGAAGGATACGGCAAATAGAACGCCTTCCTACCAGGAGCGCCACAGGCCAGGAGGAGATTCCTTCTTGTGTCATCTGCCAATGTGATTATGAAGTAGGTGAGCAGCTTATTGTGCTGCCCTGCGGACATCTTTATCATCAGAGCTGCATTACAACATGGCTACGCGAAAACCGCACCTGTCCTGTCTGCCGCCAAAATTGTTTCCAACAGAACAGACAGAGAAGAGCCTAAATCCCAACATGTGCTCATGTGTCCATCCCCAGCCCCTATAAATAGTCATGGCCAAAAGTATTGACACCCCTGCAATTCTGTCAGATAATACTCAGTTTCTTCCTGAAAATGATTGCAAACACAAATTCTTTGGTATTATTATCTTCATTTAATTTGTCTTAAATGAAAAAACACAAAAGAGAATGAAGCAAAAAGCAAAACATTGATCATTTCACACAAAACTCCAAAAATGGGCCAGACAAAAGTATTGGCACCCTCAGCCTAATACTTGGTTGCACAACCTTTAGCCAAAATAACTGCGACCAACCGCTTCCGGTAACCATCAATGAGTTTCTTACAATGCTCTGCTGGAATTTTAGACCATTCTTCTTTGGCAAACTGCTCAGGTCCCTGATATTTGAAGGGCGCCTTCTCCAAACTGCCATTTTTAGATCTCTCCACAGGTGTCTATGGGATTCAGGTCTGGACTCATTGCTGGCCACCTTAGAAGTCTCCAGTGCTTTCTCTCAAACCATTTTCTAGTGCTTTTTGAAGTGTGTTTTGGGTCATTGTCCTGCTGGAAGACCCATGACCTCTGAGCAGGGCCGCCATCAGGGCATTACAGCCGTGACTGGCGTATGGGGCCCGGTGAGCAGAGGGGGCCAGCATCGGGCCCCCTCTTACCTGCTCACCGGGCCCCTACCAGCAGCCGCAGGCTGAACCGGGCCCTTAGCGGCGGCCGGCGCTACAGCTGTTTAACGCTATTGACGTGCAGGCCCGCGCCCGCACGTCAATAGTTAACAGCCGCCAGCCGCAGCGTGCAGGTCGCCGGCGTCTGACGTCATTGTCAGTCGCCGGCGAGTGCACGGTGCAGCTGCGTGGAGAGAGGAGCGCGGCAGGTAAGCAGAACTTTTTTTTTTGAGAGCGGCGATGCGGGGATGGGGGGGGGGCCAGGGCAGTAAAGCTGGACACAGGGGGGGCAGTAAAGCTGGACACGGGGGGGGGGCAGTAAAGCTGGACACAGGGAGGGGGGGGCAGTAAAGCTGGACACAGGGGGGGGCAGTAAAGCTGGACACAGGGGGGGCAGTAAAGCTGGACACAGGGGGGGGCAGTAAAGCTGGACACAGGGAGGGGGGGGGCAGTAAAGCTGGACACAGGGAGGGGGGGCAGTAAAGCTGGACACAGGGGGGGCAGTAAAGCTGGACACAGGGGGGGCAGTAAAGCTGGACACGGGGGGGGCAGTAAAGCTGGACACAGGGGGGGCAGTAAAGCTGGACACAGGGAGGGGGGGGCAGTAAAGCTGGACACAGGGAGGGGGGGCAGTAAAGCTGGACACAGGGAGGGGGGGCAGTAAAGCTGGACACAGGGAGGGGGGGCAGTAAAGCTGGACACAGGGGGGGGGCAGTAAAGCTGGACACAGGGGGGGGCAGTAAAGCTGGACACAGGGGGGGCAGTAAAGCTGGACACAGGGGGGGGCAGTAAAGCTGGACACGGGGGGGGGCAGTAAAGCTGGACACAGGGGGGGCGGTAAAGCTGGACACAGGGGGGGGCGGTAAAGCTGGACACAGGGGGGGGCGGTAAAGCTGGACACGGGGGGGGCAGTAAAGCTGGACACAGGGGGGGGCAGTAAAGCTGGACACAGGGGGGGCAGTAAAGCTGGACACAGGGGGGGCAGTAAAGCTGGACACAGGGGGGGGCAGTAAAGCTGGACACAGGGGGGGCAGTAAAGCTGGACACGGGGGGGCAGTAAAGCTGGACACAGGGGGGGGAGCAGTAAAGCTGGACACAGGGGGGGAGGGTCAGAAAACTGGACACAGGGGGGTCAGAAAGCTGGACACAGGGGGGGGGTCAGAAAGCTGGACACAGGCGGGGCAGAAAGCTGGACACAGGGGGGGCAGAAAGCTGGACACAGGGGGGGCAGAAAGCTGGACACGGGGGGGCAGAGTGCTGGACAGAGATGGGGCAGAGTGCTGAACAGAGATGGGGCAGAGTGCTGGACAGAGATGGGGCAGAGTGCTGGACACTGATGGGGCAGAGTGCTGGACACTGATGGGGCAGAGTGCTGGACAGAGATGGGGCAGAGTGCTGGACAGAGATGGGGCAGAGTGCTGACCAGAGATGGGGCAGAGTGCTGAACAGAGATGGGGCAGAGTGCTGGACAGAGATGGGGCAGAGTGCTGGACAGAGATGGGGCAGAGTGCTGGACAGAGATGGGGCAGAGTGCTGGACAGAGATGGGGCAGAGTGCTGGACAGAGATGGGGCAGAGTGCTGGACAGAGATGGGGCAGAGTGCTGGACAGAGATGGGGCAGAGTGCTGAACAGAGATGGGGCAGAGTGCTGGACAGAGATGGGGCAGAGTGCTGGACAGAGATGGGGCAGAGTGCTGGACAGAGATGGGGCAGAGTGCTGGACAGAGATGGGGCAGAGTGCTGAACAGAGATGGGGCAGAGTGCTGGACAGAGATGGGGCAGAGTGCTGGACAGAGATGGGGCAGAGTGCTGGACAGAGATGGGGCAGAGTGCTGGACAGAGATGGGGCAGAGTGCTGGACAGAGATGGGGCAGAGTGCTGGACAGAGATGGGGCAGAGTGCTGAACAGAGATGGGGCAGAGTGCTGGACAGAGATGGGGCAGAGTGCTGGACAGAGATGGGGCAGAGTGCTGGACAGAGATGGGGCAGAGTGCTGAACAGAGATGGGGCAGAGTGCTGGACACAGATGGGGCAGGATTGGAAACAGATGGGGCAAGATTGGAGACAGATGGGGCAGGATGGATATGATGGAGACAGATGGGGCAGGATGGGGAGATCATATGGGGCAGAATGGATACTCATGAGGGCAGGATGGGAGAACATATGGCTGGAGCCTGGAATGAGACACACGGGGGCTAGGATGGCGAATATTACCATAGGGGCTAATTAAAGGATATTATTATTGCAGTGATGTATTTATTTTATTTTTTGAGTATACTGTTTTAAATGGGGGGGCGGTCCTGTTACTGTGTAGAGTGATACTATGTTGCCTTCTACATGTGGTGTAATGTAGAAGTTGGGAAAATTAAGTAATGTGTTCTACAAGCGGAACTCGAGATAACGGTTTTATTTCCTGCAGAGACGAGTCCTGGCTGGATGAAGTGATGGCGGTCTGTGCTGGATGAAAGATGAAGGACTTCACCTAGAGACGTCACTGGTGAGTCAGTGTTACCTATACACTGACACCATACACTGTATACTATATACAGAGGTCCTGTGTACAATGTCACCAGTGATCACTGTATTACCTATACATTATATATAGATTGGCTCCCATTACCTGTACACAGACACTGCTTACTAATTACAGATCTCCTGTGCATAATGGCACTGATGGTGATAGTATTGTGGGTTTTTTTTTTTTATTACTGATCAGTATTGTAGTATTCAGTCATTGGTGGTAATATGCGGTCTGGTCATGGTGTAGCGGTATTTGTTCCTTGTATTTTATATTATTCGATCACTGTGGTGGTAATATGTCATCTGGTCATAGTGCTGTGGTATTTGTTCCTTTTATGTAGTATTATAGGTCATTTTAAAAATTGAAAAATAAATAAAACAAATACCTAAATTGTATTGCATATTTTAACAAATATTTAATAGGTTACAGTAGAGTAGGGCCCGGCCAAAAGTGTCTACCGTGTTATGGTGGCGGCTTAAAAAATCTTTTGGCCAAAACAAAAGCTGCCGGCTATATGTGTGATCTGGTGATGGGAACTGTCAATGTGTGATAGGTGAGAAGTGGAGATTTTCCAAGAGATGGCGGTGGGACTGTGGACAGTTCGTGGAGTGGAGCCTGGAGGCGGGGCTGGGGTGGAGCCTGGGCGGCGTTTCAAGGGGGCCCCGAAAATTTTGCCAGTATGGGGCCCCAAAATTTCTAGTGGCAGCCCTGCCTCTGAGGGAGACCCAGCTTTCTCACTCTGGGCCCTACATTAGGCTGCAAAATTTGTTGGTAGTCTTCAGACTTCATAATGCCATGCACACGGTCAAGCAGTCCAGTGCCAGAGGCAGCAAAGCAACCCCAAAACATCAGAGAACCTCCGCCATGTTTGACTTTAGGGACCGTGTTCTTTTCTTTGAATGCTTCTTTTTTTCTCCTGTAAACTCTATGTTGATGCCTTTGCCCAAAAAGCTCTACTTTTGTCTCATCTGACCAGAGAACATTCTTCCAAAACATTTTAGGCTTTTTCAGGTGAGTTTTGGCAAACTCCAGCCTGGCTTTTTTATGTCTCGGGGTAAGAAGTGGGGTCTTCCTGGGTCTCCTACCATACAGTCCCTTTTCATTCAGATAGTACGGGTTGAACACGGTCCCTACAGTCAAACATGGCTGAGGTTCCCTGAAAAATTTTGCAGCATAATGTAGGGCCCAGTGTGAGAAAGCTGGGTCTCCCTCAGAGGTCATGGGTCTTCCAGCAGGACAATGACCCCAAACACACTTCAAAAAGCACTAGAAAATGGTTTGAGAGAAAGCACTGGAGACTTCTAAGGTGGCAGCAATGAGTCCAGACCTGAATCCCATAGAACACCTGTGGAGAGACCTAAAAATGGCAGTTTGGAGAAGGCAGCCTTCAAATATCAGGGACCTGGAGCAGTTTGCCAAAGAAGAATGGTCTAAAATTCCAGCAGAGCATTGTAAGAACTCATTGATGGTTACCGGAAGCAGTTGGGCGCAGATATTTTGGCTAAAGGTTGTGCAACCAAGTATTAGGCTGAGGGTGCCAATACTTTTGTCTGGCCCATTTTTGGAGTTTTGAGTGAAATGATCAATGTTTTGCTTTTGCTTCATTCTCTTTTGTGTTTTTTCATTTAAGACAAATTAAATGAAGATAATAATACCAAAGAATTTGTGTTTGCCATCATTTTCAGGAAGAAAATGAGTATTATATGACAGAATTGCAGGGGTGTCAATACTTTTGGCCATGACTGTATTTATTTCCTTTATTAATGATTTTGACAAAATAAAATGTATATATTTTTTATACTTATGAATTCAGCACTCCATTTTTTCAGTTTTCTATGTTACCAGGAGTTTCTTCGTGTACTGCCATATTGATACATTTACATGGGAACAGTCACATGATGCAACTATTTTTTACCTATTTATCATTTCTGGAATTTTCCTAACTACAGTGGGGCAAAAAAGTATTTAGTCAGTCAGCAATAGTGCAAGTTCCACCACTTAAAAAGATGAGAGGCGTCTGTAATTTACATCATAGGTAGACCTCAACTATGGGAGACAAACTGAGAAAAAAAAATCTAGAAAATCATATTGTCTGTTTTTTTAACAATTTATTTGCATATTATGGTGGAAAATAAGTATTTGCTCAGAAACAAACAATCAAGATTTCTGGCTCTCACAGACCTGTAACTTCTTCTTTAAGAGTCTCCTCTTTCCTCCACTCATTACCTGTAGTAATGGCACCTGTTTAAACTTGTTATCAGTATAAAAAGACACCTGTGCACACCCTCAAACAGTCTGACTCCAAACTCCACTATGGTGAAGACCAAAGAGCTGTCAAACGACACCAGAAACAAAATTGTAGCCCTGCACCAGGCTGGGAAGACTGAATCTGCAATAGCCAACCAGCTTGGAGTGAAGAAATCAACAGTGGGAGCAATAATTAGAAAATGGAAGACATACAAGACCACTGATAATCTCCCTCGATCTGGGGCTCCACGCAAAATCCCACCCCGTGGGGTCAGAATGATCACAAGAACGGTGAGCAAAAATCCCAGAACCACGCGGGGGGACCTAGTGAATGAACTGCAGAGAGCTGGGACCAATGTAACAAGGCCTACCATAAGTAACACACTACGCCACCATGGACTCAGATCCTGCAGTGCCAGACGTGCCCCACTGCTTAAGCCAGTACATGTCCGGGCCCGTCTGAAGTTTGCTAGAGAGCATTTGGATGATCCAGAGGAGTTTTGGGAGAATGTCCTATGGTCTGATGAAACCAAATTGGAACTGTTTGGTAGAAACACAACTTGTCGTGTTTGGAGGAAAAAGAATACTGAGTTGCATCCATCAAACACCATACCTACTGTAAAGCATGATGGTGGAAACATCATGCTTTGGGGCTGTTTCTCTGCAAAGGGGCCAGGACGACTGATCCGGGTACATGAAAGAATGAATGGGGCCATGTATCGTGAGATTTTGAGTGCAAACCTCCTTCCATCAGCAAGGGCATTGAAGATGAAACGTGGCTGGGTCTTTCAACATGACAATGATCCAAAGCACACCGCCAGGGCAACGAAGGAGTGGCTTCGTAAGAAGCATTTCAAGGTCCTGGAGTGGCCTAGCCAGTCTCCAGATCTCAACCCTATAGAAAACCTTTGGAGGGAGTTGAAAGTCCGTGTTGCCAAGCGAAAAGCCAAAAACATCACTGCTCTAGAGGAGATCTGCATGGAAGAATGGGCCAACATACCAACAACAGTGTGTGGCAACCTTGTGAAGACTTACAGAAAACGTTTGACCTCTGTCATTGCCAACAAAGGATATATTACAAAGTATTGAGATGAAATTTTGTTTCTGACCAAATACTTATTTTCCACCATAATATGCAAATAAATTGTTAAAAAAACAGACAATGTGATTTTCTGGATTTTTTTTTCTCAGTTTGTCTCCCATAGTTGAGGTCTACCTATGATGTAAATTGCAGACGCCTCTCATCTTTTTAAGTGGTGGAACTTGCACTATTGCTGACTGACTAAATACTTTTTTGCCCCACTGTACATCGGTGATATGTCTGCCATTGCATTACAGAATCCATTTAGCTCTAGTGGTCCACATACTTGCCATTATCCGTTCTGCAATTTCTGAGGCAACACCTCTGTCACAGATCCCTTCTCCGTGGTGTCACTAATTCGTCACGTGCCTGCTCTCACATGTGACTTGGGGTTGTGCCTGCAAGGGTTAATCTATCTCCCCACTCTCAGTCCAGCATTCAACCTCTGTCCTATGCTGTAATGGGAGCATAAATCACACGCCGACCCAGGCCACACACCCGCTCATACACGCTGCCACCACTCACTGAACACACGGGCGATGAGTCCCGGAAATAAGAATGCTAATAAAAATATGCTTATCACTCATAAGGCTAACACACCTTAGGTTATGGATTCTTTTAGAACATTCAAGGTTCAACTTGTTAAAGTTTTATACTTTAATAACAAAAGTTTAAATGTTTACAATAAGAAAAAGGTATAAAATATGATAATAAAAAGACATACAACTTATGCAAAACAGTATGAAAATTAATAGAAATTTACAGAAATTATCTAACTGGTAGTCCCTTCTGCTCCCTGAGGGTAGGACGAATGTATATTGGATCACACCAGCTTCTCAGGCTGCCATCATGTGAACACAATTCTCTGTCTGCAGCCTAAATTTATAACTTTCGTCTGGAGGTCAGGTTTCTAGACCGGCCCCTCAGGTTAATATCATAATTGCTGGCTTTCTGATTGGCCACCGCTGCGTTACTAATGAATATATTATTTTTCTCTTGAGACACTCGTCAAAAGGTTCTCAGGAATAGGTACCCTCAGGCTGCAATTAACATCTCCCCTCCAAGCACTAGGAGGTGCCAAACGTTACCTTCTTCATAGCCCTAGCTAGACCTCCTGGTGAGATATGGAGACACAATTTCTACTAGTCCCAAGGAAGTACCTATTAACACCTAGGTGCGACTTACCTTCAGGACAGATGTTACATTATCACTAGTTACACATATAACCCTAGACATATGTCACTACACACATTTAGATATATATATACACATATTTCACCACACCTCCCTCCTTATGAACGTGCATGGGGGTTGACTTACAGGTCAGCTCCCGAGCACGTATCTGGTTCCGTCCCATCTTGGCGAGAAAGGCCATCGGCATTGCCATGATCAACTCCCTTCTTGTGCTGAATTGTGAAATCATATTGCTGAAGTATCAAACTCCAAACAATTTCCCATTGTCCCCAACTACTCTGTTGAGCCAACTCAATGGGTTATGATTTGTGATCACGGTGAAGTTGCGCCCATAGAGGTATGGTTGTAGCTTCTGCAGAGCCCACACAATTGCCAAACATTCTTTTTCAATGGTGGCATAAGCCACTTCTCTGGGCAAGAGTTTCCTGCTTAGGTACAGAATTGGGTGTTCCTCTCCTTGTTGGTTCACCTGGCTGACAACTGCACCTAGCCCATAGGTGCTGGCATCTGTCTGCACTACAAACCGGCGAGTGAAATCTGGGGCCTGCAGGACGGGTGAACTAACCAATGCCGAATTTAGGGCAGAAAATGATTCCTCACACTGAGGACTCCAGGAGACAATTTGAGGAAGTCTCTTCCTGGTCAGATCGGTTAACGGTTTGGCCAGAGCCCTGTAGTTTGGTACAAACCTCCTATAGTAGCCAGCCGTACCCAGGAAGGACAGTACCTGTTCCTTGGTTCGTGGGGTGGCCCAGGCTGTAATGGCTTCTACCTACCCTGGCTCAGGTTTTGGCAGTCCTCCCCCCACCCGGTGTCCTAGGTATTGTACTTCCCGCATGGCTACCTGACACTTCCCTGGCTTAAAAGACCTGCAGTTTTAAGCTTTTGCAACACCTGAGAGAGATGTACAAGGTGTTCCTCCCAAGAATCACTAAAGATGGCTATATCATCAAGATAAGCGACGGCAAAACCATCACATCCTTCCAATAAGTGATTGACCAACCTCTGGAAGGTGGCAGGGGCATTCTTCATACCAAAGGGCATCACCAGAAACTCAAACAGCCCGAATGGCGTTATAAAGGCAGACCTCTCCTGAGCATCTCTGGTCAGGGGTATCTGCCAGTATCCCCTACTCAGGTCCATGATGGTGAGGTACGATGCTTTAGCTAGCTGCTCTAACAGCTCATCTATCCTCGGCACGGGGTAGACCTCACATGTAGTCAGTACAATTAATTTCCTGTAGTCTACACAGAACCGGTACGGTAGTACGGTCCTTTTTTGGGACAAGAACCACAGGCGAGGCCCAGGCACTGTGGGATTTTTGTATCACCTTGAGTTTCAGCATCTCCTCTACCTGTTCCCTCATGTGTGCCTTCACCTCTGCTGACACACAGTACGCCGACTGCCGTACTGGGGGATTAGTACCAGTGTCCACATGGTGAACTGCTAAGTGTGTCCTCCCAGGCTCCCCTGTGAACACTTCGGTGAACTCGCTGAACGCCCCCATCAGCTCAGACCTCTGACTGTGGGATAGCTCAGGGTTAAACTCTGCTGACTCCAGGGACTCCATGTACTGAGTCCCGGCCCCCACATCCAGTAACAGATCAGCCTCCCCCTCTTCAGGCCGGCTACAGACAGGTAAGACACAGGTCTCCCTGTCACTTCAGCATATTTACATGAAACACTTTCTGACGCTTTGCATGCTCATCTAGTGTCACCACATAATTAACATCATTCATCCGCTTATGTACAGTATATGGTCCCTCCCATGCGGCCTGCAATTTATTCTGTAACATGGGGACCAACACCCAAACCTTCTGCCCTTCCTCGTAGGCCCTCAGTCTGGCATTATGGTCGTACCAGACCTTCTGGTTTGTTTGTGCCTGGGTCACGTTCTCATGGGCCAGGTTGCTCAGTTTTTGCATTCTCTCTCTGAGCCGCAGTACATATTCAACCACTGAGATTTCAGTAGTTCTGGGGTCATCCTCCCAAAAGTCCTTAATCAAATCAAGTGGCCCCCTGACCCTCCTCCCATAGACCAGTTCAAAGGGGAAGAATCCAGTAGACGCCTCGGGTACCTCTCTGTAGGCAAACAGCAGATGGGGGAGGTACCGCTCCCAGTCTCGCCCTTCAGTCTCCACCAACATTTTGAGCATTTGCTTTAATGTTCCATTGAAGCGCTCGCAGAGTCTGTTGGTTTGGGGATGATAGGCACTGGCCACAAGATGCTGTACTTGTATTCTTTCACAGAGGCTTTCCATCAGATCAGACATGAACTGGGTTCCCTGATCGGTCAACATTTCCCTGGGGAAACCCACACGAGAGAACACAGTTAGTAAAGCATCCGCCACTTTGTCTGCTCGGATGGAGGATAGTGCCACAGCTTCCGGGTATCGTGTAGCATACTAGGGATTGCAAGTGGCCCTATGATATCCAAAGCCACTCGCTGGAAAGGCTCATCGATCACAGGCAGTGGTATCAATGGAGCGTTCTGTATATTCCCAGACTTCCCAACTCTCTGACAAACTACGCACGATCGGCAGTAATTGGCAATATCTGTCCCCATCTTGGGCCAAAAGAAGTTATGTGTCAGGCGAGCTTTCATGGGCAATCCTCAATAAATGTTCCCTATATGGATAAGGGATGATCAAGCGCCGTTCATAGTCCAAAGATTCTGTAGTATCCGTGGGGATAGTCTCTGTATACAGTCTGCCCTGGTCCCAGTATACTCTCTCTCTTTGTCAGAAGCAGCAGGGGGTTGGTCTGCAAGACACCTGAGCTCCTCCAGACTGACATCTGTCTGCAGGACCTCCTCGAAGCTCTGACGGTCTGTCTGCAGGGCCTCCTGGAAGCTCTGACTGTCAGCCTGCAGGCCCTGGCCTAGTGTGACTGCCAGGCCCTGGTCTGAAGCTGAGTTTTCAGTGTCTGTTATCAGGGACCTTGGTGGGTCTGCCATGTATGGAGGCTCCGGGGCCACAGTATGGGCCTCCTGTCCTGGCAGTTCTGTCTGAGACTCATCCTCTAATCTCTGGGCCTGAGACGCAGCCTGACTCCGGGTCACAGCTGCCACATAATTACAGTCCTGTGCATTTGGACATTTTGCCTCCTCATACGGGATCTCAGGTGGGTCACATTTTCTTCCACCTTCTCTGCATCATTTACTTGCAAGGGAGGAACATAGCGGGACACCATCCTCCCCAGGTCCGTGCCTAGCAACACATTGGTGGGAATTGCCTCTGATACTCCCACTTCCCTCAGTCCCTTCCCTGCTCCCCAGTCCAGGTACACACGGGCCATGGGCACAGCAGGGCGACCCCTCCAATCCTGGTTATAGACATAGTCTTTCCTGGTATGATATCGGCAGGGGTTATCATGGCTGGACGCACCAGGGTTACCTCTGCCCCAGTGTCTCTGAGACCAATGGTGACTTTATTGCCAACAGTGACAGATTGACATTTCTCATTCGCCCTCGCATCAGAGCCGGCTACAAAGAGGACAGACGGTGGGGGCACAGACGGCTTTGTGGTGGTAGTTGGGCGTTTCTCCCTATCAGGGCAGACAGCGCTAACATGTCCCACTTTGTTGCAGGAGAAGCACCGGCATGCATCACCTAGAGAGTGTCTATTCCCCAGGGCCCCATAGAAGGTGGGCTTGGACAGCACTGGTGATCGGCCGGCAGAGGGAGAAGGGTCCCCGTTTGGCTTACCTCCCCTCCAGCTGAATCCCGATGGCATCTTGTTAGCCACATAGCAGTCCGCAATCCTTGCAGCCTGATCCGCAGTTTGTGGCTCCCGATCACACACAAATTGTCGTACATCCGTGGGGCACATGTGAAGAAATTGATCCTTGACCATAAGATCCGTTAAGTCCTCAAAACTGTTAACAGAGAGTCCCCTAATCCATTGGTGGAATGTGGTCCTCAAGGTGCTCACAACATCCACATAGATGTTAGTTGATCCACGTTGTAGGTTCCGGAACTTTCTACGATACACTTCTGGTGTAAGGTTGTATTTCCTGATCAGGGCCTCTTTTATGGCCTCATAGTTCGCATCTAGCTCTGGTGGGAGGCCAGCAAAAACATCCAGGGGTTTGCCTCTCAACCCTGGGGTTAGATACTGTGCCCACTGCTCACGGGGTAGATGGTACTGCCTGCAGGTTTTTTCAAACCCCCGAAGGAAAGTATCTAAGTCCGTATCCATCTCCATCACAGGGAAGTTTTCAGGATGTGGTCTCCTTGGATTTATGTCCTGGGAGGGGGTTATCTGAGGACTGATACCCAATTCTATTTGAGCCACCTGAAGCTGGAAAGCTCTCTCCTCCCGGCGTTCTGCAGCCTCTCAGCCCGTCGGTCCCGGCGTTCTGCAGCCTTTCTCTCAGCCTGTCGGTCCCGGCGTTCTGCAGCCTCCCCCTCAGCCTGTCGGTGCTGTAGAATAAGCTGCATGCGCAGATTGGGATCACTTATTCCCAGCAGTTGTAAATCCATTTGCAAAGTACAGTCCGTAGGCTCCTCAGCACTGGCATTGCTGACATTTCCATCAGGCATGTCCGGTGCTAGAGCTGGCATTGCTGAGTCTCTCTGAGGTGGGCTCTCTCCTTGCCCAGATGTTCCAGCACTTTGCTCTATGTCCTGCTCGACCAAGGCGCGTATCAGCAGCTCCTTGGATCTATCGGCTGTCTCTATCCCTCTCTGCTCACAGAGGCCGGTCAGAGCTTCCTGGCTCTGCTTCTTGTACTGGGCTGCCATATCGATGAACAGCCTTTGCCAAATAAAAGATAGAAAAGAAAAACGAGGAAGGGAAACTGTTTGCAAGTATGTCTAAGTAAGCACCGAGGTGAACTTTGAAGAACTGGTGCACTCCTCGCAAGGATACCAATTCTTTAGTACAGGGAATAATTGCTTAAACCATTCACTAATGCACTAATAGAAATAATTCTATCCCACCGCCCTGCCACCAATTGTCACGGATCCCTTCTCCGTGGTGTCACTAATTCATCACGTGCCTGCTCACACGTGACTTGGGGTTGTGCCTGCAAGGGTTAATCTATCTCCCCACTCTCAGTCCAGCATTCAACCTCTGTCCTATGCTGTAATGGGAGCATAACTCACACATCGACCCAGGCCACACACCCGCTCATACACACTGCTGGAGCGCCCCCAGACGCAGGGCCGCGGGGTACTCGGTACCGGTCCTCTCTGCCTCTCTGTCTCGGTGCTGGGGTTGTCACGGTGGCTGGACCCGGTCCATGACCCTGCTAAGGGGCGTCCAATAAAAGGGTGATGAGAGTTTGTCAAGGGTTCGTGACGCCACCTGTGGTGTTCGGTCAGGGTGACCGACACTGCTTAGGGGTCCACTGGGGTGATGGAATGGCAGCTCGATGGTATACCTTCCCACAGGTGAAGTATATCCCCAGGGCTTCCCAGTAGTGTAGGTGGCGATGATGTGAGGCGCAGTTAATAACGAGGACACAGGGTTGCAGTCTGTTTACCTTTTTACTGAAGACTTCGGGATCCGCAATCCAGAGCACGGTTAACAGGGCTGGCTGAGACCGGCCGGTCCGAAGGCACCTCCAGAGTTCCCATTGCAGGTGGAAATCAGTGCCTACCAACTAGTGCCTGTGTGTTGTAGTCCTTCCCTGCTGAGCATTCGGGATAGTCCTCACAACTTTCGTATTCGTTTTCTCTCTCCGTCCCCCAAGTATATCTGGCTAGGACGCACCCGTTTGACGGGAAGGCTCGGAGCTATTCTGGGACCCTAGAGACGCCCCTCTCCACATTTGCCCCTATGTCTGCTTAGGTGATGGAAGGTAGACAGCCAACCTATAATCAACTGCCCTGCCGCTGTTTGAAGTAATGCTTGAAGTCTGTTACTTCCTCGGCGTTCAGTAGGATGTTGCCGATCTCGGGGCATGACTCCTACTGGATATCTCCTTGTGCTGCGATTTCGTTTCTCTTTTCTCCACAATATCCTTCGCTTCGTATCCTTCCTTAGGATGCTGCCGCAAGGTAGTGCAGGCGCGGCTCCGTAGCAATCTGTCCTTCTGCTAGGTACCTGCCAGGAACCCACCCCTGACAGGTCCTCACAGGAGCTCTCCCAGGCTCCCAGTTTTACCAAAGTGTGAGGAGTGGCCTAATACATAGTGCCTTTTGCTCCCCCTGGTGGCTGGAGTGTGAAGTGTAATGTGTGACTGTGATACCTGGTCAGGTGAACTCCTTTAGTGCAATCAGACATAACATCACTCCCCTTAGTGGCAGAGCGACATTACTGCAACGACCAGGACTCTGGGGCGCTGCACTGCCACCACTCACCGAACACACGGGCGATGAGTCCCAGAAATAAGAATACTAATAAAAATGTGCCTATCACTCATAAGGCTCACACACCTTAGGTTATGGATTCTTTTAGAACATTCAAGGTTCAACTTGTTAAAGTTTTATACTTTAATAACAAAAGGTTCAATACTTACAATAAGAAAAAGGTATAAAAATGATAATAAAAAGACATACAACTTATGCAAAACAGTATAAAATAAAGAGGAGAAACTTACAGAAATTATCTAACTGGTAGTTGCTTCTGCTCCCTGAGGGTAGGACGAATGTAGATTGGATCACACCAGCTTCTCAGGCTGCCATCATGTGAACACAATTCTCTGTCTGCAGCCTAAATTTATAACTTTGGTCTGGAGGTCAGGTTTCTATACCGGCCCCTCAGGTTAATATCATAATTGCTGGCTTTCAGATTGGCCACCGCTGCGCTACTAATGAATATATTATTTTTCTCTTGAGACACTTGTGAAAAGGTTCTCAGGAATAGGTACCCTCAGGCCGCAATTAACATCTCCCCTCCAAGACCTAGGAGGTGCCAAATGTTACCTTCTTCTTGGCCCTAGCTAGACCTCCTGGTGAGATATGGATGCACAATTTCTACTAGTCCCAAGGAAGTACCTATTAACACAAAGGTGCAACTTGCCTTCAGGACAGATGTTACATTATCACTAGTCACACATATAACCCTAGACATATGTCATTACACACATATAGATATAGAAACATATTTCACCACAACCTCTATTAAATCTGTGCAGTTTGCTCCAATTTCAAATCAAGCACTAAATCTATTGTAATACTTCTAATCTGATTTACTATGCTGCACGTGATTGTCCAAATATATGGGGGTGCACTACACTATATAGGCTGTCTATGGGGTACATTACACAATAGAGGCTGCCTATGGTGGTGCATTATACAATAGAGGCTACCTATGGGGTGCATTATACTATAGAGGCTACCTATGGGGGTGCATTATATTAGGGGCTGCGTTACACAATAAAGGCTGTCTGTGGGGCTATGTTATACTATAGAGGCTGCCTATGGGGGAGCATTATATTAGGGGCTACATTATTTTATAGAGGCTGCCTGTGGCGGTGCATTATACTATAGAGGCTGCCTATGGGGGTGTATTATATCAGGGGCTACATTACACTATAGAGGCTGCCTATGGGGTGCATTATACTATAGAGGCTGCTTATGGGGGTGTATTATACTATAGAAGCTGCCTATGGGGGTGCATATTAGGGGCTGCATTACCCTAGTCTGCCTATGGGGGTGCATTATACTATACAGTCTGCCTATGGGGGGTGCATTATACTATACAGTCTGCCTATGGGGGTGCATTATACTATAGAGGTTGCCTATGGGGGTACATTATACTATAGAGGCTGCCTATGGGGCTGCATTATGCTATAGAGGCTGCTTTTGGGGGTGCATTATATTAGAGGCTGCATTACACTATAGAGCCTGCCTATAGGGTTGCATTATACTATAGAGGCTGCCTATGGTGGTACATTATATTGGGGGCTGCATTATGCTATAGAGTTTGCCTAGGGAGTGTATTATACTATAGAGCAGTGTTCCAACTCCGGTCCTCAAGAGCCACCAACAGGTCATGTTTTCAGGATTTCCTTAGTATTGCACAGGTGATAATTACATCACCTGTAAAATACTAAGGAAATGCTGAAAACATGACCTGTTGGTGGCTCTTGAGGACCAGAGTTGGGGAACACTGCTATAGAGGCTACCTATGGCAGGTGCCTTGTGCTATAGAGGCTGCCTATGGGGGTGCATTATATTAGGGGCTGCATTATACTATAGTCTCCCTATGGGGGCTGCATTATACTATAGAGTCTGCCTATGGGGGGTGCATTATAATATAGAGGCTGCCTATGGGGGGTGCATTACACTATAGAGTCTGCCTATGGCGGGTGCATTATGCTATAGAGGCTGCCTATGGCGGGTGCATAATGCTATAGAGGCTGCCTATGGTGGGTGCATTATGCTATAGAGGCTGCCTATGGGGGTGCATTATATTAGGGGGTGCATTATACTATAGAGTTGTTATCAATGAAAGATCCAAAAATAATTATGTGCTTAAACAATGGGCTTACTAGCCACATCAGTGCCACCAGTCCTATTTCTTATAACAGGTCGATGTCTGGGAAACAGATTACCGAAAATAAGGTCTTAGAATCTTGATAGAAATAGTTGACCGTCTGAAAAACCCAAAGATTTTATTCACTGACTGTTTTGACTAGAATCTGAGGATGAAGTTTCGCTCGTTCCTGTCTCAGAGCTTCACCTTCTGGTCTTTTCTTTCCTACTGAGATTCGATATTGTGTGTAGCTTACAAAATAAATAGGCCTTTTCACGTTTCTCTTTCTCATTCCCCTTTTTCTTATCTACCACTGTTTCTGGAGAGCTGGAATCAGTAAGCTGTAGGTCAGAGTGACAAAACAGAACGTGTATCAGCAAGGGCCAGGACTGCAGAGTGTAGACAAAAAGGCAGACAAGCAAAACAAGAAGCAACAGAAAATACAGTCAGGAATCCGGATAAACACTGGAAATAATATACAGTCAATCCAGGACTTGCAGCAAACAGATGGTTAATGGCCGAGTTGTGTATCAGAAGACAAATGGTTGATTGCTAAAAAGGCAAAATTGGCGGCGTGCGTGGAGACAAGATTAGGCTGGTTTCACACGTCAGTGGCTCCGGTACGTGAGGTGACAGTTTCCTCACGTACTGGAGACACTGACTCATGTAGTCACATTAAAATCAATGTGTCTCTGCACATGTCAGCGTGTTTTCACGGACCGTGTGTCCGTTTGGAAAACACGGAGACATGTCAGTGTTCGTGGGAGCGCACGGATCACACGGACCCATTAAAGTCAATGGGTCCATGTAAAACACGTACCGTACACGGATGCTGTCCGTGTGCAGTCCGTGTGCCGTGCAGGAGACAGCGCTAAAGTAAGCGCTGTCCCCCCTGCTTGTGGTGCTGAAGCGGCCATTCATATCTTCTCTCCAGCAGCGTTCGCTGGAGAGAAGGAATGAAAAATCATTGTTTTTTTTTTTTGTGTGTTTAAAATAAAGTTCCTGGTAATCTCCCCCCTCCCTCCCCCTGTACGCCCGCCCGCTGGCATTAAAATACTTACCCGGCTCCCCTCGGCGCTTCCATCCTCTCAGCGTCGCAGCTCTTCCTGTATGAGCGGTCACGTGGTGCCGCACATTACAGTGATGAATATGCGGCTCCACCTCCAACAGAGGTGGAGCCGCATATTCATCACTGTAATAAGCGGTCACTCGTAATACGGGTCACTCGTAATGTATACTGATGTGCCCATGCCAAGGCCCACCGTGACGCCTCGGGAGAGAAAACTCAACGTCCTCCAAGGAGTCTTGGAATTTGAAGAAAAGGATGAGAACCTGTCAGCAGCGATTCAGTTGTGGTCATGTTCTACAATACAGGTCATCTATGTAAGGCACAACGTACTAAGTCGAGCCTCCAGCCCGCTCCGGACATACAAAGCCTTTCTGGTTTCACCTTCTGTTATTACTAAAACCAGAAAAGGGGACTTGATAGAGTTTAATGTTTATTCTTCAATCCCCATCTTACGGTGGAGGGTTTGTCCAACAGAGGCGACTCCCGTGTTGTGTCTGTTTAAAGCACAGTCCCCCACTAAAGTGAGCGACCCTGTGGTGGGCTGGTGCTGGCCTGGGATTAAAAACCCATCTTGAAGTTATTACACAGCGTTTCCATTATTTTTATCATCCACACATTTTTAAAGAAAAAAAAAAGGTTCAAGACATTATCCCTGGATGCAGGAAATTCCTCAGTCACTAGTCCTCTGTAGGCCTTTAGACTCTGAGCTGTAGGTCTTGTGGTTTTATTTTTCTGAGCATTATGTAGTCTAAAGTTTGGACCAATTTGATGGGACAATCGCTCATGGGAACATTCGTCAATGCACTTGAATGTTTGCCACAATCTTTCTCACTATAGAATGTCTGTTCTCAGATAGTTGGGCAACTACAACTGTTTCTTCAAGATATCAATGCTGATGTACCGTAATTTTCAGACTAGAAGACGCAGTTTTTTCCTCCAAAAAAGTGGAGGAAAATGGGGGGGGGGGGGTGCGTCTTATAGTCCGGATGTACTTGCTCTGGCCGCAGGGCCGGCTCCAGGTTTTTGAGGGCCCCGGGCGAAATAGTCTCAGTGGGCCCCCCTTTAACACATACCCCGATTCATGATCGCATATAAACACAGCCATGTAGTATATAACACTGCTCACGTAGTATATAGCAGCCCACATAGTATATAACACTGCTCACATAGTATATAGCAGCCCACATAGTATATAGCAGCTCAGCCCACGTAGTATATAGCAGAGCAGCCCACGTAGTATATAGCAGCGCAGCCCATGTAGTAACATAGTAACATAGTAACATAGTTAGTAAGGCCGAAAAAAGACATTTGTCCATCCAGTTCAGCCTATATTCCATCATAATAAATCCCCAGATCTACGTCCTTCTACAGGACCTAATAATTGTATGATACAATATTGTTCTGCTCCAGGAAGACATCCAGGCCTCTCTTGAACCCCTCGACTGAGTTCGCCATCACCACCTCCTCAGGCAAGCAATTCCAGATTCTCACTGCCCTAACAGTAAAGAATCCTCTTCTATGTTGGTGGAAAAACCTTCTCTCCTCCAGACGCAAAGAATGCCCCCTTGTGCCCGTCACCTTCCTTGGTATAAACAGATCCTCAGCGAGATATTTGTATTGTCCCCTTATATACTTATACATGGTTATTAGATCGCCCCTCAGTCGTCTTTTTTCTAGACTAAATAATCCTAATTTTGCTAATCTATCTGGGTATTGTAGTTCTCCCATCCCCTTTATTAATTTTGTTGCCCTCCTTTGTACTCTCTCTAGTTCCATTATATCCTACCTGAGCACCGGTGCCCAAAACTGTACACAGTCCTCCATGTGCGGTCTAACTAGGGATTTGTACAGAGGCAGTATAATGCTCTCATCATGTGTATCCAGACCTCTTTTAATGCACCCCATGATCCTGTTTGCCTTGGCAGCTGCTGCCTGGCACTGGCTGCTCCAGGTAAGTTTATCATTAACTAGGATCCCCAAGTCCTTCTCCCTGTCAGATTTACCCAGTGGTTTCCCGTTCAGTGTGTAATGGTGATATTGATTCCCTCTTCCCATGTGTATAACCTTACATTTATCATTGTTAAACCTCATCTGCCACCTTTCAGCCCAAGTTTCCAACTTATCCAGATCCATCTGTAGCAGAATACTATCTTCTCTTGTATTAACTGCTTTACATAGTTTTGTATCATCTGCAAATATCGATATTTTACTGTGTAAACCTTCTACCAGATCATTAATGAATATGTTGAAGAGAACAGGTCCCAATACTGACCCCTGCGGTACCCCACTGGTCACAGCGACCCAGTTAGAGACTATACCATTTATAACCACCCTCTGCTTTCTATCACTAAGCCAGTTACTAACCCATTTACACACATTTTCCCCCAGACCAAGCATTCTCATTTTGTGTACCAACCTCTTGTGCGGCACGGTATCAAACGCTTTGGAAAAATCGAGATATACCACGTCCAATGACTCACCGTGGTCCAGCCTATAGCTTACCTCTTCATAAAAACTGATTAGATTGGTTTGACAGGAGCGATTTCTCATAAACCCATGCTGATATGCAGTTAAACAGTTATTCTCATTGAGATAATCCAGAATAACATCCCTCAGAAACCCTTCACATATTTTACCAACAATAGAGGTTAGACTTACTGGCCTATAATTTCCAGGTTCACTTTTAGAGCCCTTTTTGAATATTGGCACCACATTTGCTATGCGCCAGTCCTGCGGAACAGACCCTGTCGCTATAGAGTCACTAAAAATAAGAAATAATGGTTTATCTATTACATTACTTAGTTCTCTTAGTACTCGTGGGTGTATGCCATCCGGACCCGGAGATATATCTATTTTAATCTTATTTAGCCGGTTTCGCACCTCTTCTTGGGTTAGATTGGTGACCCTTAACCCCTTTACCCCCAAGGGTGGTTTGCACGTCAATGACCAGGCCAATTTTTACAATTCTGACCACTGCCCCTTTATGAGGTTATAACTCCGAAACGCTTCAACGGATCCTGGTGATTCTGACATTGTTTTCTCGTGACATATTGTACTTCATGATAGTGGTAAAATTTCTTTGATAGTACCTGCGTTTATTTGTGAAAAAAACGGAAATTTGGCGAAAATTTTGAAAATTTCGCAATTTTCAAACTTTGAATTTTTATGCAATTAAATCACAGAGATATGTCACACAAAATACTTAATAAGTAACATTTCCCACATGTCTCCTTTACATCAGCATAATTTTGGAACCAATTTTTTTTTTGTTAGGGAGTTATAAGGGTTAAAAGTTGACCAGCAATTTCTCATTTTTTCAACACCATTTTTTTTTAGGGACCACGTCTCATTTGAAGTCATTTTGAGGGGTCTATATGATAGAAAATGCCCAAGTGTGACACCATTCTAAAAACTGCACCCCTCAAGGTGCTCAAAACCACATTCAAGAAGTTTATTAACCCTTCAGGTGTTTAATAGGAATTTTTGGAATGTTTAAATAAAAATGAACATTTAACTTTTTTACACAAAAAATTTACTTCAGCTCCAATTTGTTTTATTTTACCAAGGGTAACAGGAGAAAATGGACCCCAAAAGTTGTTGTCCAATTTGTCCTGAGTACGCTGATACCCCATATGTGGCAGTAAACCACTGTTTGGGCGCATGGGAGAGCTCGGAAGGGAAGGAGCGCCGTTTGACTTTTCAATGCAAAATTGACTGGAATTGAGATGGGTCGCCATGTTGCGTTTGGAGAGCCCCTGATGTGCCTAAACATTGAAACCCCCCACAAGTGACACCATTTTGGAAAGTAGACCCCCTAAGGAACTTATCTGGATGTGTGGTGAGCACTTTGACCCACCAAGTGCTTCACAGAAGTTTATAATGCAGAACCGTAAAAATAAAAAATCATATTTTTTCACAAAAATTATATTTTTGCCCCCAATTTTTTATTTTTCCAAGGGTAAGAGAAGAAATTGGACCTCAAAAGTTGTTGTCCAATTTGTCCTGAGTACGCTGATACCCCATATGTGGCAGTAAACCACTGTTTGGGCGCATGGGAGAGCTCGGAAGGGAAGGAGCGCCGTTTGACTTTTCAATGCAAAATTGACAGGAATTGAGATGGGACGCCATGTTGCGTTTGGAGAGCCACTGATGTGCCTAAACATTGAAACCCCCCCACAAGTGACACCATTTTGGAAAGTAGACCCCCTAAGGAACTTATCTAGAGGTGTGGTGAGCACTTTGACCCACCAAGTGCTTCACAGAAGTTTATAATGCAGAACCGTAAAAATAAAAAATCATATTTTTTCACAAAAATTATATTTTTGCCCCCAATTTTTTATTTTTCCAAGGGTAAGAGAAGAAATTGGACCTCAAAAGTTGTTGTCCAATTTGTCCTGAGTACGCTGATACCCCATATGTGGCAGTAAACCACTGTTTGGGCGCATGGGAGAGCTCGGAAGGGAAGGAGCACCGTTTGACTTTTCAATGCAAAATTGACAGGAATTGAGATGGGACGCCATGTTGCGTTTGGAGAGCCACTGATGTGCCTAAACATTGAAACCCCCCACAAGTGACACCATTTTGGAAAGTAGACCCCCTAAGGAACTTATCTGGATGTGTGGTGAGCACTTTGACCCACCAAGGGCTTCGCAGAAGTTTATAATGCAGAGCCATAAAAATAAAACAAAATTTTTTTCCCACAAAAATTATTTTTTAGCCCCCAGTTTTGTATTTTCCCTAGGGTAACAGGAGAAATTGGACCCCAAAAGTTGTTGTCCAATTTGTCCTGAGTACGCTGATACCCCATATGTGGGGGGGAACCACCGTTTGGGCGCATGGGAGGGCTTGGAAGGGAAGGAGCGCCATTTGGAATGCAGACTTAGATGGAATGGTCTGCAGGCGTCACATTGCGTTTGCAGAGCCCCTAATGTACCTAAACAGTAGAAACCCCCCACAAGTGACACCATTTTGGAAAGTAGACCCCCTAAGGAACTCATCTTGATGTGTTGTGAGAGCTTTGAACCCCCAAGTATTTCACTACAGTTTATAACGCAGAGCCGTGCAAATAAAAAATATTTTTTTTTCCACAAAAATTATATTTTAGCCCCCAGTTTTGTATTTTTCCAAGGTTAGCAGGAGAAATTGGACCCTAAATGTTGTTGTCCAATTTGTCCTGAGTACGCTGATACCCGATATGTGGGGGGGAACCACCGTTTGGGCGCATGGGAGGGCTCGGAAGGGAAGGAGCATCATTTGGAATGCAGACTTAGATGGATTGGTCTGCAGGCCAACACCCAGTATTATCAAAAGCTTCCCTCTGATCCGACCTCTGTTTTCCTTTCGAAATTTCAACGTCTACTGTGTAGGGCTTCACAGCATGGTATCATCTCCACACAGGAAAAGCAATATCTATGGGTGGACAGCCCGGTCACGGCAACATTTTACATGTTGCCGAAAATTCATAAGGACAGCATCAGGCCCCCGGGCAGACCCATCGTCTCAAGTATCGGCAGCATGTGTGAGAGGGCGGGTGAGTACTTGGATTTCTTTCTCCAACCAATTGCCTCTTCCCTTCCTTCCTTTATTCGTGATTCCTCACATTTCATTGAAATCTGTGGCCAGGTTGAACTTCCTTCTAACTTTCTACTCGTCACTTGTGATGTGGAATCACTTTATTCGAACATTGATCATAAGGATGGGACTGAGGCAGTTGCTCATTTTTTGAGCAAGAAACAGTCCACCGATAGGGGGCACGATTCGTTCCTCCTCGATTTATTAACATTTGTCCTCCATCATAACTTTTTTCTTTTTGACAGGGTCTATTACTTACAGCGATCAGGCGTGGCGATGGGCGCGAAATGCGCACCAGCCTATGCTAATATCTTTTTGGGCTGGTGGGAAGAAAAGTTTGTATATCCTCTAACATCTTTCGCTGCCCACGTGTACGCCTGGTATCGCTTTATAGACGATGTGTTCATCCTGTGGAAGGGCACTAGAGAGGAATGTGTCTTATTTTTAGACCATCTAAACACCAATCCACATAACATCTTTCTCACGTATTCTATTTCCACCAGTGACATTACCTTTCTGGATCTAAGGATATTCCCACATGAGCAACATCTGGCGACGAATTTATTTCGTAAATCCACAGCAACAAACGCGCTTCTGGAGTTCTCAAGCTTTCATCCATGGCACACTAAGGTGGGTGTTCCCACTGGACAATTTCTACGCGTGAGACGCAATTGTACGCTTGATCGTGATTTTTCTATTCAGGCCCGTGAGCTGTCGGATCGGTTCGCCAAAAGGGGTTATCCTAAACGGGTTATCTCCACTGCCTATCAAAGAGCGAGGGAACAAAACCAGAGGGCACTTTTATCTTCCAGTAGACAAAACCAGGAAACGCAAACCAGATTCATCACGGATTTCAATAATAGCTGGAAACAGGTCAGTGATATTCTATCTAAACACTGGCAAATTCTCCAAGCCGATACCCAAACGATGGAGGTCACCAGCAATAGACCCCTCATGACAGCAAGACGGGCACCTAACTTGAGGGACCTACTTACCAGGAGTCATTTCAAAAGATCTACGATGAGGTTGAATAGAGGCATTACACTTCGGGGTTCATTTCCATGTGGTGATTGTACTGTGTGTCCCCACATGGTCCCGACCCGTGATGCCTTCATTCACCCAACCCTGTCCAATAGCCATCCCCTAAAAACATACATCAATTGTAAATCTAGAGATGTGGTCTATGCTCTTATTTGCCCCTGTAAGATGGTGTATGTTGGGCAGACCACCCAGGAGTTGAGGAAGCGAGCCCAGAAGCACATTTCCACCGTGCATCTAGCGGGTTCAGATTTAAGGAAGGGTAAAATCCTCACACCGGTGGCCGAACATTTTCTGGCCAAACATGGAGGCTCCTCAACTCATTTAAAAATAGTCGGTTTACAAAAACTTACCCCCAACGAGAGAGGGGGGGACAAACGCAAATTTCTTTTACAACTTGAATCCCGTTGGATTTTTTCATTACAATCAGTGACTCCCTTCGGCCTGAATGAGGAGTTACTGTTTACAGGGTTTCTGGGTTAACAGAGGTTTGTGGGGAATGGCTATTCCCTTTATTGTTTCGGGACATTATCTGCAGCAGGTTTCATTCCTTATCTTTTATTTCCATTTTTAATTCCCTTTTTACTTTCTGCATATTTATAAATATATTTTTCTTCATCTTTAGTTGCCTGCCAATATGTGACCTCCTCGTTTTGGATACTATTGACCCTGCAACGGGACGGACGGCTTCTCCTGTACATGACCTCCAGATACTCATCATTAATATTCGTTTCATACTAGCACCTTTTCTCGTTCTTCCACCTTCCTATATATGAGGGGATCAACAGGACATTGAGTTATGTTCGATTACAGTTGGCTGATATTCCCTGGTCCATGAACCCTTCTTCGTTGGATGGACGGTTCACCTTATCTATGACCTGTGATACGAGAGATCCTCTTGTGTACTAGTTGCCACTGTGACTGGAATTTTCATATAATAAGTGGACCAACAAGCTAGTTCCCCCCCCCCCCCTGTATGAACATTTATGATCAATATCTTCGGATCACAGTGGATTGGATCAACACATGACGGACATTGTCTTTGGCTACATCAAGTTGGACACTGGAGATTTTACTTCGAACTGCACTGCAGTGATCTTCAGGAACTTCTATTTGGCTTCCATAAAATAGAAAATATCAACAGATTCATCTGGTTCATATGGAGCAGAATGTATCTATTCTTTTCCACTACGGGACTGACATATGCGGATCTCTGCAGCCCGATTATACTGTGGCATATTAACGAACAGCGTCTGTTCGATATCTACGTTTTGCCGGGATATTTGATGTGTTCTTTTTCAGCCTCTTTGTTCGCCTTAGAGTTATCACTGGGCAATTGTGTGACCCGCTGTGTAGTTTTGTACATGTGTATTGTTTATCTTATATGCATTAATTATACATTTATGTCCCATACAGGTTCCCTCTGGCCACACTCTAGTTGGCTTGAGTTATTTCTGTATCGAGTCGCACTCTAGCTCCCAATTCACATCGCTTAGCCCGGGAGTTTACCGCTGCTTTCTTTATTGTCTGCGGGCTCTGCCTGTGCCCGGCGCTTGCGCAGTGCGGCTCATTGTTTGAGCCGCGTCTGCGCATGCGCTCTTCTCCATGGAGATTTCTCTACTCTGCTCTGTCTCCCTCCTCCCACGGCCGGCGGTCGACTTCCGGTCTATTTCTCCTGCATCCTGGCGACACACCGGTGTCCTCTCCGCCTGATTGATTATGGTCTCTATATATACGTGAGTGTTTTACCACATGACCCACTTCCCCTGACGAAGCCGCTGCGGCGGCGATACGCGTGGGGTCTCCTCCTCACACCCCCTCTTCTTCTTTTTTGACCTTGCCGGGCATGTGTGATATGTGGACCTTTGGAGCGATTTACAGCCCAGCAGCATATTGCTCCCGGCTATACCGTCTTAGACACAGCTGAGTATCTCTGGCGTTATGCTGTCTGGTTTTTTGCTCCATAGAAGTCTTATCTTTCTATTTTGACTTTTTTCTTCCACATTTACATCACACAGTGGGCATTATTTGGATCCTTAGAGTATTTTAGGTCCATTAGGGATATTTAGTTACCAGTTGGGTATGCAATGATTGTATGCATTTATATATTTCCCTGATTTATGGTCATGATTATTACCCCACTGTAATGTATTTAACCACATGTCCGGCTATGCATGATATCTCATACATATATGTATATTTGCTATAGATACTTTATTGTGTTATGGGGGTGTTTTGTACACACTTGTTGTGAGTTTTTAAGTGTTTTTAGATCATGTTGTGGTGATTCAATAAACGTGTTTATTATTTTTTCTATACCTCAGGGTTGTGCGAGCTTGTTTTAGTCCATTCTTTCTGTCTTTTTTCTGGTTATAGTTGTTATTGGACTTAGCCCTGCACCCCCTTTATACTGATATATACAGCTGGAGTGCACCCTCTAATTTGCATATTGGATTGGTCTGCAGGCGTCACATTGCGTTTGCAGAGCCCCTAATGTACCTAAACAGTAGAAACCCCCCACAAGTGACCCCATATTGGAAACTAGACCCCTCAATGAACTTATCTAGATGTGTTGTGAGAACTTTGAACCCCCAAGTGTTTCACTACAGTTTATAACGCAGAGCCGTGAAAATAAAAAATATTTTTGTTTTCCCACAAAAATTATTTTTTAGCCCCCAGTTTTGTATTTTCCCAAGGGTAACAGGAGAAATTGGTCCACAAAAGTTGTTGTCCAATTTGTCCTGAGTACGCTGATACCCCATATGTTGGGGTAAACCCCTGTTTGGGCACACAGGAGAGCTCGGAAGGGAAGGAGCACTGTTTTACTTTTTCAACGCAGAATTGGCTGGAATTGAGATCGGACGCCATGTCGTGTTTGGAGAGCCCCTGATGTGTCTAAACAGTGGAAACCCCCCAATTATAACTGAAACCCTAATCCAAACACACCCCTAACCCTAATCCCAACAGTAACCCTAACCACACCTCTAACCCTGACACACCCCTAACCCTAATCCCAACCCTATTCCCAACTGTAAATGTAATCTAAACCCTAACCCTAACTTTAGCCCCAACCCTAACTGTAGCCCCAACCCTAACCCTAGCCCTAACCCTAGCCCTAACCCTAGCCCTAACCCTAGCCCTAACCCTAGCCCTAACCCTAACCCTAGCCCTAACCCTAGCCCTAACCCTAACCCTAGCCCTAATGGGAAAATGGAAATAAATATATATTTTTTTATTTTTCCCTAACTAAGGGGGTGATGAAGGGGGGTTTGATTTACTTTTATAGCGAGTTTTTTAGCGGATTTTTATGATTGGCAGCCGTCACTCACTGAAAGACGCTTTTTATTGCAAAAAATATTTTTTGCAATACCACATTTTGAGAGCTATAATTTTTCCATATTTTGGTCCACAGAGTCATGTGAGGTCTTGTTTTTTGCGGGACGAGTTGACGTTTTTATTGAAAACATTTTCGGGCACGTGACATTTTTTTATCGCTTTTTATTCTGATTTTTGTGAGGAAGAATGACCAAAAACCAGCTATTCATGAATTTCTATTGGGGGAGGCGTTTATACCGTTCCGCGTTTGGTAAAATTGATAAATCAGTTTTATTCTTCGGGTCAGTACGATTACAGCGACACGTCATTTATATCATTTTTTTATGTTTTGGCGCTTTTATACGATAAAAACTATTTTACAGAAAAAATAATTATTTTTGCATCGCTTTATTCTCAGGACTATAACTTTTTTATTTTTTTGCTGATGATGCTGTATGGCGGCTCGTTTTTTGCGGGACAATATGACGCTTTCAGCGGTACCGTGGTTATTTATATCTGTCCTTTTGATCGCGTGTTATTCCACTTTTTGTTCGGCGGTATGATAATAAAGCGTTGTTTTTTGCCTCGTTTTTTTTTTTTTTTTCTTACGGTGTTTACTGAAGGGGTTAACTAGTGGGACAGTTTTATAGGTCGGGTCGTTACGGACGCGGCGATACTAAATATGTGTACTTTTATTGGTTTTTTTTTTATTTAGATGAAGAAATGTATTTATGGGAATAATATATATATTTTTTTTTTCATTATTTTGGAATATTTTTTTTTATTTTTTTTACACATTTGGAAATTTTTTTTTTAACTTTTTTACTTTGTCCCAGGGGGGGACATCACAGATCAGTGATCTGACAGTGTGCACAGCACTCTGTCAGATCACTGATCTGACATGCAGCGCTGCAGGCTTCACAGTGCCTGCTCTGAGCAGGCTCTGTGAAGCCACCTCCCTCCCTGCAGGACCCGGATCCGCGGCCATCTTGGATCCGAGGCTGGAGGAAGCAGGGAGGGAGGTGAGACCCTCGCAGCAACGCGATCACATCGCGTTGCTCCGGGGGTCTCAGGGAAGCCCGCAGGGAGCCCCCTCCCTGCGCGGTGCTTCCCTGCACCGCCGGCACATCGCGATCATCTTTGATCGCGGTGTGCCAGGGGTTAATGTGCCGGGGGCGGTCCGTGACCGCTCCTGGCACATAGTGCCGGATGTCAGCTGCGATAAGCAGCTGACACCCGGCCGCGATCGGCCGCGCTCCCCCCGTGAGCGCGGCCGATCAGCTATGACGTACTATCCCGTCCAGGGTCAGATAAGCCCAGGGCACCTCGACGGGATAGTACGTCTAAGGTCACAGAGGGGTTAATATAGGGTTTTCATTGTTTCTTGGGATTTCACCTAGCATTTCATTTTCCACCGTGAATACCGTGGAGAAGAAGGTGTTTAATATATTAGCTTTTTCCTCGTCATCTACAACCATTCTTTCCTCACTATTTTTTAAGGGGCCTACATTTTCAGTTTTTATTCTTTTACTATTGATATAGTTGAAGAACAGTTTGGGATTAGTTTTACTCTCCTTAGCAATGTGCTTCTCTGTTTCCTTTTTGGCAGCTTTAATTAGTTTTTTAGATAAAGTATTTTTCTCCCTATAGTTTTTTAGAGCTTCAATGGTGCCATCCTGCCTTAGTAGTGCAAATGCTTTCTTTTTACTGTTAATTGCCTGTCTTACTTCTTTGTTTAGCCACATTGGGTTTTTCCTATTTCTAGTCCTTTTATTCCCACAAGGTATAAACCGCTTACACTGCCTATTTAGGATGTTCTTAAACATTTCCCATTTATTATCTGTATTCTCATTTCTGAGGATATTGTCCCAGTCTACCAGATTAAGGGCATCTCTAAGCTGTTCAAACTTTGCCTTCCTAAAGTTCAGTGTTTTTGTGACTCCCTGACAAGTCCCCCTAGTGAAAGACAGGTGAAACTGCACAATATTGTGGTCGCTATTTCCTAGATGCCCGACCACCTGCAGATTTGTTATTCTGTCAGGTCTATTAGATAGTATTAGGTCTAAAAGTGCTGCTCCTCTGGTTGGATTCTGCACCAATTGTGAAAGATAATTTTTCTTGGTTATTAGCAGAAACCTGTTGCCTTTATGGGTTTCACAGGTTTCTGTTTCCCAGTTAATATCCGGGTAGTTAAAGTCCCCCATAACCAGGACCTCATTATGGGTTGCAGCTTCATCTATCTGCTTTAGAAGTAGACTTTCCATGGTTTCTGTTATATTTGGGGGTTTGTAACAGACCCCAATGAGAATTTTGTTACCATTTTTCCCTCCATGAATTTCGACCCATATGGACTCGACATCCTCATTTCCTTCGCTAATATCCTCCCTTAAAGTGGACTTTAGACAAGACTTTACATAGAGACAAACCCCTCCTCCTCTCCGATTTTTACGATCCTTTGTAAACAGACTGTAACCCTGTAAGTTAACTGCCCAGTCATAGCTTTCATCTAACCATGTCTCGGTTATTCCCACTATGTCAAAGTTACCTGTAGATATTTCTGCTTCTAGTTCTTCCATCTTGTTTGTCAGGCTTCTGGCGTTTGCGAGCATGCAGTTTAGAGGATTTTCTTACCTCCCTTCTGAGTATGTTTTCCTGGATCTTCTTTGTTCAAGTCTAATGTTTAATGTTTAAAGTATATAGCAGCCCACGGCACGTAGTATATAGCAGCCCACGTAGTATATAGCAGCGCAGCCCACGTAGTATATAGCAGCCCACATAGTATATAGCAGCCCACGTAGTATATAGCAGCCCACGTAGTATATAGCAGTACAGCCCACGTAGTATATAGCAGCGCAGCCCACGTAGTATATAGCAGCGCAGCCCACGTAGTATATAGCAGCCCACGTAGTATATAGCAGAGCAGCCCACGTAGTATATAGCAGCCCACGTAGTATATAGCAGCCCACGTAGTATATAGCAGAGCAGCCCACGTAGTATATAGCAGAGCAGCCCACGTAGTATATAGCAGCCAATGTAGTATATAGCAGCCCACATAGTATATAGCAGCCCACGTAGTATATAGCACTCACTCAGGCACTGGTAGGAGCTCCTCCTGAATCTGCCTCATAACTTCATCAGCACTGCAGCCAGCCAGGGGCGGAGATCAGAGCAGAGAACGTGCTCTCTCCGCCTACAAACAATGTCACACTGGCTGCCTTCTCTTAACCCCTATGTGTGCCTGCCTGGCTGCACTGACTGAGAAGATGCTTGTGTCAGAGCTGGCACATAGGGGTTAAGAGAACGCAGCCAGCAGTGACTTTGTGGGCGGAGAGAGCATGTTATCTCCTGCTCTGCTCTCCCAGCTGTATCTATGACAGCGTGAGAGGGCCCCCCTCTCTCTCTAGGGCCCCGGCATTTGCCCGGTGTGCCGGGTGCTGACGCTGGCCCTGTCTGGCCGTTGTGGGAGCAGCAGCGGTGGAGCAGTGGGTCGCAGGAGGCTGTGGCCAACTCCTGTGCCCGCTGCTAAAGATAAATTAATATTCACTGCATTCCACGCCCATGGGAGAGGAGAGCAGTGAATATTAATTTTTCTTTAACAGCGGACACGCTGTTAGCAGCAGCAGCCATCTTCCTGCAGCTGCCTGATGTTCATGTGTCCTCGCTACTTAAGGCAACGAATATTCACTGCTCTCCACTCCCAAAGGCGTGCAATGCTGTAAATATTCATTCCCTTTAGTAGTGGGCACACGCGAGACGGGCAGCTGCAGGAAGTCGGCGGCTGCGGCTGACACTGTGCTCGCTATTAAAGAGAAATTAATATTCACTGCTCCACACACCCATAGCCCCGGCGTGGAGAGCAGTGAGTATTCCGGTAGTTGTCCTCGACTTGTAAGCAGCACATGACGTCACTGCCATGCGCTGCTTACAAGCATAAATCAGCAGCTGGCACAGGACGCTGCAAAGGAAAGGAGGAGGGCAAGTAGGATGGTTTATGTTTTTCTGATGGGGGCCATGCCTACCAGGATAGGGGATTATAAGTACAGAATTGACCACATTTTTTGCTTCAATTTTTTTTCTTATTTACTCCTCTAAAACCTAGGTGTGTGTCTTATGGTCCGACAAATACAATATTTCCTTCCATGTCACATGTTGCCTTCCACCTACAGAAACTGCACAAGTCATAAGTCAGCCCTGGCCCCTATTCATATAAACTTCATTGTCCTTTTCCATTACTGCAGCCTCCCTGGAGTTCATGAAATAAGTCCTGTGCCTAAAACTGCAGAAAACAGGCACCCTTCGTCGTGTGTGGTCACTACACATGCCACTGCATCACAGGACTGCCCCGTGGTCACTACACGTGCCAGTGCATCACAGGACTGACCCATGGCCACTGCATCACAGGACTGCCCCGTGGTCACTACACATGCCAGTGCATCACAGGACTAACCCGTGGCCACTGCATCACAGGACTGCCCCGTGGTCACTACACATGCCAGTGCATCACAGGACTGCCCCGTGGTCACTACACATGCGACACTTTATGGGAGTCTTATTTTGTACTTACAATACTGAGTAGAGCGGTCACTAAACGTGGCGTTAATATAGAATAGAATGATGGGTAACAAGGGAGGAAAGATTTATTTCCATTAATTAAATACTTCTTTGCATAAGTCCTAAAACCCAAACAAACGAATAGAGCAGCTGCCCATTGTTTTGTGCACATTCTGTCTATAGTTCGGGAGTGGTGGGCACAGGAGAAGATGTAGGAGGGTAATGGCTGCAGGCAGGAGCAGCACCCGGCAAAGAGCAGTGGCCACGTTCGTGTGGAGTCCAGAGATCTGCAAACAAGACGCATCGGGGATGTCACCGCTACTCTCCGCACCTGCTGGCGTGTCCTTCAATCTCATCCTCCTGGAAAGTGAAACCACACAGCGGGCACTGAACCCAGGACTCGGGCCGGTGCGGAGCGGCCGACAGCTGCAGGGCGTCATCCCAGTCATCGTCAGAAGAGGAGAGGACGACGCAGTGCGATACCGATGATTCACCACAGGAGGCAGCGTGGAGCAGGAGCTGAGCGGGGGGAAAGTGTCCTGAGAACAGATATATAATGTGTCATCAGAGGTATAATCCGCACTGATGTGTATAGATGGGGAGACGTGGCCTGTAATAACCATATAATGGACATGTGCCCCCCGTACAGGAGGCAGCGTGGAGCAGGAGCTGAGCGGGGGGAAAGTGTCCTGAGAACAGATATAAAATGTGTCATCAGACGTATAATCTGCACTGATGTGTATAGAGGGGGAGAAGTGACCTGTAATAACCATATAATGGACATGTGCCCCCGTACAGGAGGCAGCGTGGAGCAGGAGCTGAGCGGGGGGAGACGTGGCCTGTAATAACCATATAATGGACATGTGCCCCCCGTTCTCACCTGCACAGATCGGACACGTGTTGGTGTCGGTCCCGGGGGAGCGCTGCGCGGTGCTCGGACTGTCCCGCTCTCTCCTTGGTGTCCGATGTCTCTCGCTGGTACGAGTCTGCACTCTCTTCCTGATAAAGGAGACATTATCAGCTTGTTAGTTACGGTCACACGGCTCCCTGTGAGAGGAGCAGCCCCCCGCCTCGTGCTGCAATGTGCCTGCTGTCAGCAGTGAGGACCCCCGGAGGCGGGCACATCGCAGTATAACCCCTGGAGCTCTGCAGCATCAGAAGGCGAGGGACGGGGGCAGCCAGGTGCCGGATCCTCCTACAAGGGGTCTTTCAACACAAAGGTGCCAAGTTCTCTCCATATTGTAATCAGCCCCTAATCGCCCGGACCCCCAAAGATCCTGAGATTCCCGATCAGAACGGAGCTATGGGGGAAGCCATGAATTACGTCCTATGACTGATGTGGGAACACCCGGACAGTACGGGGGGCCGGGGAGGTGACGCGCTGTGGGTGGAGACCCCCTTTAGGAGCTCGTCACATTGGGGGTGTTAGAGCCCTAGCAGGGGTCTCTGGAGACGTCCTACCTTCTTCGGGCCTCCTCCATTTTCAGTCGGCTATTAGTGGTCTCATGTTCCTTCTTTGAGGGGTGGAGTCTCGTCATGGGGGTCTCAGGACAAGATCCTGCAGGAGAAGCCAGAAAATGGAGGGTTATGGTAACGTAAATGATCAGGCAGACCCCCGTATAAAAGCCGGGAGCTGTGATGGGGCCACCGCACCGGGGAAACAGAAGTTTGCAAAAATGTTTTAATTTAAAGGGGCCGTTCCCTTCTGATCTAATGTGCCAGACAGGAGTTGTGGGGGTCCCACTGATCCCCCAGATGTCAGTCCTCCACAGGCGGATACTTACCGGAGGACACCGGGCTATCCCCCTGCCGGCTGCCACTGTCCCCACAACATGGCGGGATGGGGGGGCTCGGAGCTGCAGTAATTGGAGGGCGGCGTTTTCGGGACTTGGCTGCAGACAGCAGGAGCATGCGTGCGGAGCGGCTCATGGAGGCCGGGGGAGGGGAGGCCGCGCTCTGCAGCTTGTCTCGCAGCTTCTGACTCCTAGAGGTAGAGACACGACATGAGGAGGCAGAGGATTAAATCCCAGGACCCCCAGAAATAACAGCTCGCAGGTGGGCTGAGATTAATCAGGGTCCTCACACATGAAGAAATACACAGGGTCTCACTACCGCGATGAAGAAAGGCCGCAGGGTAAAGCACAGGGCACAGACCAAAGGTGCAATAACCGCCATCTCCAGCAAAGCAACGAACCTGGGATCAATGTGTCCGGCTGTACAACCTGCAGAAGAGCTGCAGTGTAAAGAATGGCGGAGGGACAGAGCACCAGGAGGGACGCTGCTGACTGCACCCACAGACCGCGAGATCCCAATGCGCCCAGCGGGTACGTACCGGGCCAAGGGGTCCTGAGCGTCCAGGGTGGGCTGCTCTCCGGAGTGTAGGGGAGAGACCGGACAGGAGCGGCCGCCCTGTAAGGAGAGGAGAGTAGTGATGGGTAACAGACAGTCTGGAGCTCGACTAACGGCAGCGCTGCCGAGAGCACAACGGAGTGGGGCCGCTGCCGAGAGCACGACGGAGTGGGGCCGCCGAGAGCACGACGGAGGGAGGCCGCCGCCGAGAGCACAACGGAGGGGGGCCGCCGCCAAAAGCACGACGGAGGGGGCCGCCGCCAAAAGCACGACGGAGGGGGCCGCCGCCAAAAGCACAACGGAGTGGGGCCACCGCCGAGAGCACAACGGAGGGGGGGCCGCCACCGAGAGCACAACGGAGTGGGGCCGCCGCCGAGAGCACAACGGAGTGGGGCCGCTGCCGAGAGCACAACGGAGTGGGGCCGCTGAGAGCACGACGGAGGGGGGCCGCCACCGAGAGCACAACGCAGTGGGGCCGCCGCCGAGAGCACAACGGAGTGGGGCCGCCGAGAGCACAACGCAGTGGGGCCGCCGCCGAGAGCACAACGGAGTGGGGCCGCTGCCGAGAGCACAACGCAGTGGGGCCGCCGCCGAGAGCACAACGGAGTGGGGCCGCTGAGAGCACAACGGAGGGGGCCGCGGCCGAGAGCACAATGGAGTGGGGCCGCCGCCGAGAGCACAACGGAGTGGGGCCGCCGCCGAGAGCACAACGCAGTGGGGCCGCTGAGAGCACGACGGAGGGGGGCCGCTGAGAGCACGACGGAGGGGGGCCGCCACCGAGAGCACAACGCAGTGGGGCCGCCGCCGAGAGCACAACGGAGTGGGGCCGCCGAGAGCACAACGCAGTGGGGCCGCCGCCGAGAGCACAACGGAGTGGGGCCGCTGCCGAGAGCACAACGCAGTGGGGCCGCCGCCGAGAGCACAACGGAGTGGGGCCGCTGAGAGCACAACGGAGGGGGCCGCGGCCGAGAGCACAATGGAGTGGGGCCGCCGCCGAGAGCACAACGGAGTGGGGCCACCGCCGAGAGCACAACGCAGTGGGGCCGCCGCCGAGAGCACAACGGAGTGGGGCCGCTGCCGAGAGCACAACGCAGTGGGGCCGCCGCCGAGAGCACAACGGAGTGGGGCCGCTGAGAGCACAACGGAGGGGGCCGCGGCCGAGAGCACAATGGAGTGGGGCCGCCGCCGAGAGCACAACGGAGTGGGGCCGCCGCCGAGAGCACAACGCAGTGGGGCCGCCGCCGAGAGCACAACGGAGTGGGGCCGCTGCCGAGAGCACAACGGAGTGGGGCCGCTGCCGAGAGCACAACGCAGTGGGGCCGCCGCCGAGAGCACAACGGAGTGGGGCCGCTGAGAGCACAACGGAGGGGGCCGCGGCCGAGAGCACAATGGAGTGGGGCCGCCGCCGAGAGCACAACGGAGTGGGGCCGCCGCCGAGAGCACAACGCAGTGGGGCCGCCGCCGAGAGCACAACGGAGTGGGGCCGCTGCCGAGAGCACAACGCAGTGGGGCCGCCGCCGAGAGCACAACGGAGTGGGGCCGCTGAGAGCACAACGGAGGGGGCCGCGGCCGAGAGCACGACGGAGGGGGGCCGCCGCCGAGAGCACAACGGAGTGGGGCCGCCGCCGAGAGCACAACGAAGTGGGGCCGCTGCCGAGAGCACAATGGAGTGAGCCGAAAGATCTACAGTCCCCTGCAGTGGATTCAGTCTCCTACGGAGGGAGATCCATCATCCGGGGTCAGATGTGTCAGCCCCTCTGGAAACAAAAGGCATGCTGGGAGATGTAGTTCCATGTCATTAACGAGGGATGTAGCCGGGTCGTCCTTCCTACACCACACGACGTACCCCAGAGCCTTCGAGCCGCTCCTCATCCTCTTCATCCGGGGCGGAGCGGACGCGGATGAACGACAGGCCGAACTGCTCCTGCTTGTTGAAGGGCTGCGTGCAGGTGACACGGACACGGTCCCACTTCTCCAGGGCGGCTCCTGCGAGGAAGTCTCCTGCCGAGGACGGAAATCACCAGAGATTGTACAGAGGAGGGGAGTCTGCTCTATAGAAAAACCTGCAGTCCCCCCAGAGCAGTACACACTCCAGTCACCTCCAGAGCTGCATCCACTGAAAATATTCATACACTCCAGTCACCTCCAGAGCTGCATTCTGTAAATTCACACATTATACTCCACTCACATCTACAGTGGCATGTAACCGTTTATCCTCTGCTGGTCAGAATCACTGTTATTGTGAACAGTCAAGTGAGTTGAAGATGAAATAATCTGTAAAAGGCCTAAAGTTACAGATGACGCGTCTCCTTGGTACTTTAGGCAAAAAATAAAATAAAGTATTAACCCCTTCATGACCCAGCCTATTTTGACCTTAAAGACCTTGCCGTTTTTTGCAATTCTGACCAGTGTGCCTTTATGAGGTAATAACTCAGGAACGCTTCAACGGATCCTAGCGGTTCTGAGATTGTTTTTTCGTGACATATTGGGCTCCATGTTAGTGGTAAATTTAGGTCAATAAATTCTGCGTTTATTTGTGATAAAAACGGAAATTTGGCGAAAATTTTGAAAATTTTGCAATTTTCACATTTTGAATTTTTATTCTGTTAAACCAGAGAGTTATGTGACACAAAATAGTTAATAAATAACATTTCCCACATGTCTACTTTACATCAGCACAATTTTGGAAACAAAATTGTTTTTTGTTAGGAAGTTATAAGGGTTAAAATTTGACCAGCGATTTGTCATTTTTACAACGAAATTTACAAAACCATTTTTTTTAGGGACCACCTCACATTTGAAGTCAGTTTGAGGGGTCTATATGGCTGAAAATACCCAAAAGTGACACCATTCTAAAAACTGCACCCCTCAAGGTACTCAAAACCACATTCAAGAAGTTTATTAACCCTTCAGGTGCTTCACTGTTGTGAATTCTGTGGCTGAGTTCACTTCTGTGGTCACAAGTGGTATTGCAGTCTCTGGGCTTCCTCCCTCAGGTGTTTTGGTGAGCTCGTTGGCTGCCTTGCTATTTAGCTCCACCTGAGTCTGTCTTCCTTGCTCCTTGTCAATGTTCCAGTGTTGGATCTGAGCTACTGCATCTTTCCTTGGGCCTGCTGCTCTGCTAGATAAGTGCTTCTAGTTTGTTTTCTGTTTTTTCTGTCCAGCTTGCTATTGTCTTTTGCTGGAAGCTCTGAGAAGCAGAGGGGTGCACCGCCGTGCTGTTAGTTCGGCACGGTGGGTCTTTTTGCCCCTTTGCGTGGTTTTCGTTTTAGGGTTTTTTGTAGACTGCATAGTTCTCTTTGCTATCCTCGCTCTGTCTAGAATATCGGGCCTCACTTTGCTGAATCTATTTCATTCCTACGTTTGTCTTTTCATCTTGCTAACAGTCATTATATGTGGGGGGCTGCCTATTCCTTTGGGGTATTTCTCTGAGGTAAGTCAGGCTTGTATTTCTATCTTCAGGCTAGTCAGCTCCTCAGGCAGTGCCGAGTTGCATAGGTAGTTGATAGGCGCAATCCACTGCTGCTTATAGTTGTGTGAGGATAGATCAGGTACTGCAGTCTACAGAGATTCCACGTCTCAGAGCTTGTCCTATTGTTTTTGGTTATTGCCAGATCTCTGTATGTGCGCTGATTACTGCACGCTGTGTTGCCTGATTGCCAGCCATAACAGTACAAGGAGCCATTCAATGATTCCCAATAGAGGGAAAAAAGAAATCCTGACATCATTTTTTTTTCTTAGCTCTGTCTTCAGTCTTTTTTTTCCCCTAGACATTAGAGTGCTTCAGGACACAGCTGTGGACATGGATATTCAGGCTCTGTGCTCCTCAATGGATAATCTCGTTGTAAATGTACAAAAGATTCAAGATACTATTGATCAGAAATCGATGCTAGAACCAAGAATTCCGATTCCTGATTTGTTTTTTGGTGACAGAACTAAGTTCCTGAGCTTCAGAAATAATTGTAAGCTATTTTTGGCCTTGAAACCTCATTCTTCTGGTAATCCTATTCAACAGGTTTTGATTATTATTTCTTTTTTGCGCGGCGACCCACAGGACTGGGCGTTTTCTCTTGCACCAGGAGATTCTGCATTGAGTAATGTTGATGCATTTTTCCAGGCGCTGGGATTGCTTTACGATGAGCCTAATTCAGTGGATCAAGCTGAGAAAAATCTGCTGGCTTTATGCCAGGGTCAGGATGATGTAGAAGTATATTGTCAGAAATTTAGAAAATGGTCAGTACTCACTCTGTGGAATGAATCTGCACTAGCGGCTTTGTTCAGAAAGGGTCTCTCTGAGGCTCTTAAGGATGTAATGGTGGGATTTCCTATGCCTGCTGGTTTGAATGAGTCTATGTCCTTGGCCATTCAGATCGGTCGTCGCTTGCGCGAGCGTAAATCTGTGCACCATCTGGCGGTATTGTCTGAGAGTAAGCCTGAGCCTATGCAGTGCGACAGGACTATGACTAAAGTAGAACGGCACGAACACAGACGTCTGAACAGACTGTGTTTCTATTGTGGTGATTCTACTCATGCTATTTCTAATTGTCCTAAACGCACTAGGCGGTTCGATAGCTCTGCCGTTATTGGTACTGTACAGTCCAAATTCCTTTTGTCCATTACCTTAATGTGCTCTTTGTCATCATATTCTGTCATGGCGTTTGTGGATTCAGGCGCTGCCCTGAATCTGATGGATTTGGATTATGCTAAACGTTGTGGATTTTTCTTGGAGCCTTTGCGGTGTCCTATTCCGTTGAGAGGAATTGATGCTACACCTTTGGCCAAGAATAAGCCTCAGTACTGGGCCCAGCTGACCATGTGCATGGCTCCTGCACATCAGGAAGTTATTCGCTTTTTGGTACTGCATAATTTGCATGATGTGGTCGTGTTGGGGTTGCCATGGCTACAAACCCATAATCCAGTATTGGATTGGAACTCTATGTCGGTAACCAGCTGGGGTTGTCAGGGAGTACATGGTGATGTTCCATTTTTGTCTATTTCGTCATCCATTCCTTCTGACATCCCAGAGTTCTTGTCGGACTTTCAGGATGTATTTGAAGAGTCCAAGTCTGATGCCCTTCCTCCGCATAGGAATTGTGATTGTGCTATCGATTTGATTCCTGGTAGTAAATTCCCTAAGGGTCGTTTATTTAATTTGTCCGTACCTGAACACACCGCTATGCGCAGTTATGTGAAGGAGTCCCTGGAGAAGGGACATATTCGCCCATCGTCGTCACCATTGGGAGCAGGGTTCTTTTTTGTAGCCAAGAAGGATGGTTCGCTAAGACCGTGTATTGATTACCGCCTTCTTAATAAGATCACTGTTAAGTTTCAGTATCCCTTGCCATTGATTTCTGACTTGTTTGCTCGGATTAAGGGGGCTAGTTGGTTTACTAAGATTGATCTTCGTGGTGCGTATAATCTGGTGAGAATCAGGCAAGGAGATGAATGGAAAACGGCATTTAATACGCCCGAGGGTCATTTTGAGTATCTGGTGATGCCGTTCGGACTTGCCAATGCTCCATCTGTTTTTCAGTCTTTTATGCATGACATTTTCCGTGAGTATCTGGATAAATTCTTGATTGTTTACTTGGATGACATTTTGATCTTCTCAGATGATTGGGAGTCTCATGTGAAGCAAGTCAGAATGGTTTTCCAGGTACTGCGTGCTAATTCCTTGTTCGTGAAGGGATCAAAGTGTCTCTTCGGTGTGCAGAAAGTTTCATTTTTGGGGTTCATCTTTTCCCCTTCTACTATCGAGATGGATCCGGTTAAGGTTCAGGCCATCCAGGATTGGACTCAGCCGACATCTCTAAAAAGTCTGCAGAAATTCCTGGGCTTTGCTAATTTTTATCGTCGCTTCATCTGTAATTTTTCTAGCATTGCCAGACCATTGACCGATTTGACCAAGAAGGGTGCTGATTTGGTTAATTGGTCTTCTGCTGCCGTGGAAGCTTTTCAGGAGTTGAAGCGTCGTTTTTGCTGTGCCCCTGTGTTGTGTCAACCTGATGTTTCTCTTCCGTTCCAGGTCGAGGTTGATGCTTCTGAGATTGGTGCAGGGGCGGTTTTGTCACAGAGAGGTTCTGGTTGCTCAGTGTTCAAACCATGTGCTTTCTTTTCCAGGAAATTTTCTGCTGCTGAGCGTAATTATGATGTGGGCAACCGAGAGTTGCTGGCCATGAAGTGGGCATTCGAGGAGTGGCGTCATTGGCTTGAGGGTGCTAAGCATCGCGTGGTGGTATTGACTGATCATAAGAACCTTACTTATCTTGAGTCTGCCAAGCGCTTGAATCCTAGACAGGCCCGTTGGTCGTTATTTTTTGCTCGTTTTGATTTTGTGATTTCATACCTTCCGGGCTCTAAAAATGTGAAGGCGGATGCTCTGTCTAGGAGTTTTGTGCCCGACTCTCCGGGGTTATCTGAGCCGGCGAGTATCCTCAAGGAAGGAGTCATTGTGTCTGCCATCTCCCCTGATTTGCGGAGAGTGTTGCAGAAATTTCAGGCTAATAAACCTGATCGTTGTCCGGCCGAGAAACTGTTTGTCCCTGATAGGTGGACTAGTAAAGTTATCTCTGAACTTCATTGTTCGGTGCTGGCCGGTCATCCAGGAATCTTTGGTACCAGGGAGTTGGTTGCTAGATCCTTCTGGTGGCCATCTCTGTCACGGGATGTGCGTGCTTTTGTGCAGTCCTGTGGAATTTGTGCTAGGGCTAAGCCCTGCTGTTCACGTGCCAGTGGGTTGCTTTTGCCCTTGCCGGTCCCGAAGAGGCCTTGGACACATATTTCGATGGATTTCATTTCTGACCTTCCCGTTTCTCAAAAGATGTCTGTCATTTGGGTGGTCTGTGATCGCTTTTCTAAAATGGTCCATCTGGTGCCCTTGGTTAAATTGCCTTCCTCCTCTGATTTGGTGCCTTTGTTCTTCCAGCATGTGGTTCGTTTACATGGCATTCCTGAGAATATTGTTTCTGACAGAGGTTCCCAGTTTGTCTCGAGGTTCTGGCGAGCCTTTTGTGGTAGGATGGGCATTGACCTATCTTTTTCCTCGGCCTTCCATCCTCAGACTAATGGCCAGACCGAACGAACCAATCAGACCTTGGAAACATATCTGAGATGTTTTGTTTCCGCTGACCAGGATGATTGGGTGTCATTTTTGCCGTTGGCTGAGTTCGCCCTTAATAATCGGGCCAGCTCGGCTACCTTGGTCTCTCCATTTTTCTGCAATTCTGGGTTCCATCCTCGTTTCTCTTCAGGACAGGTTGAGTCTTCGGACTGTCCTGGTGTGGATTATGTGGTGGACAGGTTGCAGCAGATCTGGACTCAGGTAGTGGACAATTTGACCTTGTCCCAGGAGAAGGCTCAGCTTTTCGCTAATCGCAGACGCCGTGTGGGACCCCGACTTCGTGTTGGGGATCTGGTTTGGTTATCTTCTCGTCATATACCTATGAAGGTTTCCTCTCCTAAATTTAAACCTCGTTTTATTGGTCCGTATAGGATTTCTGAGATTCTCAATCCGGTGTCTTTTCGTCTGACCCTCCCACTCCTTTTCCATACATAATGTATTCCATAGGTCGTTGTTGAGGAGATACGTGGCACCTATGGTTCCATCTGTGGAGCCTCCTGCCCCTGTTTTGGTGGAGGGGGAATTGGAGTATATTGTGGAGAAGATTTTGGATTCTCGTGTCTCTAGACGGAAACTCCAGTATCTGGTCAAATGGAAGGGTTATGCTCAGGAAGATAATTCCTGGGTTTTTGCCTCTGATGTCCATGCCCCAGATCTTGTTCGTGCCTTTCATGTGGCTCATCCTGGTCGGCCTGGGGGTTCTGGTGAGGGTTCGGTGACCCCTCCTCAAGGGGGGGGTACTGTTGTGAATTCTGTGGCTGAGTTCACTTCTGTGGTCACAAGTGGTATTGCAGTCTCTGGGCTTCCTCCCTCAGGTGTTTTGGTGAGCTCGTTGGCTGCCTTGCTATTTAGCTCCACCTGAGTCTGTCTTCCTTGCTCCTTGTCAATGTTCCAGTGTTGGATCTGAGCTACTGCATCTTTCCTTGGGCCTGCTGCTCTGCTAGATAAGTGCTTCTAGTTTGTTTTCTGTTTTTTCTGTCCAGCTTGTTATTATCTTTTGCTGGAAGCTCTGAGAAGCAAAGGGGTGCACCGCCGTGCTGTTAGTTCGGCACGGTGGGTCTTTTTGCCCCTTTGCGTGGTTTTCGTTTTAGGGTTTTTTGTAGACTGCATAGTTCTCTTTGCTATCCTCGCTCTGTCTAGAATATCGGGCCTCACTTTGCTGAATCTATTTCATTCCTACGTTTGTCTTTTCATCTTGCTAACAGTCATTATATGTGGGGGCTGCCTATTCCTTTGGGGTATTTCTCTGAGGTAAGTCAGGCTTGTATTTCTATCTTCAGGCTAGTCAGCTCCTCAGGCAGTGCCGAGTTGCATAGGTAGTTGATAGGCGCAATCCACTGCTGCTTCCAGTTGTGTGAGGATAGATCAGGTACTGCAGTCTACAGAGATTCCACGTCTCAGAGCTCGTCCTATTGTTTTGGGTTATTGCCAGATCTCTGTATGTGCGCTGATTACTGCATGCTGTGTTGCCTGATTGCCAGCCATAACACTTCACAGCAGCAGAAGCAACATGGAAGGAAAAAATGAACATTTAACTTTTTAGTCACAAAAATTATCTTTTAGCAACAATTTGTTTTATTTTCCCAATGGTAAAAGGAGAAACTGAACCACGAAAGTTGTTGTGCAATTTGTCCTGAGTACGCTGATACCTCATATGTGGGGGTAAACCACTGTTTGGGCGCACGGCAGGGCTTGGAAGGGAAGGAGCGCCATTTGACATTTTGAATCAAAAATTGGCTGCACTCTTTAGCGAACACCATGTCACGTTTGGAGAGCCCCCGTGTGCCTAAATATTGGAGCTCCCCCACAAGTGACCCCATTTTGGAAACTAGACGCCCCAAGGAACTTATCTAGATGCATAGTGAGCACTTTGAACCCCCAGGTGCTTCACAAATTGATCCGCAAAAATGAAAAAGTACTTTTTTTTTTCACAAAAAAATTATTTTAGCCTCAATTTTTTCATTTTCACATGGGCAGTAGGATAAAATGGATCATAAAATTTGTTGGGCAATTTCTCCCGAGTACAACAATACCTCACATGTGGGGGTAAACCACTGTTTGGGCACACGTGGGGGCTCGGAATTGAAGTAGTGACGTTTTGAAATGCAGACTTTGATGGAATGCTCTGTGGGCGTCACGTTGCGTTTGCAGAGCCCCTGATGTGGCTAAACAGTAGAAACCCCCCACAAGTGACCCCATTTTGGAAACTAGACCCCGAAAGGAACTTATCTAGATGTGTGGTGAGCACTTTGAACCCCCAAGTGCTTCACAGAAGTTTATAATGCAGAGCCGTGAAAATAATAAATACGTTTTCTTTCCTCAAAAATAATTATTTAGCCCAGAATTTTTTATTTTCCCAAGGGTAACAGGAGAAATTGGATCCCAAAAGTTGTTGTCCAGTTTGTCCTGAGTATGCTGGTACCCCATATGTGGGGGTAAACTACTGTTTGGGCACACGTCGGGGCTCAGAAGGGAAGTAGTGACTTTTGAAATGCAGACTTTGATGGAATTGTCTGCGGGCGTCACGTTGCGTTTGCAGAGCCCCTGGTGTGCCTAAACAGTAGAAACCCCCCACAAATGACCCCATTTTAGAAACTAGACCCCCCAAGGAACTTATCTAGATATGTGGTGAGCACTTTGAACCCCCAAGTGCTTCACAGACGTTTACAACGCAGAGCCGTGAAAATAAAAAATCATTTTTCTTTCCTCAAAAATGATGTTTTAGCAAGCATTTTTTTATTTTCACAAGGGTAACAGGAGAAATTGGACCCCAATAATTGTTGCGCAGTTTGTCCTGAGTATGCTGGTACCCAATATGTGGGGGTAAACCACTGTTTGGGTGCACGTCGGGGCTCGGAAGTGAGGGAGCACCATTTGACTTTTTGAATACAAGATTGGCTGGAATCAATGGTGGCGCCATGTTGCGTTTGGAGACCCCCTGATGTGCCTAAACAGTGGAAACCCCTCAATTCTAACTCCAACACTAACCCCAACACACCCCTAACCCTAATCACAACCCTAATTCCAACCCTAACCCTAAGGCTATGTGCCAACGTTGCGGATTCGTATGAGATTTTTCAGCACCATTTTTGAAAAATCCGCGGGTAAAAGGCACTGCGTTTTACCTGCGGATTTACCGCGGATTTCCAGTGTTTTTTGTCCGGATTTCACCTGCGGATTCCTATTGAGGAACAGGTGTAAAACGCTGCGGAATCCGCACAAAGAATTGACATGCTGCGGAAAATACAACGCAGCGTTCCCGCGCGGTATTTTCCGCACCATGGGCACAGCGGATTTGGTTTTCTATAGGTTTACATGGTACTGTAAACCTGATGGAACACTGCTGCGGATCAGCAGCCAAATCCGCACCATGTGCACATAGCCTAATTCTAAAGGTATGTGCACATGCTGCAGAAAACGCTGCGGATCCGCAGCAGTTTCCCATGAGTTTACAGTTCAATGCAAACCTACGGGAAACAAAAATCGCTGTACACATGCTGCGGAAAAACTGCACGGAAACGCAGCGGTTTACATTCCACAGCATGTCACTTCTTTCTGCGGATTCCGCAGCGGTTTTACAACTGCTCAAATAGAAAATCGCTGTTGTAAAACCGCATTGAAATGCGCAGAAAAAACATGGTAAATCCGCAGCGGTTTAGCACTGCGGATTTATCAAATCCGCAGCGGAAAAATCCACAGAGGACCAGAATACGTGTGCACATACCGAAACCCTAACCCTAACCCTAACCCTAGTTCTTACCCCAACCTTAGTGGAAAAAAAAAAAATATATTTTTTTTATTGTCCCTACCTATGGGGGTGACAAAGGGGGGGGGGGGTCATTTATTATTTTTTTTATTTTGATCACTGAGATATAACCTATCTCAGTGATCAAAATTCACTCTGGAACGAATCTGCCGGCCGGCAGATTCGGCGGGCGCACTGCACATGCGCCCGCCATTTTGGAAGATGGTGGCGCCCAGGAAAGAAGACGGACGGTCCCCGGGAGGCCAGGTAAGTATAAGGGGGGGGAGATCAGGGCACGGGGGGGGCGTCGGAGCACGGGGGGGGGGGGGTGGACCGGAACACGGGGGGGTGGATTGGAGCACGGAGTGGGGGATCCCTGTGCGGGCGGGTGGATCGGAGCACGGGGGGGGAAAATCGCTGTGCGGGGGGGGGGGGGGGGGGGAATCGCTGTGCGGGGGGGGAAAATCGCTGTGCGGAGGGGGGATCGGAGTGCGGGGGGGTTTGATTGGAGCACGGGGGGTGTGATTGGAGCACGGGGGGTGTGATTGGAGCACGGGGGGAGCGGGCAGGAGGACGGGGGAGCGGAGCACAGGACCGAGGGGAGCAGACCGCAGATCGGGGGGCTGGGGGGGCGATCGGAGGGGTGGGGTGGGTGCACATTAGTGTGTCCAGCCATGGCCGATGATATTGCAGCATTGGCCATGGCTGGATTGTAATAGTTCACCATTTTTTTAGGTGAAATATTATAAATCGCACTGATTGGCTGTTGAAAGTGAAACTGCCAATCAGAGCGATCGTAGCCACCCTGGGCTAAACTACCACTCCCCCTGTCCCTGCAGATCGGGTGAAATGGGAGTTAACCCTTTCACCTGATCTGCAGGGACGCGATCTTTCCATGACGCATATGCTGCGTCATGGGTCGGAATGGCACCGACTTTCATGACGCAGCGTATGCGTCAAAGGTCGGGAAGGGGTTAAATAAAATTATATATATTTTATTTTTTTCATCTTTTACATTTTAAAATTTACAAAAAGGAAATCGGGCTGATGCAAAAGTTTGTCCATCCTGCATGGTTAGTACCTAGTAGCGCCTCCTTTTCCAAGTATCAGCCTGTAATCGCTTTCTGTATCCAGACAAGAGTCTTTCAGTTCTTCTGTGAGGGCTTTTCCTCCGTTCTTCCCTGGAGAATTCCTCCAGTTCTGTGAGATTCCTGGGCGTCTTGCTTACTCTGCGGTTTTGAAGTTTCGCCACAGATTTTCAATGATGCTGAGATCAGGGGACTGTGAGGGCCATTGTAAAACCTTCATCTTGCGCCTTTTGTGGTCGTCTATTGTGGATTGCGACGTGTGTTTAGGACCATTCTCCATGTGTAGCAGCCATCCTCTTCTCACCTTTTTTTTACAGATGTTTTTTTGTTTGCTTCAAGAATTTGTTGAAATTTCATTGAATCCATTCTTCACTCTACCCATGAAATTTTCCCCACGCTATTGGCTGCCACAGAGTGCAAAGAATGATCCTCCCCCATGCTTAATGGTTGGCGGGATGTTATTTTCCGGACATTCTGTGCCCTTTTTTCTCCACCTTTTATCATTGTGGTCAGAGTTCTATTTTATCCTCATGGGTCCACAGGACTTGTTTCCAAAATGAATCAGGCTTGTTTAGATGTCTCTGAGCAGTAGAACAATGTTCCACAACTCCAGAGTCTGCTCGATCTTTCTGAAGGTCTTTTGCAGCCAAGTGGGAGTTCTGATTTGCTTCTCTACCAATCCTATGAGCAGCTCTTGATGAAATTTTCCTTGGTCTTCCAGACCTTATCTTGACCTCCACTGCTTCTGGTAACTGCCATTTTTTAACTACATTACTAAATGAGGAAAAGGCAACATGAAAACCCTTTTCCATCTTCTTATAGCCTTCTACTGCTTTGTGGGCTCCACCATTTTCCTTTTCAGAATGCTAGGCAGCCGTTTAGAAGAATCCAAGGCTGCTGTTTTTTGGTTAGAGGAGGCTGGGTTTTTATAAAGCTGGGAAATTTCCATCACTGCCTTTCCTAACAATGATAGTGAAGAAGCCATAACCTTAACAGGCTAATTAAGGTCTGAAAGTTATCTGAGCACACCTATATCCAAGGGTGCACAAACCTTTGCGTCAGCCAATTGTCCTTTTTGTAATTTTGAAAATATAAAAGATGAAATTACCGTGTATACGCCGAGATTTTCAATCCAGTTGGATTATACGGGGTATATATATATATACAGTGGGGCAAAAAAGTATTTAGTCAGTCAGCAATAGTGCAAGTTCCACCACTTAAAAAGATGAGAGGCGTCTGTAATTTACATCATAGGTAGACCTCAACTATGGGAGACAAACTGAGAAAAAAAATCCAGAAAATCACATTGTCTGTTTTTTTAACAATTTATTTGCATATTATGGTGGAAAATAAGTATTTGGTCAGAAACAAAATTTCATCTCAATACTTTGTAATATATCCTTTGTTGGCAATGACAGAGGTCAAACGTTTTCTGTAAGTCTTCACAAGGTTGCCACACACTGTTGTTGGTATGTTGGCCCATTCCTCCATGCAGATCTCCTCTAGAGCAGTGATGTTTTTGGCTTTTCGCTTGGCAACACGGACTTTGAACTCCCTCCAAAGGTTTTCTATAGGGTTGAGATCTGGAGACTGGCTAGGCCACTCCAGGACCTTGAAATGCTTCTTACAAAGCCACTCCTTCGTTGCCCTGGCGGTGTGCTTTGGATCATTGTCATGTTGAAAGACCCAACCACGTTTCATCTTCAATGCCCTTGCTGATGGAAGGAGGTTTGCACTCAAAATCTCATGATACATGGCCCCATTCTACCCGGATCAGTCGTCCTGGCCCCTTTGCAGAGAAACAGCCCCAAAGCATGATGTTTCCACCACCATGCTTTACAGTAGGTATGGTGTTTAATGGATGCAACTCAGTATTCTTTTTCCTCCAAACACGACAAGTTGTGTTTCTACCAAACAGTTCCAGTTTGGTTTCATCAGACCATAGGACATTCTCCCAAAACTCCTCTGGATCATCCAAATGCTCTTTAGCAAACTTCAGACGGGCCCGGACATGTACTGGCTTAAGCAGTGGGACACGTCTGGCACTGCAGCATCTGAGTCCATGGTGGCGTAGTGTGTTACTTATGGTAGGCCTTGTTACATTGGTCCCAGCTCTCTGCAGTTCATTCACTAGGTCCCCCCGCGTGGTTCTGGGATTTTTGCTCACCGTTCTTGTGAGCATTCTGACCCCACGGGGTGGGACTTTGCGTGGAGCCCCAGATCGAGGGAGATTATCAGTGGTCTTGTATGTCTTCCATTTCTAATTATTGCTCCCACTGTTGATTTCTTCACTCCAAGCTGGTTGGCTATTGCAGATTCAGTCTTCCCAGCCTGGTGCAGGGCTACAATTTTGTTTCTGGTGTCCTTTGACAGCTCTTTGGTCTTCACCATAGTGGAGTTTGGAGTCAGACTGTTTGAGGGTGTGCACAGGTGTCTTTTTATACTGATAACAAGTTTAAACAGGTGCCATTACTACAGGTAATGAGTGGAGGAAAGAGGAGACTCTTAAAAAAGAAGTTACAGGTCTGTGAGAGCCAGAAATCTTGATTGTTTGTTTCTGACCAAATACTTATTTTCCACCATAATATGCAAATAAAATGTTAAAAAAACAGACAATGTGATTTTCTGGATTTTTTTTTCTCAGTTTGTCTCCCATAGTTGAGGTCTACCTATGATGTAAATTACAGACGCCTCTCATCTTTTTAAGTGGTGGAACTTGCACTATTGCTGACTGACTAAATACTTTTTTGCCCCACTGTATATATATATCCGTCTGTCTGTCACGGATATTCATTCGCTGATTGGTCTCGCCAGCTGTCTGTCATGGCTGCCGCGACCAATCAGCGACGGGCACAGTCCGGAAGAAAATGGCCGCTCCTTCCTCCCCGCAGTCAGTGCCCGGCGCCCACATACTCCCCTCCGGTCACTGCTAACACAGGGTTAATGCCGGCGGTAACGGACCGCGCTATGCAGCGGGTAATGCACTCCGTTACCTCCGCTATTAACCCTGTGTGTCCCCAACTTTTTACTATTGACGCTGCCTATGCGGCATCAATAGTAAAAAATGTAATGTTAAAAATAATTAAAAAAAAAAAAAAAAACCTGCTATACTCACCCTCCGTAGTCGCTCGCGCCGGCCGCCATCTTCCGTTGCAGGTTACGGTGGCAAAGATGGTATGGGAGAAGGACCTGCCATGACGTCACGGTCATGTGACCACGACGTCATCACAGGTCCTGCGCTCATACCAACCCTGGGACCGGAAGCTGCCGTGGACTACAAGGGGCCCTCGGAAAGATGAGTATATGTTTATTTTTTAACCTGTTACAATCCTGGCTGGGCAATATACTACGTGGCTGGGCAATATACTATGTGGCTGGGCAATATACTACGTGACTGGGCAATATACTACGTGGACATGCATATTCTAGAATACCCAAAGCGTTAGAATCGGGCCACCATCTAATATATATATATATTCCTTCTCACCCCAAATGGGGGTGGTCTTTGTTGTCCTTCCTTATTCTCGAGTCCTCCTGGGAGTTTGAGGGTTCTGCGCAGGATCTTAGCTGTTTCTGGACAGAGCTCAGATGTTGCTCCTGGGATCTGTTGCAGCCATTCTTCCTCTTAGGGGGTCACTGCTCCACGTGCTCCGATCACCACTGGAATCACTGCTGCCTCCACACCTTCTCCAGTTCTCCTCCGAGGCCCTGGTGTTTCTCCAGCTTCTCATATTCCTTCTTTCTGATGTTGCTGCCTCATCTATTATCATTGCTGTCCTCTGGTCCTTGTCTATCACAATGTCTGGTTGGTTCGCCAACACCTGCTTATCCATCTGGGTCTTTAGGTCCCACAGGATTTTAGCCCTTTCGTTCTCCACCATTTCTCAGGGGTCTCCCGCCTGGACGTAGCCCATACGCTGTGCAGATGTTCCTGTATACAGTTCCCGCTCCTTGGTTGTGGCGTTCGGTAGACGCTGCTCCTGCATTTTGCGTCCTGCCATTGTGTGCTGGACGGTTTCTGAGGTTTCTTTGCATAGTCCGCACCTTGGGTCTTGTCTTGTACATTCCGGCTCCTATGGATCCGGTCCTTGGTGCTCGCTCTATTGCCGCTATGATCAGTGCCTCTGTCTCGGAGTCCAGCTTTCTGCATGTCGGCCGCCTCCATTATCTGTCGATGGTGCGTCCCATGCAGCGGCTTGTCTTGCCACGGTGCTTCATGGTCCTGCTCCTTCCAGATCTGTTGCTGTCTTAGGCTCTCAGCATCTCATCTTTTGCAGCCATTTTCCTGATGTATTCCTGGATACTCCTGGTTTCATCCGTGATGGTGGCTTGGATGCTTATCAGGCCTCCACCACCCTCCTTTCTGCTGGCGTACAATCTTTGGGTGTTAGACTTAGGGTGGAGACCTCCATGCATTGTGAGGAGCTCTCGTGTCTTCACATCTGCAGCTTCCATCTCCTCTTTTGGCCAGCACAGTTCACAACAACAGTAATTTTGACCAGGGGTGCCCAAACTTTTACATGTTGCCGTACTACAGTCACACCTAAAGCTGCAATACATAAAAAATTACATTTTCTGCACCAGTCACATCTAGAGCTGCTGTCACCATTTTCCTTTACCCTCTTTGAACATCCGCACCCCTCTGTGGTTCTTCATCAGTCTGGCGTCTGCTGGTGGCATCAGCGTGGTCGTGGGGAGGAGAGTGGTGAACCCCTTATCCAGAGCCCAGATGGAACGTCCCACGTCGATCTGTAGGAAGGCCGAACCACTGTTTCCTGTTCACGGGGGAGGACACAACACATGAGTAGAGACACCCAGTCACACACAAGCTGGAACACCAAGATCTGCTCCAACTGCGGCACCTATATCAATGTAGCCGATGTGACAGGCTCGGTCCAACTGTAACTCCACCCGGAGCTGCCGGCTGCGGTCCCGGGGACAGCTGAGCCACGGCTGGGTGAGGTTGTCCATCAGGAGATTCTCCACCGGATGTTTGGGGTCCTGCAACAGGTGGAAAGAGAAGCGTTTAACCTGCGCGTCGAGGCTCCTGCGATACAAATAGGAGAGCAGAACGTCGGGGCCACGTGAAGAGCGAAACTGGGATCATAAACACGAAAAAAAAAATACTGTCACAGCAGGCAGTAAAGCGAGCGGGTCCTGTTAATCAGCCTGCAGTGTATGTGCTGCCATCTAGTGGCCAAAAGTAACACACCAGAAGATGGAAATATTAGGGGGGTTTTGCTCAATTAAAAAAACAAAAAAAATTAAGCAACAAGTGAGTCGTGTGAGCCTGAGAGACCGAGGTTTAGCCCTAAAAATAAGAACTATTGCTTAAACAAATCATGGACACGTTGGGCGCGGCCTCAGGAGCTGCAGAGGTCAGCTGTGCTACACTGCCGGCATCCACCTGTACCAGGAGCAGCTCTCGGCCCACCTTAGGGCGACCACAATCCCGGTGGGTTTAGACAGCGCGCCATGTTGTGCTCACAGTCACTGCCAGCAGCCGCGCACCTGTGAGCTGAAGGACACGATGTGACGGATTGTGACCGGCGCCATCCTGGGGACGCGGCTCCTGGACTCTGCAATAAAAGGGAAAAAGACAATGAGGCCGGAAATCACAGTCACCAGAGAAAAAGGGAATCCAGCGGGAACAGGTCAGGTGTGAACACGGCGCCTACAGCAGTGAGAAGAAACATCTGCAGCCGGGGAAGGAGAGAGAGAACGCGGACGGACGACACCGATCACACACCGGACCCCGGAGTCTCTGAGGATGACACCGACCACACACCGGACCCCAGAGTCTAAGGACGAGACCGACCACACACCGGACCCCGGAGTCTCTGAGGACGACACCGACCACACACCGGACCCCGGAGTCTCTGAGGACGACACCGACCACACACCGGACCCCGGAGTCTCTGAGGACGACACCGACCACACACCGGACCCCAGAGTCTCTGAGAACGACACCGACCACACACCGGACCCCGAAGTCTCTGAGGACGACACCGACCACACACCGGACCCTCTGAGAACGACACCGACCACACACCGGACCCCGGACCCTCTGAGGACGACACCGACCACACAGCAGACCCCGGAGTCTCTGAGGACGACACCGACCACACACCGGACCCCAGAGTCTCTGAGGATGACACCGACCACACACCGGACCCCAGAGTCTAAGGACGAGACCGACCACACACCGGACCCCGGAGTCTCTGAGGACGACACCGATCACACACCGGACCCCGGAGTCTCTGAGGATGACACCGACCACACACCGGACCCCAGAGTCTAAGGACGAGACCGACCACACACCGGACCCCGGAGTCTCTGAGGACGACACCGACCACACACCGGACCCCGGAGTCTCTGAGGACGACACCGACCACACACCGGACCCCGGAGTCTCTGAGGACGACACCGACCACACACCGGACCCCGGAGTCTCTGAGAACGACACCGACCACACACCGGACCCCGAAGTCTCTGAGGACGATACCGACCACACACCGGACCCTCTGAGAACGACACCGACCACACACCGGACCCCGGACCCTCTGAGGACGACACCGACCACACAGCAGACCCCGGAGTCTCTGAGGACGACACCGACCACACACCGGACCCCAGAGTCTCTGAGGACAGCACCGACCACACACCGGACCCCGGAGTCTGAGGATGAGACCGACCACACACCGGACCCCGGAGTCTCTGAGGACAGCACCGACCACACACCGGACCCCGGAGTCTCTGAGGACGACACCGACCACACAGCGGACCCCAGAGTCTGAGGACGACACCGACCACACACCGGACCCCGGAGTCTCTGAGGACGACACTGACCACACAGCGGACCCCGGAGTCTCTGAGGACACCGACCACACAGCGGACCCCGAAGTCTCTGAGGACGACACCGACCACACAGCGGACCCCGGAGTCTCTGAGGACGGCACCGACCACACACCGGACCCCGGAGTCTCTGAGGACGACACCGACCACACAGCGGACCCCGGAGTCTCTGAGGACGGCACCGACCACACACCGGACCCCGGAGTCTCTGAGGACGACACCGACCACACACCGGACCCCGGAGTCTCTGAGGACGGCACCGACCACACAGCGGACCCCGGAGTCTGAGGACGGCACCGACCACACACCGGACCCCGGAGTCTCTGAGGACGACACCGACCACACACCGGACCCCGGAGTCTCTGAGGACGGCACCGACCACACACCGGACCCCGGAGTCTGAGGACGGCACCGACCACACACCGGACCCCGGAGTCTCTGAGGACGACACCGACCACACACCGGACCCCAGAGTCTCTGAGAACGACACCGACCACACACCGGAGTCTCTGAGGACGACACCGACCACACAGCGGACCCCGGAGTCTCTGAGGACACCGACCACACACCGGACCCCGGAGTCTCTGAGGACGGCACCGACCACACACCGGACCCCGGAGTCTCTGAGGACGACACCGACCACACACCGGACCCCGGAGTCTCTGAGGACGGCACCGACCACACAGCGGACCCCGGAGTCTGAGGACAGCACCGACCACACACCGGACCCCGGAGTCTCTGAGGACGACACCGACCACACAGCGGACCCCGGAGTCTCTGAGGACACCGACCACACAGCGGACCCCGGAGTCTCTGAGGACGACACCGACCACACACCGGACCCCGGAGTCTCTGAGGACGGCACCGACCACACACCGGACCCCGGAGTCTCTGAGGACGGCACCGACCACACAGCGGACCCCGGAGTCTCTGAGGACACCGACCACACACCGGACCCCGGAGTCTCTGAGGACGGCACCGACCACACACCGGACCCCGGAGTCTGAGGACGACACCGACTAGTGAGGGCGTGAATGAGTGGAACAGGCGGCCATGAGAGGTGGTGAGTTCTCCTTCAATGGAATTCTTCACACACAGGCTGGACAGACATCTGTCTGGGATGGGTTAGTGACTCCTGCATTGAGTCGGGGGTCGCACACGATGACCCCGGGGGTCCCTGCACCGCTGACACTCCAGGACCCTGTTATTACGCACCTGCCCCGGAGTCTGCGCCTCCACAGCTGTACAAGGCTGAAATCCCCGCGCTCAGCCCGCAGCCACGCCCCCGACGTCCCCTATGCCACGCCTCCACACCCCGCCCACCAGAGCCCGCACTCAGGGTCTCCGTTTGTCTCCGGACTCGGCGCCATGATGCAGAACACAGTCCGGCTGATGATTGTACAATGAATTGGTCTCCAGCAAAGTAACGCACAGAAAACGCCATTCACACCTCGGTAACAAGGTGAACCGGCCTGGGTGTACCAACATGGCTGCCTCGTGACGTCATCAGTCGTGGTCAGGGGTCACGTGCCGGGAACCTGCTGTGTGCCCTGTGATTGGATGCGCGGCGGCGCCGGAAGATGTTCTCTGATTGGTTCATGTCTCCCGGAACAAGCAGTCGTGGCGAAAGATGGCTGCGGCGGTGCTGGAGGTGGAAGTCGGGGAAGCCGGGCTGAGGGAGGCAGCGGAGGAGGTGAGGAGAGGCCGGGTGGGCACAGACCCCCGCACACCACCATGTCTGTCACACTGCGCCCACTCCTCCATCCACTTCACCTCAAGACCACCCAATGCCATATGCTGTCACCTCTTACTGACTCCACATCCCCCTCCCCCGGTCCTGTCACTCCCCACTGACCCCTCACCCCACTTCCCCGGTCCTGTCACTCCCCACTGACCCCTCACCCCTCTCCCCCGCTGCTGTCACTCCCCACTGACCCCTCTCCCCCGGTCCTGTCTGTCACTCCCCACTGACCCCTCATCCCTCTCCCCCGGTCCTGTCTGTCACTCCCCACTGACCCCTCATCCCTCTCCCCCGGTCCTGTCACTCCCCACTGACCCCTCCCCCCCCTCCCCCGGTCCTGTCACTCCCCACTGACCCCTCCCCCCCTCCCCCGGTCCTGTCACTCCCCACTGACCCTTCATTCCCCTCCCCGGTCGTGTCACTCCCCACTGACCCCTCACCCCTCTCCCCCGGTCCTTTCTGTCACTCCCCACTGACCCCTCATCCCTCTCCCCCGGTCCTGTCACTCCCCACTGACCCTTCATTCCCCTCCCCGGTCGTGTCACTCCCCACTGACCCCTCACCCCTCTCCCCCGGTCCTGTGTCACTCCCCACTGACCCCTCATCCCTCTCCCCCGGTCCTGTCACTCCCCACTGACCCCTCCCCCCCCCTCCCCCGGTCCTGTCACTCCCCACTGACCCTTCATTCCCCTCCCCGGTCGTGTCACTCCCCACTGACCCCTCACCCCTCTTCCCCGGTCCTGTCTGTCACTCCCCACTGACCCCTCATCCCTCTCCCCCGGTCCTTTCTGTCACTCCCCACTGACCCCTCATCCCTCTCCCCCGGTCCTGTCACTCCCCACTCACCCCTCTCCCCCGGTCCTGTCATTCCCCACTGACCCCTCATCCCCCTCCCACGGTCCTGTCACTCTCCACTGACCCCTCTCCCCCGCTCCTGTCACTCTCCACTGACCCCCGTCCCCCGGTCTTGTCACTCCCTACTGGCCCTTCACTCCCTCCTGACCCCTCACTCCTCTCCCCCAGTCCTGTCACTCCCCACTGACCCCTCATCCCCCTCCCCCGTTGCTGTCACTCCCCACTGACCCTTCATTCCCCTCCCCCTGTCCCATCACTCACCACTGTCCCCTCATCCCCCTCCCCCAGTCTTGTCACTCCCCACTGATCCTACTTTCCCCTCCCCCGGTCCTGTCACTCACCACTGACCCCTCATCCCCCGGTCCTGTCACTCACCACTGACCCCTCATCCCCCGGTCCTGTCACTCACCACTGACCCCTCATCCCCCGGTCCTGTCACTCACCACTGACCCCTCATCCCCCGGTCCTGTCACTCACCACTGACCCCTCATCCCCCGGTCCTGTCACTCACCACTGACCCCTCATCCCCCGGTCCTGTCACTCACCACTGACCCCTCATCCCCCGGTCCTGTTACTCACCACTGACCCCTCATCCCCCGGTCCTGTCACTCACCACTGACCCCTCATCCCCCGGTCCTGTCACTCCCCATTGACCCCTTATCCCTCTCCCCCAGTCCTGTCACTCCCCACTGACCCTTCATTCCCCTCCCCCGATCCTGTCACTCCCCACTGACCCTTCATTCCCCTCCCCCGATCCTGTCACTCCCCACTGACCCTTCATCCCCCTCCCCCGGTCCTGTCACTCCCCACTGCTTCTTCACCCCCCTCCCCCGGTCCTGTCACTCCCCACTGACCCTTCATCCCCCTCCCCCGGTCCTGTCACTCACCACTGACCCCTCATCCCCCGATTCTGTCACTCCCCACTTACCCCTCATTCCTCTCCCCCGGTCCTGTCACTCCCCACTGATCCCTCATTCTTCTCCCCCGGTCCTGTCACTCACCACTGACCCCTCATCCCCCTCCCCCGGTCCTGTCACCCCCCACTGACACTTCATTCCCCTCCCCCGGTCCTGTCACTCTCCACTGACCCCCTCCCCCGGTCCTGTCACTCTCCACTGACACCCCTCCCCCGGTCCTGTCACTCTCCACTGACCCCCCTCCCCTGGTCCTGTCACTCCCCACTGGCTCTTCATTCCCCTCCCTCGGTCCTGTCACTCCCTCCTGACCCCTCACTCCTCTCCCCCGGTCCTGTCACTCACCACTGACCCCTCATCCCTCTCATCCGATTCTGTCACTCCCTACTGTCCCCTCATCCCCCTCCCCCGCTGCGGTCACTCCCCACTGACTCTTTATCCCCCTCCCCCGGTCCTGTCACTCCCTACAGACCTCTCTTCCCCCTCCACCTGTGCTGTCACTCCCCACTGACCCTTCATTCCCCTCCCCCGGTCCTGTCACTCCCCACTGATCCTTCATCCCCCTCCCCCGGTCCCATCACTCACCACTCCCCCCTCATCCCCCTCCCCCAGTCCTGTCACTCCCCACTGACCCTACTTTCCCCTCCCCTGGTCCTGTCACTCCCTACTGACCCCTCATTCCTCTCCTCCGGTCCTGTCACTCACCACTGACCCCTCATCCCCCGCTCCTGTCACTCCCCATTGACCCCTTATCCCTCTCCCCCAGTCCTGTCACTCCCCACTGACCCTTCATTCCCCTCCCCCGGTCCTGTCACTCCCCACTGACCCTTCATTCCCCTCCTCTACTGTCACTCCCCCACTGACCCCTCATTCCCCTCCCCCGGTCCTGTCACTCCCCACTGACCCTTCATTCCCCTCCTCTACTGTCACTCCCCACTGACCCCTCATTCCCCTCCCCCAGTCCTGTCACTCCCCACTGACCCTTCATCCCCCTCCCCCGGTCCTGTCACTCACCCACTGACCCCCTCATCCCCCGATTCTGTCACTCCCCACTGACCCCTCATTCCTCTCCCCCGGTCCTGTCACTCACCACTGACCCCTTATCCCCTGCTGCTGTCACTCCCCACTGACCCCTCATTCCCCTTCCCTGGTCCTGTCACTCCCCACTCACCCCTCTCCCCCGGTCCTGTCACTCCCCACTGACCCCTCATCCCCCTCCCACGGTCCTGTCACTCTCCACTGACCCCCCTCCCCCGGTCCTGTCACTCTCCACTGACCCCCGTCCCCCGGTATTGTCACTCCCCACTGGCCCTTCACTCCCTCCTGACCCCTCACTCCTCTCCCCCGGTCCTGTCACTCACCACTGATCCCTCATCCCTCTCATCCGGTCCTGTCACTCCCCACTGACCCCTCATCCCCCTCCCCCGTTGCTGTCACTCCCCACTGACCCTTCATTCCCCTCCCCCGGTCCCATCACTCACCACTGTCCCCTCATCCCCCTCCCCCGGTCCTGTCACTCACCACTGACCCCTCATCCCCTGTTCCTGTCACTCGCCACTGACCCCTCATCCCCCGGTCCTGTCACTCACCACTGACCCCTCATCCCCCGGTCCTGTCACTCACCACTGACCCCTCATCCCCCGGTCCTGTCACTCACCACTGACCCCTCATCCCCCGGTCCTGTCACTCACCACTGATCCCTCATCCCCCGATCCTGTCACTCCCCATTGACCCCTTATCCCTCTCCCCCAGTCCTGTCACTCCCCACTGACCCTTCATTCCCCTCCCCCGATCCTGTCACTCCCCACTGACCCTTCATCCCCCTCCCCCGGTCCTGTCACTCCCCACTGCTTCTTCACCCCCCTCCCCCGGTCCTGTCACTCCCCACTGACCCTTCATCCCCCTCCCCCGGTCCTGTCACTCACCACTGACCCCTCATCCCCCGATTCTGTCACTCCCCACTGACCCCTCATTCCTCTCCCCCGGTCCTGTCACTCACCACTGACCCTTCATCCCCCGCTGCTGTCACTCCCCACTGACCCCTCATTCCCCTTCCCCGGTCCTGTCACTCCCCACTGTCCCTCATTCTTCTCCCCCGCCCCGGTCCTGTCACTCACCACTGACCCCTCATCCCCTTCCCCCGGTCCTGTCACCCCACACTGACACTTCATTCCCCTCCCCCGGTCCTGTCACTCTCCACTGACCCCCCTCCCCCGGTCCTGTCACTCTCCACTGATCCCCCCTCCCCCGGTCCTGTCACTCTCCACTGAACCCCCTCCCCCGGTCCTGTCACTCTCCACTGACCCCCCTCCCCTGGTCCTGTCACTCCCCACTGGCCCTTCATTCCCCTCCCTTGGTCCTGTCACTCCCTCCTGACCCCTCATCCCCCTCCCCCGCTGTGGTCACTCCCCACTGATTCTTTATCCCCCTCCCCCGGTCCTGTCACTCCCTACAGACCTCTCTTCCCCCTCCACCTGTGCTGTCACTCCCCACTGACCCTTCATTCCCCTCCCCCGGTCCTGTCACTCCCCACTGATCCTTCATCCCCCTCCCCCGGTCCCATCACTCACCACTCCCCCCTCATCCCCCTCCCCCAGTCCTGTCACTCCCCACTGACCCTACTTTCCCCTCCCCTGGTCCTGTCACTCCCTACTGACCCCTCATTCCTCTCCTCCGGTCCTGTCACTCACCATTGAACCCTTATCCCTCTCCCCCAGTCCTGTCACTCCCCACTGACCCTTCATTCCCCTCCTCTACTGTCACTCCCCACTGACCCCTCATTCCCCTCCCCCGGTCCTGTCACTCCCCACTGACCCTTCATTCCCCTCCTCTACTGTCACTCCCCACTGACCCCTCATTCCCCTCCCCCAGTCCTGTCACTCCCCACTGACCCTTCATCCCCCTCCCCCGGTCCTGTCACTCACCCACTGACCCCCTCATCCCCCGATTCTGTCACTCACCACTGACCCCTTATCCCCTGCTGCTGTCACTCCCCACTGACCCCTCATTCCCCTTCCCTGGTCCTGTCACTCCCCACTCACCCCTCTCCCCCGGTCCTGTCTGTCACTCCCCACTGACCCCTCATCCCTCTCCCCCGGTCCTGTCACTCCCCACTGACCCCTCATCCCCCTCCCACGGTCCAGTCACTCTCCACTGACCCCCCTCCCCCGGTCCTGTCACTCTCCACTGACCCCCGTCCCCCGGTATTGTCACTCCCCACTGGCCCTTCACTCCCTCCTGACCCCTCACTCCTCTCCCCCGGTCCTGTCACTCACCACTGATCCCTCATCCCTCTCATCCGGTCCTGTCACTCCCCACTGACCCCTCATCCCCCTCCCCCGTTGCTGTCACTCCCCACTGACCCTTCATTCCCCTCCCCCGGTCCCATCACTCACCACTGTCCCCTCATCCCCCTCCCCCGGTCCTGTCACTCACCACTGACCCCTCATCCCCCGTTCCTGTCACTCGCCACTGACCCCTCATCCCCCGGTCCTGTCACTCACCACTGACCCCTCATCCCCCGGTCCTGTCACTCACCACTGACCCCTCATCCCCCGGTCCTGTCACTCACCACTGACCCCTCATCCCCCGGTCCTGTCACTCACCACTGACCCCTCATCCCCCGGTCCTGTCACTCACCACTGACCCCTCATCCCCCGGTCCTGTCACTCACCACTGACCCCTCATCCCCCGGTCCTGTCACTCACCACTGACCCCTCATCCCCCGGTCCTGTCACTCACCACTGACCCCTCATCCCCCGGTCCTGTCACTCACCACTGACCCCTCATCCCCCGGTCCTGTCACTCACTACTGACCCCTCATCCCCCGGTCCTGTCACTCACCACTGACCCCTCATCCCCCGGTCCTGTCACTCACCACTGACCCCTCATCCCCCGGTCCTGTCACTCACCACTGACCCCTCATCCCCCGGTCCTGTCACTCACCACTGATCCCTCATCCCCCGGTCCTGTCACTCCCCATTGACCCCTTATCCCTCTCCCCCGGTCCTGTCACTCCCCACTGACCCTTCATTCCCCTCCCCCGATCCTGTCACTCCCCACTGACCCTTCATCCCCCTCCCCCGGTCCTGTCACTCCCCACTGCTTCTTCACCCCCCTCCCCCGGTCCTGTCACTCCCCACTGACCCTTCATCCCCCTCCCCCGGTCCTGTCACTCACCACTGACCCCTCATCCCCCGATTCTGTCACTCCCCACTGACCCCTCATTCCTCTCCCCCGGTCCTGTCACTCACCACTGACCCTTCATCCCCCGCTGCTGTCACTCCCCACTGACCCCTCATTCCCCTTCCCCGGTCCTGTCACTCCCCACTGTCCCTCATTCCCCTTCCCCGGTCCTGTCACTCCCCACTGTCCCTCATTCTTCTCCCCCGGTCCTGTCACTCACCACTGACCCCTCATCCCCTTCCCCCGGTCCTGTCACCCCCCACTGACACTTCATTCCCCTCCCCCGGTCCTGTCACTCTCCACTGACCCCCCTCCCCCGGTCCTGTCACTCTCCACTGACCCCCCTCCCCCGGTCCTGTCACTCTCCACTGACCCCCCTCCCCCGGTCCTGTCACTCTCCACTGACCCCCCTCCCCCGGTCCTGTCACTCTCCACTGACCCCCCTCCCCTGGTCCTGTCACTCCCCACTGGCCCTTCATTCCCCTCCCTCGGTCCTGTCACTCCCTCCTGACCCCTCATCCCCCTCCCCCGCTGTGGTCACTCCCCACTGACTCTTTATCCCCCTCCCCCGGTCCTTTCACTCCCTACAGACCTCTCTTCCCCCTCCACCTGTGCTGTCACTCCCCACTGACCCTTCATTCCCCTCCCCCGGTCCTGTCACTCCCCACTGATCCTTCATCCCCCTCCCCCGGTCCCATCACTCACCACTCCCCCCTCATCCCCCTCCCCCAGTCCTGTCACTCCCCACTGACCCTACTTTCCCCTCCCCTGGTCCTGTCACTCCCTACTGACCCCTCATTCCTCTCCTCCGGTCCTGTCACTCACCACTGACCCCTCATCCCCCGCTCCTGTCACTCCCCATTGACCCCTTATCCCTCTCCCCCAGTCCTGTCACTCCCCACTGACCCTTCATTCCCCTCCTCTACTGTCACTCCCCACTGACCCCTCATTCCCCTCCCCCAGTCCTGTCACTCCCCACTGACCCTTCATCCCCCTCCCCCGGTCCTGTCACTCACCCACTGACCCCCTCATCCCCCGCTGCTGTCACTCCCCACTGACCCCTCATTCCCCTTCCCCGGTCCTGTCACTCCCCACTGACCCTTCATTCCCCTCCTCTACTGTCACTCCCCACTGACCCCTCATTCCTCTCCCCCGGTCCTGTCACTCACCACTGACCCCTCATCCCCCGGTCCTGTCACCCCCACTGACCCCTCATTCCTCTCCCCCTGTCCTGTCACTCCCCATTGACCCCTCATCCCTCGCTGCTGTCACTCCCCACTGACCCCTCATTCCTCTCCCACGGTCCTGTCACTCCCCACTGACCCCTCATTCCTCTCCCACGGTCCTGTCACTCCCCACTGACCCCTCATCCCCCTCCCCCGTTCCTGTCACTCCCCACTGACCCTTCATTCCTCTCCCCCAGTCCTGTCACTCCCCACTGCCCCTTCATCCCCCTCCCCCGGTCCTGTCACTCCCCACTGACCCTTCATTACCCTCCCCCGGTCCTGTCACTCCCCACTGACCCTTTATTCCCCTCCCCCAGTCCTGTCACTCCCCACTGCCCCCTCATCCCCCGGTCCTGACACTCACCACGGCCCTCATCCCCCTCCCCCGGTCCTGACACTCACCACGGCCCTCATCCCCCTCCGCCGGTCCTGACACTCACCACTGACCCCTCATCCCCCTCCCCCGGTCCTGTCACTCCCTACTGACCCCTCATTCCTCTTCTCCGGTCCTGTCACTCACGACTGACCCCTCATCCCCCGGTCCTGTCACTCCCCACTGACCCTTCATCCCTTTCCCCCCAGCTGCTGTCACTCCCCACTGCCCGTTCATCCCCCGGTCCTGTCACTCCCTACAGATCCCTCATCATCCCCCCCTCCCCCGGTCCTGTCACTCCCCACTGACCCCTCATCCTCCTCCCCCGGTGCTGTCACTCCCCCCTCCCCCGGTGCTGTCACTCTCCACTGACCCCTCCTCCCCCTCCCCCGGTGCTGTCACTCCCCCCTCCCCCGGTGCTGTCACTCTCCACTGCCCCTTCATCCCCCTCCCTCGGTCCTGTCACTCCCTACAGACCCCTCATCCTCCTCGCCCTCCCCCCCCCACCCCGCCTAACGCTCATGATCTCTGCTTGCAGTGAATGGTGGCAGAACCTGAACAGTCCTAATACTCCTCACAGCTGAAGGTTTGTTACAGGTGGATGCAGCTCCGACAATCCTCTTGGAGGGTTGGGAGTTCGGTCACTGCGGGGGAGCGTGACCCTGCACCTGTCTGTCAGCGGGGAAGGGGATACATGTTCTCCTAGTAGTTTGTTTGTTACAATGTATCAGTTGGTGACAGAGGATTATCCAGACTAGATACAACTGTAACAAACCCTCAGCTGAGAGCAGGATTGGGGCAGGAAGTATTTTCAGCCTCTGGATGTCAGCTGGAACATTTTCATTTGCGGACAGCAAGCAGAGATCTAATCAGCGCTGAGAAGGTTAAATCTACAGCATGAAGTTAGATGTCCATTCCCTGGTCGAGCTGTGAGTGGATGAGGGTGGTAGTGAGGATGCTGCTGGTTGTGCTCCGATCTCTGCTGTGTCTGAGTGGATGAGGGTGGTAGTGAGGACGCTGCTGGTTGTGCTCCGATCTCTGCTGTGTCTGAGTGGATGAGGGTGGTAGTGAGGATGCTGCTGGTTGTGCTCCGATCTCTGCTGTGAGTGGATGAGGGTGGTAGTGAGGACGCTGCAGGTTGTGCTCCGATCTCTGCTGTGTCTGAGTGGATGGGGGTGGTAGTGAGGACGCTGCAGGTTGTGCTCCGATCTCTGCTGTGTCTGAGTGGATGAGGGTGGTAGTGAGGATGCTGCTGGTTGTGCTCCGATCTCTGCTGTGAGTGGATGAGGGTGGTAGTGAGGACGCTGCAGGTTGTGCTCCGATCTCTGCTGTGTCTGAGTGGATGAGGGTGGTAGTGAGGACGCTGCAGGTTGTGCTCCGATCTCTGCTGTGTCTGAGTGGATGAGGGTGGTAGTGAGGACGCTGCAGGTTGTGCTCCGATCTCTGCTGTGTCTGAGTGGATGAGGGTGGTAGTGAGGACGCTGCAGGTTGTGCTCCGATCTCTGCTGTGTCTGAGTGGATGAGGGTGGTAGTGAGGACGCTGCAGGTTGTGCTCCGATCTCTGCTGTGTCTGAGTGGATGAGGGTGGTAGTGAGGATGCTGCTGGTTGTGCTCCGATCTCTGCTGTCTCTGAGTGGATGAGGGTGGTAGTGAGGATGCTGCTGGTTTTGCTCCGATCTCTGCTGTGTCTGAGTGGATGAGGGTGGTAGTGAGGACGCTGCTGGTTGTGCTCCGATCTCTGCTGTGTCTGAGTGGATGAGGGTGGTAGTGAGGATGCTGCTGGTTGTGCTCCGATCTCTGCTGTCTCTGAGTGGATGAGGGTGGTAGTGAGGATGCTGCTGGTTTTGCTCCGATCTCTGCTGTGTCTGAGTGGATGAGGGTGGTAGTGAGGACGCTGCTGGTTGTGCTCCGATCTCTGCTGTCTCTGAGTGGATGAGGGTGGTAGTGAGGATGCTGCTGGTTGCGCTCCGATCTCTGCTGTCTCTGAGTGGATGAGGGTGGTAGTGAGGATGCTGCTGGTTGTGCTCCGATCTCTGCTGTCTCTGAGTGGATGAGGGTGGTAGTGAGGATGCTGCTGGTTGTGCTCCGATCTCTGCTGTGGATGAGGGTGGTAGTGAGGATGCTGCTGGTTGTGCTCCGATCTCTGCTGTGTTTGAGTGGATGAGGGTGGTAGTGAGGACGCTGCAGGTTGTGCTCCGATCTCTGCTGTGTCTGAGTGGATGGGGGTGGTAGTGAGGATGCTGCTGGTTGTGCTCCGATCTCTGCTGTGTCTGAGTGGATGAGGGTGGTAGTGAGGACGCTGCAGGTTGTGCTCCGATCTCTGCTGTGTCTGAGTGGATGAGGGTGGTAGTGAGGACGCTGCAGGTTGTGCTCCGATCTCTGCTGTGTCTGAGTGGATGAGGGTGGTAGTGAGGACGCTGCAGGTTGTGCTCCGATCTCTGCTGTGTCTGAGTGGATGAGGGTGGTAGTGAGGATGCTGCTGGTTGTGCTCCGATCTCTGCTGTCTCTGAGTGGATGAGGGTGGTAGTGAGGATGCTGCTGGTTTTGCTCCGATCTCTGCTGTGTCTGAGTGGATGAGGGTGGTAGTGAGGACGCTGCTGGTTGTGCTCCGATCTCTGCTGTGTCTGAGTGGATGAGGGTGGTAGTGAGGATGCTGCTGGTTGTGCTCCGATCTCTGCTGTCTCTGAGTGGATGAGGGTGGTAGTGAGGATGCTGCTGGTTTTGCTCCGATCTCTGCTGTGTCTGAGTGGATGAGGGTGGTAGTGAGGACGCTGCTGGTTGTGCTCCGATCTCTGCTGTCTCTGAGTGGATGAGGGTGGTAGTGAGGATGCTGCTGGTTGCGCTCCGATCTCTGCTGTCTCTGAGTGGATGAGGGTGGTAGTGAGGATGCTGCTGGTTGTGCTCCGATCTCTGCTGTCTCTGAGTGGATGAGGGTGGTAGTGAGGACGCTGCTGGTTGTGCTCCGATCTCTGCTGTGTCTGAGTGGATGAGGGTGGTAGTGAGGACGCTGCTGGTTGTGCTCCGATCTCTGCTGTGTCTGAGTGGATGAGGGTGGTAGTGAGGATGCTGCTGGTTGTGCTCCGATCTCTGCTGTGTCTGAGTGGATGAGGGTGGTAGTGAGGATGCTGCAGGTTGTGCTCCGATCTCTGCTGTCTCTGAGTGGATGAGGGTGGTAGTGAGGACGCTGCTGGTTGTGCTCCGATCTCTGCTGTGAGCGGATGAGGGTGGTAGTGAGGACGCTGCTGGTTGTGCTCCGATCTCTGCTGTGTCTGAGTGGATAAGGGTGGTAGTGAGGATGCTGCTGGTTGTGCTCCGATCTCTGCTGTGTCTGAGTGGATGAGGGTGGTAGTGAGGACGCTGCTGGTTGTGCTCCGATCTCTGCTGTGTCTGAGTGGATGAGGGTGGTAGTGAGGATGCTGCAGGTTGTGCTCCGATCTCTGCTGTCTCTGAGTGGATGAGGGTGGTAGTGAGGACGCTGCTGGTTGTGCTCCGATCTCTGCTGTGAGCGGATGAGGGTGGTAGTGAGGACGCTGCTGGTTGTGCTCCGATCTCTGCTGTGTCTGAGTGGATAAGGGTGGTAGTGAGGATGCTGCTGGTTGTGCTCCGATCTCTGCTGTGTCTGAGTGGATGAGGGTGGTAGTGAGGATCCTGCAGGTTGTGCTCCGATCTCTGCTGTGTCTGAGTGGATGAGGGTGGTAGTGAGGATGCTGCAGGTTGTGCTCCGATCTCTGCTGTCTCTGAGTGGATGAGGGTGGTAGTGAGGACGCTGCTGGTTGTGCTCCGATCTCTGCTGTGAGCGGATGAGGGTGGTAGTGAGGACGCTGCTGGTTGTGCTCCGATCTCTGCTGTGTCTGAGTGGATGAGGGTGGTAGTGAGGATGCTGCAGGTTGTGCTCCGATCTCTGCTGTGTCTGAGTGGATGAGGGTGGTAGTGAGGATGCTGCAGGTTGTGCTCCGATCTCTGCTGTCTCTGAGTGGATGAGGGTGGTAGTGAGGACGCTGCTGGTTGTGCTCCGATCTCTGCTGTGAGCGGATGAGGGTGGTAGTGAGGACGCTGCTGGTTGCGCTCCGATCTCTGCTGTCTCTGAGTGGATGAGGGTGGTAGTGAGGATGCTGCTGGTTGTGCTCCGATCTCTGCTGTCTCTGAGTGGATGAGGGTGGTAGTGAGGATGCTGCTGGTTGTGCTCCGATCTCTGCTGTGTCTGAGTGGATGAGGGTGGTAGTGAGGATGCTGCAGGTTGTGCTCCGATCTCTGCTGTGTCTGAGTGGATGAGGGTGGTAGTGAGGACGCTGCTGGTTGTGCTCCGATCTCTGCTGTCTCTGAGTGGATGAGGGTGGTAGTGAGGACGCTGCTGGTTGTGCTCCGATCTCTGCTGTCTCTGAGTGGATGAGGGTGGTAGTGAGGACGATGCTGGTTGTGCTCCGATCTCTGCTGTGTCTGAGTGGATGAGGGTGGTAGTGAGGACGCTGCAGGTTGTGCTCCGATCTCTGCTGTGTCTGAGTGGATGAGGGTGGTAGTGAGGACGCTGCTGGTTGTGCTCCGATCTCTGCTGTGTCTGAGTGGATGAGGGTGGTAGTGAGGACGCTGCTGGTTGTGCTCCGATCTCTGCTGTGTCTGAGTGGATGAGGGTGGTAGTGAGGACGCTGCTGGTTGTGCTCCGATCTCTGCTGTCTCTGAGTGGATGAGGGTGGTAGTGAGGACGCTGCTGGTTGTGCTCCGATCTCTGCTGTGTCTGAGTGGATGAGGGTGGTAGTGAGGATGCTGCTGGTTGTGCTCCGATCTCTGCTGTGTCTGAGTGGATGAGGGTGGTAGTGAGGATGCTGCAGGTTGTGCTCCGATCTCTGCTGTGTCTGAGTGGATGAGGGTGGTAGTGAGGATGCTGCAGGTTGTGCTCCGATCTCTGCTGTGTCTGAGTGGATGAGGGTGGTAGTGAGGACGATGCTGGTTGTGCTTCGATCTCTGCTGTCTCTGAGTGGATGAGGGTGGTAGTGAGGACGATGCTGGTTGTGCTTCGATCTCTGCTGTGTCTGAGTGGATGAGGGTGGTAGTGAGGATGCTGCAGGTTGTGCTCCGATCTCTACTGTGTCTGAGTGGATGAGGGTGGTAGTGAGGACGCTGCAGGTTGTGCTCCGATCTCTGCTGTCTCTGAGCGGATGGGGGTGATAGTGAGGATGCTGCTGGTTGTGCTCCGATCTCTGCTGTGTCTGAGTGGATGAGGGTGGTAGTGAGGACGCTGCTGGTTGTGCTTCGATCTCTGCTGTGTCTGAGTGGATGAGGGTGGTAGTGAGGACGCTGCTGGTTGTGCTCCGATGTCTGAGTGGATGAGGGTGGTAGTGAGGATGCTGCTGGTTGTGCTCCGATCTCTGCTGTCTCTGAGTGGATGAGGGTGGTAGTGAGGACGCTGCTGGTTGTGCTCCGATCTCTGCTGTGTCTGAGTGGATGAGGGTGGTAGTGAGGATGCTGCAGGTTGTGCTCCGATCTCTGCTGTGTCTGAGTGGATGAGGGTGGTAGTGAGGATGCTGCAGGTTGTGCTCCGATCTCTGCTGTGTCTGAGTGGATGAGGGTGGTAGTGAGGACGATGCTGGTTGTGCTTCGATCTCTGCTGTCTCTGAGTGGATGAGGGTGGTAGTGAGGACGATGCTGGTTGTGCTTCGATCTCTGCTGTGTCTGAGTGGATGAGGGTGGTAGTGAGGATGCTGCAGGTTGTGCTCCGATCTCTACTGTGTCTGAGTGGATGAGGGTGGTAGTGAGGACGCTGCTGGTTGTGCTCCGATCTCTGCTGTCTCTGAGCGGATGGGGGTGATAGTGAGGATGCTGCTGGTTGTGCTCCGATCTCTGCTGTGTCTGAGTGGATGAGGGTGGTAGTGAGGACGCTGCTGGTTGTGCTCCGATCTCTGCTGTGTCTGAGTGGATGAGAGTGGTAGTGAGGACGCTGCTGGTTGTGCTCCGATCTCTGCTGTGTCTGAGTGGATGAGGGTGGTAGTGAGGACGCTGCTGGTTGTGCTCCGATCTCTGCTGTCTCTGAGTGGATGAGGGTGGTAGTGAGGATGCTGCAGGTTGTGCTCCGATCTCTGCTGTCTCTGAGCGGATGTGGGTGATAGTGAGGACGCTGCTGGTTGTGCTCCGATCTCTGCTGTGTCTGAGTGGATGAGGGTGGTAGTGAGGACGCTGCTGGTTGTGCTCCGATCTCTGCTGTGTCTGAGTGGATGAGGGTGGTAGTGAGGACGCTGCTGGTTGTGCTCCGATCTCTGCTGTGTCTGAGTGGATGAGGGTGGTAGTGAGGACGCTGCAGGTTGTGCTCCGATCTCTGCTGTGTCTGAGTGGATGAGGGTGGTAGTGAGGACGCTGCAGGTTGTGCTCCGATCTCTGCTGTCTCTGAGCGGATGTGGGTGATAGTGAGGACGCTGCTGGTTGTGCTCCGATCTCTGCTGTCTCTGAGTGGATGAGGGTGGTAGTGAGGACGCTGCTGGTTGTGCTCCGATCTCTGCTGTGTCTGAGTGGATGAGGGTGGTAGTGAGGACGCTGCTGGTTGTGCTCCGATCTCTGCTGTGTTTGAGTGGATGAGGGTGGTAGTGAGGACGCTGCAGGTTGTGCTCCGATCTCTGCTGTGTCTGAGTGGATGAGGGTGGTAGTGAGGACGCTGCTGTTTGTGCTCCAATCTCTGCTGTCTCTGAGCGGATGTGGGTGATAGTGAGGACGCTGCTGGTTGTGCTCCGATCTCTGCTGTGTCTGAGTGGATGAGGGTGGTAGTGAGGACGCTGCAGGTTGTGCTCCGATCTCTGCTGTCTCTGAGCGGATGTGGGTGATAGTGAGGACGCTGCTGGTTGTGCTCCGATCTCTGCTGTGTCTGAGTGGATGAGGGTGGTAGTGAGGACGCTGCTGGTTGTGCTCCGATCTCTGCTGTGTCTGAGTGGATGAGGGTGGTAGTGAGGATGCTGCTGGTTGTGCTCCGATCTCTGCTGTCTCTGAGCGGATGGGGGTGATAGTGAGGACGCTGCTGGTTGTGCTCCGATCTCTGCTGTCTCTGAGTGGATGAGGGTGGTAGTGAGGACGCTGCTGGTTGTGCTCCGATCTCTGTTGTCTCTGAGTGGATGAGGGTGGTAGTGAGGACGATGCTGGTTGTGCTCCGATCTCTGCTGTGTCTGAGTGGATGAGGGTGGTAGTGAGGACGCTGCTGGTTGTGCTCCGATCTCTGCTGTGTCTGAGTGGATGAGGGTGGTAGTGAGGACGCTGCAGGTTGTGCTCCGATCTCTGCTGTCTCTGAGTGGATGAGGGTGGTAGTGAGGACGCTGCTGGTTGTGCTCCGATCTCTGCTGTGTCTGAGTGGATGAGGGTGGTAGTGAGGACGCTGCTGGTTGTGCTCCGATCTCTGCTGTGTCTGAGTGGATGAGGGTGGTAGTGAGGACGCTGCTGGTTGTGCTCCGATCTCTGCTGTGTCTGAGTGGATGAGGGTGGTAGTGAGGATGCTGCTGGTTGTGCTCCGATCTCTGCTGTGTCTGAGTGGATGAGGGTGGTAGTGAGGACGCTGCAGGTTGTGCTCCGATCTCTGCTGTGTCTGAGTGGATGAGGGTGGTAGTGAGGATGCTGCAGGTTGTGCTCCGATCTCTGCTGTGTCTGAGCGGATGAGGGTGGTAGTGAGGACGCTGCTGGTTGTGCTCCGATCTCTGCTGTCTCTGAGTGGATGTGGGTGATAGTGAGGATGCTGCTGGTTGTGCTCCGATCTCTGCTGTGTCTGAGTGGATGAGGGTGGTAGTGAGGACGCTGCTGGTTGTGCTCCGATCTCTGCTGTGTCTGAGTGGATGAGGGTGGTAGTGAGGATGCTGCTGGTTGTGCTCCGATCTCTGCTGTCTCTGAGTGGATGAGGGTGGTAGTGAGGACGCTGCTGGTTGTGCTCCGATCTCTGCTGTCTCTGAGTGGATGAGGGTGGTAGTGAGGACGCTGCTGGTTGTGCTCCGATCTCTGCTGTCTCTGAGTGGATGAGGGTGGTAGTGAGGAAGCTGCTGGTTGTGCTCCGATCTCTGCTGTCTCTGAGTGGATGAGGGTGGTAGTGAGGATGCTGCTGGTTGTGCTTAGATCTCTGCTGTGTCTGAGTGGATGAGGGTGGTAGTGAGGACGCTGCTGGTTGTGCTCCGATCTCTGCTGTCTGAGTGGATGAGGGTGGTAGTGAGGACGCTGCTGGTTGTGCTCCGATCTCTGCTGTGTCTGAGTGGATGAGGGTGGTAGTGAGGATGCTGCAGGTTGTGCTCCGATCTCTGCTGTGTCTGAGTGGATGAGGGTGGTAGTGAGGATGCTGCTGGTTGTGCTCCGATCTCTGCTGTCTCTGAGCGGATGGGGGTGGTAGTGAGGACGCTGCAGGTTGTGCTCCGATCTCTGCTGTCTCTGAGTGGATGAGGGTGGTAGTGAGGATGCTGCTGGTTGTGCTCCGATCTCTGCTGTGTCTGAGTGGATGAGGGTGGTAGTGAGGACGCTGCTGGTTGTGCTCCGATCTCTGCTGTGAGCGGATGAGGGTGGTAGTGAGGACGCTGCTGGTTGTGCTCCGATCTCTGCTGTCTCTGAGTGGATGAGGGTGGTAGTGAGGACGCTGCTGGTTGTGCTCCGATCTCTGCTGTGAGTGGATGAGGGTGGTATTGAGGATGCTGCTGGTTGTGCTTCGATCTCTGCTGTCTCTGAGTGGATGAGGGTGGTAGTGAGGACGCTGCTGGTTGTGCTCCGATCTCTGCTGTGAGCGGATGAGGGTGGTAGTGAGGACGCTGCTGGTTGTGCTCCGATCTCTGCTGTGTCTGAGTGGATGAGGGTGGTAGTGAGGACGCTGCTGGTTGTGCTCCGATCTCTGCTGTCTCTGAGTGGATGAGGGTGGTAGTGAGGACGCTGCTGGTTGTGCTCCGATCTCTGCTGTGTCTGAGTGGATGGGGGTGGTAGTGAGGACGCTGCTGGTTGTGCTCCGATCTCTGCTGTGTCTGAGAGGATGAGGGTGGTAGTGAGGACGCTGCTGGTTGTGCTCCGATCTCTGCTGTCTCTGAGCTGATGGGGGTGATAGTGAGGATGCTGCTGGTTGTGCTCCGATCTCTGCTGTCTCTGAGTGGATGAGGGTGGTAGTGAGGACGCTGCTGGTTGTGCTCCGATCTCTGCTGTGTCTGAGTGGATGGGGGTGGTAGTGAGGACGCTGCTGGTTGTGCTCCGATCTCTGCTGTGTCTGAGAGGATGAGGGTGGTAGTGAGGATGCTACTGGTTGTGCTCCGATCTCTGCTGTGTCTGAGTGGATGAGGGTGGTAGTGAGGACGCTGCTGGTTGTGCTCCGATCTCTGCTGTCTCTGAGTGGATGAGGGTGGTAGTGAGGACGCTGCTGGTTGTGCTCCGATCTCTGCTGTGTCTGAGTGGATGAGGGTGGTAGTGAGGATGCTGCTGGTTGTGCTCCGATCTCTGCTGTGTCTGAGTGGATGAGGGTGGTAGTGAGGACGCTGCTGGTTGTGCTCCGATCTCTGCTGTGGATGAGTGGATGAGGGTGGTAGTGAGGACGCTGCTGGTTGTGCTCCGATCTCTGCTGTGTCTGAGTGGATGAGGGTGGTAGTGAGGATGCTGCTGGTTGTGCTCCGATCTCTGCTGTGTCTGAGTGGATGAGGGTGGTAGTGAGGATGCTGCTGGTTTTGCTCCGATCTCTGCTGTGTCTGAGTGGATGAGGGTGGTAGTGAGGACGCTGCTGGTTGTGCTCCGATCTCTGCTGTGTCTGAGTGGATGAGGGTGGTAGTGAGGACGCTGCTGGTTGTGCTCCGATCTCTGCTGTGTCTGAGTGGATGAGGGTGGTAGTGAGGATGCTGCTGGTTGTGCTCCGATCTCTGCTGTGTCTGAGTGGATGAGGGTGGTAGTGAGGATGCTGCTGGTTGTGCTCCGATCTCTGCTGTGTCTGAGTGGATGAGGGTGGTAGTGAGGACGCTGCTGGTTGTGCTCCGATCTCTGCTGTGTCTGAGTGGATGAGGGTGGTAGTGAGGATGCTGCTGGTTGTGCTCCGATCTCTGCTGTGTCTGAGTGGATGAGGGTGGTAGTGAGGACGCTGCTGGTTGTGCTCCGATCTCTGCTGTGGATGAGGGTGGTAGTGAGGATGCTGCTGGTTGTGCTCCGATCTCTGCTGTGTCTGAGTGGATGAGGGTGGTAGTGAGGACGCTGCTGGTTGTGCTCCGATCTCTGCTGTGTCTGAGTGGATGAGGGTGGTAGTGAGGATGCTGCTGGTTGTGCTCCGATCTCTGCTGTGTCTGAGTGGATGAGGGTGGTAGTGAGGACGCTGCTGGTTGTGCTCCGATCTCTGCTGTGTCTGAGTGGATGAGGGTGGTAGTAAGGATGCTGCTGGTTGTGCTCCGATCTCTGCTGTGTCTGAGTGGATGAGGGTGGTAGTGAGGACGCTGCTGGTTGTGCTCCGATCTCTGCTGTCTCTGAGTGGATGAGGGTGGTAGTGAGGACGCTGCTGGTTGTGCTCCGATCTCTGCTGTGGATGAGGGTGGTAGTGAGGACGCTGCTGGTTGTGCTCCGATCTCTGCTGTGTCTGAGTGGATGAGGGTGGTAGTGAGGATGCTGCTGGTTGTGCTCCGATCTCTGCTGTGTCTGAGTGGATGAGGGTGGTAGTGAGGATGCTGCTGGTTGTGCTCCGATCTCTGCTGTCTCTGAGTGGATGAGGGTGGTAGTGAGGATGCTGCTGGTTGTGCTCCGATCTCTGCTGTCTCTGAGTGGATGAGGGTGGTAGTGAGGATGCTGCTGGTTGTGCTCCGATCTCTGCTGTGTCTGAGTGGATGAGGGTGGTAGTGAGGACGCTGCTGGTTGTGCTCCGATCTTTCTGCTGTGAGCGGATGAGGGTGGTAGTGAGGACGCTGCTGGTTGTGCTCCGATCTCTGCTGTCTCTGAGTGGATGAGGGTGGTAGTGAGGACGCTGCTGGTTGTGCTCCGATCTCTGCTGTGAGTGGATGAGGGTGGTAGTGAGGATGCTGCTGGTTGTGCTCCGATCTCTGCTGTGGATGAGGGTGGTAGTGAGGACGCTGCTGGTTGTGCTCCGATCTCTGCTGTGTCTGAGTGGATGAGGGTGGTAGTGAGGATGCTGCTGGGTGTGCTCCGATCTCTGCTGTCTCTGAGTGGATGAGGGTGGTAGTGAGGACGCTGCTGGTTGTGCTCCGATCTCTGCTGTGAGTGGATGAGGGTGGTAGTGAGGATGCTGCTGGTTGTGCTCCGATCTCTGCTGTGGATGAGGGTGGTAGTGAGGATGCTGCTGGTTGTGCTCCGATCTCTGCTGTCTCTGAGTGGATGAGGGTGGTAGTGAGGATGCTGCTGGGTGTGCTCCGATCTCTGCTGTCTCTGAGTGGATGAGGGTGGTAGTGAGGACGCTGCTGGTTGTGCTCCGATGTCTGAGTGAATGAGGGTGGTAGTGAGGACGCTGCTGGTTGTGCTCCGATCTCTGCTGTCTCTGAGTGGATGAGGGTGGTAGTGAGGACGCTGCTGGTTGTGCTCCGATCTCTGCTGTGGATGAGGGTGGTAGTGAGGACGCTGCTGGTTGTGCTCCGATCTCTGCTGTGTCTGAGTGGATGAGGGTGGTAGTGAGGACGCTGCTGGTTGTGCTCCGATCTTTCTGCTGTGAGTGGATGGGGGTGGTAGTGAGGACCCTGCAGGTTTTGCTCCGATCTCTGCTGTCTCTGAGTGGATGAGGGTGGTAGTGAGGACGCTGCTGGTTGTGCTCCGATCTTTCTGCTGTGAGCGGATGGGGGTGGTAGTGAGGACGCTGCTGGTTGTGCTCCGATCTCTGCTGTCTCTGAGTGGATGAGGGTGGTAGTGAGGACGCTGCTGGTTGTGCTCCGATCTCTGCTGTGTCTGAGCGGATGGGGGTGGTAGTGAGGATGCTGCTGGTTGTGCTCCGATCTCTGCTGTGTCTGAGTGGATGAGGGTGGTAGTGAGGACGCTGCTGGTTGTGCTCCGATCTCTGCTGTGTCTGAGTGGATGGGGGTGGTAGTGAGGACGCTGCTGGTTGTGCTCCGATCTCTGCTGTCTCTGAGTGGATGAGGGTGGTAGTGAGGACGCTGCTGGTTGTGCTCCGATCTCTGCTGTCTCTGAGTGGATGAGGGTGGTAGTGAGGACGCTGCTGGTTTTGCTCCGATCTCTGCTGTCTCTGAGTGGATGAGGGTGGAAGTGAGGACGCTGCTGGTTGTGCTCCGATCTCTGCTGTCTCTGAGTGGATGAGGGTGGTAGTGAGGACGCTGCTGGTTTTGCTCCGATCTCTGCTGTGTCTGAGTGGAAGAGGGTGGTAGTGAGGACGCTGCTGGTTGCGCTCCGATCTCTGCTGTCTCTGAGTGGATGAGGGTGGTAGTGAGGACGCTGCTGGTTGTGCTCCGATCTCTGCTGTCTCTGAGTGGATGAGGGTGGTAGTGAGGACGCTGCTGGTTTTGCTCCGTTCTCTGCTGTGTCTGAGTGGATGGGGGTGGTAGTGAGGACGCTACTGGTTTTGCTCCGATCTCTGCTGTCTCTGAGTGGATGAGGGTGGTAGTGAGGATGCTGCTGGTTGTGCTCCGATCTCTGCTGTGTCTGAGTGGATGAGGGTGGTAGTGAGGACGCTGCTGGTTGTGCTCCGATCTCTGCTGTGTCTGAGTGGATGAGGGTGGTAGTGAGGACGCTGCAGGTTGTGCTCCGATCTCTGCTGTGGATGAGGGTGGTAGTGAGGACGCTGCTGGTTGTGCTCCGATCTCTGCTGTGAGTGGATGAGGGTGGTAGTGAGGACGCTGCTGGTTGTGCTCCGATGTCTGAGTGGATGAGGGTGGTAGTGAGGACGCTGCTGGTTGTGCTCCGATCTCTGCTGTGTCTGAGTGGATGAGGGTGGTAGTGAGGATGCTGCTGGTTGCGCTCCGATCTCTGCTGTGTCTGAGTGGATGAGGGTGGTAGTGAGGATGCTGCTGGTTGTGCTCCGATCTCTGCTGTGTCTGAGTGGATGAGGGTGGTAGTGAGGATGCTGCTGGTTGTGCTCCGATCTCTGCTGTCTCTGAGTGGATGAGGGTGGTAGTGAGGACGCTGCTGGTTGTGCTCCGATCTCTGCTGTCTCTGAGTGGATGAGGGTGGTAGTGAGGATGCTGCTGGTTGTGCTCCGATCTCTGCTGTCTCTGAGTGGATGAGGGTGGTAGTGAGGACGCTGCTGGTTGTGCTCCGATCTCTGCTGTGTTTGAGTGGATGAGGGTGGTAGTGAGGATGCTGCTGGTTGTGCTCCGATCTCTGCTGTCTCTGAGTGGATGAGGGTGGTAGTGAGGATGCTGCTGGTTGTGCTCCGATCTCTGCTGTCTCTGAGTGGATGAGGGTGGTAGTGAGGACGCTGCTGGTTGTGCTCCGATCTCTGCTGTGTTTGAGTGGATGAGGGTGGTAGTGAGGATGCTGCTGGTTGTGCTCCGATCTCTGCTGTCTCTGAGTGGATGAGGGTGGTAGTGAGGATGCTGCTGGTTGCGCTCCGATCTCTGCTGTGTCTGAGTGGATGAGGGTGGTAGTGAGGATGCTGCTGGTTGTGCTCCGATCTCTGCTGTGTCTGAGTGGATGAGGGTGGTAGTGAGGACGCTGCTGGTTGTGCTCCGATCTCTGCTGTCTCTGAGTGGATGAGGGTGGTAGTGAGGATGCTGCTGGTTGTGCTCCGATCTCTGCTGTGTTTGAGTGGATGAGGGTGGTAGTGAGGATGCTGCTGGTTGTGCTCCGATCTCTGCTGTGGATGAGGGTGGTAGTGAGGATGCTGCTGGTTGTGCTCCGATCTCTGCTGTGTTTGAGTGGATGAGGGTGGTAGTGAGGACGCTGCTGGTTGTGCTCCGATCTCTGCTGTGTTTGAGTGGATGAGGGTGGTAGTGAAGATGCTGCTGGTTGTGCTCCGATCTCTGCTGTCTCTGAGTGGATGGGGGTGGTAGTGAGGATGCTGCTGGTTGTGCTCCGATCTCTGCTGTCTCTGAGTGGATGAGGGTGGTAGTGAGGACGCTGCTGGTTGTGCTCCGATCTCTGCTGTGTTTGAGTGGATGAGGGTGGTAGTGAGGATGCTGCTGGTTGTGCTCCGATCTCTGCTGTGAGAGGATGAGGGTGGTAGTGAGGACGCTGCTGGTTGTGCTCTGATCTCTGCTGTGTCTGAGTGGATGAGGGTGGTAGTGAGGACGCTGCTGGTTGTGCTCCGATCTCTGCTGTGTCTGAGTGGATGAGGGTGGTAGTGAGGACGCTGCTGGTTGTGCTCCGATCTCTGCTGTTTCTGAGTGGATGAGGGTGGTAGTGAGGACGCTGCAGGTTGTGCTCCGATCTCTGCTGTGTCTGAGTGGATGAGGGTGGTAGTGAGGACGCTGCTGGTTGTGCTCCGATCTCTGCTGTCTCTGAGTGGATGAGGGTGGTAGTGAGGACGCTGCTGGTTGTGCTCCGATCTCTGCTGTGTCTGAGTGGATGAGGGTGGTAGTGAGGATGCTGCAGGTTGTTCTCCGATCTCTGCTGTGTCTGAGTGGATGAGGGTGGTAGTGAGGATGCTGCTGGTTGTGCTCCGATCTCTGCTGTGTCTGAGTGGATGAGGGTGGTAGTGAGGACGCTGCAGGTTGTGCTCCGATCTCTGCTGTGTCTAAGTGGATGAGGGTGGTAGTGAGGACGCTGCTGGTTGTGCTCCGATCTCTGCTGTGGATGAGGGTGGTAGTGAGGACGCTGCTGGTTGTGCTCCGATCTCTGCTGTCTCTGAGTGGATGAGGGTGGTAGTGAGGACGCTGCTGGTTGTGCTCCGATCTCTGCTGTGGATGAGGGTGGTAGTGAGGACGCTGCTGGTTGTGCTCCGATCTCTGCTGTCTCTGAGTGGATGAGGGTGGTAGTGAGGACGCTGCAGGTTGTGCTCCGATCTCTGCTGTGTCTAAGTGGATGAGGGTGGTAGTGAGGACGCTGCTGGTTGTGCTCCGATCTCTGCTGTGGATGAGGGTGGTAGTGAGGACGCTGCTGGTTGTGCTCCGATCTCTGCTGTGGATGAGGGTGGTAGTGAGGACGCTGCTGGTTGTGCTCCGATCTCTGCTGTCTCTGAGTGGATGAGGGTGGTAGTGAGGATGCTGCTGGTTGTGCTCCGATCTCTGCTGTGTTTGAGTGGATGAGGGTGGTAGTGAGGATGCTGCTGGTTGTGCTCCGATCTCTGCTGTGGATGAGGGTGGTAGTGAGGATGCTGCTGGTTGTGCTCCGATCTCTGCTGTGTTTGAGTGGATGAGGGTGGTAGTGAGGATGCTGCTGGTTGTGCTCCGATCTCTGCTGTCTCTGAGTGGATGAGGGTGGTAGTGAGGATGCTGCTGGTTGCGCTCCGATCTCTGCTGTGTCTGAGTGGATGAGGGTGGTAGTGAGGACGCTGCTGGTTGTGCTCCGATCTCTGCTGTGTTTGAGTGGATGAGGGTGGTAGTGAGGATGCTGCTGGTTGTGCTCCGATCTCTGCTGTCTCTGAGTGGATGAGGGTGGTAGTGAGGACGCTGCTGGTTGTGCTCCGATCTCTGCTGTCTCTGAGTGGAAGAGGGTGGTAGTGAGGATGCTGCTGGTTGTGCTCCGATCTCTGCTGTCTCTGAGTGGATGGGGGTGGTAGTGAGGATGCTGCTGGTTGTGCTCCGATCTCTGCTGTCTCTGAGTGGATGAGGGTGGTAGTGAGGAAGCTGCTGGTTGTGCTCCGATCTCTGCTGTGTCTGAGTGGATGAGGGTGGTAGTGAGGACGCTGCTGGTTGTGCTCCGATCTCTGCTGTGTCTGAGTGGATGAGGGTGGTAGTGAGGATGCTGCTGGTTGTGCTCCGATCTCTGCTGTCTGAGTGGATGAGGGTGGTAGTGAGGATGCTGCTGGTTGTGCTCCGATCTCTGCTGTCTGAGTGGATGAGGGTGGTAGTGAGGACGCTGCTGGTTGTGCTCCGATCTCTGCTGTCTCTGAGTGGATGAGGGTGGTAGTGAGGACGCTGCTGGTTGTGCTCCGATCTCTGCTGTCTCTGAGTGGATGAGGGTGGTAGTGAGGATGCTGCTGGTTGCGCTCCGATCTCTGCTGTGTCTGAGTGGATGAGGGTGGTAGTGAGGATGCTGCTGGTTGTGCTCCGATCTCTGCTGTGTCTGAGTGGATGAGGGTGGTAGTGAGGACGCTGCTGGTTGTGCTCCGATCTCTGCTGTCTGAGTGGATGAGGGTGGTAGTGAGGACGCTGCTGGTTGTGCTCCGATCTCTGCTGTCTCTGAGTGGATGAGGGTGGTAGTGAGGACGCTGCTGGTTGTGCTCCGATCTCTGCTGTGTCTGAGTGGATGAGGGTGGTAGTGAGGACGCTGCTGGTTGTGCTCCGATCTCTGCTGTCTGAGTGGATGAGGGTGGTAGTGAGGACGCTGCTGGTTGTGCTCCGATCTCTGCTGTGGATGAGGGTGGTAGTGAGGACGCTGCTGGTTGTGCTCCGATCTCTGCTGTGGATGAGGGTGGTAGTGAGGACGCTGCTGGTTGTGCTCCGATCTCTGCTGTCTCTGAGTGGATGAGGGTGGTAGTGAGGATGCTGCTGGTTGTGCTCCGATCTCTGCTGTGTTTGAGTGGATGAGGGTGGTAGTGAGGATGCTGCTGGTTGTGCTCCGATCTCTGCTGTGGATGAGGGTGGTAGTGAGGATGCTGCTGGTTGTGCTCCGATCTCTGCTGTCTCTGAGTGGATGGGGGTGGTAGTGAGGATGCTGCTGGTTGTGCTCCGATCTCTGCTGTGTCTGAGTGGATGAGGGTGGTAGTGAGGAAGCTGCTGGGTGTGCTCCGATCTCTGCTGTCTCTGAGTGGATGAGGGTGGTAGTGAGGACGCTGCTGGTTGTGCTCCGATCTCTGCTGTGTCTGAGTGGATGAGGGTGGTAGTGAGGACGCTGCTGGTTGTGCTCCGATCTCTGCTGTCTCTGAGTGGATGAGGGTGGTAGTGAGGACGCTGCTGGTTGTGCTCCGATCTCTGCTGTGTTTGAGTGGATGAGGGTGGTAGTGAGGACGCTGCTGGTTGTGCTCCGATCTCTGCTGTGAGAGGATGAGGGTGGTAGTGAGGACGCTGCTGGTTGTGCTCTGATCTCTGCTGTGTCTGAGTGGATGAGGGTGGTAGTGAGGACGCTGCTGGTTGTGCTCCGATCTCTGCTGTGGATGAGGGTGGTAGTGAGGACGCTGCTGGTTGTGCTCCGATCTCTGCTGTGTCTGAGTGGATGAGGGTGGTAGTGAGGACGCTGCTGGTTGTGCTCCGATCTCTGCTGTGAGAGGATGAGGGTGGTAGTGAGGACGCTGCTGGTTGTGCTCTGATCTCTGCTGTGTCTGAGTGGATGAGGGTGGTAGTGAGGACGCTGCTGGTTGTGCTCCGATCTCTGCTGTGGATGAGGGTGGTAGTGAGGACGCTGCTGGTTGTGCTCCGATCTCTGCTGTTTCTGAGTGGATGAGGGTGGTAGTGAGGACGCTGCAGGTTGTGCTCCGATCTCTGCTGTGTCTGAGTGGATGAGGGTGGTAGTGAGGACGCTGCTGGTTGTGCTCCGATCTCTGCTGTCTCTGAGTGGATGAGGGTGGTAGTGAGGACGCTGCTGGTTGTGCTCCGATCTCTGCTGTGTCTGAGTGGATGAGGGTGGTAGTGAGGATGCTGCAGGTTGTGCTCCGATCTCTGCTGTGTCTGAGTGGATGAGGGTGGTAGTGAGGATGCTGCTGGTTGTGCTCCGATCTCTGCTGTGTCTGAGTGGATGAGGGTGGTAGTGAGGACGCTGCAGGTTGTGCTCCGATCTCTGCTGTGTCTAAGTGGATGAGGGTGGTAGTGAGGACGCTGCTGGTTGTGCTCCGATCTCTGCTGTGGATGAGGGTGGTAGTGAGGACGCTGCTGGTTGTGCTCCGATCTCTGCTGTCTCTGAGTGGATGAGGGTGGTAGTGAGGACGCTGCTGGTTGTGCTCCGATCTCTGCTGTGGATGAGGGTGGTAGTGAGGACGCTGCTGGTTGTGCTCCGATCTCTGCTATCTCTGAGTGGATGAGGGTGGTAGTGAGGACGCTGCAGGTTGTGCTCCGATCTCTGCTGTGTCTAAGTGGATGAGGGTGGTAGTGAGGACGCTGCTGGTTGTGCTCCGATCTCTGCTGTGGATGAGGGTGGTAGTGAGGACGCTGCTGGTTGTGCTCCGATCTCTGCTGTGGATGAGGGTGGTAGTGAGGACGCTGCTGGTTGTGCTCCGATCTCTGCTGTCTCTGAGTGGATGAGGGTGGTAGTGAGGATGCTGCTGGTTGTGCTCCGATCTCTGCTGTGTTTGAGTGGATGAGGGTGGTAGTGAGGATGCTGCTGGTTGTGCTCCGATCTCTGCTGTGGATGAGGGTGGTAGTGAGGATGCTGCTGGTTGTGCTCCGATCTCTGCTGTGTTTGAGTGGATGAGGGTGGTAGTGAGGATGCTGCTGGTTGTGCTCCGATCTCTGCTGTCTCTGAGTGGATGAGGGTGGTAGTGAGGATGCTGCTGGTTGCGCTCCGATCTCTGCTGTGTCTGAGTGGATGAGGGTGGTAGTGAGGACGCTGCTGGTTGTGCTCCGATCTCTGCTGTGTTTGAGTGGATGAGGGTGGTAGTGAGGATGCTGCTGGTTGTGCTCCGATCTCTGCTGTCTCTGAGTGGATGAGGGTGGTAGTGAGGACGCTGCTGGTTGTGCTCCGATCTCTGCTGTCTCTGAGTGGATGAGGGTGGTAGTGAGGATGCTGCTGGTTGTGCTCCGATCTCTGCTGTCTCTGAGTGGATGAGGGTGGTAGTGAGGACGCTGCTGGTTGTGCTCCGATCTCTGCTGTGTTTGAGTGGAAGAGGGTGGTAGTGAGGACGCTGCTGGTTGTGCTCCGATCTCTGCTGTGTCTGAGTGGATGAGGGTGGTAGTGAGGATGCTGCTGGTTGTGCTCCGATCTCTGCTGTGTCTGAGTGGATGAGGGTGGTAGTGAGGATGCTGCTGGTTGTGCTCCGATCTCTGCTGTGTCTGAGTGGATGAGGGTGGTAGTGAGGATGCTGCTGGTTGTGCTCCGATCTCTGCTGTCTGAGTGGATGAGGGTGGTAGTGAGGATGCTGCTGGTTGTGCTCCGATCTCTGCTGTCTGAGTGGATGAGGGTGGTAGTGAGGACGCTGCTGGTTGTGCTCCGATCTCTGCTGTGTCTGAGTGGATGAGGGTGGTAGTGAGGATGCTGCTGGTTGTGCTTAGATCTCTGCTGTGTCTGAGTGGATGAGGGTGGTAGTGAGGATGCTGCTGGTTGTGCTCCGATCTCTGCTGTCTGAGTGGATGAGGGTGGTAGTGAGGACGCTGCTGGTTGTGCTCCGATCTCTGCTGTGTCTGAGTGGATGAGGGTGGTAGTGAGGACGCTGCTGGTTGTGCTCCGATCTCTGCTGTCTCTGAGTGGATGAGGGTGGTAGTGAGGATGCTGCTGGTTGTGCTCCGATCTCTGCTGTGTCTGAGTGGATGAGGGTGGTAGTGAGGATGCTGCTGGTTGTGCTCCGATCTCTGCTGTGGATGAGGGTGGTAGTGAGGACGCTGCTGGTTGTGCTCCGATCTCTGCTGTGTCTGAGTGGATGAGGGTGGTAGTGAGGACGCTGCTGGTTGTGCTCCGATCTCTGCTGTGTCTGAGTGGATGAGTTTGGTAGTGAGGACGCTGCTGGTTGTGCTCCGATCTCTGCTGTCTCTGAGTGGATGAGGGTGGTAGTGAGGATGCTGCTGGTTGTGCTCCGATCTCTGCTGTGTCTGAGTGGATGAGGGAGGTAGTGAGGATGCTGCTGGTTGTGCTCCGATCTCTGCTGTGTCTGAGTGGATGAGGGTGGTAGTGAGGACGCTGCTGGTTGCGCTCTGATCTCTGCTGTCTCTGAGTGGATGAGGGTGGTAGTGAGGATGCTGCTGGTTGTGCTCCGATCTCTGCTGTGTCTGAGTGGATGAGGGTGGTAGTGAGGACGCTGCTGGTTGTGCTCCGATCTCTGCTGTCGCTGAGTGGATGAGGGTGGTAGTGAGGATGCTGCTGGTTGTGCTCCGATCTCTGCTGTGTCTGAGTGGATGAGGGTGGTAGTGAGGACGCTGCTGGTTGTGCTCCGATCTCTGCTGTGTCTGAGTGGATGAGGGTGGTAGTGAGGACGCTGCTGGTTGTGCTCCGATCTCTGCTGTCTCTGAGTGGATGAGGGTGGTAGGGAGGACGCTGCTGGTTGTGCTCCGATCTCTGCTGTCTCTGAGTGGATGAGGGTGGTAGTGAGGACGCTGCTGGTTGTGCTCCGATCTCTGCTGTCTCTGAGTGGATGAGGGTGGTAGTGAGGATGCTGCTGGTTGTGCTCCGATCTCTGCTGTCTCTGAGTGGATGAGGGTGGTAGTGAGGACGCTGCTGGTTGTGCTCCGATCTCTGCTGTGTCTGAGTGGATGAGGGTGGTAGTGAGGACGCTGCTGGTTGTGCTCCGATCTCTGCTGTCTCTGAGCGGATGAGGGTGGTAGTGAGGATGCTGCTGGTTGTGCTCCGATCTCTGCTGTCTCTGAGCGGATGAGGGTGGTAGTGAGGACGCTGCAGGTTGTGCTCCGATCTCTGCTGTCTCTGAGTGGATGAGGGTGGTAGTGAGGATGCTGCTGGTTGTGCTCCGATCTCTGCTGTCTCTGAGTGGATGGGGGTGGTAGTGAGGACGCTGCTGGTTGTGCTCCGATCTCTGCTGTCTCTGAGTGGATGAGGGTGGTAGTGAGGATGCTGCTGGTTGTGCTCCGATCTCTGCTGTGTCTGAGTGGATGAGGGTGGTAGTGAGGACGCTGCTGGTTGTGCTCCGATCTCTGCTGTCTCTGAGTGGATGAGGGTGGTAGTGAGGACGCTGCTGGTTGTGCTCCGATCTCTGCTGTGTCTGAGTGGATGAGGGTGGTAGTGAGGATGCTGCTGGTTGCGCTCCGATCTCTGCTGTCTCTGAGTGGATGAAGGTGGTAGTGAGGACGCTGCTGGTTGTGCTCCGATGTCTGAGTGGATGAGGGTGGTAGTGAGGACGCTGCAGGTTGTGCTCCGATCTCTGCTGTGTCTGAGTGGATGAGGGTGGTAGTGAGGACGCTGCTGGTTGTGCTCCGATCTCTGCTGTCTCTGAGTGGATGAGGGTGGTAGTGAGGACGCTGCTGGTTGTGCTCCGATCTCTGCTGTCTCTGAGTGGATGAGGGTGGTAGTGAGGATGCTGCTGGTTGTGCTCCGATCTCTGCTGTCTGAGTGGATGAGGGTGGTAGTGAGGATGCTGCTGGTTGTGCTCCGATCTCTGCTGTCTCTGAGTGGATGAAGGTGGTAGTGAGGATGCTGCTGGTTGTGCTCCGATGTCTGAGTGGATGAGGGTGGTAGTGAGGACGCTGCAGGTTGTGCTCCGATCTCTGCTGTCTCTGAGTGGATGAGGGTGGTAGTGAGGACGCTGCTGGTTGTGCTCCGATCTCTGCTGTCTCTGAGTGGATGAGGGTGGTAGTGAGGACGCTGCTGGTTGTGCTCCGATCTCTGCTGTCTCTGAGTGGATGAGGGTGGTAGTGAGGATGCTGCTGGTTGTGCTCCGATCTCTGCTGTCTGAGTGGATGAGGGTGGTAGTGAGGATGCTGCTGGTTGTGCTCCGATCTCTGCTGTCTCTGAGTGGATGAAGGTGGTAGTGAGGATGCTGCTGGTTGTGCTCCGATCTCTGCTGTCTCTGAGTGGATGAGGGTGGTAGTGAGGATGCTGCTGGTTGTGCTCCGATCTCTGCTGTCTCTGAGTGGATGGGGGTGGTAGTGAGGACGCTGCTGGTTGTGCTCCGATCTCTGCTGTCTCTGAGTGGATGAGGGTGGTAGTGAGGATGCTGCTGGTTGTGCTCCGATCTCTGCTGTGTCTGAGTGGATGAGGGTGGTAGTGAGGACGCTGCTGGTTGTGCTCCGATCTCTGCTGTCTCTGAGTGGATGAGGGTGGTAGTGAGGACGCTGCTGGTTGTGCTCCGATCTCTGCTGTGTCTGAGTGGATGAGGGTGGTAGTGAGGATGCTGCTGGTTGCGCTCCGATCTCTGCTGTCTCTGAGTGGATGAAGGTGGTAGTGAGGACGCTGCTGGTTGTGCTCCGATGTCTGAGTGGATGAGGGTGGTAGTGAGGACGCTGCAGGTTGTGCTCCGATCTCTGCTGTGTCTGAGTGGATGAGGGTGGTAGTGAGGACGCTGCTGGTTGTGCTCCGATCTCTGCTGTCTCTGAGTGGATGAGGGTGGTAGTGAGGACGCTGCAGGTTGTGCTCCGATCTCTGCTGTCTGAGTGGATGAGGGTGGTAGTGAGGATGCTGCTGGTTGTGCTCCGATCTCTGCTGTCTCTGAGTGGATGAAGGTGGTAGTGAGGATGCTGCTGGTTGTGCTCCGATGTCTGAGTGGATGGGGGTGGTAGTGAGGATGCTGCTGGTTGTGCTCCGATCTCTGCTGTGAGTGGATGAGGGTGGTAGTGAGGATGCTGCTGTTTGTGCTCCGATCTCTGCTGTGTCTGAGTGGATGAGGGTGGTAGTGAGGATGCTGCTGGTTGTGCTCCGATCTCTGCTGTCTCTGAGTGGATGAGGGTGGTAGTGAGGACGCTGCTGGTTGTGCTCCGATCTCTGCTGTCTCTGAGTGGATGAGGGTGGTAGTGAGGATGCTGCTGGTTGTGCTCCGATCTCTGCTGTCTCTGAGTGGATGAGGGTGGTAGTGAGGACGCTGCTGGTTGTGCTCCGATCTCTGCTGTGTTTGAGTGGAAGAGGGTGGTAGTGAGGATGCTGCTGGTTGTGCTCCGATCTCTGCTGTGTCTGAGTGGATGAGGGTGGTAGTGAGGATGCTGCTGGTTGTGCTCCGATCTCTGCTGTGTCTGAGTGGATGAGGGTGGTAGTGAGGATGCTGCTGGTTGTGCTCCGATCTCTGCTGTCTGAGTGGATGAGGGTGGTAGTGAGGATGCTGCTGGTTGTGCTTAGATCTCTGCTGTCTCTGAGTGGATGAGGGTGGTAGTGAGGATGCTGCTGGTTGTGCTTAGATCTCTGCTGTGTCTGAGTGGATGAGGGTGGTAGTGAGGACGCTGCTGGTTGTGCTCCGATCTCTGCTGTGTCTGAGTGGATGAGGGTGGTAGTGAGGACGCTGCTGGTTGTGCTCCGATCTCTGCTGTCTGAGTGGATGAGGGTGGTAGTGAGGACGCTGCTGGTTGTGCTCCGATCTCTGCTGTGTCTGAGTGGATGAGGGTGGTAGTGAGGACGCTGCTGGTTGTGCTCCGATCTCTGCTGTCTCTGAGTGGATGAGGGTGGTAGTGAGGATGCTGCTGGTTGTGCTCCGATCTCTGCTGTGTCTGAGTGGATGAGGGTGGTAGTGAGGATGCTGCTGGTTGTGCTCCGATCTCTGCTGTGGATGAGGGTGGTAGTGAGGACGCTGCTGGTTGTGCTCCGATCTCTGCTGTGTCTGAGTGGATGAGGGTGGTAGTGAGGACGCTGCTGGTTGTGCTCCGATCTCTGCTGTGTCTGAGTGGATGAGTTTGGTAGTGAGGACGCTGCTGGTTGTGCTCCGATCTCTGCTGTGTCTGAGTGGATGAGGGTGGTAGTGAGGATGCTGCTGGTTGTGCTCCGATCTCTGCTGTGTCTGAGTGGATGAGGGTGGTAGTGAGGACGCTGCTGGTTGTGCTCCGATCTCTGCTGTGTCTGAGTGGATGAGGGTGGTAGTGAGGACGCTGCTGGTTGTGCTCCGATCTCTGCTGTGTCTGAGTGGATGAGGGTGGTAGTGAGGACGCTGCTGGTTGTGCTCCGATCTCTGCTGTCTCTGAGTGGATGAGGGTGGTAGTGAGGACGCTGCTGGTTGTGCTCCGATCTCTGCTGTCTCTGAGTGGATGAGGGTGGTAGTGAGGACGCTGCTGGTTGTGCTCCGATCTCTGCTGTCTCTGAGTGGATGAGGGTGGTAGTGAGGATGCTGCTGGTTGTGCTCCGATCTCTGCTGTCTCTGAGTGGATGAGGGTGGTAGTGAGGACGCTGCTGGTTGTGCTCCGATCTCTGCTGTGTCTGAGTGGATGAGGGTGGTAGTGAGGACGCTGCTGGTTGTGCTCCGATCTCTGCTGTCTCTGAGTGGATGAGGGTGGTAGTGAGGACGCTGCTGGTTGTGCTCCGATCTCTGCTGTCTCTGAGCGGATGAGGGTGGTAGTGAGGATGCTGCTGGTTGTGCTCCGATCTCTGCTGTGTCTGAGTGGATGAGGGTGGTAGTGAGGACGCTGCAGGTTGTGCTCCGATCTCTGCTGTCTCTGAGTGGATGAGGGTGGTAGTGAGGATGCTGCTGGTTGTGCTCCGATCTCTGCTGTCTCTGAGTGGATGGGGGTGGTAGTGAGGACGCTGCTGGTTGTACTCCGATCTCTGCTGTCTCTGAGTGGATGAGGGTGGTAGTGAGGATGCTGCTGGTTGTGCTCCGATCTCTGCTGTGTCTGAGTGGATGAGGGTGGTAGTGAGGACGCTGCTGGTTGTGCTCCGATCTCTGCTGTCTCTGAGTGGATGAGGGTGGTAGTGAGGACGCTGCTGGTTGTGCTCCGATCTCTGCTGTCTCTGAGTGGATGAGGGTGGTAGTGAGGATGCTGCTGGTTGTGCTCCGATCTCTGCTGTGTCTGAGTGGATGAGGGTGGTAGTGAGGACGCTGCTGGTTGTGCTCCGATCTCTGCTGTGGATGAGTGGATGAGGGTGGTAGTGAGGACGTTGCAGGTTGTGCTCCGATCTCTGCTGTGTCTGAGTGGATGAGGGTGGTAGTGAGGACGCTGCTGGTTGTGCTCCGATCTCTGCTGTGTCTGAGTGGATGAGGGTGGTAGTGAGGACGCTGCTGGTTGTGCTCCGATCTCTGCTGTGTCTGAGTGGATGAGTTTGGTAGTGAGGACGCTGCTGGTTGTGCTCCGATCTCTGCTGTCTCTGAGTGGATGAGGGTGGTAGTGAGGATGCTGCTGGTTGTGCTCCGATCTCTGCTGTGTCTGAGTGGATGAGGGTGGTAGTGAGGACGCTGCTGGTTGCGCTCTGATTTCTGCTGTCTCTGAGTGGATGAGGGTGGTAGTGAGGATGCTGCTGGTTGTGCTCCGATCTCTGCTGTGTCTGAGTGGATGAGGGTGGTAGTGAGGACGCTGCTGGTTGTGCTCCGATCTCTGCTGTCGCTGAGTGGATGAGGGTGGTAGTGAGGATGCTGCTGGTTGTGCTCCGATCTCTGCTGTGTCTGAGTGGATGAGGGTGGTAGTGAGGACGCTGCTGGTTGTGCTCCGATCTCTGCTGTGTCTGAGTGGATGAGGGTGGTAGTGAGGACGCTGCTGGTTGTGCTCCGATCTCTGCTGTCTCTGAGTGGATGAGGGTGGTAGTGAGGACGCTGCTGGTTGTGCTCCGATCTCTGCTGTCTCTGAGTGGATGAGGGTGGTAGTGAGGACGCTGCTGGTTGTGCTCCGATCTCTGCTGTCTCTGAGTGGATGAGGGTGGTAGTGAGGATGCTGCTGGTTGTGCTCCGATCTCTGCTGTCTCTGAGTGGATGAGGGTGGTAGTGAGGACGCTGCTGGTTGTGCTCCGATCTCTGCTGTGTCTGAGTGGATGAGGGTGGTAGTGAGGACGCTGCTGGTTGTGCTCCGATCTCTGCTGTCTCTGAGTGGATGAGGGTGGTAGTGAGGACGCTGCTGGTTGTGCTCCGATCTCTGCTGTCTCTGAGCGGATGAGGGTGGTAGTGAGGATGCTGCTGGTTGTGCTCCGATCTCTGCTGTGTCTGAGTGGATGAGGGTGGTAGTGAGGACGCTGCAGGTTGTGCTCCGATCTCTGCTGTCTCTGAGTGGATGAGGGTGGTAGTGAGGATGCTGCTGGTTGTGCTCCGATCTCTGCTGTCTCTGAGTGGATGGGGGTGGTAGTGAGGACGCTGCTGGTTGTGCTCCGATCTCTGCTGTCTCTGAGTGGATGAGGGTGGTAGTGAGGATGCTGCTGGTTGTGCTCCGATCTCTGCTGTGTCTGAGTGGATGAGGGTGGTAGTGAGGACGCTGCTGGTTGTGCTCCGATCTCTGCTGTCTCTGAGTGGATGAGGGTGGTAGTGAGGACGCTGCTGGTTGTGCTCCGATCTCTGCTGTGTCTGAGTGGATGAGGGTGGTAGTGAGGATGCTGCTGGTTGCGCTCCGATCTCTGCTGTCTCTGAGTGGATGAAGGTGGTAGTGAGGACGCTGCTGGTTGTGCTCCGATGTCTGAGTGGATGAGGGTGGTAGTGAGGACGCTGCAGGTTGTGCTCCGATCTCTGCTGTGTCTGAGTGGATGAGGGTGGTAGTGAGGACGCTGCTGGTTGTGCTCCGATCTCTGCTGTCTCTGAGTGGATGAGGGTGGTAGTGAGGACGTTGCTGTTTGTGCTCCGATCTCTGCTGTGTCTGAGTGGATGAGGGTGGTAGTGAGGACGCTGCTGGTTGTGCTCCGATCTCTGCTGTCTCTGAGTGGATGAGGGTGGTAGTGAGGACGCTGCAGGTTGTGCTCCGATCTCTGCTGTGTCTGAGTGGATGAGGGTGGTAGTGAGGACGCTGCTGGTTGTGCTCCGATCTCTGCTGTCTCTGAGTGGATGAGGGTGGTAGTGAGGACGCTGCTGGTTGTGCTCCGATCTCTGCTGTCTCTGAGTGGATGAGGGTGGTAGTGAGGATGCTGCTGGTTGTGCTCCGATCTCTGCTGTCTGAGTGGATGAGGGTGGTAGTGAGGATGCTGCTGGTTGTGCTCCGATCTCTGCTGTCTCTGAGTGGATGAAGGTGGTAGTGAGGATGCTGCTGGTTGTGCTCCGATGTCTGAGTGGATGAGGGTGGTAGTGAGGACGCTGCAGGTTGTGCTCCGATCTCTGCTGTGAGTGGATGAGGGTGGTAGTGAGGATGCTGCTGTTTGTGCTCCGATCTCTGCTGTGTCTGAGTGGATGAGGGTGGTAGTGAGGATGCTGCTGGTTGTGCTCTGATCTCTGCTGTCTCTGAGTGGATGAGGGTGGTAGTGAGGATGCTGCTGGTTGTGCGCCGATCTCTGCTGTGTCTGAGTGGATGAGGGTGGTAGTGAGGACGCTGCTGGTTGTGCTCCGATCTCTGCTGTGAGTGGATGAGGGTGGTAGTGAGGACGCTGCTGGTTGTGCTCCGATCTCTGCTGTGGATGAGGGTGGTAGTGAGGATGCTGCTGGTTGTGCTCCGATCTCTGCTGTCTCTGAGTGGATGAGGGTGGTAGTGAGGACGCTGCAGGTTGTGCTCCGATCTCTGCTGTGTCTGAGTGGATGAGGGTGGTAGTGAGGACGCTGCTGGTTGTGCTCCGATCTCTGCTGTCTCTGAGTGGATGAGGGTGGTAGTGAGGACGCTGCTGGTTGTGCTCCGATCTCTGCTGTCTCTGAGTGGATGAGGGTGGTAGTGAGGACGCTGCTGGTTTTGCTCCGATCTCTGCTGTGTCTGAGTGGATGAGGGTGGTAGTGAGGATGCTGCTGGTTGTGCTCCGATCTCTGCTGTAAGAGGATGAGGGTGGTAGTGAGGACGCTGCTGGTTGTGCTCTGATCTCTGCTGTGTCTGAGTGGATGAGGGTGGTAGTGAGGACGCTGCTGGTTGTGCTCCGATCTCTGCTGTCTCTGAGTGGATGAGGGTGGTAGTGAGGATGCTGCTGGTTGTGCTCCGATCTCTGCTGTGTCTGAGTGGATGAGGGTGGTAGTGAGGATGCTGCTGGTTGTGCTCCGATCTCTGCTGTGTCTGAGTGGATGAGGGTGGTAGTGAGGATGCTGCTGGTTGTGCTCCGATCTCTGCTGTGAGAGGATGAGGGTGGTAGTGAGGACGCTGCTGGTTGTGCTCTGATCTCTGCTGTGTCTGAGTGGATGAGGGTGGTAGTGACAACGCTGCTGGTTGTGCTCCGATCTCTGCTGTGGATGAGGGTGGTAGTGAGGACGCTGCTGGTTGTGCTCTGATCTCTGCTGTGTCTGAGTGGATGAGGGTGGTAGTGAGGACGCTGCTGGTTGTGCTCCGATCTCTGCTGTCTCTGAGTGGATGAGGGTGGTAGTGAGGATGCTGCTGGTTGTGCTCCGATCTCTGCTGTGTCTGAGTGGATGAGGGTGGTAGTGAGGACGCTGCTGGTTTTGCTCCGATCTCTTCTGTGTCTGAGTGGATGAGGGTGGTAGTGAGGACGCTGCTGGTTGTGCTCCGATCTCTGCTGTGTCTGAGTGGATGAGGGTGGTAGTGAGGATGCTGCTGGTTTTGCTCCGATCTCTGCTGTGTCTGAGTGGATGAGGGTGGTAGTGAGGATGCTGCTGGTTGTGCTCCGATCTCTGCTGTCTCTGAGTGGATGAGGGTGGTAGTGAGGACGCTGCTGGTTGTGCTCCGATCTCTGCTGTCTGAGTGGATGAGGGTGGTAGTGAGGACCGCTGCTGGTTGTGCTCCGATCTCTGCTGTCTCTGAGTGGATGAGGGTGGTAGTGAGGACGCTGCTGGTTGTGCTCCGATCTCTGCTGTCTCTGAGTGGATGAGGGTGGTAGTGAGGACGCTGCTGGTTGTGCTCCGATTTCTGCTGTGGATGAGGGTGGTAGTGAGGACGCTGCTGGTTGTGCTCCGATCTCTGCTGTGGATGAGGGTGGTAGTGAGGACGCTGCTGGTTGTGCTCCGATCTCTGCTGTCTCTGAGTGGATGAGGGTGGTAGTGAGGACGCTGCTGGTTGTGCTCCGATCTCTGCTGTGGATGAGGGTGGTAGTGAGGACGCTGCTGGTTGTGCTCCGATCTCTGCTGTGGATGAGGGTGGTAGTGAGGACGCTGCTGGTTGTGCTCCGATCTCTGCTGTGAGCGGATGGGGGTGGTAGTGAGGATGCTGCTGGTTGTGCTCCGATCTCTGCTGTGAGCGGATGAGGGTGGTAGTGAGGACGCTGCTGGTTGTGCTCCGATCTCTGCTGTGTCTGAGTGGATGAGGGTGGTAGTGAGGACGCTGCTGGTTGTGCTCCGATCTCTGCTGTGTCTGAGTGGATGAGGGTGGTAGTGAGGATGCTGCTGGTTGTGCTGCGATCTCTGCTGTGTCTGAGTGGATGAGGGTGGTAGTGAGGACGCTGCTGGTTGTGCTCCGATCTCTGCTGTCTCTGAGTGGATGAGGGTGGTAGTGAGGATGCTGCTGGTTGTGCTGCGATCTCTGCTGTGTCTGAGTGGATGAGGGTGGTAGTGAGGACGCTGCTGGTTGTGCTCCGATCTCTGCTGTCTCTGAGTGGATGAGGGTGGTAGTGAGGATGCTGCTGGTTGTGCTGCGATCTCTGCTGTGTCTGAGTGGATGAGGGTGGTAGTGAGGACGCTGCTGGTTGTGCTCCGATCTCTGCTGTCTCTGAGTGGATGAGGGTGGTAGTGAGGATGCTGCTGGTTGTGCTCCGATCTCTGCTGTCTCTGAGTGGATGAGGGTGGTAGTGAGGACGCTGCTGGTTGTGCTCCGATCTCTGCTGTCTCTGAGTGGATGAGGGTGGTAGTGAGGATGCTGCTGGTTGTGCTCCGATCTCTGCTGTGTCTGAGTGGATGAGGGTGGTAGTGAGGACGCTGCTGGTTGTGCTCCGATCTCTGCTGTCTCTGAGTGGATGAGGGTGGTAGTGAGGATGCTGCTGGTTGTGCTCCGATCTCTGCTGTGTCTGAGTGGATGAGGGTGGTAGTGAGGACGCTGCTGGTTGTGCTCCGATCTCTGCTGTCTGAGTGGATGAGGGTGGTAGTGAGGATGCTGCTGGTTGTGCTCCGATGTCTGAGTGGATGAGGGTGGTAGTGAGGACGCTGCTGGTTGTGCTCCGATCTCTGCTGTGTCTGAGTGGATGAGGGTGGTAGTGAGGACGCTGCTGGTTGTGCTTCGATCTCTGCTGTTTCTGAGTGGATGAGGGTGGTAGTGAGGACGCTGCTGGTTGTGCTCCGATCTCTGCTGTGGATGAGGGTGGTAGTGAGGACGCTGCTGGTTGTGCTCCGATCTCTGCTGTCTCTGAGTGGATAAGGGTGGTAGTGAGGACGCTGCTGGTTGTGCTCCGATCTCTGCTGTGTCTGAGTGGATGAGGTTGGTAGTGAGGACGCTGCTGGTTGTGCTCCGATCTCTGCTGTGTCTGAGTGGATGAGGGTGGTAGTGAGGACGCTGCTGGTTGTGCTCCGATCTCTGCTGTCTGAGTGGATGAGGGTGGTAGTGAGGATGCTGCTGGTTGTGCTCCGATCTCTGCTGTCTCTGAGTGGATGAGGGTGGTAGTGAGGACGCTGCTGGTTGTGCTCCGATCTCTGCTGTGTCTAAGTGGATGAGGGTGGTAGTGAGGACGCTGCTGGTTGTGCTCCGATCTCTGCTGTGGATGAGTGTGGTAGTGAGGACGCTGCTGGTTGTGCTCCGATCTCTGCTGTGTCTGAGTGGATGAGGGTGGTAGTGAGGACGCTGCTGGTTGTGCTCCGATCTCTGCTGTGGATGAGGGTGGTAGTGAGGACGCTGCTGGTTGTGCTCCGATCTCTGCTGTGGATAAGGGTGGTAGTGAGGAAGCTGCTGGTTGTGCTCCGATCTCTGCTGTGTCTGAGTGGATGAGGGTGGTAGTGAGGACGCTGCTGGTTTTGCTCCGATCTCTGCTGTGTCTGAGTGGATGAGGGTGGTAGTGAGGATGCTGCTGGTTGTGCTCCGATCTCTGCTGTTTCTGAGTGGATGAGGGTGGTAGTGAGGACGCTGCTGGTTGTGCTCCGATCTCTGCTGTGTCTGAGTGGATGAGGGTGGTAGTGAGGATGCTGCTGGTTGTGCTCCGATCTCTGCTGTGTCTGAGTGGATGAGGGTGGTAGTGAGGACGCTGCTGGTTGTGCTCCGATCTCTGCTGTTTCTGAGTGGATGAGGGTGGTAGTGAGGACGCTGCTGGTTGTGCTCCGATCTCTGCTGTGTGTGAGTGGATGAGGTTGGTAGTGAGGACGCTGCTGGTTGTGCTCCGATCTCTGCTGTCTCTGAGTGGATGAGGGTGGTAGTGAGGATGCTGCTGGTTGTGCTCCGATCTCTGCTGTATCTGAGTGGATGAGGGTGGTAGTGAGGACGCTGCTGGTTGTGCTCCGATCTCTGCTGTCTCTGAGTGGATGAGGGTGGTAGTGAGGACGCTGCTGGTTGTGCTCCGATCTCTGCTGTGGATGAGGGTGGTAGTGAGGACGCTGCTGGTTGTGCTCCGATCTCTGCTGTCTCTGAGTGGATGAGGGTGGTATTGAGGATGCTGCTGGTTGTGCTCCGATCTCTGCTGTGTCTGAGTGGATGAGGGTGGTAGTGAGGACGCTGCTGGTTGCGCTCCGATCTCTGCTGTCTCTGAGTGGATGAGGGTGGTAGTGAGGACGCTGCTGGTTGTGCTCCGATCTCTGCTGTGTCTGAGTGGATGAGGGTGGTAGTGAGGACGCTGCTGGTTGTGCTCCGATCTCTGCTGTCTCTGAGTGGATGAGGGTGGTAGTGAGGATGCTGCTGGTTGTGCTCCAATCTCTGCTGTCTCTGAGTGGATGAGGGTGGTAGTGAGGACGCTGCTGGTTGTGCTCCGATCTCTGCTGTCTGAGTGGATGAGGGTGGTAGTGAGGATGCTGCTGGTTGTGCTCCGATCTCTGCTGTGTCTGAGTGGATGAGGGTGGTAGTGAGGATGCTGCTGGTTGTGCTCCGATCTCTGCTGTCTGAGTGGATGAGGGTGGTAGTGAGGACGCTGCTGGTTGTGCTCCGATCTCTGCTGTGTCTGAGTGGATGAGGGTGGTAGTGAGGACGCTGCTGGTTGTGCTCCGATCTCTGCTGTGTCTGAGTGGATGAGGGTGGTAGTGAGGACGCTGCTGGTTGTGCTCCGATCTCTGCTGTGTCTGAGTGGATGAGGGAGGTAGTGAGGATGCTGCTGGTTGTGCTCCGATCTCTGCTGTCTCTGAGTGGATGAGGGTGGTAGTGAGGACGCTGCTGGTTGTGCTCCGATCTCTGCTGTGTCTGAGTGGATGAGGGTGGTAGTGAGGACGCTGCTGGTTGTGCTCCGATCTCTGCTGTCTCTGAGTGGATGGGGGTGGTAGTGAGGACGCTGCTGGTTGTGCTCCGATCTCTGCTGTCTCTGAGTGGATGAGGGTGGTAGTGAGGACGCTGCTGGTTGTGCTCCGATCTCTGCTGTGTCTGAGTGGATGAGGGTGGTAGTGAGGACGCTGCTGGTTGTGCTCCGATCTCTGCTGTCTCTGAGTGGATGAGGGTGGTAGTGAGGACGCTGCTGGTTGTGCTCCGATCTCTGCTGTCTCTGAGTGGATGAGGGTGGTAGTGAGGACGCTGCTGGTTGTGCTCCGATGTCTGAGTGGATGAGGGTGGTAGTGAGGACGCTGCAGGTTGTGCTCCGATCTCTGCTGTGTCTGAGTGGATGGGGGTGGTAGTGAGGACGCTGCTGGTTGTGCTCCGATCTCTGCTGTCTCTGAGTGGATGGGGGTGGTAGTGAGGATGCTGCTGGTTGTGCTCCGATCTCTGCTGTGTCTGAGTGGATGAGGGTGGTAGTGAGGATGCTGCTGGTTGTGCTCCGATCTCTGCTGTGTCTGAGTGGATGAGGGTGGTAGTGAGGACGCTGCTGGTTGTGCTCCGATGTCTGAGTGGATGAGGGTGGTAGTGAGGACGCTGCAGGTTGTGCTCCGATCTCTGCTGTGTCTGAGTGGATGAGGGTGGTAGTGAGGACGCTGCTGGTTGTGCTCCGATGTCTGAGTGGATGAGGGTGGTAGTGAGGACGCTGCTGGTTGTGCTCCGATCTCTGCTGTGTCTGAGTGGATGAGGGTGGTAGTGAGGACGCTGCTGGTTGTGCTCCGATCTCTGCTGTCTCTGAGTGGATGAGGGTGGTAGTGAGGACGCTGCTGGTTGTGCTCCGATCTCTGCTGTGTCTGAGTGGATGAGGGTGGTAGTGAGGACGCTGCTGGTTGTGCTCCGATCTCTGCTGTGTCTGAGTGGATGAGGGTGGTAGTGAGGACGCTGCTGGTTGTGCTCCGATCTCTGCTGTGTCTGAGTGGATGAGGGTGGTAGTGAGGATGCTGCTGGTTGTGCTCCGATCTCTGCTGTCTGAGTGGATGAGGGTGGTAGTGAGGATGCTGCTGGTTGTGCTCCGATCTCTGCTGTGTCTGAGTGGATGAGGGAGGTAGTGAGGACGCTGCTGATTGTGCTCCGATGTCTGAGTGGATGAGGGTGGTAGTGAGGATGCTGCTGGTTGTGCTCCGATCTCTGCTGTGAGAGGATGAGGGTGGTAGTGAGGACGCTGCTGGTTTTGCTCCGATCTCTGCTGTGTCTGAGTGGATGAGGGTGGTAGTGAGGATGCTGCTGGTTGTGCTCCGATCTCTGCTGTGTCTGAGTGGATGAGGGAGGTAGTGAGGATGCTGCTGGTTGTGCTCCGATCTCTGCTGTCCCTGAGTGGATGAGGGTGGTAGTGAGGACGCTGCTGGTTGCGCTCCGATCTCTGCTGTCTCTGAGTGGATGAGGGTGGTAGTGAGGATGCTGCTGGTTGTGCTCCGATCTCTGCTGTCTGAGTGGATGAGGGAGGTAGTGAGGATGCTGCTGGTTGTGCTCCGATCTCTGCTGTCTCTGAGTGGATGAGGGTGGTAGTGAGGATGCTGCTGGTTGTGCTCCGATCTCTGCTGTCTGAGTGGATGAGGGAGGTAGTGAGGACGCTGCTGGTTGCGCTCCGATCTCTGCTGTCTCTGAGTGGATGAGGGTGGTAGTGAGGATGCTGCTGGTTGTGCTCCGATCTCTGCTGTCTGAGTGGATGAGGGAGGTAGTGAGGATGCTGCTGGTTGTGCTCCGATCTCTGCTGTCTGAGTGGATGAGGGTGGTAGTGAGGATGCTGCTGGTTGTGCTCCGATCTCTGCTGTGTCTGAGTGGATGAGGGTGGTAGTGAGGATGCTGCTGGTTGTGCTCCGATCTCTGCTGTGTCTGAGTGGATGAGGGTGGTAGTGAGGACGCTGCAGGTTGTGCTCCGATCTCTACTGTGTCTGAGTGGATGAGGGTGGTAGTGAGGACGCTGCTGGTTGTGCTCCGATCTCTGCTGTCTCTGAGTGGATGAGGGTGGTAGTGAGGACGCTGCTGGTTTTGCTCCGATCTCTGCTGTGTCTGAGTGGATGAGGGTGGTAGTGAGGATGCTGCTGGTTGTGCTCCGATCTCTGCTGTGAGAGGATGAGGGTGGTAGTGAGGACGCTGCTGGTTGTGCTCTGATCTCTGCTGTGTCTGAGTGGATGAGGGTGGTAGTGAGGACGCTGCTGGTTGTGCTCCGATCTCTGCTGTCTGAGTGGATGAGGGTGGTAGTGAGGATGCTGCTGGTTGTGCTCCGATCTCTGCTGTCTGAGTGGATGAGGGTGGTAGTGAGGATGCTGCTGGTTGTCCTCCGATCTCTGCTGTCTCTGAGTGGATGAGGGTGGTAGTGAGGACGCTGCTGGTTGTGCTCCGATCTCTGCTGTCTCTGAGTGGATGAGGGTGGTAGTGAGGATGCTGCTGGTTGTGCTCCGATCTCTGCTGTGTCTGAGTGGATGAGGGTGGTAGTGAGGACGCTGCTGGTTGTGCTCCGATCTCTGCTGTCTGAGTGGATGAGGGTGGTAGTGAGGATGCTGCTGGTTGTCCTCCGATCTCTGCTGTCTCTGAGTGGATGAGGGTGGTAGTGAGGACGCTGCTGGTTGTGCTCCGATCTCTGCTGTCTCTGAGTGGATGAGGGTGGTAGTGAGGATGCTGCTGGTTGTGCTCCGATCTCTGCTGTGTCTGAGTGGATGAGGGTGGTAGTGAGGACGCTGCTGGTTGTGCTCCGATCTCTGCTGTGTCTGAGCGGATGAGGGTGGTAGTGAGGATGCTGCTGGTTTTGCTCCGATCTCTTCTGTGTCTGAGTGGATGAGGGTGGTAGTGAGGACGCTGCTGGTTGTGCTCCGATCTCTGCTGTCTCTGAGTGGATGAGGGTGGTAGTGAGGATGCTGCTGGTTTTGCTCCGATCTCTGCTGTGTCTGAGTGGATGAGGGTGGTAGTGAGGATGCTGCTGGTTGTGCTCCGATCTCTGCTGTGAGAGGATGAGGGTGGTAGTGAGGATGCTGCTGGTTGTGCTCCGATGTCTGCTGTGTCTGAGTGGATGAGGGTGGTAGTGAGGACGCTGCAGGTTGTGCTCCGATCTCTGCTGTCTCTGAGTGGATGAGGGTGGTAGTGAGGACGCTGCTGGTTGTGCTCCGATCTCTGCTGTGTCTGAGTGGATGAGGGTGGTAGTGAGGATGCTGCTGGTTGTGCTCCGATCTCTGCTGTCTCTGAGTGGATGAGGGTGGTAGTGAGGACGCTGCTGGTTGTGCTCCGATCTCTGCTGTCTCTGAGTGGATGAGGGTGGTAGTGAGGACGCTGCTGGTTGTGCTCCGATCTCTGCTGTCTCTGAGTGGATGAGGGTGGTAGTGAGGACGCTGCTGGTTGTGCTCCGATCTCTGCTGTTGATGAGGGTGGTAGTGAGGACGCTGCTGGTTGTGCTCCGATCTCTGCTGTGGATGAGGGTGGTAGTGAGGACGCTGCTGGTTGTGCTCCGATCTCTGCTGTCTCTGAGTGGATGAGGGTGGTAGTGAGGACGCTGCTGGTTGTGCTCCGATCTCTGCTGTGGATGAGGGTGGTAGTGAGGACGCTGCTGGTTGTGCTCCGATCTCTGCTGTGAGCGGATGGGGGTGGTAGTGAGGATGCTGCTGGTTGTGCTCCGATCTCTGCTGTGAGCGGATGAGGGTGGTAGTGAGGACGCTGCTGGTTGTGCTCCGATCTCTGCTGTGTCTGAGTGGATGAGGGTGGTAGTGAGGACGCTGCTGGTTGTGCTCCGATCTCTGCTGTGTCTGAGTGGATGAGGGTGGTAGTGAGGACGCTGCTGGTTGTGCTCCGATCTCTGCTGTCTCTGAGTGGATGAGGGTGGTAGTGAGGACGCTGCTGGTTGTGCTCCGATCTCTGCTGTGTCTGAGTGGATGAGGGAGGTAGTGAGGATGCTGCTGGTTGTGCTCCGATCTCTGCTGTCTCTGAGTGGATGAGGGTGGTAGTGAGGACGCTGCTGGTTGTGCTCCGATCTCTGCTGTCTCTGAGTGGATGAGGGTGGTAGTGAGGATGCTGCTGGTTGTGCTCCGATCTCTGCTGTGTCTGAGTGGATGAGGGTGGTAGTGAGGATGCTGCTGGTTGTGCTCCGATCTCTGCTGTCTGAGTGGATGAGGGAGGTAGTGAGGATGCTGCTGGTTGTGCTCCGATCTCTGCTGTCTCTGAGTGGATGAGGGTGGTAGTGAGGATGCTGCTGGTTGTGCTCCGATGTCTGAGTGGATGAGGGTGGTAGTGAGGACGCTGCAGGTTGTGCTCCGATGTCTGAGTGGATGAGGGTGGTAGTGAGGACGCTGCTGGTTGTGCTCCGATGTCTGAGTGGATGAGGGTGGTAGTGAGGACGCTGCAGGTTGTGCTCCGATCTCTGCTGTGTCTGAGTGGATGAGGGTGGTAGTGAGGACGCTGCAGGTTGTGCTCCGATCTCTACTGTGTCTGAGTGGATGAGGGTGGTAGTGAGGACGCTGCTGGTTGTGCTCCGATCTCTGCTGTGGATGAGGGTGGTAGTGAGGACGCTGCTGGTTGTGCTCCGATCTCTGCTGTCTCTGAGTGGATGAGGGTGGTAGTGAGGACGCTGCTGGTTTTGCTCCGATCTCTGCTGTGTCTGAGTGGATGAGGGTGGTAGTGAGGATGCTGCTGGTTGTGCTCCGATCTCTGCTGTGTCTGAGTGGATGAGGGTGGTAGTGAGGATGCTGCTGGTTGTGCTCCGATCTCTGCTGTGTCTGAGTAGATGAGGGTGGTAGTGAGGACGCTGCTGGTTGTGCTCCGATCTCTGCTGTGTCTGAGTAGATGAGGGTGGTAGTGAGGATGCTGCTGGTTGTGCTCCGATCTCTGCTGTGTCTGAGTGGATGAGGGTGGTAGTGAGGATGCTGCTGGTTGTGCTCCGATCTCTGCTGTGTCTGAGTGGATGAGGGTGGTAGTGAGGACGCTGCTGGTTGTGCTCCGATCTCTGCTGTGTCTGAGTGGATGAGGGTGGTAGTGAGGATGCTGCTGGTTGTGCTCCGATCTCTGCTGTGTCTGAGTGGATGAGGGTGGTAGTGAGGATGCTGCTGGTTGTGCTCCGATGTCTGCTGTGTCTGAGTGGATGAGGGTGGTAGTGAGGACGCTGCTGGTTGTGCTCCGATCTCTGCTGTCTCTGAGTGGATGAGGGTGGTAGTGAGGACGCTGCTGGTTGTGCTCCGATGTCTGCTGTGTCTGAGTGGATGAGGGTGGTAGTGAGGACGCTGCTGGTTGTGCTCCGATCTCTGCTGTGTCTGAGCGGATGAGGGTGGTAGTGAGGACGCTGCTGGTTGTGCTCCGATCTCTGCTGTGTCTGAGTGGATGAGGGAGGTAGTGAGGACGCTGCTGGTTGTGCTCCGATCTCTGCTGTGTCTGTGTGGATGAGGGTGGTAGTGAGGATGCTGCTGGTTGTGCTCTGATCTCTGCTGTGTCTGAGTGGATGAGGGTGGTAATGAGGACGCTGCTGGTTGTGCTCCGATCTTTCTGCTGTGAGAGGATGAGGGTGGTAGTGAGGACGCTGCTGGTTGTGCTCCGATCTCTGCTGTCTCTGAGTGGATGAGGGTGGTAGTGAGGACGCTGCTGGTTGTGCTCCGATCTCTGCTGTCTCTGAGTGGATGAGGGTGGTAGTGAGGACGCTGCTGGTTGTGCTCCGATCTCTGCTGTATCTGAGTGGATGAGGGTGGTAGTGAGGACGCTGCTGGTTGTGCTCCGATCTCTGCTGTATCTGAGTGGATGACGGTGGTAGTGAGGATGCTGCTGGTTGTGCTCCGATCTCTGCTGTATCTGAGTGGATGACGGTGGTAGTGAGGATGCTGCTGGTTGTGCTCCGATCTCTGCTGTGTCTGAGAGGATGAGGGGGGTAGTGAGGACGCTGCTGGTTGTGCTCCTATCTCTGCTGTCTCTGAGTGGATGAGGGTGGTAGTGAGGACGCTGCTGGTTGTGCTCCTATCTCTGCTGTCTCTGAGTGGATGAGGGTGGTAGTGAGGACGCTGCTGGTTGTGCTCCGATCTCTGCTGTGTCTGAGTGGATGGGGGTGGTAGTGAGGACGCTGCTGGTTGTGCTCCTATCTCTGCTGTCTCTGAGTGGATGAGGGTGGTAGTGAGGACGCTGCTGGTTGTGCTCCTATCTCTGCTGTCTCTGAGTGGATGAGGGTGGTAGTGAGGACGCTGCTGGTTGTGCTCCGATCTCTGCTGTCTCTGAGTGGATGAGGGTGGTAGTGAGGATGCTGCTGGTTGTGCTCCGATCTCTGCTGTGTCTGAGTGGATGAGGGTGGTAGTGAGGACGCTGCTGGTTGTGCTCCGATCTCTGCTGTCTCTGAGTGGATGAGGGTGGTAGTGAGGACGCTGCTGGTTGTGCTCCGATCTCTGCTGTGAGAGGATGAGGGTGGTAGTGAGGACGCTGCTGGTTGTGCTCCGATCTCTGCTGTCTCTGAGTGGATGAGGGTGGTAGTGAGGATGCTGCTGGTTTTGCTCCGATCTCTGCTGTCTCTGAGTGGATGAGGGTGGTAGTGAGGACGCTGCTGGCTGTGCTCCGATCTCTGCTGTGGATGAGGGTGGTAGTGAGGACACGCTGCTGGTTGTGCTCCGATCTCTGCTGTGTCTGAGTGGATGAGGGTGGTAGTGAGGACGCTGCTGGTTGTGCTCCGATCTCTGCTGTGTCTGAGTGGATGAGGGTGGTAGTGAGGATGCTGCTGGTTGCGCTCCGATCTCTGCTGTCTCTGAGTGGATGAGGGTGGTAGTGAGGATGCTGCTGGTTTTGCTCCGATCTCTGCTGTCTCTGAGTGGATGAGGGTGGTAGTGAGGACGCTGCAGGTTGTGCTCCGATCTCTGCTGTGTCTGAGTGGATGAGGGTGGTAGTGAGGATGCTGCTGGTTGCGCTCCGATCTCTGCTGTCTCTGAGTGGATGAGGGTGGTAGTGAGGATGCTGCTGGTTGTGCTCCGATCTCTGCTGTGTCTGAGTGGATGAGGGTGGTAGTGAGGATGCTGCAGGTTGTGCTCCGATCTCTGCTGTGTCTGAGTGGATGAGGGTGGTAGTGAGGATGCTGCTGGTTGCGCTCCGATCTCTGCTGTCTCTGAGTGGATGAGGGTGGTAGTGAGGACGCTGCTGGTTGTGCTCCGATCTCTGCTGTCTCTGAGTGGATGAGGGTGGTAGTGAGGACGCTGCTGGTTGTGCTCCGATCTCTGCTGTGTCTGAGCGGATGAGGGTGGTAGTGAGGACGCTGCTGGTTGTGCTCCGATCTCTGCTGTGTCTGAGTGGATGAGGGTGGTAGTGAGGACGCTGCTGGTTGTGCTCCGATCTCTGCTGTCTCTGAGTGGATGAGGGTGGTAGTGAGGACGCTGCTGGTTGTGCTCCGATCTCTGCTGTGGATGAGGGTGGTAGTGAGGATGCTGCTGGTTGTGCTCCGATCTCTGCTGTGAGTGGATGAGGGTGGTAGTGAGGACGCTGCTGGTTGTGCTCCGATCTCTGCTGTGTCTGAGCGGATGAGGGTGGTAGTGAGGACGCTGCTGGTTGTGCTCCGATCTCTCCTGTGTCTGAGTGGATGAGGGTGGTAGTGAGGTTGCTGCTGGTTGTGCTCCGATCTCTGCTGTCTCTGAGTGGATGAGGGTGGTAGTGAGGACGCTGCTGGTTGTGCTCCGATCTCTACTGTGGATGAGGGTGGTAGTGAGGACGCTGCTGGTTGTGCTCCGATCTCTGCTGTGTCTGAGCGGATGAGGGTGGTAGTGAGGACGCTGCTGGTTGTGCTCCGATCTCTCCTGTGTCTGAGTGGATGAGGGTGGTAGTGAGGTTGCTGCTGGTTGTGCTCCGATCTCTGCTGTGTCTGAGTGGATGAGGGTGGTAGTGAGGATGCTGCTGGTTGTGCTCCGATCTCTGCTGTGTCTGAGCGGATGGGGGTGGTAGTGAGGACGCTGCAGGTTGTGCTCCGATCTCTGCTGTCTCTGAGTGGATGAGGGTGGTAGTGAGGATGCTGCTGGTTGTGCTCCGTTCTCTGCTGTGTCTGAGTGGATGAGGGTGGTAGTGAGGACGCTGCTGGTTGTGCTCCGATCTCTCCTGTGTCTGAGTGGATGAGGGTGGTAGTGAGGTTGCTGCTGGTTTTGCTCCGATCTCTGCTGTGTCTGAGTGGATGAGGGTGGTAGTGAGGATGCTGCTGGTTGTGCTCCGATCTCTGCTGTGTCTGAGCGGATGGGGGTGGTAGTGAGGACGCTGCAGGTTGTGCTCCGATCTCTGCTGTCTCTGAGTGGATGAGGGTGGTAGTGAGGATGCTGCTGGTTGTGCTCCGTTCTCTGCTGTGTCTGAGTGGATGAGGGTGGTAGTGAGGACGCTGCTGGTTGTGCTCCGATCTCTCCTGTGTCTGAGTGGATGAGGGTGGTAGTGAGGTTGCTGCTGGTTGTGCTCCGATCTCTGCTGTGTCTGAGTGGATGAGGGTGGTAGTGAGGATGCTGCTGGTTGTGCTCCGATCTCTGCTGTGTCTGAGCGGATGGGGGTGGTAGTGAGGACGCTGCAGGTTGTGCTCCGATCTCTGCTGTCTCTGAGTGGATGAGGGTGGTAGTGAGGATGCTGCTGGTTGTGCTCCGTTCTCTGCTGTGTCTGAGTGGATGAGGGTGGTAGTGAGGACGCTGCTGGTTGTGCTCCGATCTCTGCTGTGGATGAGGGTGGTAGTGAGGATGCTGCTGGTTGTGCTCCGATCTCTGCTGTCTCTGCTGTGGATGAGGGTGGTAGTGAGGATGCTGCTGGTTGTGCTCCGATCTCTGCTGTGGATGAGGGTGGTAGTGAGGATGCTGCTGGTTGTGCTCCGATCTCTGCTGTCTCTGAGTGGATGAGGGTGGTAGTGAGGATGCTGCTGGTTGTGCTCCGATCTCTGCTGTCTCTGAGTGGATGAGGGTGGTAGTGAGGACGCTGCTGGTTGTGCTCCGTTCTCTGCTGTCTCTGAGTGGATGAGGGTGTTAGTGAGGACGATGCTGGTTGTGCTCCGATCTCTCCTGTGTCTGAGTGGATGAGGGTGGTAGTGAGGTTGCTGCTGGTTGTGCTCCGATCTCTGCTGTGTCTGAGTGGATGAGGGTGGTAGTGAGGATGCTGCTGGTTGTGCTCCGATCTCTGCTGTGTCTGAGCGGATGGGGGTGGTAGTGAGGACGCTGCAGGTTGTGCTCCGATCTCTGCTGTCTCTGAGTGGATGAGGGTGGTAGTGAGGATGCTGCTGGTTGTGCTCCGTTCTCTGCTGTGTCTGAGTGGATGAGGGTGGTAGTGAGGACGCTGCTGGTTGTGCTCCGATCTCTGCTGTGGATGAGGGTGGTAGTGAGGATGCTGCTGGTTGTGCTCCGATCTCTGCTGTGTCTGAGTGGATGAGGGTGTTAGTGAGGACGCTGCAGGTTGTGCTCCGATCTCTGCTATCTCTGAGTGGATGAGGGTGGTAGTGAGGATGCTGCTGGTTGTGCTCCGTTCTCTGCTGTCTCTGAGTGGATGAGGGTGTTAGTGAGGACGCTGCTGGTTGTGCTCCGACCTCTGCTATCTCTGAGTGGATGAGGGTGGTAGTGAGGATGCTGCAGGTTGTGCTCCGATCTCTGCTATCTCTGAGTGGATGAGGGTGGTAGTGAGGATGCTGCTGGTTGTGCTCCGATCTCTGCTGTCTCTGAGTGGATGAGGGTGGTAGTGAGGATGCTGCTGGTTGTGCTCCGATCTCTGCTGTCTCTGAGTGGATGAGGGTGGTAGTGAGGATGCTGCTGGTTGTGCTCCGATCTCTGCTGTGGATGAGGGTGGTAGTGAGGACGCTGCTGGTTGCGCTCCGATCTCTGCTGTCTCTGAGTGGATGAGGGTGGTAGTGAGGACGCTGCAGGTTGTGCTCCGATCTCTGCTATCTCTGAGTGGATGAGGGTGGTAGTGAGGATGCTGCTGGTTGTGCTCCGATCTCTGCTGTCTCTGAGTGGATGAGGGTGGTAGTGAGGACGCTGCAGGTTGTGCTCCGATCTCTGCTATCTCTGAGTGGATGAGGGTGGTAGTGAGGACGCTGCTGGTTGTGCTCCGATCTCTGCTATCTCTGAGTGGATGAGGGTGGTAGTGAGGACGCTGCAGGTTGTGCTCCGATCTCTGCTATCTCTGAGTGGATGAGGGTGGTAGTGAGGACGCTGCTGGTTGTGCTCCGATCTCTGCTGTCTCTGAGTGGATGAGGGTGGTAGTGAGGACGCTGCTGGTTGTGCTCCGATCTCTGCTGTCTCTGAGTTGATGAGGGTGGTAGTGAGGACGCTGCAGGTTGTGCTCCGATCTCTGCTATCTCTGAGTGGATGAGGGTGGTAGTGAGGATGCTGCTGGTTGTGCTCCGATCTCTGCTGTCTCTGAGTGGATGAGGGTGGTAGTGAGGACGCTGCTGGTTGTGCTCCGATCTCTGCTATCTCTGAGTGGATGAGGGTGGTAGTGAGGACGCTGCTGGTTGTGCTCCGATCTCTGCTATCTCTGAGTGGATGAGGGTGGTAGTGAGGACGCTGCAGGTTGTGCTCCGATCTCTGCTATCTCTGAGTGGATGAGGGTGGTAGTGAGGACGCTGCTGGTTTTGCTCCGATCTCTGCTGTGTCTGAGTGGATGAGGGTGGTAGTGAGGATGCTGCTGGTTGTGCTCCGATCTCTGCTGTCTCTGAGTGGATGAGGGTGGTAGTGAGGATGCTGCTGGTTGTGCTCCGATCTCTGCTGTGTCTGAGTGGATGAGGGTGGTAGTGAGGACGCTGCTGGTTGTGCTCCGATCTCTGCTGTGTCTGAGTGGATGAGGGTGGTAGTGAGGACGCTGCTGGCTGTGCTCCGATCTCTGCTGTGTCTGAGTGGATGAGGGTGGTAGTGAGGACGCTGCTGGCTGTGCTCCGATCTCTGCTGTGTCTGAGTGGATGAGGGTGGTAGTGAGGACGCTGCTGGTTGTGCTCCGATCTCTGCTGTGTCTGAGTGGATGAGGGTGGTAGTGAGGACGCTGCTGGTTGTGCTCCGATCTCTGCTGTGTCTGAGTGGATGAGGGTGGTAGTGAGGATGCTGCTGGTTGTGCTCCGATCTCTGCTGTGTCTGAGCGGATGAGGGTGGTAGTGAGGACGCTGCTGGTTGTGCTCCGATCTCTGCTGTGTCTGAGCGGATGAGTGTGGTAGTGAGGACGCTGCTGGTTGTTGTCTTGTCGCTGGGGATGTTTGCTCTCCCTCTGCTGATTGTGGAGTGTGAACTGCGCTGTACCCTTCTGGCTCCGGAGCTTGTGATGATCCTCTGTTATAATGTGCTGCGTCTTAATACTTGGCAGTGGGGTCTCATGTAGGAGGACGCTCGGACCTCTCTGTTTCGGGGGCTTCACTGTCGCTTTCTTCCCAGCAGGTGGACCTGTCTGACCTCGCCCCGGAGGAGCGATGGAGGTGAGACATCGTTATTCCCTTTATATGCGGCAGTGACTGTACGGACCAGGCCGTGGTGGACGGGGCTGACCGCCTCTTGCGCAGGATGTGCAGGGGTTGTCGGCAGTAGTAGATGCTGTGCTATTACGTCTGTGTGATTGCAGGGTGGAGCACGCCAGGATGCACGCCAAACACCGTGGCCACGAGGCGATGCACGCGGAGATGGTCCTCATCCTCATCGCCACGCTGGTGGTGGCGCAGCTGCTGCTGGTGCAGTGGAAGCAGCGACACCCGCGCTCCTACAATGTAAGAGCTCACGTACGGTAAGAGGGGGGTGTCTGCAGCGCTGTGCAGCTCACGGACCCCCGTCGCTGCCCGCACCGGCCCCATGAGGTGACGCGTCCTGTGCCAGTCTGGGGCAGGAGTCAGAGCAGTGGTCTGCAGCCTGGACACCGCCGACAGCTGTTATACTCCAGTCACATCTGGAGCTGCAGCCTCTGCTCAGCTGGAGGTTTGCCATAACTGCAGCTCTGGATGTGACCGGTTGGTTGATCACATCTTGGGCTCTGTGTGTTCTCGCCTCTCGCAGATGGTGACGCTGTTCCAGATGTGGATCGTTCCTGTGTATTTCACAGTGAAGCTGCACTGGTGGAGATTCCTGGGAATCTGGATCCTCTTCTCTCTGGTCACCGCATTTATCACCTACAAAGCCACAAGGAAACCACTGGAACAAACCACCCCCAGGTGAGCGCCGCAGGCTGCAAGCGGAGACCCTTCTAGGTACAGGGTGGTGCAGGGACCAGGCGACCAGAAATGAGATGGGTCATTCAGCGGCATGTCCGCCTCTCTGTAACATTACACAGCACATGAAGGGTTAACTGTCTCCATACATTACTTATAATGATCCTGTATTACAGCCTCCAGTGCGATACAGGAAAGATATATATCTTGGTACCGTGTTAGCCAGTAGATAGAAAAATATTTAGAATTGAGAGTCCTCAGTGGTTGATGCCTTTTAATGGCTAACTGAAAAGATGGGAACAAATTGCAGCTTCAGAGACTACACAGGTCTCTTCATCAGGCAAAGACTAAAACAAATTCTGAAGAATCACATATTTATGCACAACATAGCACAGGAAAAAAAAAAACATGGATAAGACAGGTGACATGAAGCAGAATTACCATGAGTGATAAACAGTTATGTCCATAAATATTGGACCAGTTCGTAGATAAGAAATGTTTTATTGTCCTCTGTCACGATTCACACTGTGACCGTCACCCCTACGTCACGGGTCGGGGTGACTTTAGGCCAACAGACGGCTATCACATGTTCAGGGGGGCTTATCTTATTTATCCCTCCACTTCACAATGTGATGAAAAAACACACACAAGGCTATTGACCTCTTAGTTTACAGCAGGGGCTTATTGTAGGTATCCCACTGCACTTCAATATACCACGAACTGCAGGGATTTATGTATATCCCGCTTACAGTTCCACTTAACACTTGCAGCTCTCTGGCGCCCCCCTTACTCTCAGGTCAGATTAGGTACTGCACCTAGGGTAATTAGTCGCCAGAAAGGCTGCCTGCTATGTACTGGCTATTGGGCACGCTGCAGCGACGCGATAAACTACTCCCACTCAGGCAGGAACAATAATTATCAACGCCGCAGTCGCTACAACATCACCCCAAAAGCCTGCACACGGTATCGCTGCCACCAGCTTTGATTAAACGGGTCCGAAGCTAACCCTACACAGTAGCGTAATTCCCTTCAGAAGACTTAGGGTACGGTTTTAGAGCATGGAGAAAGAACTGGTATTACATAATATACCCCACAAAATTTAGGCAGTGCTTTATCAAAATATTTTACCAAGATGTTACAAATGAGACAATTGCAAATATGTACAAGGTAGTTATAACATAAAGGGGATTAAAGGAGAAAAGATAACACTCACATGTTCTCAGTTGGTTGCATTGCTAGCAACCAGGCTAGTGGAGCTCCCATACGTCCCAGTTCATTGGACGTGCTAAGGGCTCTCCAGGAATAAGGCAAGAAGAAACTGCTGGGATCTGGGCAGACAGTTATAGCTGCAGCCTGTGACATCCCAGAAAGGGGTTGGATCACCTCGTCCCTCCTACCTCTTCAGTTAACTAATTTTACCCTAACTTTTATCTAATTTCTATAACTCCGCTACAAAACATGTCATAGTCATAACAAACCCAGCATTCATCTCGGATTAACGTGGGCATTCTAATGAGATCAAATATGTCCTATCTGTGATACATATTTACAGAGAAATCCCTACTTCTTTACCAGATGGAGTTAGAAGCTCAGGTTTATCGTGGTGGATAGATCCACCGAGGGAGATTAAGAATATGTATTTTCCTGTTCTTATCTTAAATGGTTTGCGTAATATCTTACAAAAACAGAACAAAGAACTTCCATGGATTCTAGAGACTTATAATCCAGTTCTAGCCTGTCACTTTCCACTGCAGCGATGCCCGTCGTAAATACCTTTGCTCTCCGATCTAGAGGTAATAAACTCATCTTCCCCCATACCTTGGAAAGGAAAGCTCTTGGCTGAGTGAAAGGGAAGGGGGGGGGGGGTTTAGCCCACAGCCTGCTAGCAAGAGAAACTACTTATATGATATTTCATACCATATCGTGACATCCTCTGATTGGGGTCTGGTTCTGTCGTGATGACCCCTCATAGTCTGAGGGGCAAGTTCCTTAGTTGATGTAAAAAGACATAAATCCGTGCGACACATTCATTCCTGCACTGAGACTGTCAAAGGTCATCATTAGTTTATATTCCCAGACTCTTCTGTCTCTCTGAAAATTGAAGTTACCTTTTAACACAAGTAATTTCATGTCTATAATGTTATGATTTGGGAGACAAATATGTGGCCACAGATAGATCCATTCATTTTTCTCTTATTGTGTGGAGATGAGAGTTCATCCTTGTTCTCAGTTTCTGCCCTGTCTCCCCCACATACAGACCCCCAGTTGGACATTTAGTACAAATAATTAGGTACACCACATTAGAAGTGACGCAGCTGAAAGTACCTGGGATCTTGTAGTCCTGATGTGAGTTGGGGATCTTTATCTTGTCCGTGGTCATTATAAATGGACAGGTTTTACAGGTTTCTTTCAGTCTTTGCCTGATGAAGAGACCTGTGTAGTCTAGAAAGCTGCAATTTGTTACCATCTTTTCAGTTAGCCATTAAAAGGTATCAACCGCTGAGGACTCTCAATTCTAAATATTTTTCTAGTCTCCAGAGCTGCACTCACTATTCTGCTGGGGAAGTCACTGAGTACATACATTACATTACTGATCCTGAGTTACATCCTGTATTATACTCCAGAGCTGCGCTCACTATTCTGCTGGTGCAGTCACTGTGTACATACAGGATGTAACTTAGGATCAGTAATGTATTATACTCCAGAGCTGCACTCACTATTCTGCTGGTGCAGTCACTGTGTACATACATTACATTACTGATCCTGAGTTACCTCCTGTATTACACCCCAGAGCTGCACTCACTATTCTGCTGGTGCAGTCACTGTGTACATACATTACATTACTGATTCTGAGTTACATCCTGTATTATACTCCAGAGCTGCACTCACTATTCTGCTGGTGCAGTCACTGTGTACATACATTACATTACTGATCCTGAGTTACATCCTGTATTATACCCCAGAGCTGCACTCACTATTCTGCTTTCTGTACTTTCCCTTCCAGGCTGGTGTATAAATGGTTCTTGCTGCTGTATAAGATGAGCTATGCCACGGGCATTGTGGGATACATGGCTGTGATGTTTACGCTCTTCGGTCTGAACCTGTTGTTCCGGTAAGTCTGTGTCTGCCGACATTTCTCATTTTCTGGAGCAGAATCTTCGAACAATTGATTTCTTGATCTTCAGATGCGATACGTCTTCTCTCCACTAGAGGTCTCCTCTCTGCCACTTAGAGCAGGCTTGCTATGTCTGCTGCTGTACACCAGGGGCAGTGTGGAGCCTGAAGCCCTGGGAATCTTATGGAGAATGCGGCATCCAAGCTCTGACCGCGTGCCGCCAACCCCCTCCCCCCCCCCCGAGCTCTGACCGCGTGCCGCCATCACTCCCGAGCTCTGACCGCGTGCCGCCATCACCCCCCAAGCTCTGACCGCGTGCCGCCATCACTCCCGAGCTCTGACCGCGTGCCGCCATCACTCCCGAGCTCTGACCGCGTGCCGCCATCACCCCCGAGCTCTGACCGCTTGCCGCCATCACCCCCCGAGCTCTGACCGCTTGCCGCCATCACCCCCCGAGCTCTGACCGCGTGCCGCCATCAACCCCGAGCTCTGACCGCGTGCCGCCATCACCCCCGAGCTCTGACCGTGTGCCGCCGTCACCCCCGAGCTCTGACCGCGTGCCGCCGTCACCCCCGAGCTCTGACCGCGTGCCGCCGTCACCCCCGAGCTCTGACCGCGTGCCGCCGTCACCCCCGAGCTCTGACCGCGTGCCGCCGTCACCCCCGAGCTCTGACCGCGTGCCGCCGTCACCCCCGAGCTCTGACCGCGTGCCGCCGTCACCCCCGAGCTCTGACCGCGTGCCGCCGTCACCCCCGAGCTCTGACCGCGTGCCGCCGTCACCCCCGAGCTCTGACCGCGTGCCGCCGTCACCCCCGAGCTCTGACCGCGTGCCGCCGTCACCCCCGAGCTCTGACCGCGTGCCGCCGTCACCCCCGAGCTCTGACCGCGTGCCGCCGTCACCCCCGAGCTCTGACCGCGTGCCGCCGTCACCCCCGAGCTCTGACCGCGTGCCGCCGTCACCCCCGAGCTCTGACCGCGTGCCGCCGTCACCCCCCGAGCTCTGACCGCGTGCCGCCGTCACCCCCGAGCTCTGACCGCGTGCCGCCGTCACCCCCGAGCTCTGACCGCGTGCCGCCGTCACCCCCGAGCTCTGACCGCGTGCCGCCGTCACCCCCCGAGCTCTGACCGCGTGCCGCCGTCACCCCCCGAGCTCTGACCGCGTGCCGCCGTCACCCCCCGAGCTCTGACCGCGTGCCGCCGTCACCCCCGAGCTCTGACCGCGTGCCGCCGTCACCCCCGAGCTCTGACCGCGTGCCGCCGTCACCCCCCGAGCTCTGACCGCGTGCCGCCGTCACCCCCGAGCTCTGACCGCGTGCCGCCGTCACCCCCGAGCTCTGACCGCGTGCCGCCGTCACCCCCGAGCTCTGACCGCGTGCCGCCGTCACCCCCGAGCTCTGACCGCGTGCCGCCGTCACCCCCGAGCTCTGACCGCGTGCCGCCGTCACCCCCCGAGCTCTGACCGCGTGCCGCCGTCACCCCCGAGCTCTGACCGCGTGCCGCCGTCACCCCCGAGCTCTGACCGCGTGCCGCCGTCACCCCCGAGCTCTGACCGCGTGCCGCCGTCACCCCCGAGCTCTGACCGCGTGCCGCCGTCACCCCCGAGCTCTGACCGCGTGCCGCCGTCACCCCCGAGCTCTGACCGCGTGCCGCCGTCACCCCCGAGCTCTGACCGCGTGCCGCCGTCACCCCCGAGCTCTGACCGCGTGCCGCCGTCACCCCCGAGCTCTGACCGCGTGCCGCCGTCACCCCCCGAGCTCTGACCGCGTGCCGCCGTCACCCCCCGAGCTCTGACCGCGTGCCGCCGTCACCCCCCGAGCTCTGACCGCGTGCCGCCGTCACCCCCCGAGCTCTGACCGCGTGCCGCCTTCACCCCCCATCCTCCACCATACGGGACGTATTGGTGTAACTGTTCATGCTCTTCTGGCTTTTGCCTTGCAGCATAAAACCTGAGGACGCCATGGACTTCGGCATCTCCCTGCTCTTCTATGGACTGTATTACGGGGTGCTGGGCCGGGACTTCGCGGAGATGTGCGCAGATTACATGGCATCCACCATAGGTGTAAGTTTTCTGTTGATTTCTGTGCAGTCATTACTGGCCGCACCTTCCGTGCTGTATTCTGGGACTTGTAGTGCAGGGTTGTGGTGACTTTGTGTTGTCCGCTCAGTTTTACAGTGCGTCGGGGATGCCGACCAAGCACCTCTCAGACAGCGTGTGCGCCGTGTGCGGACAGAGGATCTTCGTAGATGTGAATGAAGAAGGAATCATCGAGAACACATACAGACTGTCCTGCAACCACGTGTATCCTTACACCTGCTCTGCCCCCTGCTGGAGAGGACGGGGACGGTCATCACACCAAAGACACCCAGCGTGGCACGCCGCATACTGGGGGAATGTCAGCTAAACTCAGCGAAATATGGGCTGGTGACCATGGCTGGGGGTGTAGAACAGCTGTTGCAAGAGAGACTTAAGATGTGTCGTAGGGTCAGGGAGGCGCCTGGGCTGTAGGGTCAGGAAGGTGCTGAGGGTCAGGGAGGTGCCTGGGCTGTAGGGTCAGGAAGGTGCCTGGGCTGTAGGGTCAGGAAGGTGCTGAGGGTCAGGGAGGTGCCTGGGCTGTAGGGTCAGGAAGGTGCCTGGGCTGTAGGGTCAGGAAGGTGCTGAGGGTCAGGGAGGTGCCTGGGCTGTAGGGTCAGGGAGGTGCCTGGGCTGTAGGGTCAGGAAGGTGCTGAGGGTCAGGGAGGTGCCTGGGCTGTAGGGTCAGGAAGGTGCTGAGGGTCAGGGAGGTGCCTGGGCTGTAGAGTCAGGAAGGTGCTGAGGGTAAGGGAGGCGCCTGGGTTGGAGAGTCAGGAAGGTGCTGAGGGTCAGGGAGGTGCCTGGGCTGTAGGGTCAGGAGGGTGTGGAGGGTCAGGGAGGCGCCTGGGCTGGAGAGTCAGGAAGGTGCTGAAGGTCAGGGAGGCACCTGGGCTGTAGGGTCAGGAGGGTGTGGAGGGTCAGGGAGCCGCCTGAGCTGTAGGGTCAGGGAGGCGCCTGGGCTGGAGAGTCGGGAAGGTGCTGAGGGTCAGGGATGCGCCTGGTCTGTAGGGTGCTGAGGGTCAGGGAGCTGCCTGGGCGGGAGAGTCGGGGAGGTGCTGAGGGTCAGTGAGGCGCCTGGGCTGTAGGGTCAGGAAGATGCTGAGGGTCAGGGAGGCACCTGGGCTGTAGGGTCAGGAGGGTGTGGAGGGTCAGGGAGCCGTCTGGGCTGTAGGGTCAGGGAGGCGCCTGGGCTGTAGGGTCAGGAAGGTGCTGAGGGTCAGGGAGGCACCTGGGTTGGAGGGTCGGGGAGGTGCTGAGGGTCAGGGAGGCACCTGGGTTGGAGGGTCGGGGAGGTGCTGAGGGTCAGGGAGGCGCCTGGGCTGGAGAGTCAGGGTGGTGCTGAGGGTCAGGGAGGCGTCTGGGCTGTAGGGTCAGGAAGGTGTTGAGAGTCAGGGAAGCACCTGGGCTGGAGAGTCGGGAAGATGCTGAGAGTCAGGGAGGCGCCTGGGTTAGAGGGTCGGGTAGGTGCTGAGGGTCAGGGAGGCTTTTGGGCTGGAGAGTTGGGGAGGTGCTCAGGGTCAGAGAAACGCAGGGACCTGGTGGGTTGAGGTCAGAGAGGCGCCTTGGCTGAGGGGTCAGGAAGGCACTGTGGCTTGGAGATGCATCGGGGCCCTAAGGGTCGTGGGGGTGCAGGGGCACGGAGGCTCGAGGTTCGAAAGGTGCTGGGGCCTCACAGGGTCGAAGTTGGCGCCTGGGCTGGAGATATGGCGAAAGCACTTAGCGTCAGGGAGAAGTCTGGCGTGGGAAGGTGCTGGAGGTCAGGGAGGCGCCAGGGCCTGGTGGGTCGGGGTCAGAGAGGCACCTTGGCTGGGGTCGGGAACGCACTAGTGCCGGGGCCTGTAGGGTTGGTGTCAGGGAGGCACTGGGGCCCTAATGGTTGTGGGGATGCCAGGGTCTTTAAGGTCAAGGTTCGGAAGGGGCTGGAAATGAGCCGAGGCCCTGCAGCGGCGAGGTTGGGAAGGCACGGGGGCATAGGGAGGGTCGGGATTGGGAAGGTGCCTGGGGCCAGAGACTCGGGGATGAGAAGGCGCCCAGGGCTCAGAAGGTTTGGGATTGTTGCTGCTCCAGGGCTGGAGGGTCAGAAGGGGCTGGAAAGGCGCTGGGGCCCTGCAGGGTTGTGTTTGGGATTGTGGCTGCTCTGGGGCTGGAGGGTGGCGGTCAGAGAGGCACTGTGGCCGGAGGGTTGGGTTCAGGGAGGTGAGGGGGCATCCTGGGGGCTTGTTCTGTGTCTGTATGTACTCTTAACCTGCTGGTGTTTGCCTTAACGTCACCATCTTCAGCTTCCATGAGTTCTGTATCCGTGGCTGGTGCATCGTGGGGAAGAAACAGACGTGTCCGTACTGCAAGGAGAAGGTGGACCTGAAGCGGATGTTCAGTAACCCGTATCCTAAGCTCCGGGGGTCTGTGGTGGAGGCCGTGGTCAGACGTGATGGAAAGTAACCGGCGTATTGTTCCGTCGCAGATGTCTCTGCTGGTGATCTGTCCGTCACATCTGAACACGGTCATAGGGGAGAATTATTGGGGACCCTGTACTGACAGCAGAGGGTGGAGGGGCGAGATCCTACATAATTGTGGTGGGGGTTAAAGGGGCGGTCCAGCATCAGAAATACATGGCTGCATTTTTCCAGGTAGAGATTTTGCCTCCTTGACTCGTGCGTGCAGCTGGGAGCGGCCTCACGTCATGTACGGACAGCTGCTGGACTGGTTACGGTACCTGGTGGCATGGCAGCCCGTCATTATTGGACTGGTGCAGGGCATTAACTATATCCTGGGGCTGGAATGAGCCGTCTCCACCACTTCCCAAGTTCCCGGCACCATCTGGAGAGGAGGCAGTGTTGCCGGCGGCGCCCTCTCTGGATTTTTCTTGGGGTTTTTTTTCCCTTTTTTTTGTTTTAGCCCCTGGAGCTGCTGGGACGCTTTTCTCCGCAGTGTTAGTCGCCGCTCTGGAGAATTGCCGGTTGTTGTATTATTTATTTATAGCGCCGTATCGTCTGTATTTTTTATTTGGCACAACATGGAATCTGTGTTTAGTTCTTCCCTCAACCACTGAAATGCGTCAGCGCCTTGTGCCGCCTCGGGTTCTCCTCCATTACCCCACACTGGGGAGCGGCGGGGGACACACTGACCATCCATCTTGTGCCGCCTCGGGTACTCCTCCATTACCCCACACTGGGGAGCGGCGGGGGACACACTGACCATCCACCTTCTGCCACCTCTGGTTCTCCTCCATTACCACACACCAGGGAGCGGCGGGGGACACACCGGCCATCCATCTTGTGCCGCCTCGGGTTCTCCTCCATTACCGTACACTGGGGAGCGGCGGGGAACACACTGACCATCCATCTTGTGCCGCCTCGGGTTCTCCTCCATTACCGTACACTGGGGAGCGGCGGGGAACACACTGACCATCCATCTTGTGCCGCCTCGGGTTCTCCTCCATTACCGTACACTGGGGAGCGGCGGGGGACACACCGGCCATCCATCTTGTGCCGCCTCGGGTACTCCTCCATTACCGTACACTGGGGAGCGGCGGGGAACACACTGACCATCCATCTTGTGCCGCCTCGGGTTCTCCTCCATTACCGTACACTGGGGAGCGGCGGGGGACACACTGACCATCCATCTTGTGCCGCCTCGGGTTCTCCTCCATTACCACACACTGGGGAGCGGCGGGGAACACACTGACCATCCATCTTGTGCCGCCTCGGGTTCTCCTCCATTACCACACACTGGGGAGCGGCGGGGGATACTCTGACCATCCACCTTGTGCCGCCTCGGGTTCTCCTCCATTACCATACACTGGGGAGCGGCGGGGGACACACTGACCATCCATCTTGTGCCGCCACGGGTTCTCCTCCATTACTCCACACTGGAAAACGGCGGGGAACACACTGACCATCCACCTTCTGCCACCTCTGGTTCTCCTCCATTACCCCACACTGGGGAGCGGCGGGGGACACACTGACCATCCACCTTCTGCCACCTCTGGTTCTCCTCCATTACCCTACATCAGGGAGCGGTGGGGGACACACTGACCATCCATCTTGTGCCGCCTCGGGTTCTCCTCCATTACCCCACACTGGGGAGCGGCGGGGGACACACTGACCATCCATCTTGTGCCGCCTCGGGTTCTCCTCCATTACCCCACACTGGGGAGCGGCGGGGGACACACTGACCATCCATCTTGTGCCACCTCTGGTTCTCCTCCATTACCCCACACTGGGGAGCGGCGGGGGACACACTGACCATCCACCTTCTGCCACCTCTGGTTCTCCTCCATTTCTCCACACTGGGGAGCGGCGGGGGACACACTGACCATCCACCTTCTGCCACCTCTGGTTCTCCTCCATTACCCTACATCAGGGAGCGGTGGGGGACACACTGACCATCCATCTTGTGCCGCCTCGGGTTCTCCTCCATTACCCCACACTGGGGAGCGGCGGGGGACACACTGACCATCCATCTTGTGCCGCCTCAGGTTCTCCTCCATTACCCCACACTGTGGAGCGGCGGGGGACACACTGACCATCCATCTTGTGCCGCCTCGGGTTCTCCTCCATTACCCTACATCAGGGAGCGGCGGGGGACACACTGACCATCCACCTTCTGCCACCTCTGGTTCTCCTCCATTACCGTACACTGGGGAGCGGCGGGGGACACACTGACCATCCACCTTCTGCCACCTCTGGTTCTCCTCCATTACCCTACATCAGGGAGCGGCGGGGGACACACTGACCATCCACCTTGTGCCGCCTCGGGTTCTCCTCCATTACCGTACACTGGGGAGCGGCGGGGGACACACTGACCGTCCACCTCCGCTGCAGTTCCCATCCCACCTGCCCGGGGTTTTCAATTGGAAACTTTTTCTTTATTTCCTCCCATCTTGTCTTGCCATCTTGCCCCCAATCAGGGTCGGGTAGTTTGGGTAAGATTTTAGTAAACTTTCCGGTTGACTCTCGCCGCACCGTGAATTCGTTGTCTGCTCGAGTTTATTAGCTGCACAGAGGTTGGACCCGTCACGTTGGAAGCTTCCGGCTTCGGAGTTTCTTTTTATTCAATCCCATCCAAATTTTAATTTATTTTTTTTATTCTTATTATTGTGCCGGACGAGTCGACGGCGACTTTTCTATAACCCGGTGTACAGCGGACGGTTATGTCCATGAATTGTTCAAGGAATAAAGAGAACGCTCAATAAACACTCCTGGACGTCCGACCTCATGCTAAAGTGTCCGCTCTCATTCCGGGCAGCCTGGAGACGTCTTCACCCCGTTGTCAGGTTCCAACAATCCGGTATATCTGATATTGGCAAAGCCGGGTGTCACAGGGGCACAGCTCTCACGGGATTGGCAGACATTGGCTGCTTTTCCTCCACAAACAGCGCCACCCCTGGCTGTAGGTTGTGTCTGGTATTTCAACTCAGTTTATTGTTCATGGACTGTAATACCAAATACAACCTGAAGAACAGAGTGGCGCTGTTTTGGAAGATAGCTGCCATGTTTTTCAAGGTTGAGTCCATCAAAACACTGATTCAGAAGGAGAGAAGGAATCGAACCGACAGACAACGGACTCAGATCATTCCATAATATCTGAAGATAGAGACGAATCGGACTCCTCTTCCTCCTCATCCCGTGACAGTGGTACGGGGCGCAGGCCGTGGTTTCCCATAAAGGACAATGAACAAGCTAATTAAAGCCGTAGGGGCCACCATGGGCATCTGGACACTAGAACATGTTATTAAAAAAAAGACCGAGGGTGTAACTACACATGCTACAACGTGGGTGTATGCCAGCGGACTGCAGAGGGCGCGTGGTGGACCTGTTGTGGCTGCGTTGGTGCCTCGGTGCGGGTGGCGTGTATGGACATGCTGCGTGGTGTCTCCAGATGTGGATTCCAGGTTTTAAAGGGAAGAGGAGGCTGTGACTTGTTACCTGAACTTCCACTGACTCGTCGTGTGACTTTGCTGATGTCATTGTGTGCATGAGCGGACAACGAACGAGGCCGAAAGAAGCCGAACAGAGGTGCATGGTGATGCCCGGATAAGGTGTTATCTGAGCATGCTCGGGTGCTAAACTAGTGTCCTAGTGCAATAATATGTTCCCGCTGCTGCATGTCTTGTGGCTGTTCGAAAGCCACGACATGTGCAGGGATTGTCTAACAGCCGCGACACGTGCAGGGATTACCAAACAGCCGCGAGACGTGCGGGGATTACCTAACAGCCGTGAGACCTGAGGGGCTTACCAAACAGCTGCTAGACGTGTGGGGATTACCTAACAGCCGGGAGACATGCGGGGATTACCTAACAGCCGGGAGACGTGCGGAGATTACCTAACAGCCGGGAGACGTGCGGAGATTACCTAACAGCCGCGAGATGTGCGGGGATTACCTAACAGCCGCGAGACGTGAGGGGATTACCAAACAGCCGTGAGACATGCGGGGATTACCTAACAGCCGAGAGACGTGAAGGGATTACCTAACAGCCGCGAGACGTGAGGGGATTACCAAACAGCTGCTAGACGTGCGGGGATTACCTAACAGCCGCGAGACGTGCGGGGATTACCTAACAGCCGCGAGACGTGCGGGGATTACCTAACAGCCGCGAGACGTGCGGGGATTACCTAACAGCCGCTAGACGTGCGGGGATTACCTAACAGCCGCGAGACGTGCGGGGATTACCTAACAGCCGCGAGACGTGCGGGGATTACCTAACAGCCGCGAGACGTGTGGGGATTACCTAACAGCCGCGAGACGTGCGGGGGTTACCTAACAGCCGCGAGTCGTGCGGGGGTTACCTAACAGCCGCGAGACGTGCGGGGGTTACCTAGCAGCCGCGAGACGTGCGGGGATTACGTAACAGCCGCGAGACGTGCGGGGATTACGTAACAGCCGTGAGACGTGCGGGGATTACCTAACAGCCGCGAGACGTGCGGGGATTACCTAACAGCCGCGAGACGTGTGGGGATTACCTAACAGCCGCGAGACGTGTGGGGATTACCTAACAGCCGGGAGACGTGTGGGGATTACCTAACAGCCGGGAGACGTGTGGGGATTACCTAACAGCCGGGAAACGTGCGGGGATTACCTAACAGCCGCCAGACGTGCAGGATCTGAGCTCGCTCGCTCATCACTAGTCACAAACATAAGAAACGAGACATGCGCAATAGGGATTAGAGCGCGGGAATATGAGAAAGTAAGTGAAAATGTCACAGAGAACAAAGAAAGAGGAAGGTAAAAGCGGAGAGAGAGAGAAGGAAGAAGAGGTGACCTGCAAAACTAAGGACAAAAATATAGGGGCTCAAAGAGAAATGGAGAAAGAATATCCCAGCTGGGGATAAATGAAGCAGGAAGCAAGAACGAATAGAGAAGCCGTGAATATTCATACAGTGCCTTGCGAAAATATTCGGCCCACTGGAACTTTTCAACCTTTTCCCACATATCATGCTTCAAACATAAAGATACCAAATGTAAATTTTTGGTGAAGAATCAACAACAAGTGGAACACAATTGTGAAGTTGAACGAAATTTTATTGGTTATTTTACATTTTTGCGGAAATTCAAAAACTGAAAAGTGGGATGTGGTGAAATATGTGTGTATATATATCTACATGTGTGTAGTGACATATGTCTAGGGTTATATGTGTGACCAGTGATAATGTAACATCTGTCCTGAAAGCAAGTCACACCTAGGTGTTAACAGGTACTTCCTTGGGACTAGTAGAAATTGTGTCTCCATATCTCACCAGGAGGTCTAGCTAAGGCCAAGAAGAAAGGAACACTTGACACCCCTAGTGCTTGGAGGGAAGGCTCTGACCAATACAATGCGATTAATTCAATAATACTGACATTTGGTCAGTGCTGATTAACCCCTTAGTGACGGAGCCAATTTGCAGCTTAATGACCGGGCCAATTTTTACAATTCTGACCACTGTCACTTTATGAGGTTATAACTCTGAAACACTTTAACGGATCCCGGTGATTCTGAGAATGTTTTTTTGTGACATATTGTACTTCATGTTAGCGGTAACATTTCTTTGATATGACTTTTTTTTATGAAAGAACGGAAATCTGATAAATTTATAAATTTTTGCAATATTCAAACTTTGAATTTTTATGCCCTTATATGTGCCCTTTTTGTCACATGTCTACTTTACATCAGCACAATTTTGGAAACAAATTTTTTTTTGTTAGGAAGTTAGAAGAGTTAAGTCGAGCAGCGATTTCTCATTTTTACAACACCATTTTTTTTTTTTAGGGACGCATCACATTTGAAGTCACTTTGAGGGGTCTATATGATAGAAAATAGTTTTGTCTATGTACTGGTAGCTTTGATAAAGATCTGCAAAGATCGAAATGCGTTGCTCGTTTCCCGATGTGCTCTGGAGAGCGTTACAGCCACTGTTTTTACGTTTAATTAATAAAGCATCAAGTTGGAATTTTAAAGAATTTGGAGCTGGAACTAAGTTTTTCTTCCTTTCCTTATGATAGAAAATACCCAAAAGTGACAGTATTCTAAAAACTGCACCCCTCAAGGTGCTCAAAATCACATTCAAGAAGTTTATTAACCCTTTACGTGCTTCACAGGAACTGAAGCAATGTGGAAGGCAAAAATGAACATTTAACTTTTTTCACATTTTGTCAGAACCAGTTTTTTTTTTTTTTTTCACAAATGTAAAAAGAGAAAATGAATCACAAAATTTGTTGTGCAATTTGTCCTGAGTACGCCGATACCCCATATGTGGGGGTAAACCACTGTTTGGGCGCACGGCAGAGCTCGGAAGGGAAAGAACACCGTTTGACTTTTTCAATGCAGAATTGGCTGGAATTGAGATCGGACACTATGTCGCGTCTGGAGAGCCCCTGATGTGCCTAAACAGTGGAAACTCCCTACAAGTAACACCATTATGGAAACTAGACCCCCCCCCAAGAAACTTATCTAGATGTGTGGTGAGCACTTTGAACCCCCAAGTGCTTCACAGAAGTTTATAACGTAGAGACGTAAAAATAAAATCATGTTTTTTCCACAAAAATATTTTAGCCCCCAATTTTTTATTTTTACAAGGGTCTCAGGAGAAATTAGACCCCCAAAGTTGTTGAGCAATTTGTCCTGAGTACGCTGATACCTCATGTGGGGGAAACTACTGTTTGGACGCATGGCAGAGCTCAGAAGGCCAGGACCGCTGTTTTGGAATGCAGACTTTGATGGAATGGTCTGCGGGTGTTATGTTGTGTTTGCAGAGCCACTGAAGTGCCTAAACAGCAGATACCCCCCCGCAAGTTACCACATTTTGGAAACTAGACCCCCCCAAGGAACTTATCTAGATGTGTTGTGAGAACTTTGAGCACCCAAGTGTTTCATTAAAGTTTATAACGCAGAACCGTGAAAAGAAAACATTTTATTCCACAACAAAAGATTGTTAACCCCCAATTTTTTTATTTTCACAAGGTTCACAGGAGAAATTGGACCACCAAAGTTGTTGTCCAATTTGTCCTGAGTACGCCGATACCCCATATGTGGGGATAAACTACTGTTTGGGCGCACGGCAGAGCTCGGAAGGGAAGGAGCACCGTTTGACTTTTTCAACGCAGCATTGAGATCAGACGCCATGTCGCGTTTGGAGAGCCCATGATGTGCCTAAACAGTGGAAATCCCCCAATTCTAACTCCAACCTTAACCCCAACACACCCCTAACCCTAATCCCAACCCTAAACGTAACCACACCCCTAACCCTAATCACAACCCTAAGGCCAACACCCCCCCCAACACCAACACACCCCTAATCCCAACCATAACCCTAGCCACACCCCTAACGTGACACACCCCTAATCTCAACCCTAATCCCAACTGTGAATGAAATCCCAATACTAATCCTTACTTTAGCCCCAACCATAAATGGAAATAAATTAAAAAAAAATTATATTATTATTTTTTCCCTAAGGGGATGATGAAGTGGGGTTTGATTTACTTTTATAGCGGGTTTTTTAGCGGATTTTTATGATTGGCAGCTGTCACACACTGAAAGACGCTTTTTATTGCAAAAAATAGTTTTTGCATCACCACATTTTGAGAGCTATAATTTTTCCATATTTTGGCCCACAGAGTCATGTGAGGTCTTTTTTTGCGGGACGAGTTGACGTTTTTATTGGTACCGTTTTTGGGCACATGACATTTTTTGATCGCTTTTTATTACGCTCTTTGGGAGGCAGAATGAACAAAAACCAGCAATTCATGAATATCTTTTGAGGGGCGTTTATACCGTTCTGCGTGTGTTAAAATTGATAAGGCAGTTTTATTCTTCGGGTCAGTACGATTACAGCGATACCTCATTTATATCATTTTTATGTTTTGGCGCTTTTATGCAATAAAAGCTATTTTAAATTAAAAATAATTGTTTTGCATCGCTTTATTCTGAGAGCTATAACTTTTTTTTTTTTTTTTGTGATGCTGTATGGCGGCTCGTTTTTTGCAGGGCAAGATGACGTTTTCAGCGGTACCATGGTTATTTATATCCATCTTTTTGATCGCGTGTTATTCCACTTTTTGTTCGGCGGTATAATAATATAGCGTTGTTTTTGTGCCTTGTTGGTTTTTTTTTATTTTTTATGGGGTTCACTAAAGGCGTTAACTAGTGGGACAGTTTTATAGGTCGGGTCGTTACTGACGCGGCGATACTAAATATGTGTACTTTTATTGTGGGTTTTTTTGTATTTACATAAAGAAATGTATTTAATGGAACAATATATATTTTTTTTTATTTAGGATTTTTTTTAAATATTTTTATACAGTATAATATTTTTTTTTACTTTTTTACATTGTCCCATGGTGGGACATCACTGTATAAAGTCAGATCGCTGATCTGACACTTTGCAGAGCACTGTGTCAGATCAGCGATCTCACAGGCAGTGAAGGAGGCTTCTCAGGTCCTGCTCTCAACAGGCACTGACAAGCCACCTCCCTGCAGGACCCGGAAGGACCCTGCGGCCATCTTGGATCCGGAGTCTGCAGGCAGGGAGAACCTCAGAACAACATGATCACATCGCGTTGTTCTGAGGGTCTCAGGGAAGCGCGCAGGGAAGGGGGCTCCTCTATGCCACAGGGACGCTACGATCTTGTTTGATCGCAGTGTTCCGGGGGTTAAAGTGCCGGGAGTGGTCCGTGACGTACATCATCTGACACCCGGCCCCACTCGGTTCGCATGTGACTCCATTTTGAACTGTTTGTAGACCACCCACCGGTTTAGTGGTTTCAGGTTGATCGTTGTTCGGTGTTCCCCTCCTGGTTTTTTATGAAAAACAGACTGGAATAATGTCCCTGGAATTGTTGGGAATGTGGCACCTGAATTATGACTCGCAATTCTTTTAAGTTCTGCTATATCTTTTAGGGGTCTCTGGTGGACTGCTGGAGACTGGGTAGAAGTTAGACAGCATCTCCTGGGAGGTGACCGGATGAACTCTATCCTGTACTCCTGAGCGACTGTCTGCAGAATCCATGGATTTTTGGAATTTTCCTGCCAGCCTCCCAGGAAGCACTGAAGTCTTCCACCGATGCCTCTGGCATCATTGTCTGCTGGTTCATGGTCCTGAAAGGAGCCTCTACCTCTGCCACCCTTGGGGTAGCTCCACCTGCCCGACTTCCCCTACCTGCTATAGTCCTGCCTGGGATGAGAGTGAGTCCTCCGAAAGGTCAGCATTCTCTCTGGTTTTTCTTCGGTGAAGCCCTTCTTTTTATCAGATGCTTTTTCAAGCAACTCATCCAGAACTGGTCTGAACACGTGTAGGCCAGAGAAGGTTATCGAGCATAACTTCTTTTTTTAATGACTGGGTATCCCCTGTCCATGATCTTAGCCTCAAGGCCTGCCTTGCCGCATTTGAGAACGCATTATTTCTTGCTGCAAAGCGGATTGACTGCTGAAATGTCTGCCATGAAATCTGTTACTGAGGTGGCTGCTATGTTTACATAGTAACATAGTAACATAGTTAGTAAGGCCGAAAAAAGACATTTGTCCATCCAGTTCAGCCTATATTCCATCATAATAAATCCCCAGATCTACGTCCTTCTACAGAACCTAATAATTGTATGATACAATATTGTTCTGCTCCAGGAAGACATCCAGGCCTCTCTTGAACCCCTCGACTGAGTTCGCCATCACCACCTCCTCAGGCAAGCAATTCCAGATTCTCACTGCCCTAACAGTAAAGAATCCTCTTCTATGTTGGTGGAAAAACCTTCTCTCCTCCAGACGCAAAGAATGCCCCCTTGTGCCCGTCACCTTCCTTGGTATAAACAGATCCTCAGCGAGATATTTGTATTGTCCCCTTATATACTTATACATGGTTATTAGATCGCCCCTCAGTCGTCTTTTTTCTAGACTAAATAATCCTAATTTCGCTAATCTATCTGGGTATTGTAGTTCTCCCATCCCCTTTATTAATTTTGTTGCCCTCCTTTGTACTCTCTCTAGTTCCATTATATCCTTCCTGAGCACCGGTGCCCAAAACTGGACACAGTACTCCATGTGCGGTCTAACTAGGGATTTGTACAGAGGCAGTATAATGCTCTCATCATGTGTATCCAGACCTCTTTTAATGCACCCCATGATCCTGTTTGCCTTGGCAGCTGCTGCCTGGCACTGGCTGCTCCAGGTAAGTTTATCATTAACTAGGATCCCCAAGTCCTTCTCCCTGTCAGATTTACCCAGTGGTTTCCCGTTCAGTGTGTAATGGTGATATTGATTCCTTCTTCCCATGTGTATAACCTTACATTTATCATTGTTAAACCTCATCTGCCACCTTTAAGCCCAAGTTTCCAACTTATCCAGATCCATCTGTAGCAGAATACTATCTTCTCTTGTATTAACTGCTTTACATAGTTTTGTATCATCTGCAAATATCGATATTTTACTGTGTAAACCTTCTACCAGATCATTAATGAATATGTTGAAGAGAACAGGTCCCAATACTGACCCCTGCGGTACCCCACTGGTCACAGCGACCCAGTTAGAGACTATACCATTTATAACCACCCTCTGCTTTCTATCACTAAGCCAGTTACTAACCTATTTACACACAATTTCCCCCAGACCAAGCATTCTCATTTTGTGTACCAACCTCTTGTGCGGCACGGTATCAAACGCTTTGGAAAAATCGAGATATACCACGTCCAATGACTCACCGTGGTCCAGCCTATAGCTTACCTCTTCATAAAAACTGATTAGATTGGTTTGACAGGAGCGATTTCTCATAAACCCATGCTGATATGGAGTTAAACAGTTCTTCTCATTGAGATAATCCAGAATAACATCCCTCAGAAACCCTTCAAATATTTTACCAACAATAGAGGTTAGACTTACTGGCCTATAATTTCCAGGTTCACTTTTAGAGCCCTTTTTGAATATTGGCACCACATTTGCTATGCGCCAGTCCTGCGGAACAGACCCTGTCGCTATAGAGTCACTAAAAATAAGAAATAATGGTTTATCTATTACATTACTTAGTTCTCTTAGTACTCGTGGGTGTATGCCATCCGGACCCGGAGATTTATCTATTTTAATCTTATTTAGCCGGTTTCGCACCTCTTCTTGGGTTAGATTGGTGACCCTTAATATAGGGTTTTCATTGTTTCTTGGGATTTCACCTAGCATTTCATTTTCCACCGTGAATACCGTGGAGAAGAAGGTGTTTAATATGTTAGCTTTTTCCTCGTCATCTACAACCATTCTTTCCTCACTATTTTTTAAGGGGCCTACATTTTCAGTTTTTATTCTTTTACTATTGATATAGTTGAAGAACAGTTTGGGATTAGTTTTACTCTCCTTAGCAATGTGCTTCTCTGCTTCCTTTTTGGCAGCTTTAATTAGTTTTTTAGATAAAGTATTTTTCTCCCTATAGTTTTTTAGAGCTTCAATGGTGCCATCCTGCTTTAGTAGTGCAAATGCTTTCTTTTTACTGTTAATTGCCTGTCTTACTTCTTTGTTTAGCCACATTGGGTTTTTCCTATTTCTAGTCCTTTTATTCCCACAAGGTATAAACCGCTTACACTGCCTATTTAGGATGTTCTTAAACATTTCCCATTTATTATCTGTATTCTTATTTCTGAGGATATTGTCCCAGTCTACCAGATTAAGGGCATCTCTAAGCTGGTCAAACTTTGCCTTCCTAAAGTTCAGTGTTTTTGTGACTCCCTGACAAGTCCCCCTAGTGAAAGACAGGTGAAACTGCACAATATTGTGGTCGCTATTTCCTAGATGCCCGACCACCTGCAGATTTGTTATTCTGTCAGGTCTATTAGATAGTATTAGGTCTAAAAGTGCTGCTCCTCTGGTTGGATTCTGCACCAATTGTGAAAGATAATTTTTCTTGGTTATTAGCAGAAACCTGTTGCCTTTATGGGTTTCACAGGTTTCTGTTTCCCAGTTAATATCCGGGTAGTTAAAGTCCCCCATAACCAGGACCTCATTATGGGTTGCAGCTTCATCTATCTGCTTTAGAAGTAGACTTTCCATGGTTTCTGTTATATTTGGGGGTTTGTAACAGACCCCAATGAGAATTTTGTTACCATTTTTCCCTCCATGAATTTCGACCCATATGGACTCGACATCCTCATTTCCTTCGCTAATATCCTCCCTTAAAGTGGACTTTAGACAAGACTTTACATAGAGACAAACCCCTCCTCCTCTCCGATTTTTACGATCCTTTCTAAACAGACTGTAACCCTGTAAGTTAACTGCCCAGTCATAGCTTTCATCTAACCATGTCTCGGTTATTCCCACTATGTCAAAGTTACCTGTAGATATTTCTGCTTCTAGTTCTTCCATCTTGTTTGTCAGGCTTCTGGTGTTTGCGAGCATGCAGTTTAGAGGATTTTGTTTTGTTCCAATCTCCTCGCTGTGGATTGTTTTAGAAATGTTCTTACCTCCCTTCTGAGTATGTTTTCCTGGATCTTCTTTGGTCGAGTCTAATGTTTTTCTTCCCGTCCCCTCGTCTTCTAGTTTAACGCCCTCCTGATGAGCGTTTGTTATCGTAATAGCTGCAGACGATTCCCAGGCCTTCTTAAGGAGGTCCTCTGATCTTTTGTCCATCAGATCCTTAAGGCCAGAGGAGTCCTCAAAGGGAATAGCTGTCTTCTTAGAAACCCTTGCTACAGGTACAGTGCCTTGCGAAAGTATTCCGCTCCCTGGAGCTTTTCAACCTTTTCCCACATATCATGCTTCAAACATAAAGATACCAAACGTTAATTTTTGGTGAAGAATCAACAACAAGTGGAACACAATTAATAATAATAATAATAATAATAATAATCTTTATTTTTATATAGCGCTAACATATTCCGCAGCGCTTTACAGTTTGCACACATTATCTTCACTGTCCCCAATGGGGCTCACAATCTAAATTCCCTATCAGTATGTCTTTGGAATGTGGGAGGAAACCGGAGTGCCGGAGGAAACCCACGCAAACACGGAGAGAACATACAAACTCTTTGCAGATGTCCTGGGTGGGATTAGAACCCAGGACTCCAGCGCTGCAAGGCTGCAGTGCTAACCACTGTGCCACCGTGCTGCCCAATTGTGAAGTTTGAACGTAATTTATTGGTTATTTTAAGTTTTTGTGGAAATTCGAAAACCGAAAAGAGGGACGTGCAATATTATTCGGCCCCTTTACATTCAGTGCAGAAGTTCATTGTGGATCTCTGAATGATCCAATGTTGTCCTAGATGCCTAATGATGATAGATATAATCCACCTGTGTGTGATAAAGTCTCCGTATAAATGCACCTGCTCTGTGATAGTCTCAGGGTTCTGTTTGAAGCACAGAGAGCATCATGAAGACCAAGGAACACAACAGGCAGGTCCGTGATACTGTTGTGGAGAAGTTTAAAGCCGGATTTGGATACAAAATGATTTCCAAAACATTAAACATCCCAAGAAGCACTGTGCAAGCGATCATATTGAAATGGAAGGAGTATCATACCACTGCAAATCTACCAAGACCCGGCCGTCCCTCTAAACTTTCATCTCAAACAAGGAGAAGACTGATCAGAGATGCAGCCAAGAGGCCCATGATCACTCTGGATGAACTGCAGAGATCTACAGCTGAGGTGGGACAGTCTGTCCATAGGACAACAATCAGTCGTACACTGCACAAATCTGGCCTTTATGGAAGAGTGGCAAGAAGAAAGCCATTTCTCAAACATATCCATAAAAGTGTTGTTTAAAGGGACTCTGTCACCTGAATTTGGAGGGAACAATCTTCAGTCACAGGGGCGGGGTTTTCGGGTGTTTGATTCACCCTTTCCTTACCCGCTAGCTGCATGCTAGCTGCAATATTGGATTGAAGTTCATTCTCTGTCCTCCATAGTACACGCCTGCGCAAGGCAAGATTGCCTTGTGCAGGCATGTACTACGGAGGACAGAGAATGAACTTCAATCCAATATTGCAGCCAGCATGCAGCCAGCGGGTAAGGAAAGGGTGAATCAAACACCCGAAAACCCCGTTCCTATGGCTGAAGATTGTTCCCTCCAAATTCAGGTGCCAGAGTCCCTTTAAACTTTGCAACAAGCCACCTGGGAGACACCAAACATGTGGAAGAAGGTGCTCTGGTCAGATGAAACCAAAATCAAACTTTTTGGCAACAATGTCAAACGATATGTTTGGCGTAAAGGCAACACAGCGCATCACCTGGAACACACCATCCCCACTGTCAAACATGGTGGTGGCAGCATCATGGTTTGGGCCTGCTTTTCTTCAGCAGGGACAGGGAAGATGGTTAAAATTGATGTGAAGATGGATGGATCCAAATACAGGACCATTCTTGAAGAAAACCTGTTGGAGTCTGCAAAAGACCTGAGACTGGGACGGAGATTTGTCTTCCAACAAGACAATGATCCCAAACATAAAGCAAAATCTACAATGTAATGGTTCACAAATAAACGTATCCAGGTGTTAGAATGGCCAAGTCAGAGTCCAGACCTTAATCCAATGGAGAATCTGTGGGAAGAGCTGAAAACTGCTGATCACAAACGATCTCCATCAACCTCACTGAGCTCGAGCTGTTTGCCAAGGAAGAACGGGCGAGAATTTCAGTCTCTCGATGTACAAAACTGATAGAGACAAACCCCAAGCGACTTGTAATCGCAGCAAAAGGGGCGCAACAAAGTATTAAGTTATAGGGGCCGAATAATATTGCACGCCCCACTTTTCAGTTTTTGAATTTCCACAAAAATTTAAAATAACCAATAAATTTAGTTCAACTTCACAATTGTGTTCCACTTGTTGATTCTTCACCAAAAATTTACATTTGGTATCTTTATGTTTGACGCATATGTGGGAAAAGGTTGAAAAGTTCCAGGGGGCCGAATACTTTCGCAAGGCATTGTATGTCAATTTTTGGTACCGTCTCCCGTACCTTGGTCTCTTCTGGATCAAAAGGGAGGTGGTCCTTAAAATGCCTTGGGATCACTAGCTTTTTCCCTACGTCCTCCCACTCTTCCAGTATCATTGCTGTTATATGATTATGAACTGGAAAGATCCTGTTCCTACGGGTTCTAAGGCCCCCAAACATTTCATCCTGGACCGTCAGTGGTTCAGTGTTCTAAATTTTCATGGTGCCCCTAATGGCTTGCAGGAGTACGTCCGTGTTTTCAGAGGAAAACAAATATCTTTTCATTTCCTTAGGAACCACTACTGAGGAACCCTCGCCTTCTCCAGAGTTCGGATCAGAATAGCCAGACACTACTCCTTCCTCTGTACTTGAGTCCATGTCCCATCTGGGTCTCTTAGGATGGGGGATTGAGACGGCATTAGAGGGGAAACTGTACTCTGTACCTCTTCCCTAATCATGGTTTTTATACTGGCCAGTAGTAGAGTTTGTTCTTTCTTAAGTAATTTGGAAATGCATCCTTCACAGAGCTTCATGTCGTAGCTCTTTGGGAATCTGGCATTGCACATGAGACATCTGTTAACCTTTCTTTCGGACGCTGAGGAGGACCATCTAGGCATCTTTGTCCTAAAAGGCAATACAGGTCCTTCTCAAAAAATTAGCATATAGTGTTAAATTTCATTATTTACCATAATGTAATGATTACAATTAAACTTTCATATATTATAGATTCATTATCCACCAACTGAAATTTGTCAGGTCTTTTATTGTTTTAATACTGATGATTTTGGCATACAACTCCTGATAACCCAAAAAACCTGTCTCAATAAATTAGCATATCAAGAAAAGGTTCTCTAAACGACTTATTACCCTAATCTTCTGAATCAACTAATTAACTCTAAACACATGCAAAAGATACCTGAGGCTTTTATAAACTCCCTGCCTGGTTCATTACTCAAAACCCCCATCATGGGTAAGACTAGCGACCTGACAGATGTCAAGAAGGCCATCATTGACACCCTCAAGCAAGAGGGTAAGACCCAGAAAGAAATTTCTCAACAAATAGGCTGTTCCCAGAGTGCTGTATCAAGGCACCTCAATGGTAAGTCTGTTGGAAGGAAACAATGTGGCAGAAAACGCTGTACAACGAGAAGAGGAGACCGGACCCTGAGGAAGATTGTGGAGAAGGACCGATTCCAGACCTTGGGGAACCTGAGGAAGCAGTGGACTGAGTCTGGTGTGGAAACATCCAGAGCCACCGTGCACAGGCGTGTGCAGGAAATGGGCTACAGGTGCCGCATTCCCCAGGTAAAGCCACTTTTGAACCATAAACAGCGGCAGAGGCGCCTGACCTGGGCTACAGAGAAGCAGCACTGGACTGTTGCTAAGTGGTCCCAAGTACTTTTTTCTGATGAAAGCAAATTTTGCATGTCATTCGGAAATCAAGGTGCCAGAGTCTGGAGGAAGACTGGGGAGAAGGAAATGCCAAAATGCCTGAAGTCCAGTGTCAAGTACCCACAGTCAGTGATGGTGTGGGGTGCCATGTCAGCTGCTGGTGTTGGTCCACTGTGTTTCATCAAGGGCAGGGTCAATGCAGCTAGCTATCAGGAGATTTTGGAGCACTTCATGCTTCCATCGGCTGAAATGCTTTATGGAGATGAAGATTTCATTTTTCAGCACGACCTGGCACCTGCTCACAGTGCCAAAACCACTGGTAAATGGTTTACTGACCATGGTATTACTGTGCTCAATTGGCCTGCCAACTCTCCTGACCTGAACCCCATAGAGAATCTGTGGGATATTGTGAAGAGAAAGTTGAGAGACGCAAGACCCAACACTCTGGATGAGCTTAAGGCCGCTATTGAAGCATCCTGGGCCTCCATAACATCTCAGCAGTGTCACAGGCTGATTGCCTCCATGCCACGCCGCATTGAAGCAGTCATTTCTGCCAAAGGATTCCCGACCAAGTATTGAGTGCATAACTGAACATTATTATTTGTTGGTTTTTTTGTTTGTTATTAAAAAACACTTTTATTTGATTGGATGGGTGAAATATGCTAATTTATTGAGACAGGTTTTTTGGGTTATCAGGAGTTGTATGCCAAAATCATCAGTATCATCATCATCATCATGCAATTGTTACCATCCACCTCTCGTGTCTCCCCTTTTCCCCATAGTTTGTAAGCTTGCGAGCAGGGCCCTCACTCCTCCTGGTATCTGTTTTGAACTGTATTTCTGTTATGCTGTAATGTCTATTGTCTGTACAAGTCCCCTCTATAATTTGTAAAGCGCTGCGGAATATGTTGGCGCTATATAAATAAAATTATTATTATTATTATTATAGTATTAAAACAATAAAAGACCTGACAAATTTCAGTTGGTGGATAATGAATCTATAATATATGAAAGTTTAATTGTAATCATTACATTATGGTAAATAATGAAATTTAACACTATATGCTAATTTTTTGAGAAGGACCTGTATATGAAGAAGACCCCTGTAGCTATTTGGATCTCATGCCCAGCCGACAGACCCTTACTACGCTTCAATATGGTCCAAGGATGGCTCTAAGGACTGGACGTCAAAATGGCCAGCACTCTCCATACTAAGGCTACTTTCACACTAGCGTTTTTTTCAATACGTCGCAATGCGTCGTTTAGGGGAAAAAAACGCATCCTGCAAAGTTGTCTGCAGGATGCGTTTTTGCCCCATAGACTAACATTAGCGACGCATTGACGCACGTCGCAACAGTTGTGTTGTTTTTTGCTTCTGACGGTCCGCCATTTCCGACCGCGCATGCGTGGCCGGAACTCCTCCCCCACCTCCCCGCACCTCACAATAGGGCAGCGGATGCGCTGGAAAAATGCATCCGCTGCCCCCGTTGTGCGGCGCATTCACTGCTAGCGTCAGTAACCTCGGCCTGACGCACTGCGACGGGCCGAGCCCGACGCTAGTGTGAAAGTAGCCTTAGTCCGCCTTACCCGGCTTCAGGACATCTGATTCATCATCCTTCTGAGCCCAGCTGCTGTTAATTCCGGATGATGGTGGATCGCCCCCACGTAAGGGCAATGGGGTACTCGGTACCGGGTCCGTCAGTTCCCTCAGCTGGGATGTCACGGTGGCCAGTGAGGGGCGCCCAATAAAAGGCAGTAGATAACGGTAGTGTTCGTGACGCCACCTGTGGTATTCGGTCAGGGTGACCAACGCTGCTTAGGGGTCCGCTGGGGTGATGTTATGGCAGCTAGATGGTATACCTTCCCACAGGTGAAGTGTAGATGGTGATGGTGGATGGTGCAAGGCGCGGTGAATCACGAGGACACAATGGGTGCAGTCTCTTTACCTTTACTGAAGGCTTCAGCATCCACAGTCCAGGGTGCCGGATGACAGGGTAGGCAGAGTCCGGTCGGTCTGATGGCAATTCCAGAGTCCCCTTATCCAGGTGGAAATCAGTAGCCTTCCCCTTGCACACAGTAACGTAGTAGGTCCCTACATGTATTAGCTCCCATAGGGTCCTCACTCTTGTTACTCTTCTCTCTGTCCCCCAGATGGATAGGACATAACCCGTATGACGGTGGTGGCCTGAGGCTATTTTATAGGGACCGTAGCGTCGCCCCTCCTCCGCGTTGCCACCTTGTCTGCTTAGGTCAGGCAGCCAACTTGGAATCGACTGTCCTGCCGGTCTCTGAAGTAAAGCGTTGAGTCTATTACTCCCTCGGTGTTCCGGCTACCGGATCTGTGCTCAGTGGGAGGCAGCCTGCTTCTAGCTGGTCTCCCACTGGTGTTTTACTCCTGTTGCTATGACTTCTGTGCTCACTCACTACGACACACTTCCTTTCTTAGGAGGCTGCCGCATGGGTTGCAGGCGCAGCTCCGTGTCCTTCCTTCCGCCCTGGGCCGAGCCCAGTCTGCTCCTCTCCTCTCCTGCTGACTATCTCCTTCTCCCTCCAGTCAGAACTGCCTAACTTCCTAACCAAACCCCCAGTTTTACCCAAGTGTGAGGAGTGGCCTAATAGATAGAACCTTTTGCTGTCCTGGTGGCCGGCGTGTGAAGTGTGTGTGTGTGGCTGTGATACCTGGCAGGGTGAACTCCTTTGGTGCCATCAGACGTAACATTGCTCCCCCTGGTGGAAGAACGACATTACTGCAACGACCAGGACTCTGGGGCGCGGCACTGGTCTGCAGGTATTCGGCCATACTGAGCACGCTCCGCCTGGAACGCACGCCGGCCGCAATAGAAACGCCAGTATCCGGCGCCATCTTTCCGGCTTGTCCCCTGATGCTGTGTAGACACGACCTTGGAAGCCGTGTCACCAGCGCACCCACCAATGACACGGTGTGCTGGAAGTACTCAAGGAAGCGCGCTGCCGGCCAGAAGCCGACCCCACGCATGAAGACTGGAGCTAGCAACCGCTGCCCAGAGAGGGATAGCACAGATCCTGGGAGTGCACAGCTCGACCAAAAGCTGAGAGACATCCTCAGGTATCAGAGTGATGCCGGCGTCTGCCCGTCGGACATGGTCTCCGCAGCCCAAAAGCCCTCTAGAGAGGGATGCAGCTGTCCCCGGGAGCCCCCACCTCGACCGGACTTCGACACCTTGAGGGAACATCAACGAGGCTCTCGGGTATGCAGAACCCTATCCAGAATCTTCGTACCTCTGTGCTCCACTTCTGTGGCTGTCCCTGATAGGGACAGGAAAAACACTGAAGGGTGGTAGTGGGGAGTGGACTATTTAACCTCTTCTGTGTTCCTGTCCCTATCAAGGATACGAAGGACTACTTCCCCGGTGGTGCTGTGAGGAGGGATGTCCTGGAAAAACATTTTTTACTTTTCTCAAAATTCATGAACTTATATAAAAACGGCAACAAATATGAGAAGACCAAAAAAGAAGGCAAAAACTGTCATTTCAGACATAGAGCTGACCTTCGTCATGGAACGTAGTAAGGACTGTTCTATGGAACTGGAACCTTTTTAAGCTTTGTGTCACACCCCAGGTAACCGGTTGTTACAGTGATGTTGCCTTCCCTTCAGGGAGGGTAATATCATGCTTGGAGGCAATAAAGATTCTCTTTACCAGGTAATGCACCCACATTCAACACATTCCGAATCCAAGCCAGAAGGGGGAGCTCAGGACCCAGATTCAGGGTAGCTTTCCCAGCTTTAAGTGTTCTGGTCTGTAGGAGTCAGTTCAGTCTGGAGAGACAGAGGAAGGGAGAGGAAGTCTGACAGTGGAGCTGTGCAGCCCAGGACTGAGCTGCAGCTGCAGGAAAGGAGGTGAACCCAAGTGGTTGAATGTAGTGAAGCATCTGAGGAAAGGAGCACAGTGGAGAAAGCAAGGGGCTCAGAGGGGAACTGTGACCGGGCACCCTCAGACCTGAAGTGCAGGAACCGGGCACCGGGAGCCCGAGGCCGTGTTGTACGCAAGGACACATAGCAGAACCGGAGGGCATAGGACTGTATGTTATTTGCCCACACCACGCCTGGAGGTGAAGCGGCACCTGAAGAGCCCGGGTCATGATAGAGACCCTATAAAACGTCTCAAGCTGCCCACCATACAGATACCTGTCTCAGGGCAGGAATGAGAGGACTTTGACAGCAAGCTACAGGGGCAGGGAACTTGAATACTAGCGCGAGTAGGAAGGCTTACAGATCTCACCTGGGAGAGGGATTCACGACTGCCTCCAGGCCGGCCGGACCACTTCACCACCTGTTCCTGCTACCCTGGGCTGTAGACTGCTACTGCCAGTAAACCAGGTAAAGACTTTACAACTCTGTGTCCTCCACTTATTTGCCAACATACACCATCCTTGCCATACACCTTGGGAGCCCTGGGGACCCCGCTTCACCTGTGGGAAGCGTTACAATCTTGATGCAACAAAATCACCAAAGGGGACCCCTGTAAGCAGCGTCGGTCCCCTCTGACCGAGAACCACAGGTGGCATCATAAATAGACTTTATTTCCAAATACCCTTTAAAGACTTGCCCCCTTTTATTCAGTGCTCAGGGCCACGGACCGGGTCGCAGCCACCGTGACATCCCCTTTAAGAGCGACCGGACCCGGTACCGAGTATTCCCATTGCCCTGGTGGGCGACTCATTCGTCCATAACGCCCAACTTCTAAAGAAGAGAAAAAGGGACAACGCTTGCAGCACGTCCATAATCACACACACATCCTCGCCCCCATCCATATACACATAGAAATGGAAAAAATGAAGTGCGGACTTCCTCATTATTAAAATGTAAACATTATTTTATTGATAATAAATTACACAGTTTATACATATACAGGGAGAAGTCACCAGCAGGGCTGAACTGTGTGTGCTAGGACCCAGCAGCTCTCTGCTCTACCAGGCGGGCGACCATGTGATTGCTTGGTCGAATAGTCAGCAGCAGGGGGCGTGGTATGAAGCAGGAGGGCGTGGCATAAAGCAGCAGGGGGTGTGGCAAGAAGCAGTAGGGGTCTTAAAGAGAACCTGTCACTAGTTTTGTGACATAGCAGCTAAAAATATCACCTTATTCACCTCCATGGGACCGGACTGAGAAGATTACCATACAGAGCGGGAGAAATTAAAGAAAGGTTTTCGGGAGTATGCAAGGGGAGTCGGGGTTATACGAGGATTTAGGGAATGCAGCGCAGACGCTGAGTATTTTTAGCTATTTCACAAAACTGGTGACAGGTTCCCTTTCAGGTGGGACTGTGGCGCTGGGAGCTACAGCAGAACTAATAAATTTGTGAAGTTTTATATCCAAACGGCTCTCTGCCTTCTGCACAGAGCAGTCAGCAGAGAAATGAGCGACCTATAGGCCATGTAGAAGTTTCTGCTTTCAGGAGAATCACTCAGCCATTGTGGGAGAATAGAGCTCAGCAGTTTGAGTTGTTTTTCCGAGGTGCGGTGTCCAAGTCGTTACTTTGTGGCAGCTGTTCCTTCTGTTCCCGGCCCCCCAGACGTCTCTGGCACTGGATGTGATGATGTCGCTGGAGAATAGACGGCTTTAGGCTACATATAGATTTATACAGCCCCCACTAGGGGGAGGTCACTATATACAGATTAATACAATCACCACTAGGGGAGCTCACTATATACAGATTTATACAGTCACCACTAGAGGGAGCTCACTACATACAGATTTATACAGTCACCACTAGGGGGAGCTCACTATATACAGGTTTATACAGTCACCACTAGGGGGAGCTCACCACATACAGATTTATACAGCCACCACTAGGAGCTTGTAGTCTGTGGAGGAAGGTGCTGTTTTGTGTGCTCCAGGAGAGTAACCAGTTTTTCACTCAGGAATCCCCCCCCCTCTCTGACCCAGGAAAGAGAGGGGTGTAGTGGATGGACTGTGAGGCTGAGTCCCCATCTCCCACCCCTCGGTCTAGGCCGGCGAGGGGTGGGAGCTCATTGCTACCAGCAAAGAGGGTCACCAGATCCGGCAAGGCCCAAAACATGGTGGAGCCCAGGAAGACCCAGGGGGGCTGCAAAGCCCCTAAGGCTGAGGCGAGGGCCACTGCGGTGTCTCCTCCCGGAGGTGAGCGGGGTACTCGCAGAGGTGCAGCGGCGCCGGTGCCGAAGGATTGGGGCACTATGGCCGCACGGGAGCCGGTTGACAGCTATGCCTCCCGCGTCCATGCGTACCTCAGCGAGCATGAGGAGACTGGGAAGACCCTCAGGAGACTCCGGGAGGAGATGAAGGAGGTGAGGCAAGCTGCAAGCAGAGCCTCCCGCACAGAGAAGTCTGCCCTAACAGCTAGGATATCCAGCCTGGGGATCTGCATTGAGGGCATGGAAGCCCGGAGAGCGGCTATATTAAATAACAGCGGGCCCTTCCGGGAAAAGCTGGAGAATGACGACCGATTCCACAACATGGCTGCTGCAAAGGAGCCAGTGGGGTCTCGGCGTCCGACCCAGGTGGAGGAGGTGGACCTTGAGGAGATGGAGGAGGCACCGTACCCACCTGGGGGCTTGGTAAGTGATCTCCGGGCCACACACAGCGGGATAGATCCAGTGCAGGTCCCACTCCCATCAGACCATAGTATTTCAGAGGATGATGGGGGTGATGCGGATGATAGCAGCAGCGATAACAGCAGTAGTGGGGGTTGCCTCGTCTTGCAGCAGATCCGTCAGCTAGAGTCCCCAGTAAATTATGCCCACCTGAAGTTTGGGGATGAGGTCTGCGGGGACGAGGCAACCGGGAGGGGGAAAAAGAAAAGAAAAAAAAGGAAGAAAACATCGGAGGAGAGGTTGGTGTTTGTCCCCCTTCCTGGGACCCCCCGGACCCGCTGTGTGGAGCACGCTACCCACCCCGGCCCGGGACCTGCAGTGGGTCCGGTGCGAGGGAGCGGGGAGAGTACAAGTCGTATGGCGCAGGTCGCCGTCTCTGCTGGCGGTAGCAGAGGGGGCGAGAGTGGGCATGCGGCTGCAAAGCCGGACAGTGTGCATGGTCTGGAGTGTGGCCCTGTGGCGGGCAGTAATAAAACCTGTGGAGGTGTCCAGGCCCGATCCTCTGTGGAAGCGGGGGACGGCCTGGTGCCTGCTGCACCCGCTGACGCTCGGGGGGTAGGGGCTGTGGGTACCTTGCCGGTGGTCACCGCTCCCCGCAGTGTTGGCGGCGCGCTGTCAGCCGAGGCCGCATCATCGGCGGCGTGTGCTGTGGTGTCGGGGTCCCCCACATGCAGATCCGATGCTGGGTCAAAGTCCGGGACCCCGGCACCGGTTATCAACTCGGGTGCAGCTGTAATGGCAGCAGTATTAGGGACACTGCGGCTCCCCCCCGCTCTTTATTGTATGAGATCTCCCCTTGAGTGAACCCAGGATGTATATGGGGTTAACTCCCCGCGGAGGGGGCGGGGCTTATCCCCTGCTCTTGGCGCCAGGAAGCGCCGATGTGCCATTCGATCCCAGGACCCGGACCTGTTTGGGCTGCCGGCATCATGGACCCGCTGGAGAGTGCGGTGAGGGAGAGGATCGGCAGGGAAGGAAGCGCATGGTTAGCAGCTTTGCTGCCCGGGAGCGACTCCTTCCCTGCCATAGTGAAGGCGGCGCTGCCGGAGGGTCGGCGCTCTCGCAGAGCCACCCGGCCTCCGGCACGGCTGAGCCCGCCAGTTTATTCAAGGAAGAGCGCGCGCAGCTCTCGTGCGCGCGCTTCTCCTGCTCCAGGCGCCAGGGAGACTGGAGGGAGCGCGTCGCAGCAGGTGGGGGAGACACAGGGGTCGGTAGCGAGCGGTATAAGTTGCATTCCCCCTTCTGCCCCGGGCATAACAGGAGGGAGTGTAGGTCGGCGAGTGCCAGCTTTGTTAGGCGGAGCTGTGCACTTAGTAGGAAACAACATGGGGGGAGCACAGGGAACTTCTGCTTCATCACAGGATTCAGGGACGGCAGGGAGGGAGACTGAGGCTCCGCAGGGAGGTATTCCTCCACTTTCAAGGAACGTGGGGGATGTTATTGCCAATACTGATAGGGACACGGACACGGCAGCCATAGCACAGCAGAATATGGTTTCACCTCACATAATACTAGCAACAAGTCAGCATAGTGCCTACTCCCAGGCTATTACAGGGGGAGAATCACAGTTTCCACCTTACCCACTCATTTTTAGTACCCCGTATTCGCAAATACCGGGCGGGCAAATTACTCCCTCTCAGGTGGCAGTAGTCAAACACCAGGATGCGCCAGCGTCACGATCACTGATAGCAACCAGTGTTCGGGCCCCGATTCAGGGTGCTGGCACCCCGGCTCTGGACAATAGACAGAGTGCGGGTATCCGCCCCGCGCGCAGATCATCGTCATCATCGACATCCCCCAGAGAGCATCGCAGAAGCGGGCGTAGGAAGTGCGATCGTCATGTTAGCAAACGGCGTTCGTATAGATCTAGGTCCAGCCGGCGTAGTAGACGGTCTAGAGCCTCGCGGTGGCGCTCGCCTTCTTCATCAGATAGTTCTTCAGGCAGGTCACACAGGCAGGAGTCTTCTCGTCGTAGGTCCATACACCGCATGGAGCGGCAAGGCCCGATGACTCCTGTGGCACGGGAAGCAAGTGGTCCGGATACCGGTGCACCGATCGGTGAGTACCCCTTTATCGGGGCATGGGGAGGGGGGAGAGCAAACACCAACCTTTCAGACACAATAGCCAACGCAACTACAGGAAACAGGATTTATGTCAATCCAAAATTGCTACAACCAGCGGGGTCGTGCAGGCAGCCCCCTCCTCCCCGCCCAGATGTGTACAAGGATGGCCTATTTTGTGGTGTCCCGCCCTTAGGGGCCCACTTGAATAGCGACATCAAGGAACAAATTTGGGCCAATGATTTCATTGACATATGGTCTCTGGTTTCCACGGACCAGCAATCGGTTGACAGAGAGAGGCGGTTCGGGGATAAAACATATGAACGTAAACCAAAAGTTGCTAAAACCATTAATAACTGGTTGCAAGCTTTTACGGTCTTGGGATGCGTTATGGGGGAAAAGCACCCCGAAAGGTGCTCCGAGCTATTCATATACTTAGATAGTATTTATAATTCCTATAAGGCCCACGGGGGATCAGCATGGTGGAAATATGATGAAGATTTCCGCCGGCGATTGGCCGCCAATCCGCAATTGGGCTGGGGTATGAAAGCCACGGATTCGTGGCTTCGCCTGATGATGTCCCAAAAATCAACCCAATCCTTTCACGGGCCCGCTGCCGGGTCCAACAACAACGCGGCAGCAACAACCATTCGTAGACCAGGTTCGTGCTGGTTATTTAATGAAGGGCACTGTAAGTTCTATGGGCTCTGCAAATATAGACATGAGTGTTCATCATGCGGAGGCCCCCACCCAGTGGCAAAATGCACACGTCCGCCCCAAAAAGCTATCTCCGGGAAAACCCCCCCTACAGGCGAGGTTAACGACGCCGGTGAGCGTAGAAAGAATGGGGCCGTGGCTGGACAAATACCCCAATAAATCGGCCGCGGGGCAACTGCGTTTCGGTTTCTCCTACGTTTTTTTCATCCCGTTTAATTGGTCACCCGAGCCACAATCAGACCCTAATTTACAATCAGCGAGGGAATTACCTAACGTATTAGCAGAAAAGCTGGGGAAGGAAATCAGGTTGGGTCGTTTTCGTGGTCCTTTCAATTTCCCCCCTTTCCCTAACTTACGGGTTTCACCCCTGGGTATAGTTCCCAAGAATGAGTCAGGTAAATATCGATTAATTCATCATCTCTCATACCCCAAGGGCATGTCGGTCAACGATGGTATCCCCAGTGATGAAACAGCCGTCACTTATATTTCCTTTGACAAAGCGGTTGACCTCGTTAGAAATGCTGGCCCGGGGGCCCTTATGGCCAAGTCGGACATAGAATCTGCTTTTCGGCTGCTTCCGGTACATCCGGATTGTCACCACTTACTTGGGGCTAAATTTGAGAACCTATACTATTACGACACATGTCTTCCCATGGGGTGTTCAATTTCCTGTTTTTATTTTGAGTTATTTAGCACGTTTTTGGAATGGGTCGCTCGCAAGATCACCCGGCTAACCGCCATCACTCACTATCTTGATGATTTTTTGATTGTTGGGCCAGCGGGCTCAGATGTATGTGCCGCAGCCCTTGCCCAATTCAAAGATGCTATGGCACAGTTCGGGGTCCCACTTTCCCCTGAGAAGACGATAGGGCCAGTACCAGTGATCACATTCCTCGGGATCGAAATCGACTCGGTCGCCATGGAATTTAGGTTACCGAAGGAGAAAATTGACAAGCTGCTGGATCTCATCAGCGGATGCATTTCGGTTGGTAAGGTAACACTAACTCAAATGCAGTCGCTGCTTGGTTCCTTAAATTTTGCCTGCAGGGTCATGCCAGCGGGCAGGATCTTCTCACGCAGATTGATGATAGCCACGAGAGGAGTGAAACAGCGTCATCATAGAATCAGGATTACAGCACACCTACGTTCTGATTTAAACACATGGAAGCTGTTCCTCAGCGATTACAATGGTAGGACTTGCTTTCAGGAGACAGAATGCTCTAACGTGGACATGGATTTGTTTTTTGCAGCGTCAAGCAACACGGGTTTCCGTGTTCGCTTTGGTAACAAACTGTGTGCTTCGAGTTGGCCTGCCTTCTGGGTTTCCAGGAAGTGGAACGTAGAGGCTACCTTGATCGAGCTTGTCCCCGTGGCAGTCGCCATGGACATCTGGGGTCCTCAATTGGCCAATAAGCGCATTCGCTTGCATCTTCAATCCGTTGGCGGGGCGCATTCCATTAACTACCTAGCATCTCCTTCACCGCAGGTTCTAGACCTAATTAGGTTCATAGTATTGAAATGTTTAACGTTTAATGTTTGGCTTAAAGCAAATGCACTAACCGTCAGCAATGAGAGTGTGTCTGGTGTTTTAACTGGCTTTTACTCTCAGGATTTACTGGAACGGCGCCTTCAGGAGCCCTTGGAGGAGGTGGATTGCCCACATTCGATCTGGGATGTCCTGGGGACCTGATGCCATTAATACGTTCATCGATAGCTCCATCAACCTGGAAAGCCTATGGTAAGGCGTGGGAGGAGTGGTGTCTTTTAGCAGACGGCAAACCAGTGGGGTCTTCGGAGGAGGCTCGAATGCAGGTGACAATGGCATTTTTATCCAAAATGCATGCCATGGGAGTGTCGGGCTCAGTGGCGCGCAACCGTGTGTCTGCATTAGCGTTCCATTTCAAGCTGCGAGGTTGGCCAGATTCCACGAAACATTTTCTAGTCAGTCAGTTATTGAAAGGTTGGCGGCGAGCGGATAGACATGGTGATAACAGGCGTCCTATATCCTTCGATTTGCTAGTGAGCTTGGTTAAGGCTTTGGAACCTGTGTGCGATTCTAAATATGAGGCTGCGCTAATGTCAGCGGCTTTTGGCCTAGCATTCTTTGGGGCCATGCGGGTCAGTGAGATTGTACCTACGGCTCTGAATAAACCGGGTGGCCTCAGGCGGGAAGACATACTAATTTGCGAGGATGGTATCAGGATTAGAATATGTAAGTCCAAAACTGATCAGGAAGGTAGGGGAACTTGGTTCCCGATATTCGCCATCAACAAGGACATTTGCCCATTAGTGTTAATAAAGGATTACATGCGGGTTAGAAAGGACGGTTCCCAGCTTTTCATTCATGAGAATGGGCTTCCCCTAGTGTCGGGCCAATTTTTAGCTATATTAAGACGCGTTTTGTCACGATTGGGAATGCCTGCGGCAGAATTTAGGACGCACTCATTTCGGATAGGTGCAGCGACAGAAGCATCTAGAGCGGGTTTGCTTGAATCAGAGATTCAAAGGGTGGGTAGATGGAGATCCCGCTGCTTTACTAGATACATCAGGCCTGACTTGTTGTTATAAGTGTGAGTGGTTTCGGTTCTATGACATTCGGAACAGTTTCAGTATCATTGGGGGTACTTCCTTGGGTTGTTGATTTATTGTTTATCGCTAACTGTATATTTTATTCCTAGATGGGGTGCGACCCAGCATCTGGATAGTGGGTCACTCGTACATCTATTGGGCTGCTCGCCGCGCCGAATTGGGCCCAGGAGGGCGATCCTTGGGCTTCAATGATGTCGACGTGTTATGGCGTGGCTTGAGAGGCATGATGTGGTCCCAAGTTCTTCCGGAGGTGGTTCACATTGCACGGGTGGCCTCATCCCCCACCATTGTGGTTATCCATGCCGGAGGAAATGACCTGGCTTCGTCTCCGTTGGCTGAACTACTTACGCTGATAAGATCAGACATGGACAAGTTCCCGAGTTTCTTCCAGTCGATGCGCCTAGTCTGGTCCGAGGTTATCCCAAGGCTGGTTTGGCGGGGTGCCAGGGAATTGAATGCTATGGAGATATCCAGGCGCACGCTGAACCAGAGGATATCACGTTTCGTAAGATTTAAGAATGGTGTAGTTGTTCGGCACCACCGGCTGGAAGGGGACAATTCCGGTTTTCTACTTCCAGACGGAGTCCATTTGAACGAGGCGGGCCTAGATATTTTCCTCGATGGTATTAGAGAAGGGGTAGTTCAGGCGATGCATTCGTGGGGGGGGGTCGTAGCTCTCTATAGTCGTTCCTCCTTGGCGGAAGGGTGGAGTTTTTGTTGGTGGTGAAGATACCTGCCCGGGAGACCGGATGGCAGTAATCTCCCTACACCCCATTTGTTGGCAGATATTGCCGGTTTAAGCTGCGACCAAAAATATTTACCCAAAGGAAAAGATGGAAATGTTGTGAGCATATTTCCCAATAAAGGTTTTAAAGTTCTGATAACTGTTGTGTGTTCACTTAATGGGAGCAAACGGTCATGGGTCGTAGCAGTCATGCCGATCCGGACGGCATCCTCGCCGGAGAAAGTCGCACCGCCGGGGTCCTCTGCATGTGTGTCACCTGTATCTGTGGGGGACCCGGTGGTGAAGTGCACACAGGAGCGTGGAGATGGTCTGCAGGAGAGGCTGGAGCAACAATCTGCAGCTGCCAGCACATGCTCTGCTGAAAAGCAGGGTGTGGTAATCAAACCCTGCAGTATCAATCTTAAAGGGGCAGCTGCACTGCAAACAGCAACAACCCCAGCAGAAAGCAGAAAAAAAAATGCAAAAAAAATGTAAATAAGAATGGAAGTGGTGCAAGTGGTGTGAATAGTGTGTGTGATAATGGTGAAGGGTCAGGTGTTGGAAGGGCAGTTTCTGCTGGAGCTATGGTTGGTGTGAATGGTGCCAGCGTGGGGACTTCTAATGAAAATGGTGAGGCTGAGGTAAGTGAGGTGGAGATGGTTGACTGTGAGGTTGAGGGTTCAGGGAATATAGGGGCTGGTCCATCGTCCCCCTCACCTGCAGCCGCCATTAGTTATGCGGCTGCTGCCGCTGGGGTTCCACAGGGGTATTCCTCATCTCCGGACCCAGGGAATGAAGCTTTTCGCCGCCGTTTCCTGGAGGCCCTCAAAAAAGGGGAGCGGACGATCAATGTAGAGGGAAGAGAGGTGGCGTTGTCCTACTGGCTAGATAAGTTTGGTCTAGCTGCCTTCCAAGAGAAAAGGGGGGGGAGACCGTGTGGTCCCTCCCGACAGCCGGGCCGGGGGTCTCCAGGAGAAATGTGGTTCGTCTTCGCTGGAGGGGCGATGAAGCGTGTCCATCCAGGACAAATGTGGTGAAGCTCCTCATGAAGATGGACTTCAGGGCTATTGACATCTTTGCTCTGATACATCCTTTTGGGACCTCCACCTTTGATATCACCTTTGTTCGGCCGGAGGGCTTGGAGCTCTTTTGGTCGAATTATGAGCTGGTAAAAGAGGAGCCCGGCTGGCGAGGTTTCGCCGTGGAAGCAATTTCTCGCCAAAGTGGGCCAAAGAAAGTGACCGTTTTAACATGTAATGAGTCTCTTTCTGGCGTTGACATAATGACCTGGTTGAGTCGGTACAGCGAGGTTGTGGAGGTCCCGAAGAAGAACCGGGACGATTTTGGTATCTGGTCAGGGGGCTGGACCTTCATGGTAAAGTTGAAGCGTTCAGGGGGCACTGTCACCCACATCCCTTCCTCGGCTTTTCTGGGAAGGGATCGGATTCTGGTCTTCTACCAGGGGCAGCCGAAGGTATGCCACAGGTGCGGTGATCCTTGCCACTTCAGCGCGGGCTGCAAGGTGCAGAAATGTGCCTTGTGTGGCGAGGTAGGTCACCTAGCCGCATCCTGTGGTGTCATTCGATGTCACCTGTGTGGTGATCTAGGTCACCCGTTCAGCCGCTGCCCTCGTTCCTTCTCTAATGCCATGGCCAGCCGGGAGGAGGGGAGCCGTGAGGAAGTTCCTGGCGGTGCAACTTCTGCAGAGGTTGGAGGTGGTAGCGGGGGAGGAGCTGAGGGGCCGATGAGGAATGGCAGGGCTAGGGGCCCCTCTTACCAGCGGAGGCAGGCAAGGCGTCAAGAGGGCAGGGGGCAGGAGGAGCCTCGGGAAACTGGGGTAATGGCTGCCCCCTCCACCGAGGCGACGGCCCATGTCACTGATGCCCCGGGGGAGGAAGCGGTGAATGAGGAGATCAGACGGATGGACAATGAGGAAGTGGCTGATCTCTCAGATGCCTCTCAATATGAAAGTTTTGATGAGGATGGAGGGGAACAGCCAAAAGAAATGGGTGACAAGGGTACCAAGAGTGCCAAAAGTTAAAAAAAGAAGAAAAAAGGTGGAAAATCTTCTTCCCTGACCAAGGTGCCTAAGGAAGGTCCCACCAACTCCCCTCTGATCCCTCTCTCCAACCGGTTCCAAGCCCTTGACGATCCTGCTGAGACGGGAGTCGGGGGTGAGGTTCCGGAGGTAACATCGGGAGGGCCTTTGGGAGGCGGGGGAGTCCCTTCTCCGGGGGGTGTGTCTTCCTCGCGAGGTGGGGACGACCCTGGGTCCGGAGATGAGAAAGAGGTGGGAGGGATGGATACCTCTGTCTCTCTGAAAAGAAGAGGGGGGCTTCATCGTCCGGAGACGAGCGGGCTAAGAAAAAGGGTGGGGTGATGAAAAAGGCCATCTAACTCGATCACTCATGATGGCGGCACCCACCCCGTTGACTCTAGCGACCATTAATGTCGCTAGTATAAAGTCTGATGCGGCTAGATTTGCGGCCTTTGATTTTCTCACCCGATTTGAGGCTGAAATTTTGTTTTTGCAGGAGACCAGGCTTACGGATATGGGGGCCATACGCAAGGCGAAGAGCGAGTGGAGGTGCGGGTCTTCGTACTGGTCTCTTGCGGCCGAGCCGTGTAGCAGGGTGGCAGTCCTTTTTAAGACTGCATCGGTTGAATGCCGGAGAGTTATCGAGGTAGAAATGGGGAGGTGCCTGGTCTTAGACGTCTTCATGAGGGGACAGGAGCTTCGGCTCATTAACATCTATGGTCCGCAGTCAAAGTGGGACCGTAAATGTCTCTTCCTGAAGATTAAGCCCTATCTTTTTACGAGTCGGCAGGTGGTCTTTGGAGGTGACTTTAACACTGTCACAAGGCTTCGTGATAGGGGAGGCTCCATTGACCGGCTGGCTTATGATAGTAATACTCTTAATAGCATAGCTAGTGACGCTCGCCTGGTGGATGTCCACATCCGGCACACCCCAGGTCACTGTGGTTTCACCTTTCATAGAGGTAATTGTAGGTCTAGGATAGACAGGTTTTTTTTAAAGGAGGAAGCCATCTCTTCAGCAGTGTCCGTTGTTGAGGTGGAGTTCTCCGATCACTGTCTGATTTCTTTTTCTCTGAATGTTTCAGAAACCCCTCGGATGGGAAGGGGACTATGGAAGCTGAATTCGTCCCTCTTGGAAGAAGCAGAGATAAGACAATCCTTTGAGGACTTTCTTCAGAGCCAGGTACCGCTTTTGGATCTCTGTAGCGATAAGTCAGAGTGGTGGGAGATGTTCAAAGATCGGGTTGCGAGTTTCTTCCGCCAGCTCTCGAACCTCAGGAGCCTGAGCAGGTACCGCCTGTGTCAGGAACTGAGGAGGAAACTCGAACATCGCGTCTCGGCTGGAGGTGACCGTGAGGAGATCTCCAGAGTGAAGTCTTTACTCAAGAGGTGTCAGTACGATAGGCACACATCTTTGGTTTTTGAGAGGGATTTCGGGAGGTACCGCTCGCCTGACCCCTACAGAAACTGTAAGATGTCAGTGAGTTGTAAGGTGGTGACAGGTTTGGTCGACGATACGGGTTCCCTGAAAAGATCCAAATCAGGGATCCTGGAGGTGATCAGATCTTTCTACTCAGACCTCTTGGGGAAGAGGGAGCTGGATCGGAACGTGATGTCGGCTTTCCTGGCCGAGGCCATCCCTGAGCCAGGGGATGACCCCTCGCTTCACGTTTTGACAGAACCAATCAGGGAAGAGGAAGTAACATAGTAACATAGTAACATAGTTAGTAAGGCCGAAAAAAGACATTTGTCCATCCAGTTCAGCCTATATTCCATCATAATAAATACCCAGATCTACGTCCTTCTACAGAACCTAATAATTGTATGATACAATATTGTTCTGCTCCAGGAAGACATCCAGGCCTCTCTTGAACCCCTCGACTGAGTTCGCCATCACCACCTCCTCAGGCAAGCAATTCCAGATTCTCACTGCCCTAACAGTAAAGAATCCTCTTCTATGTTGGTGGAAAAACCTTCTCTCCTCCAGACGCAAAGAATGCCCCCTTGTGCCCGTCACCTTCCTTGGTATAAACAGATCCTCAGCGAGATATTTGTATTGTCCCCTTATATACTTATACATGGTTATTAGATCGCCCCTCAGTCGTCTTTTTTCTAGACTAAATAATCCTAATTTCGCTAATCTATCTGGGTATTGTAGTTCTCCCATCCCCTTTATTAATTTTGTTGCCCTCCTTTGTACTCTCTCTAGTTCCATTATATCCTTCCTGAGCACCGGTGCCCAAAACTGGACACAGTACTCCATGTGCGGTCTAACTAGGGATTTGTACAGAGGCAGTATAATGCTCTCATCATGTGTATCCAGACCTCTTTTAATGCACCCCATGATCCTGTTTGCCTTGGCAGCTGCTGCCTGGCACTGGCTGCTCCAGGTAAGTTTATCATTAACTAGGATCCCCAAGTCCTTCTCCCTGTCAGATGTACCCAGTGGTTTCCCGTTCAGTGTGTAATGGTGATATTGATTCCCTCTTCCCATGTGTATAACCTTACATTTATCATTGTTAAACCTCATCTGCCACCTTTCAGCCCAAGTTTCCAACTTATCCAGATCCATCTGTAGCAGAATACTATCTTCTCTTGTATTAACTGCTTTACATAGTTTTGTATCATCTGCAAATATCGATATTTTACTGTGTAAACCTTCTACCAGATCATTAATGAATATGTTGAAGAGAACAGGTCCCAATACTGACCCCTGCGGTACCCCACTGGTCACAGCGACCCAGTTAGAGACTATACCATTTATAACCACCCTCTGCTTTCTATCACTAAGCCAGTTACTAACCCATTTACACACATTTTCCCCCAGACCAAGCATTCTCATTTTGTGTACCAACCTCTTGTGCGGCACGGTATCAAACGCTTTGGAAAAATCGAGATATACCACGTCCAATGACTCACCGTGGTCCAGTCTATAGCTTACCTCTTCATAAAAACTGATTAGATTGGTTTGACAGGAGCGATTTCTCATAAACCCATGCTGATATGGAGTTAAACAGTTATTCTCATTGAGATAATCCAGAATAACATCCCTCAGAAACCCTTCAAATATTTTACCAACAATAGAGGTTAGACTTACTGGCCTATAATTTCCAGGTTCACTTTTAGAGCCCTTTTTGAATATTGGCACCACATTTGCTATGCGCCAGTCCTGCGGAACAGACCCTGTCGCTATAGAGTCACTAAAAATAAGAAATAATGGTTTATCTATTACATTACTTAGTTCTCTTAGTACTCGTGGGTGTATGCCATCCGGACCCGGAGATTTATCTATTTTAATCTTATTTAGCCGGTTTCGCACCTCTTCTTGGGTTAGATTGGTGACCCTTAATATAGGGTTTTCATTGTTTCTTGGGATTTCACCTAGCATTTCATTTTCCACCGTGAATACCGTGGAGAAGAAGGTGTTTAATATGTTAGCTTTTTCCTCGTCATCTACAACCATTCTTTCCTCACTATTTTTTAAGGGGCCTACATTTTCAGTTTTTATTCTTTTACTATTGATATAGTTGAAGAACAGTTTGGGATTAGTTTTACTCTCCTTAGCAATGTGCTTCTCTGTTTCCTTTTTGGCAGCTTTAATTAGTTTTTTAGATAAAGTATTTTTCTCCCTATAGTTTTTTAGAGCTTCAATGGTGCCATCCTGCTTTAGTAGTGCAAATGCTTTCTTTTTACTGTTAATTGCCTGTCTTACTTCTTTGTTTAGCCACATTGGGTTTTTCCTATTTCTAGTCCTTTTATTCCCACAAGGTATAAACCGCTTACACTGCCTATTTAGGATGTTCTTAAACATTTCCCATTTATTATCTGTATTCTCATTTCTGAGGATATTGTCCCAGTCTACCAGATTAAGGGCATCTCTAAGCTGTTCAAACTTTGCCTTCCTAAAGTTCAATGTTTTTGTGACTCCCTGACAAGTCCCCCTAGTGAAAGACAGGTGAAACTGCACAATATTGTGGTCGCTATTTCCTAAATGCCCAACCACCTGCAGATTTGTTATTCTGTCAGGTCTATTAGATAGTATTAGGTCTAAAAGTGCTGCTCCTCTGGTTGGATTCTGCACCAATTGTGAAAGATAATTTTTCTTGGTTATTAGCAGAAACCTGTTGCCTTTATGGGTTTCACAGGTTTCTGTTTCCCAGTTAATATCCGGGTAGTTAAAGTCCCCCATAACCAGGACCTCATTATGGGTTGCAGCTTCATCTATCTGCTTTAGAAGTAGACTTTCCATGCTTTCTGTTATATTTGGGGGTTTGTAACAGACCCCAATGAGAATTTTGTTACCATTTTTCCCTCCATGAATTTCAACCCATATGGACTCGACATCCTCATTCCCTTCGCTAATATCCTCCCTTAAAGTGGACTTTAGACAAGACTTTACATAGAGACAAACCCCTCCTCCTCTCCGATTTTTACGATCCTTTCTAAACAGACTGTAACCCTGTAAGTTAACTGCCCAGTCATAGCTTTCATCTAACCATGTCTCGGTTATTCCCACTATGTCAAAGTTACCTGTAGATATTTCTGCTTCTAGTTCTTCCATCTTGTTTGTCAGGCTTCTGGCGTTTGCGAGCATGCAGTTTAGAGGATTTTGTTTTGTTCCAATCTCCTCACTGTGGATTGTTTTAGAAATGTTCTTACCTCCCTTCTGAGTATGTTTTCCTGGGTCGTCTTTGTTCGAGTCTAATGTTTTTCTTCCCGTCCCCTCTTCTTCTAGTTTAACGCCCTCCTGATGAGTGTAGCGAGTCTTCTGGCGAATGTGTGTTTCCCAGGTTTGTTGAGGTGTAGTCCGTCTCTGGCGAGGAGTCCATCATACCAGTAATTCACACCGTGGTCCAGGAATCCAAATCCTTGTTGTCTGCACCATCGTCTTAGCCAGTTGTTTGCATCAAGGATCCTGTTCCATCTCCTGGTGCCATGCCCGTCTACTGGAAGGATAGAAGAAAAAACTACCTGTGCATCCAGTTCCTTTACTTTCTTCCCCAACTCTTCAAAGTCCTTGCAGATTGTCGGTAGGTCCTTCCTTGCCGTGTCATTGGTGCCAACATGTATCAGAAGAAATGGGTGAACGTCCTTGGAGCTGAAGAGCTTTGGTATCCTATCGGTCACATCCTTGATCATCGCACCTGGAAGGCAGCATACTTCTCTTGCAGTTATGTCCGGTCTGCAGATGGCTGCTTCGGTGCCTCTCAGTAGTGAGTCTCCCACCACCACCACTCTTCGTTGCTTCTTGGCTGTACTTTTTGCTGTCACTTGTTGCTGTGTGCCCTTTTCTTTTTTGCTTGCTGGTATTGCTTCATTCTTAGGTGTGCCATCTTCATCCTCTACAAAGATTTGATATCGGTTCTTCAGTTGTGTGGTTGGTGATTTCTCCATGGTCTTCTTGCTTCTTTTGGTCACATGCTTCCACTCATCTGCTTTTGGAGGTTCTCTGACACTTTTTGCACCTTCTGTGACCAGTAGAGATGCTTCTGTTCTGTCTAGAAAGTCTTCATTCTCTTTGATGAGTTTCAAAGTTGCTATTCTTTCTTCCAGACCCCGCACCTTTTCTTCTAAAAGGGCCACTAGTCTACACTTCTGACAGGTGAAATTGGATTCTTCTTCTGGTCGATCTGTGAACATGTAGCACATGCTGCAGCTCACCATGTAGGTTGTCACATCTGCCATGTTGCTCCTAGATCCTGCTGACTTGCTGTGTGTTTTCCTTCTTGTGTAATCTACTCAGCCAAGCTCTCTTGCAATAATGTCCTACAGGCAAAAATTCGCGCGCCTTACGGCGCGCGGTTTGGTGATGCTTTCGAAGCAGCTGGTCCCGGCTGTACCCAACGATCTTCTAGCTTAGGGAGACTTCGCTTCTCCCAGAAGGCACCTGGAATATGCAAATTAGCCTCCTGAAGCTTGAATCCCTGGTTTGGTGATGCTTTCGAAGCAGCTGGTCCCGGCTGTACCCAACGATCTTCTAGCTTAGGGAGACTTCGCTTCTCCCAGAAGGCACCTGGAATATGCAAATTAGCCTCCTGAAGCTTGAATCCCTGGTTTGGTGATGCTTTCGAAGCAGCTGGTCCCGGCTGTACCCAACGATCTTCTAGCTTAGGGAGACTTCGCTTCTCCCAGAAGGCACCTGGAATATGCAAATTAGCCTCCTGAAGCTTGAATCCCTGGTTTTCGACTGGCCATTGATGGGCTTCGGCCTAAGAAATCGCCAGGTCCGGATGGCTTAACATCCGAGTTTTATAAGACCTTTAGGGACTCCTTGGTCCCACTCTTGACTGAGGTGTTTAACGAGTGTCTCTCCTCGGGCGCTCTTTCCCAGTCGATGAGGCAGTCTGCCCTGATTATCCTGTCAAAGGGTAAGGACCCGTCCCGTATTGAGAATTGGCGTCCCATAGCGCTTCTCAATACGGACCGGAAGGTTCTGGCAAAGGTGCTGTTCAAACGGCTGGTGATGTTTGCACCCCGGCTCCTTTCGGGGGCCCAGCACTGCTCTGTTCCAGGCCGCAGTACGTTTAGTGCTGTGCTCGGTGTCCGAGAGGCAGTGGAGCAGGGCAGGTCACTGGAAGGGGTACTTGCTGTCCTTAGACCAGGCGAAGGCTTTTGATCGGGTTAACCATGAGTACCTCTGGTCCGTCCTTCTGAGGTACGGTCTGCCTGGGGGGTTTGTAAATTGGCTAAAGATCTTGTACGCGGGGGCAGAGACTTTCCCGCTCGTGAATGGTTGGTCTGGCCGCCCTTTTGAGGTTGGGTCTGGGGTCCGCCAGGGCTGTCCATTGAGCCCGCTGTTATACGTGTTCGCGATAGATCCCCTTTTAAGGAGGATTGAGCGTGGGCCGTTGGCGGGAGTCAGGATGGACCAGGTGGCCCCGGAAGCCACTCTGAGGGTGGTAGCGTATGCCGATGACGTCTCCCTTTTCGTGTCCTCGGGTGAGGAGGCGGAGTGGGTTATGTCTGAGGTTGATCGCTACTCGGAGGCTTCTGGGTCCAGAATTAATCAGGAAAAGTGTGAGAGTCTCTGGCTGGGAGGGGGAGACCCTAGTTTTGGTCTCCCGGACACTCTTCCAGAGCCCCAGGCATCGGCAAAAATCCTAGGCATCGAATTTGGCCCTGGGGACTACCCCCAGCAAAATTGGGAAGGCAGACTTAAGATCGCCGCCCAGAAGGTGGACCAATGGAAGGGTTGGTCTTTGACCCTGAGGGAAAGGGTTAGCCTGGTTAAGGGTTTTTTGCTACCCTTGTTAATATACCTGGGCAGTGTCTGCATGTTGCCAGAGCCGCTCTGGACACGGGTCTACAGCCTGTTTTTCCAGATGTTATGGGGAAATAGGCTGAACCTAGTCAAGCGGGAGGTCACATATCGCACAAGGAGACTAGGAGGGTTGGGTATGGTCAACCCAGTGGTGTTTCTAATAAACACTTTTGTCAAGACTAACATCGCCAACCTCTGGTCAGAGAGGGCTCCTCCGTGGGTATTCTCCTGCAGGGGATGGCTTCGGCCCTTCTTCCAGGAATGGGAGACAGGAGGGCAAGTGAAGGACCTGCGCACACTGCACGGGCATCTCCCGGCTTACGCTACCCCGGTTCTGAAGGGGATCTGCCGGTGGGGTCTGGGAATGTGGGAGATCAGGACCATGTCGAGGAAATTCCTTGACAGGAGGGTCCTGTTGACCCATTTCCAGAAGCCTCTGGTGCTCAAAGATTGCCCAAGTCGGGATCTGGAGGGTGGGCTGAGGTTATTGAATTCTACACGGGTCCCCTTGAAGTTTTGGGACTTGGCTTGGCGCTGCTTCCATGGGAAACTGTACGTAAGGGACAACCTGAAGTGTAGGAACTCCGATGATCGGGGTTGTCCCCGTGAGGGGTGTTGCGACACGCTGGAAAGCATGGAGCACTTCCTCCTTCAGTGTCCTTTTAATACAGGGGTCTACAACAGGGTGGGTGCTTCCATAGGCTGGCCTCGGCTGGCACACCTTTCCTATGCGGAGTGGGCGTATGGTGCATTCGGATCCCTGGGTGGCCGAGATCGGGGCACTTTATTTCTAGTCAGTTTAGTCGTCAGGTTTTACACGTGGAACGCACGGTGCTTAGTGTCAACTCAGCAGAAAATCCTCCCCCGGGACGAGGTTGTTAGGAACATTCTGGGTGGCCTGGTGAAGGTGCGCTCTCTGGAGTATGACAGGCTAGGTGCAGCGAGGGCCTCTCTTCTCTGGAGAGGGTTCTCATTTAATGTACCTAGGGCTTAGATAAGCAGGTAAATGATAGGGACAGGTAGATAGCCTCAGTAGGGACAGGTAGATAGTTAGGGACAGGACAGGGACAGCCCAGGGACAGTTAGGTAGGCACGCGGTGAGTTAGGTAGGGTAGTAGGGTCAGGCAGGGAGAGACAGGGAAAGGTAGGTAGATAAATAGGGGCAGATGTCTAGACAGGTAGGGACGGCTGGTAGAGTAAGGATTGCTAGGGTAGAAGCCGGTGGCGGGCTGGGGCTTTTCACGATCAGATTTTTGTTTTGCAGAAGTGAATTACTGATATAGGGCTTACAGGCACCAATCCTGGCTCTGGGTAAGTGTTGTGTATATATAGAGTAATGTAGCAGTGTATTGTAAGGGTTAATGCACCTGTCTTGTAAGCAAGAGGTTATGAGTTCCTCGGTGAGGTTATTTCTGTATTGTGTGGGTGTTTTTTGTGGTGGGAGGGAGGGGTTTGGTGGTAGGTTGTTTATGGTTGTATTTGCTGTGTAAAAAGTAAAAAAAAGGGAAAAAAAAATAAAATTGTGTGTTTTAGATAGATGTGTTTAACCCCTTCATGACCGGGGGATTTTTCGTTTTTCCGTGTTCGTTTTTCGCTCCCCTCCTTCCCAGAGCCATAACTTTTTTATTTTTCCGTCAATTTGGCCATGTGAGGGCTTATTTTTTGCGGGACGAGTTGTACTTTTGAACGACATCATTGCTTTTAGCATGTCGTGTACTAGAAAACGGGAAAAAAATTCCAAGTGCGGTGAAATTGCAAAAAAAGTGCAATCCCACATTGGTTTTTTGTTTGGCTTTTTTGCTAGGTTCACTAAATGCTAAAACTGACCTGCCATTATGATTCTCCAGGTCATTACGAGTTCATAGACACCAAACATGACTAGGTTATTTTTTATCTAAGTGGTGAAAAAAAATTCCAAACTTTGCTAAAAAAAAAAAAAAAAAATTGCGCCATTTTCCGATACTCGTAGCGTCTCCATTTTTCATCATCTGGGGTCGGTTGAGGGCTTATTTTTTGCGTGCCGAGATGACGTTTTTAATGATAGCATTTTGGTGCAGATACGTTCTTTTGATCGCCCGTTATTGCATTTTAATGCAATGTCGCGGCGACCAAAAAAACGTAATTCTGGCGTTTCGAGTTTTTTTCCCGCTACGCTGTTTAGCGATCAGGTTAATACTTTTTTTTATTTGATAGATCGGGCGATTCTGAGTGCGGCGATACCAAATATGCGTAGATTTGATATTTTTTTTATTGATTTATTTTGATTGGGGCGAAAGGGGGGTGATTTAAACTTTTATGTTTTTTTTATTTTTTTCACATTTTTTTAAACTTTTTTTTTTACTTTTGCCATGCTTCAATAGCCTCCATGAGAGGCTGGAAGCAGGCATAGCACGATCGGCTCTGCTACATAGCAGCGATCTGCTGATCGCTGCTATGTAGCAGAATTGCACGTGTGCTGTGAGCGCCGACCACAGGGTGGTGCTCACAGCGACGGGCAATCAGTAACCATAGAGGTCTCTAGGACCTCTATGGTTACCATTCACAAGCATCGCCGACCCCCGATCATGTGACGGGGGTCGGCGATGACGTCATTTCCGGCCGCCCGGCCGGAAGCGGTAGTTAAATGCCGCTGTCTGCGTTTGACAGCGGCATTTAACTAGTTAATAGGTGCGGGCAGATCGCGATTCTGCCCGCGCCTATTACGGGCACATGTCAGCTGTTCAAAACAGCTGACATGTCCCGGCTTTGGTGCGGGCTCACCGCGGAGGCCTGCATCAAAGCAGGGGAGCCGGCATCGGACGGTATAGTACGTCCGATGCCGGTAAGGGGTTAAGCCAGGTGGCTATAGTGTTTCTTTTTGGGCGATGGACCAGAAGTTTTCTTTGTTAGGTTTGCTATGAAGTGTGTATGTGCGCGTGTATTAATAAAATGTTTCTTCTCTCCTTGGGTGATGTAACCTGGGGAGGAGGAGATCTGGAGAATTAAAGTGAAAAGACAAGTAAAGGACAGAAAACAACATAAGAAAGAAAGATGGAGGAAGCTTCTCTGAGAGAGAAGAAGGCAGTTTGGTTGCTTTGACTGGGGGCAGTTATGCTGGACTCGGACTTTGCTTTGGACTGGGGGGGTAATGTTGGACTCGGACAGTTGCTTTTGCTGGGGTTTTGATTTTTGCTATTTACGTATTGTAAGTTTTGTATTTTTATAATAAAAGAGTTCACTATATACAGATTTATACAGTCACCACTAGGGGGAGCTCACTACATACAGATTTATACAGTCACCACTAGGGGGAGCTCACTATATACAGGTTTATACAGTCACCACTAGGGGGAGCTCACTACATACAGATTTATACAGTCATCACTAAAGGGAGCTCACTACATACAGATTTATACAGTCACCACTAGGAGGAGCTCACTATATACAGGTTTATACAGTCACCACTAGGGGGAGCTCACTACATACAGATTTATACAGTCACCACTAGGGGGAGCTCACTACATACAGATTTATACAGTCACCACTAGGGGGAGCTCACTATATACAGGTTTATACAGTCACCACTAGGGGGAGCTCACTACATACAGATTTATACAGTCACCACTAGGGGGAGCTCACTACATACAGATTTATACAGTCACCACTAGGAGGAGCTCACTACATACAGATTTATACAGTCACCACTAGGAGGAGCTCACTACATACAGATTTATACAGTCACCACTAGGGGGAGCTCACTACATACAGATTTATACAGTCACCACTAGGGGGAGCTCACTATATACAGGTTTATACAGTCACCACTAGGGGGAGCTCACTACATACAGATTTATACAGTCATCACTAGAGGGAGCTCACTACATACAGATTTATACAGTCACCACTAGGAGGAGCTCACTACATACAGATTTATACAGTCACCACTAGGGGGAGCTCACTACATACAGATTTATACAGTCACCACTAGGGGGAGCTCACTACATACAGATTTATACAGTCACCACTAGGGGGAGCTCACTATATACAGGTTTATACAGTCACCACTAGGGGGAGCTCACTACATACAGATTTATACAGTCACCACTAGGGGGAGCTCACTACATACAGATTTATACAGTCACCACTAGGAGGAGCTCACTACATACAGATTTATACAGTCACCACTAGGAGGAGCTCACTACATACAGATTTATACAGTCACCACTAGGGGGAGCTCACTACATACAGATTTATACAGTCACCACTAGGGGGAGCTCACTATATACAGGTTTATACAGTCACCACTAGGGGGAGCTCACTACATACAGATTTATACAGTCATCACTAGAGGGAGCTCACTACATACAGATTTATACAGTCACCACTAGGAGGAGCTCACTATATACAGGTTTATACAGTCACCACTAGGGGGAGCTCACTACATACAGATTTATACAGTCACCACTAGGGGGAGCTCACTACATACAGATTTATACAGTCACCACTAGGGGGAGCTCACTATATACAGGTTTATACAGTCACCACTAGGGGGAGCTCACTACATACAGATTTATACAGTCACCACTAGGGGGAGCTCACTACATACAGATTTATACAGTCACCACTAGGAGGAGCTCACTACATACAGATTTATACAGTCACCACTAGGAGGAGCTCACTATATACAGGTTTATACAGTCACCACTAGGAGGAGCTCACTACATACAGATTTATACAGTCACCACTAGGAGGAGCTCACTATATACAGGTTTATACAGTCACCACTAGGAGGAGCTCACTACATACAGATTTATACAACCACCACTAGGGGGAGCTCACCACATACAGATTTATACAGCCACCACTAGGAGGAGCTCACTACATACAGATTTACACAGCCACCACTAGGAGCTTGTAGTCTGTGGAGGAAGGTGCTGTTCTGTTTGCTCCAGGAGAGTCACCAGTTTTTCACTCAGGAATCCCCCCCCTCTCTGACCCAGGAAAGAGAGGGGTGTAGTGGATGGACTGTGGGGCTGAGTCCCCGTCTCCCACCCCTCGGTCTAGGCCGGCGAGGGGTGGGAGCTCATTGCTACCGGCAAAGAGGGTCACCAGATCCGGCAAGGCCCAAAACATGGTGGAGCCCAGGAAGACCCAGGAGGGCTGCAAAGCCCCTAAGGCTGAGGCGAGGGCCACTGTGGTGTCTACTCCCGGAGGTGAGCGGAGTACTCGCAGAGGTGCAGCGGCGCCGGTGCCGAAGGATTGGGGCACTAGGGCCGCACGGGAGCCGGTTGACAGCTATGCCTCCCGCGTCCATGCGTACCTCAGCGAGCATGAGGAGACTGGGAAGACCCTCAGGAGACTCCGGGAGGAGATGAAGGAGGTGAGGCAAGCTGCAAGCAGAGCCTCCCGCACAGAGAAGTCTGCCCTAACAGCCAGGATATCCAGCCTGGGGATCTGCATTGAGGGCATGGAAGCCCGGAGAGCGGCTATATTAAATAACAGCGGGCCCATCACTGATTGGGACGAAGGTGTTGAGTGAGGGTCTGGAGGGGGGACATTTCCAAGAGAAGGGCTCTAAATTTTGTACTATTAGGCTCATCCATAAGGTTTGGGACAAAGTTAAGGGGATTAGGGGTGTGCACGCACTCACTAGATTCTCACCCATTTGGAATAACTGTGTCCTACAGGAGTTTAGACAGATGGAGGGATTTCATAATTGGAGGGAGGCAGGCATCTCTCGGATGGGCCAGATTCTACATCAGGGCAGAATTAGAGACTTTGAGGCATTGCAGGAGGAGTTTTTACTACCGGACTCTGAGTTGTTTCAATACCGCCGTCTTTCACATGCGCATCGGGCACAGTGTAGGAGAGGACCCGTTGAAATACAGGTGGACCTAATGCTAGATTTTATCCTTGTAGGGGGTGGCACGAAGAGGGTGATTTCGGGAATATACGAATTCCTTTTGTTCTCTTTCTTGGAGGAACACCCTATTAGAGCAAGGGCGAAATGGGAGGCGGACCTGGGGGCAATTGATAATGATCATTGGGAATCAGTACTGGACTATGTGCCCAAAATATCAATGAGCGAGCCTGGGAGGCTGTCACAATTATTTGTTATTCATAGGGCATATAGAACTCCGGATATGTTATTCACAGCCGGATTGAGATCTAGTTCAGAATGCCCCAGATGCTCGCAGTCCGATGCATGTTATGGCAGTGCCCCAGGTTGTCCTCCTTCTGGGTGGTGGTGCTGAATAAAGTGGGACTGGCATATGGTTGCACTGTGCCGCGTGATCCCCTGGTATGTGTTTTGGGCTACGTTGAGGAGATCATAACTGATAAGATGTATAAAGTGGTTATTGCCAGACTGTTATTTATCGCGCGAAAGTTGATTGCCAAATTCTGGATTAGAGAAGAGCCACCAACAAGGAGAGACTTTATGAAGCAAGTGGACCATATTATTGCTTTGGAGAGGAGTATCTACGTTAGGAGGAGCAAGGCGGACCTCTTTGACAGGCTGTGGAACCCGTGGCTTGAATCAATGTGATTTAAAAGACCTTGTGCTCCATTGGGAGGTTTATTGACAAATCATCTTCCTTTTCTTGTACTTTTTTATATGACAAAGTAGGGGGGGTCGACTCTTGACAGGTCTCTGGGGGGGGGGGGAAGGGGGGGGAGTTTGGTTTGGGACTAGATATGTTTTCCTTTTAAAAAAAAAAAAAAAGTATTGTACACTGGTATATTGCTGATAACAAAGTATTCCTTTTATTGTTTATGTGCAATATTTATGGTTTAATAAAAAATATCTGATTTAAAAAAAAAAATTAACAGCGGGCCCTTCCGGGAAAAGCTGGAAAATGAGGACCGATTCCACAACATGGCTGCTGCAAAGGAGCCAGAGGGGTCTCGGCGTCCGACCCAGGTGGAGGAGGTGGACCATGAGGAGATGGAGGAGGCACCGTACCCACCTGGGGGCTTGGTAAGTGATCTCCAGGCCACACACAGCGGGATAGATCCAGTGCAGGTCCCACTCCCATCAGACCATAGTATTTCAGAGGATGATGGGGGTGATGCGGATGATAGCAGCAGCGATAACAGCAGTAGTGGGGGTTGCCTCGTCTTGCAGCAGATCCGTCAGCTAGAGTCCCCAGTAAATTATGCCCACCTGAAGTTTGGGGATGAGGTCTGCGGGGACGAGGCAACCGGGAGGGGGAAAAAGAAAAAAAAGGAAGAAAACATCGGAGGAGAGGTTGGTGTTTGTCCCCCTTCCTGGGACCCCCCGGTCCCGCTGTGTGGAGCCCGCTACCCACCCCGGCCCGGGACCTGCAGTGGGTCCGGTGCGAGGGAGCGGGGAGAGTACAAGTCATATGGCGCAGGTCGCCGTCTCTGCTGGCGGTAGCAGAGGGGGCGAGAGTGGGCATGCGGCTGCAGAGCCGGACAGTGTGCATGGTCTGGAGAGTGGCCCTGTGGCGGGCAGTAATAAAACCTGTGGAGGTGTCCAGGCCCGATCCTCTGTGGAAACGGGGGACGGCCTGGCGCCTGCTGCACCCGCTGAAGCTCGGGGGGGTAGGGACTGTGGGTACCTTGCCGGTGGTCACCGGTCCCCGCAGTGTTGGCGGTGCGCTGTCAGCCGGGGCCGCATCATCGGCGGTGTGTGCTGTGGTGTCGGGGTCCCCCACATGCAGATCCGATGTGGGTCAAAGTCCGGGACCCCGGCACCGGTTATCAACTCGGGTGCAGCTGTAATGGCTGCGGTAATACTGGTCCGGACCGCATCCTCGCCGGAGAAAGTCGCACCGCCGGGGTCCTCTGCATGTGTGTCACCTGTATCTGTGGGGGACCCGGCGGTGAAGTGCACACAGGAGCGTGGAGATAGTCTGCAGCTGCCAGCACATGCTCTGCTGAAAAGCAGGGTGTGGTAATTAAAGGGACTCTGTCACCTGAATTTGGCGGGACTGGTTTTGGGTCATATGGGCGGAGTTTTCAGGTGTTTGTTTCACCCTTTCCTTACACGCTGGCTGCATGCTGGCTGCAATATTGGATTGAAGTTCATTCCTGTTCTCCATAGTACACGCCTGTGCAAAGCAATCTTGCCTTGTGCAGGCGTGTACTATGGAGGACAGAGAATGAACTTCAATCCAATATTGCAGCCAGCATGCAGCTAGCGGGTAAGGAAAGGGTGAAACAAACACCTGAAAACTCCGCCCATATGACCCAAAACCAGTCTCGCCAAATTCAGGTGACAGGTTCCCTTTAAACCCTGCAGTATTGATCTTAAAGGGGCAGCTGCACTGCAAACAGCAACAACCCCAGCAGAAAGCAGACAAATAAAATGCAAGCAAAAATGTAAATAAGAATGGAAGTGGTGCAAGTGGTGTGAATAGTGTGTGTGATAATGGTGAAGGGTCAGGTGTTGGAAGGGCAGTTTCTGCTGGAGGTATGGTTGGTGTGAATGGTGCCAGCGTGGGGACTTCTAATGAAAATGGTGAGGCTGAGGTAAGTGAGGTGGAGATGGTTGACTGTGAGGTTGAGGGTTCAGGGAATATAGGGGCTGGTCCATCGTCCCCCTCACCTGCAGCCGCCATTAGTTATGCGGCTGCTGCCGCTGGGGTTCCACAGGGGTCTTCCTCATCTCCGGACCCAGGGAATGAAGCTTTTCGCCGCCGTTTCCTGGAGGCCCTCAGAAAAGGAGAGCGGACGATCAATGTAGAGGGAAGAGAGGTGGCGTTGTCCTACTGGCTAGATAAGTTTGGTCTAGCTGCCTTCCAAGAGAAAAGGGGGGGGGGAGACCGTGTGGTCCCTCCCGACAGCTGGGCAGGGGGTCTCCAGGAGAAATGTGGTTCGTCTTCGCTGGAGGGGCGATGAAGCGTGTCCATCCAGGACAAATGTGGTGAAGCTCCTCATGAAGATGGACTTCAGGGCTATTGACATCTTTGCTCTGATACATCCTTTTGGGACCTCCACCTTTGATATCACCTTTGTTCGGCCGGAGGGCTTGGAGCTCTTTTGGTCGAATTATGAGCTGGTAAAAGAGGAGCCCGGCTGGCGAGGTTTCGCCGTGGAAGCAATTTCTCGCCAAAGTGGGCCGAAGAAAGTGACCTTTTTAACATGTAATGAGTCTCTTTCTGGCGTTGACATAATGACCTGGTTGAGTCGGTACGGCGAGGTTGTGGAGGTCCCGAAGAAGAATCGGGATGATTTTGGTATCTGGTCAGGGGGCTGGACCTTCATGGTAAAGTTGAAGCGTTCAGGGGGCACTGTCACCCACAGCCCTTCCTCGGCTTTTCTGAAAAGGGATCGGATTCTGGTCTTCTACCAGGGGCAGCCAAAGGTATGCCACAGGTGCGGTGATCCTCGCCACTTCAGCGCGGGCTGCAAGGTGCAGAAATGTGCCTTGTGTGGCGAGGTAGGTCACCTCGCCGCATCCTGTGGTGTCATTCGATGTCACCTGTGTGGTGATCTAGGTCACCCGTTCAGCCGCTGCCCTCGTTCCTTCTCTAATGCCATGGCCAGCCAGGCGGAGGGGAGCCGTGAGGAAGTTCCTGGCGGTGCAACTTCTGCAGAGGTTGGAGGTGGTAGCGGGGGAGGAGCTGAGGGGCCGATGAGGAATGGCAGGGCTAGGGGCCCCTCTTACCAGCGGAGGCAGGCAAGGCGTCAGGAGGGCAGGGGGCAGGAGGAGCCTCGAGAAACTGGGGTAATGGCTGCCCCCTCCTCCGAGGCGACGGCCCATGTCACTGAGGCCCCGGAGGAGGAAGCGGTGAATGAGGAGATCAGACGGATGGACAATGAGGAAGTGGCTGATCTCTCAGATGCCTCTCAATATGAAAGTTTTGATGAGGATGGAGGGGAACAGCCAAAAGAAATGGGTGACAAGGGTACCAAAAGGAGTGCCAAGAGTGCCAAAAGTTAAAAAAAGAAGAAAAAAGGTGGAAAATCTTCTTCCCTGACCAAGGTGCCTAAGGAAGGTCCCACCAACTCCCCTCTGATCCCTCTCTCCAACCGGTTCCAAGCCCTTGACGATCCTGCTGAGACGGGAGTCGGGGGTGAGGTTCCGGAGGTAACATCGGGAGGGCCTTTGGGAGGCGGGGGAGTCCCTTCTCCGGGGGGTGTGTCTTCCTCGGGAGGTGGGGATGACCCTGGGTCCGGAGATGAGAAAGAGGTGGGAGGGATGGATACCTCTGTCTCTCTGAAAAGAAGAGGGGGGCTTCATCGTCCGGAGATGAGCGGGCTAAGAAAAAGGGTGGGTGATGAAAAAGGCCATCTAACTCGATCACTCATGATGGCGGCACCCACCCCGTTGACTCTAGCGACCATTAATGTCGCTAGTATAAAGTCTGATGCGGCTAGATTTGCGGCCTTTGATTTTCTCACCCGATTTGAGGCTGAAATTTTGTTTTTGCAGGAGACCAGGCTTACGGATATGGGGGCCATACGCAAGGCGTAGAGCGAGTGGAGGTGCGGGTCTTCGTACTGGTCTCTTGCGGCCGAGCCGTGTAGCGGGGTGGCAGTCCTTTTTAAGACTGCATCGGTTGAATGCCGGAGAGTTATCGAGGTAGAAATGGGGAGGTGCCTGGTCTTAGACGTCTTCATGAGGGGACAGGAGCTTCGGCTCATTAACATCTATGGTCCGCAGTCAAAGTGGGACCGTAAATGTCTCTTCCTGAAGATTAAGCCCTATCTTTTTACCAGTCGGCAGGTGGTCTTTGGAGGTGACTTTAACACTGTCACAAGGCTTCGTGATAGGGGAGGCTCCATTGACCGGCTGGCTTATGATAGTAATACTCTTAATAGCATAGCTAGTGACGCTCGCCTGGTGGATGTCCACATCCGGCACACCCCAGGTCACTGTGGTTTCACCTTTCATAGAGGTAATTGTAGGTCTAGGATAGACAGGTTTTTTTTTAAAGGAGGAAGCCATCTCTTCAGCAGTGTCCGTTGTTGAGGTGGAGTTCTCCGATCACTGTCTGATTTCTTTTTCTCTGAATGTTTCAGAAACCCCTCGGATGGGAAGGGGACTATGGAAGCTGAATTCGTCCCTCTTGGAAGAAGCAGAGATAAGACAATCCTTTGAGGACTTTCTTCAGAGCCAGGTACCGCTTTTGGATCTCTGTAGCAATAAGTCAGAGTGGTGGGAGATGTTCAAGGATCGGGTTGCGAGTTTCTTCCGCCAGCTCTCGAGCCTCAGGAGCCTGAGCAGGTACCGCCTGTGTCAGGAACTGAGGAGGAAACTCGAACATCTCGTCTCGGCTGGAGGTGACCGTGAGGAGATCTCCAGAGTGAAGTCTTTACTCAAGAGGTGTCAGTACGATAGGCACACATCTTTGGTTTTTGAGAGGGATTTCGGGAGGTACCGCTCGCCTGACCCCAACAGAAACTGTAAGATGTCAGTGAGTTGTAAGGTGGTGACAGGTTTGGTCGACGATACGGGTTCCCTGAAAAGATCCAAATCAGGGATCCTGGAGGTGATCAGATCTTTCTACTCACACCTCTTGGGGAAGAGGGATCTGGATCGGAACGTGATGTCGGCTTTCCTGGCCGAGGCCATCCCTGAGCCAGGGGATGACCCCTCGCTTCACGTTTTGACAGAACCAATCAGGGAAGAGGAAGTGCGACTGGCCATTGATGGGCTTCGGCCTAAGAAATCGCCAGGTCCGGATGGCTTAACATCCGAGTTTTATAAGACCTTTAGGGACTCCTTGGTCCCTCTCTTGACTGAGGTGTTTAACGAGTGTCTCTCCTCAGGCGCTCTTTCCCAGTTGATGAGGCAGTCTGCCCTGATTATAGTAACATAGTAACATAGTTAGTGAGGCCGAAAAAAGACATTTGTCCATCCAGTTCAGCCTATATTCCATCATAATAAATCCCCAGATCTACGTCCTTCTACAGAACCTAATAATTGTATGATACAATATTGTTCTGCTCCAGGAAGACATCCAGGCCTCTCTTGAACCCCTCGACTGAGTTCGCCATCACCAACTCCTCAGGCAAGCAATTCCAGATTCTCACTGCCCTAACAGTAAAGAATCCTCTTCTATGTTGGTGGAAAAACCTTCTCTCCTCCAGACGCAAAGAATGCCCCCTTGTGCCCGTCACCTTCCTTGGTATAAACAGATCCTCAGCTAGATATTTGTATTGTCCCCTTATATACTTATACATGGTTATTAGATCGCCCCTCAGTCGTCTTTTTTCTAGACTAAATAATCCTAATTTCGTTAATCTATCTGGGTATTGTAGTTCTCCCATCCCCTTTATTAATTTTGTTGCCCTCCTTTGTACTCTCTCTAGTTCCATTATATCCTTCCTGAGCACCGGTGCCCAAAACTGGACACAGTATTCCATGTGCGGTCTAACTAGGGATTTGTACAGAGGCAGTATAATGCTCTCATCATGTGTATCCAGACCTCTTTTAATGCACCCCATGATCCTGTTTGCCTTGGCAGCTGCTGCCTGGCACTGGCTGCTCCAGGTAAGTTTATCATTAACTTGGATCCCCAAGTCCTTCTCCCTGTCAGATTTACCCAGTGGTTTCCCGTTCAGTGTGTAATGGTGATATTGATTCCTTCTTCCCATGTGTATAACCTTACATTGATCATTGTTAAACCTCCTGTAAACTTATCCTGTCAAAGGGTAAGGACCCGTCCCGTATTGAGAATTGGCGTCCCATAGCGCTTCTCAATACGGACCGGAAGGTTCTGGCAAAGGTGCTGTTGAAACAGCTGGTGAAGTTTGCACCCCGGCTCCTTTCGGGAGCCCAGCACTGCTCTGTTCCAGGCCGCAGTACGTTTAGTGCTGTGTTCGGTGTCCGAGAGGCAGTGGAGCAGGGCAGGGCAGGTCACTGGAAGGGGTACTTGCTGTCCTTAGACCAGGCGAAGGCTTTTGATCGGGTTAACCATGAGTACCTCTGGTCCGTCCTTCTGAGGTACGGTCTGCCTGGGGGGTTTGTAAATTGGCTAAAGATCTTGTACGCAGGGGCAGAGACTTTCCCGCTCGTGAATGGTTGGTCTGGCCGCCCTTTTGAGGTTGGGTCTGGGGTCCGCCAGGGCTGTCCATTGAGCCCGATGTTATACGTGTTCGCGATAGATCCCCTTTTAAGGAGGATTGAGCGTGGGCCGTTGGCGGGAGTCAGGATGGACCAGGTGGCCCCGGAAGCCACTCTGAGGGTGGTAGCGTATGCCGATGACGTCTCCCTTTTTGTGTCCTCGGGTGAGGAGGTGGAGTGGGTCATGTCTGAGGTTGATCGCTACTCGGAGGCTTCTGGGTCCAGAATTAATCAGGAAAAGTGTGAGAGTCTCTGGCTGGGAGGGGGAGACCCTAGTTTTGGTCTCCCGGACACTCTTCCAGAGCCCCAGGCATCGGCAAAAATCCTAGGCATCGAATTCGGCCCTGGGGACTACCCCCAGCAAAATTGGGAGGGCAGACTTAAGATCGCCGCCCAGAAGGTGGACCAATGGAAGGGTTGGTCTTTGACCCTGAGGGAAAGGGTTAGCCTGGTTAAGGGTTTTTTGCTACCCTTGTTAATATACCTGGGCAGTGTCTGCATGTTGCCAGAGCCGCTCTGGACACGGGTCTACAGCCTGTTTTTCCAGATGTTATGGGGAAATAGGCTGAACCTAGTCAAGCGGGAGGTCACATATCGCACAAGGAGACTAGGAGGGTTGGGTATGGTCAACCCAGTGGTGTTTCTAATAAACACTTTTGTCAAGACTAAAACATCGCCAACCTCTGGTCAGAGAGGGCTCCTCCGTGGGTTGTTGTGAATTCCGCTCTTGGGCTCCCTCCGGTGGTTGTAAGTGGCACTTTTGTGAGTTCTGCTCTTGGGCTCCCTCTTGTGGTTTCTAGTGGTATGGCTGCTCCTTGGAGTTAGCTGTCATCAGCTGCCTCCACTTATCGTCTCTTCTGCTCGCTATTTAGGTCTGGCTCTTTCTTCAGCCAGTGCCACTTGTAAATGGTTCCTGGTTGGATTCACATCTCTTTGGAGTTCCCTGTTATCCTGACCAGTTCAGCTAAGCTAAGTTTTTGCTTGCTCTTTTCTGTTCACAGATTGTGGACTTATCTGTTCTGTGCTTTCTATGTTTGTCCAGCTTATCAGTGTGGATTTATTCTGTCTTGCTGGAAGCTCTGGTAGGCAGATTTGCCCTCCACACCTTTAGTCACGTGTGGAGATTTTTTGTAAACTCTGCGTGGATTTTTGTAGTGTTTTATACTGACCGCACAGTATTCCATCCTGTCCTATCTATTTCGCTAGGCTGGCCTCCTGTGCTCATCCTGGTTTCATTCTGTGTTTGTCTTTTCCCTCTCCACTCACAGTCATTATTTGTGGGGGGCTAATCTATCCTTTGGGGATTTTCTCTGAGGCAAGATAGTTTTCCTGCTTCTTTCTTTAGGGGTAGTTAGCTCTTAGGCTGTGACGAGATGCCTAGGGAGAGTTAGGAGCATTCCACGGCTACTTCTAGTGTTGTGTTGAGTTTAGGGACTGCGGTCAGTACAGTTACCACTTCCTTCAGAGCTCGTTCCATGTTGCTCCTAAACCACCGTATCATAACAGTGGGTATTCTCCTGCAGGGGATGGCTTCGGCCCTTCTTCCAGGAATGGGAGACAGGAGGGCAAGTGAAGGACCTGCGCACACCGCACGGGCATCTCCCGGCTTACGCTACCCCGGTTCGGAAGGTGATCCGCCGGTGGGGTCTGGGAATGTGGGAGATCAGGACCATGTCGAGGAAATTCCTTGACAGGAGGGTCCTGTTGACCCATTTCCAGAAGCCTCTGGTGTTCAAAGATTGCCCAAGTCGGGATCTGGAGGATGGGCTGAGGTTATTGAATTCTACACGGGTCCCCTTGAAGTTTTGTGACTTGGCTTGGCGCTGCTTCCATGGGAAACTGTACGTAAGGGACAACCTGAAGTGTAGGAACTCCGATGATCGGGGTTGTCCCCGTGAGGGGTGTTGCGACACGCTGGAAAGCATGGAGCACTTCCTCCTTCAGTGTCCTTTTAATACAAGGGTCTACATCAGGGTGGGTGCTTCCATAGGCTGGCCTCGGCTGGCACACCTTTCCTATGCGGAGTGGACGTATGGGGCATTCAGATCCCTGGGTGGCTGAGATCGGGGCACTTTATTTCTAGTCAGTTTAGTCGTCAGGTTTTACACGTGGAACGCACGGTGCTTAGTGTCAACTCAGCAGAAAATCCTCCCCCGGGATGAGGTTGTTAGGAACATTCTGGGTGGCCTGGTGAAGGTGCGCTCTCTGGAGTATGACAGGCTAGGTGCAGCGAGGGCCTCTCTTCTCTGGAGAGGGTTCTCATTTAATGTACCTAGGGCTTAGATAAGCAGGTAAGTGATAGGGACAGGTAGATAGCCTCAGTAGGGACAGGTAGATAGTTAGGGACAGGACAGGGACAGCCCAGGGACAGTTAGGTAGGCACGCGGTGAGTTAGGTAGGGTAGTAGGGTCAGGCAGGGAGAGACAGGGAAAGGTAGGTAGAAAAATAAGGGGAGATGTCTAGACAGGTAGGGACGGCTGGTAGAGTTAAAAGATTGCTAGGGTAGAAGCCTGTCATCTCCGGTTTCCCGGTGGCGGGCTGGGGCTTTTCACGATCAGATTTTTGTTTTGCAGAAGTGAATTACTGATATAGGGCTTACAGGCACCAATCCTGGCTCTGGGTAAGTGTTGTATATATGGAGTTATGTAGCATTGTATTGTAATGTGATGATCCTGTGGCTTTCAGGGTTAATGCACCTGTCATTTAAGCAAGAGGTTATGAGTTCCTCGGGAAAAAAAAAATATTATAAAATAAATAAAAAAAATTGTGTGTTTTAGATAGATGTGTTTAAGCCAGGTGGCTATAGTGTTTCTTTTTGGGCGATGGACCAGAGTTTTCTTTGTTAGGTTTGCTATGAAGTGTGTATGTGCGCGTGTATTAATAAAATGTTTCTTCTCTCCTTGGGTGAGGTAACCTGGGGAGGAGGAGATCTGGAGAATTAAAGTGAAAAGACAAGTAAAGGACAGAAAACAACAAGAAAGAAAGATGGAGGAAGCTTCTCTGAGAAAGAAGAAGGCAGTTTGTTTTCTTTTGCGGGGTTGCTTTGACTGGGGGCAGTGATGCTGGACTCGGACTTTGCTTTGGACTGGGGGGATAATGTTGGACTCGGACAGTTGCTTTTGCTGGGGTTTTGATTTTTGCTGTTTATTGTAAGTTTTGTATTTTTATAATAAAAGAGTTCACTACATACAGATTTATACAGCCACCACTAGGGGGAGCTCACTACATACAGATTTATACAGCCACCACTAGAGGGAGCTCACTACATGCAGATTTATACAGCCACCACTAGGAGGAGCTCACTATATACAGGTTTATACAGTCACCACTAGGGGAACTCACTACATACAGATTTATACAGCCACCACTAGAGGGAGCTCACTACATACAGATTTATACAGCCACCACTAGGAGGAGCTCACTATATACAGGTTTATACAGTCACCACTAGGGGGAGCTCACTACATACAGATTTATACAGTCACCACTTGGGGGAGCTCACTACATACAGATTTATACAGTCACCACTAGGAGGAGCTCACTATATACAGGTTTATACAGTCACCACTAGGGGGAGCTCACTACAGACAGATTATACAGTCGCCATGAGGGGGAGCTCACTACATACAGATTTATACAGTCACCACTAGGGGAACTCACTACATACAGATTTATACAGCCACCACTAGAGGGAGCTCACTACATACAGATTTATACAGCCACCACTAGGAGGAGCTCACTATATACAGGTTTATACAGCCACCACTAGAGGGAGCTCACTACATACAGATTTATACAGCCACCACTAGGAGGAGCTCACTATATACAGATTTATACAGCCACCACTAGAGGGAGCTCACTACATACAGATTTATACAGCCACCACTAGGAGGAGCTCACTATATACAGGTTTATACAGTCACCACTAGGGGGAGCTCACTACATACAGATTTATACAGTCACCACTAGGGGGAGCTCACTACATACAGATTTATACAGCCACCACTAGGAGGAGCTCACTATATACAGATTTATACAGCCACCACTAGAGGGAGCTCACTACATACAGATTTATACAGCCACCACTAGGAGGAGCTCACTATATACAGGTTTATACAGTCACCACTAGGGGGAGCTCACTACATACAGATTTATACAGTCACCACTTGGGGGAGCTCACTACATACAGATTTATACAGTCACCACTAGGAGGAGCTCACTATATACAGGTTTATACAGTCACCACTAGGGGGAGCTCACTACAGACAGATTATACAGTCGCCATGAGGGGGAGCTCACTACATACAGATTTATACAGTCACCACTAGGGGAACTCACTACATACAGATTTATACAGCCACCACTAGAGGGAGCTCACTACATACAGATTTATACAGCCACCACTAGGAGGAGCTCACTATATACAGGTTTATACAGTCACCACTAGGGGGAGCTCACTACAGACAGATTATACAGTCGCCATGAGGGGGAGCTCACTACATACAGATTTATACAGTCACCACTAGGGGAACTCACTACATACAGATTTATACAGCCACCACTAGAGGGAGCTCACTACATACAGATTTATACAGTCACCACTAGGAGGAGCTCACTATATACAGGTTTATACAGTCACCACTAGGGGGAGCTCACTACAGACAGATTATACAGTCGCCATGAGGGGGAGCTCACTACATACAGATTTATACAGTCACCACTAGGGGAACTCACTACATACAGATTTATACAGCCACCACTAGAGGGAGCTCACTACATACAGATTTATACAGCCACCACTAGAGGGAGCTCACTACATACAGATTTATACAGCCACCACTAGGAGGAGCTCACTATATACAGGTTTATACAGTCACCACTAGGGGGAGCTCACTACATACAGATTTATACAGTCACCACTTGGGGGAGCTCACTACATACAGATTTATACAGTCACCACTAGGAGGAGCTCACTATATACAGGTTTATACAGTCACCACTAGGGGGAGCTCACTACATACAGATTTATACAGTCACCACTAGGGGGAGCTCACTACATACAGATTTATACAGCCACCACTAGGAGGAGCTCACTATATACAGGTTTATACAGTCACCACTAGGGGGAGCTCACTACATACAGATTTATACAGTCACCACTAGGAGGAGCTCACTATATACAGGTTTATACAGTCACCACTAGGGGGAGCTCACTACATACAGATTTATACAGTCACCACTAGGGGGAGCTCACTACATACAGATTTATACAGTCACCACTAGGAGGAGCTCACTACATACAGATTTATACAGTCACCACTAGAGGGAGCTCACTACATACAGATTTATACAGTCACCACTAGGGGGAGCTCACTACATACAGATTTATACAGTCACCACTAGGGGGAGCTCACTACATACAGATTTGTACAGTCACCACTAGGAGGAACTCACTTCATACAGATTTATACAGCCACCACTAGGAGGCGCTCACTATATACAGATTTATACAGTCACCACTAGGGGGAGCTCACTGTATGCAGATTTATACAGCAACCACTAGGGGAGCTCACTACATACAGATTTATACAGCCACCACTAGGAGGCGCTCACTATATACAGATTTATACAGCCACCACTAGGAGGCGCTCACTATATACAGATTTATATAGTCACCACTAGGGGGAGCTCACTGTATGCAGATTTATACAGCAACCACTAGGGGGAGCTCACTATATACAGATTTATACAGTCACAACTAGGGGGAGCTCATTACATATAGATTTATACAGCCTCCACTAGGAGGAGCTCACTACATACAGATTTATACAGTCACAACTAGGGGGAGCTCACTACATACAGATTTATACAGTCACAACTAGGGGGAGCTCACTACATACAGATTTATACTGTCACCACTAGAGGGAGCTCACTACATACAGATTTATACAGTCACCACTAGGGGGAGCTCACTACATACAGATTTATACAGTCACCACTAGGGGGAGCTCACTACATACAGATTTATACAGTCACCACTAGGGGGAGCTCACTACATACAGATCTATACAGTCACCACTAGGGGGAGCTCACTACATACAGATTTATACAGCCTCCACTAGGAGGAGCTCACTACATACAGATTTATACAGTCACCACTAGGGGGAGCTCACTACATACAGATTTATACAGTCACCACTAGGGGGAGCTCACTACATACAGATTTATACAGTCACCACTAGGGGGAGCTCACTACATACAGATCTATACAGTCACAACTAGGGGGAGCTCACTACATACAGATTTATACAGCCTCCACTAGGAGGAGCTCACTACATACAGATTTATACAGTCACCACTAGGAGGAGCTCACTACATACAGATTTATACAGTCACCACTAGAGGGAGCTCACTACATACAGATTTATACAGTCACAACTAGGGGGAGCTCACTACATACAGATTTATACAGTCACCACTAGGAGGAGCTCACTACATACACTACATACAGATTTATACAGTCACCACTAGAGGGAGCTCACTACATACAGATTTATACAGTCACCACTAGGGGGAGCTCACTACATACAGATTTATACAGTCACCACTAGGGGGAGCTCACTACATACAGATTTATACAGTCACCACTAGGGGGAGCTCACTACATACAGATCTATACAGTCACAACTAGGGGGAGCTCACTACATACAGATTTATACAGCCTCCACTAGGAGGAGCTCACTACATACAGATTTATACAGTCACCACTAGGAGGAGCTCACTACATACAGATTTATACAGTCACCACTAGAGGGAGCTCACTACATACAGATTTATACAGTCACAACTAGGGGGAGCTCACTACATACAGATTTATACAGTCACCACTAGGAGGAGCTTACTACATACAGATTTATACAGTCACCACTAGAGGGAGCTCACTACATACAGATTTATACAGTCACAACTAGGGGGAGCTCACTACATACAGATTTATACTGTCACCACTAGAGGGAGCTCACTACATACAGATTTATACAGTCACCACTAGGGGGAGCTCACTACATACAGATTTATACAGTCACCACTAGGGGGAGCTCACTACATACAGATTTATACAGTCACCACTAGGGGGAGCTCACTACATACAGATTTATACAGTCACCACTAGGGGGAGCTCACTACATACAGATTTATACAGTCACCACTAGGGGGAGCTCACTACATACAGATTTATACAGTCACCACTAGGGGGAGCTCACTACATACAGATCTATACAGTCACAACTAGGGGGAGCTCATTACATATAGATTTATACAGCCTCCACTAGGAGAAGCTCACTTCATACAGATTTATACAGCCACCACTAGGGGGAGCTCACTACATACGGATTTATGCAATTACCTCTCGGGGGAGTTACTATATACTCTGGCATGTGCTGGGGCCTAAAGAGTTAATGCTACATAAATAAACAAAAATATTAGCGATGGGCGGTGGTAGGATGTGTCAGGTCACCACTTTGTGTCAGAATACTTCCACTTAAACAATGAAACTAAAGCAGAAGCGATGACTGATTTCAACACAAAAGGCCAAATTTGTACTCTTACCTGATTTCTTGGAAAACATAAATGTAGAGATCCTTCTGACACACGACCTAATCTTATCTCACGTGGTGGAAAGTTATGTATAAACGAAACCAAATCTAAAGACTAAACTTACTGAAGAACAAACTGTTATCTGTGAAGATACTTCCCCCGCTCGGAGTTTGTTCAGGGTTTCACAGCTGAATTTCTGCCTGAATTCCGCACCGCCGTCCGCCGCTCACCGATGTTTTTATGTGTTTCTGTATTAAAGTTGGTTGAAACACAGACAGCAGAGCAAACGGAAAGTAAATAGATACTGCAGATATTTAATTTGACAAGCCCCCTACATATAGTAGTAAGCTTCCACCCTTTAGTGTCTGATGTGGCATCAAAGGGTGTTTTAGCTTTGTTTAATCGACTAATAAATCATTTAAAAAAATTACATGGGCCCACGCCTAATCTTGATAACCAGCATAGGTAAAGCAGACAGCTGTGGGCTGGTATCATCAGGCTGGGAAGATCACTGGTAATTGGACACCTCCCAGCCTAAAAATACCAGCCCGTAGCCGCCCCAGAATTGGAGCATCACATTGTGAGTGATCCCCCCCCCCCACAGATGAGAAGCCCCCACACATTGTGACTGATCCCCTCCATGGATGAGAAGCCCCCACACATTGTGAGTGATCCCCCCCCCCCCACAGATGAGAAGACCCCCCACACATTGTGAGTGATTCCCTCCATGGATGAGCAGCCCCCACACATTGTGAGTGATCCCCTCCATGGATGAGCAGCCCCCACACATTGTGAGTGATCCCCTCCATGGATGAGAAGCCCCCACACATTGTGAATGATCCCCTCCATGGATGAGAAGTCTCCGCACATTGTGAGTGACCCTCTCCATGGATGAGAAGCCCCCGCACATTGTGAGTGACCCCCTCCATGGATGAGAAGCCCCCGCACATTGTGAGTGATCCCCTCCATGGATGAGAAGCCCCCACACGAGTGGTCTCAGGAGGCTTTACTGTCGTGGCCTTCTCTTCTCTGGACAATCCTCTTCCAGATGTTTCTACAGTGTGAGGGGCATCATCAGATGATCACAGTCCTCACTATATAGGGCGACACACGTCCATTGAGTACCACCTATAACCTAACGTGTCCAGAGGACGTTATAACCCTCATGGGGCACATGCTGATTGTGTGACATTAGGGGAAGGGTTCTTTCCCAAGTCCACACACGATGATCAGTAAACGAATGACCAGAATTCCAAGGAATATGAATAACACAAATGATGGAATCTGCAGTATACAGTTGTGGCCAAAAGTATTGACACCCCTGCAATTCTGTCAAATAATACTCAGTTTCTTCCTGAAAATGATTGCAAACACAAATTCTTTGGTATTATTATCCTCATTTAATTTGTCTTAAATGAAAAAACGCAAAAGAGAATGAAGCAAAAAGCAAAACATTGATCATTTCACACAAAACTCCAAAAATGGTCCAGACAAAAGTATTGGCACCCTCAGCCTAATACTTGGTTGCACAACCTTTAGCCAAAATAACTGCGACCAACCGCTTCCGGTAACCATCAATGAGTTTCTTACAATGCTCTGCTGGAATTTTAGACCATTCTTCTTTGGCAAACTGCTCCAGGTCCCTGATATTTGAAGGGTGCCTTCTCCAAACTGCCATTTTTAGATCTCTCCACAGGTGTTCTATGGGATTCAGGTCTGGACTCATTGCTGGCCACCTTAGAAGTCTCCAGTGCTTTCTCTCAAACCATTTTCTGGTGCTTTTTGAAGTGTGTTTTGGGTCATTGTCCTGCTGGAAGACCCATGACCTCTGAGGGAGACCCAGCTTTCTCACACTGGGCCCTACATTATGCTACAAAATTTGTTGGTAGTCTTCAGACTTCATAATGCCATGCACATGGTCAAGCAGTCCAGTGCCAGAGGCAGCAAAGCAACCCCAAAACATCAGGGAACCTCCGCCATGTTTGACTGTAGGGACAGTGTTCTTTTCTTTGAATGCCTCTTATTTTCTCCTGTAAACTCTATGTTGATGCCTTTGCCCAAAAAGCTCTACTTTTGTCTCATCTGACCAGAGAACATTCTTCCAAAATGTTTTAGGCTTTTTCAGGTAAGTTTTAGTAAACTCCAGCCTGGCTTTTTTATGTCTCAGGGTAAGAAGTGGGGTTTTCCTGGGTCTCCTACCATACAGTCCCTTTTCATTCAGATGCCGACGGATAGTACGTGTTGATACTGTTGTGCCCTCGGACTGCAGGGCAGCTTGAACTTGTTTGGATGTTAGTCGAGGTTCTTTATCCAACATCCGCACAATCTTGCGTTGAAATCTCTTGTCAATGTTTCTTTTCCGTCCACATCTGGGGAGGTTATCCACAGTGCCATGGGCTTTACACTTCTTGATGACACTGCGCACGGTAGACACAGGAACATTCAGGTCTTTGGAGATGGACTTGTAGCCTTGAGATTGCTCATGCTTCCTCACAATTTGGTTTCTCAAGTCCTCAGACAGTTCTTTGGTCTTCTTTCTTTTCTCCATGCTCAATGTGGTACACACAAGGACACAGGACAGAGGTTGAGTCAACTTTAATCCATGTCAACTGGCTGCAAGTGTGATTTAGTTATTGCCAACACCTGTTAGGTGCCACAGGTAAGTTACAGGTGCTGTTCATTACACTAATTACAGAAGCATCGCATGATTTTTAGAACAGTGCCAATACTTTTGTCCACCCCCTTTTTATATTTGGTGTGGAATTATATCCAATTTGGTTTTAGGACAATTCTTTTTTTGTTTTTTCATTTAAGACAAATTAAATGAAGATAATAATAACAAATAATTTGTGTTTGCAATCATTTTCAGGAAGAAACTGAGTATTATCTGACAGAATTGCAGGGGTGTCAATTTTTTTGGCCCCAACTGTAGTTACATAATGATGAAAACCGCATTATGGTGCAATGTGTCGCTCTGCTGCTCAGTTACTGTGAAAGAGGAAACTCTTGTAGTGAAGACCACGTGGGCAGCGTCATGAAGAGTCTTCATGAGGGGACATCACCCCAGTCCTTCTCCTGGGATTATGGTGTGGGGGGTGATAAAGTCACTGGCAAAGTACTGGAGGGGAGATATGAGATATGTATCACTGAGGCTATTAGCTTCAGTGATTCGAAACCTGGAAGTTTGCTCCAGCACATTCCCGCGGTGGCTCTCGCTCTCCCCAGGTCTGTGATGCAGTGGAATGACATGTGATGCCCGACGCCCAATCAGCGCTGGCGCCACTGTCCCCACCTATGGAGAAATCGAATATGAAGAGGCAGCAGGTGATCTCTGACTTCCTCTTCATGTTCGACTTGTCCTTAGGCGTGGACACCAGCGTCACGTGTCATGACACCGCACGAGAGCCCTGGGGAGAGCGAGTGCTGACAAGGTGGGACCAGCGCTGGCACGGGAGGAGAATATAGGCTTTATTATTTCATGAGGGCCAAGTGACGGGTATGGCAATGCAGCGCCCCAGGGACCTGCTTGTTGCAGTAATGTCATTTTCCACTAGGGGGGAGTGATATTACGTTTGGAGGCAATAAAGGAGATCTCTTTACCAGGTAACACCAACATACAACACATTTCATACTCCAGTCCACCAGGGGGGGCTATGCTCCTATTTATTACGGCACTCTTCACAATTAGGTAAAACTGGTGGTCTGGATAGGAAGTGAGGCAGAAGCGATCTGAGCTTTGCTCAGGCACCTGCTATCTGAGCTCCGCTCAGGTAGTTGGTCCCTGACAGTGCTGGGATCCTGTCAGAGGCCTAGACAGAGGGACACGGAGCTGCGCCTGCCCCACGTGCGGCAGTTCCCAAGAAAGATAAGTAAATAAGGCAGCACACTGCAGCGCTAGAACATACAAACTTGAAAAATGAAATTTGAACTGCATTACTGCACTAGAAATATGAAAAATGAGAGCTTTTAGCGCATAAAAATGGCCAATTGTATGTGTACCTGGTAGCCCCGTTACGGCATCTCTCTTATACCAGGTCCTAATCTTGCCTTACCTCGCTGAGAATAAACGTCTCCATCTGAATGGGTACATGTGAAAACCTCTTCCTAGACTAAAATTCTCTCTCTCTGTGGAGGGGTATTGGACCTGCTGTAATTAAAACACCTGAAGCTAGGAGGCGGAGTGCACGATCAGAAGGCTAAAGAATACATTTCAAAAACCTGACCGGCACATCCAAACATAGACTAAGTGTGAACAGGTGCTGAACCTAGAGTCGCCAACTCGTATATAGTTAAGTAAATAAGGCAGCACACTGCAGCACTAAAACATGCAAACTTGAAAACACGAAATTTGAACTGCATTACTGCACTAGAAATATGAAAAATGAGAGCTTTTAGCGGATAAAAATGGCCAATTTTATGTGTACCTGGTAGCCCCGTTAAGGCAAGTTTAGGACCTGGTATAAGAGAGATGCCGTAACGGAGCTACCAGGTACACATAAAATTGGCCATTTTTATGCGCTAAAAGCTCTCATTTTTCATATTTCTAGTGCAGTAATGCAGTTCAAATTTCGTTTTTCAAGTTTGTATGTTCTAGCGCTGCAGTGTGCTGCCTTATTTACTTAACTATATACGAGTTGGCGACTCTAGGTTCAGCACCTGTTCACACTGAGTCTATGTTTGGATGTGCCGGTCAGGTTTTTGAAATGAGTTCCCAAGAAAGAGACACAAACAAAGAACTGTATTGTAGAGAGTGAGAAGAAGTCTTAGCAAAAGGAGAGGAAACCAGAAGGAGTTCTGCCCTGCACAGGCTGCTTCCTTCTGAGGCGCAGGATCCGGTAGCCAGAACACCGAGGGAGCAACAGTCCTTTATGCCTTGCTCCAGAGACCGGCAGGACAGCTAATTGCAAGTTACTGATCCGCCCCACACCCAGGAGGCACGGTGGCAACTTGTGGGGGCTGGGGCGTGCTAGAGTCCCTATAAAAAGCCTCAGGCCAGTCATACGGGTTTGTCCTATCCATCTGGGGGACAGAGAGAAAGAGACATAACATCTAGAACATCTACAACAGTTGTGAGGACCTTATGAGAGGCTCAACAGTAAGGTACAACAACACCCAGGTGTCAGGAATCCCCTGACCGCTGCCACCAATTTGTCACAATTCACACCGTGACCGTCACCCCTACGTCACGGGTCGGGGTGGCTTTGGGCCAACAGACGGCTATCACATGTGCAGGGGGGCTTATCTTAGTTATCCCTCCACTGCTAACAATGTGATGAGAAAACACACACAAGGCTATTGACCTCTTAGTTTACAGGAGGGGATTATTCTAGGTATCCCACTGCTTTCAATATACCACAAACTGCAGGGATTTATGTATATCCCGCTTACAGTTCCACTTAACACTTGCAGCTCTCTGGCGCCCCCCTTACTCTCAGGTCAGATTAGGTACTGCACCCTGGGTAATTAGTCGCCAGAAAGGCTGCCTGCTATGTACTGGCTATTGGGCACGCTGCAGCGACGCGATAAACTACTCCCACTCAGGCAGGAACAATAATTATCAACGCCGCAGTCGCTTCAGCATAACCCAAAAGTCAGCACACTCTCGCTGCCACCAGCTTCGATTAAACGGGTCCGAAGCTAACCCAACACAACATTAGCGTATTTCCCTTCAGAAGACTTAGGGTACGGTTTAGAACAGGAGAACAAACTAATATTAAATATTATATTCCATAAAAATTAGGCAGTGCTGCATCAAAAATATTTTATAAAGATGTTACAAATGAGACAATTGCAAATATGTACACGGGTAATTATAACATAAAGGGAATAAAGGAGAAAAAAAATAACACTCACAAGTTCAAAGCATGGCAGGCCCCCAGGCTAGTGCAGTTTTCCATACGTCCCAGCTCATGGGATGTGCTCAGCTCTTCCAGGAAAATTGGACAAGGAGGAAGCTGGGGATGTGTGCAGACAGTTATAGCCAAGCCTGTAACATCCCAGAAAGGGGTTGGATCACCTCGTCCCTCCTACCTCTTCAGTTAACTCATTTTATTCTAATCTATATCTAATTTCGATAACTCCGCTACAAAACATGTCATAGTCCTAACAAACCCATCTTTCATCTCGGATTAACGTGAGCATGCTAATGAGATCAAATATGTCCTATCTGGGATACATATTTACAGAGAAAACCCTACTTCTTTACCAGATGGAGTTAGAAGCCCGAGTTTCAAGGGATGGGTAGATACACCGAGTGGGAATACGAATATATATTTTTGTGTTCTTAATGTACACATTGTGCATAATATCGTACAAAAACCAAACAAAGAATCTTTCATGAATTTTGGAGCCATTTTCCAGTTCCAGCTGGAGGAAGATTCTAACCTGGTCGTAAATACCTTTCAGCCATAAAACTCCCCCCAGTACATTGGCAAAGCAGCTCTTGGCTGAGTGAAAGGGAAGGGGGGCTTAGGAGTTGAAAGTCAGGAATTTGAAGCTACAAACTGTTGCAGCATCACTCCAAGAAGGGGGCTTAGCCCACGCAGGCTAGCAAGAGAACTACTTACGATATTTCATACCATATCGTGACACCTCCCCCTTTTGGTGTGCGCTAGGGAGGCAGTACCCCATGGTGTGCCTCCATGGGCACCTCAGTAGGTTCACCCTGGCGGGAGAGTCCATCTGCATTCGCATGCTCTTTGCCCGTTTTGTGTTCAATGGTGAAGTCAAACTGTTGAAGGGCAAGGTTCCAGCGTAGCAACCTGCCGTTGGTTCCACCCATGGCGTTTAGCCAGTGCAGAGGGTTGTGGTCGGTCACCACAGTGAAGGGGCAACCGTACAAGTAGGGCTGCAAGCGCTGCAGGGCCCAGACTATGTCCAGGCACTCCTTCTCGATGGTGGAGTAGGCCACTTCCCTCGGCAAAAGCTTCCGGCTTAGGTATAAGACGGGGTGCTCTTGGTCCTCCAAGTCAACCTGGCTGAGCACAGCACCAAGGCCAAACTCGCTGGCGTCGGTCTGCACCAAGAACGGTCGACTGCTGTCGACTGCTTTCAACACAGGGGCATTGCACAGTGCGGTTTTCAACGCCTGGAAGGCCCCCTCACAGCCATTTGTCCAGTTGACGATGTGGGGTAGCTTCTTCCTGGTGAGGTCCGTCAAAGGTTTTGCCAGGCTACTATAGTGCTGTACGAAGCGCCTATAGTACCCTGCAGTGCCCAAGAAGGACATCACCTGTTTCTTGGTCACGGTAGTGGGCCAGTTCACGATCACTCCCACTTTGTCAGGCTCTGGCTTCAGGGTGTCCCCGCCTACCCGGTGCCCCAGGTAGTGAACCTCCCTCATGCCCATCTGGCACCTTCCGGGCTTGATAGTCAGTCCTGCTTGGTGAATTCGCCTGAGCACCTCCTCGAGATGCTGCAGGTGTTCCTCCCAGAAGAAACTGAAGATGGCAATGTCATCCAAGTACGCCACTGCGTACTTCTCCAGTCCTTGAAGCAGGAGGTTGACCATCCGCTCGAAAGTGGCAGGGGCATTCTTCATGCCGAAGGGCATGACCGTGGACTCGTACAGTCCGAAGGGCGTGATAAAGGCGGACTTCTCCTGCGCCTCGGGGCTCAGGGGAATCTGCCAGTATCCTCTACTCAAATCCATTATTGTTAGGTAATCTGCGCCAGCTAACTTATCTAGCAGCTCCTCGATGCGCGGCATTGGGTGCGCGTCGGAGGCTGTGATGGCATTGAGCCACCTGTAGTCCACGCAGAACCGGGTGGTCCGGTCCTTCTTTGGCACGAGAACTACAGGTGATGCCCACGCGCTCTTTGACCGTCGAATCACCCCCAGCTGTAACATCTCATCGATCTCTTGGCACATAATCTGCTGCACCTGGTCAGAGATTCGATAGGGTGTTCGCCGTAGTGGGGCGTGATTCCCGGTGTCCACCTCGTGGACGGCTAACTCAGTCCTCCCAGGTCGGTTGGAGAACACGACCCGGAAGGGTTCCAGTGTGGTTTGCAACTGCAGCCGCTGGGGTTCAGTTAACGAGGCGCTTACCTCCACGTCCTCGATGGACCCATTGGCCTTGGCTTGGGCCAGCATGTCCAGGAGGGTGTCTTCCTCCCCGTCTTCGGGCAAGCTGCAGACCGGTAGGACGAAAGGTTCACGTTCGTGATGAGCCTTCATCATGTTGACGTGAAAGGCCTTTCGCCTACCCCGAGCGTGGTCAAGCGTGACCACGTAAGTGACCGGGTTGAGCTGTTGGTGGACGACGTACGGGCCCTCCCAGGCTGCCTGAAGCTTATCCGTTGGTACGGGGACCAGCACCCACACCTTTTGACCCACGTGGTAGGTCCGCTCCCGGGCGTTCTGGTCGTACCAGTGCTTCTGATCAGCCTGAGCCTGCGTCATGTTGTCATGCACCAACTGCGTCAAGGTCTCCATCTTGTCACAGAAGCGCATGACATACTCCACTATGGACACTTCAGAAGGGTTCGGCTCCTCTTCCCAGGATTCTCTTACCAACCCAAGGGATCCCCGGACTCGCCTGCCGTACAGGAGCTCGAAGGGGGAGAACCCCGTCGAGGCCTGCGGAACCTCTCGGTAAGCGAACAGCAGGTGTGGGAGGTACCACTCCCAGTAGCGCCCTTGAGTCTCAACCAGCATGCGTAGCATCTGTTTGAGGGTACCAGTGAAGCGTTCACACAAGCCATTGGTCTGTGGGTGATACGCACTCGATACCAGGTGCTTCACCTGCATTCTCTTACAGAGAGCCTCCATTAGGCGAGACATAAATTGGGTCCCTTGATCAGTAAACATTTCCCTGGGAAATCCTACACGTGAAAAGATGGCCAAAAGGGCATCCGCCACCTTATCTGCCCTAGTTGATGACAGAGCTTCTGCCTCTGGGTACCGGGTAGCGTAGTCTACCACAGTAAGGATGTATTGCTTTCCAGAGCTGCTGGGGACGGCCAGCGGGCCCACAATGTCCACCGCGATCCTCTGGAAAGGCTCCTCTATCACTGGCAAAGGGATCAGGGGAGCCTTAAGAGCAGGCCCCGCCTTCCCCACTCTTTGACAAGTGATACAGGAGCGGCAGTAGTTTGACACATCTGTCCCCATCTTAGGCCAATAGAAGTGTTGAGACAGCCGGGCCTTAGTTTTGCTGATCCCCAAGTGTCCAGCTAGCGGGATCTCATGGGCAATCCGCAACAACTCACCCTGGAATTGCTGCGGGACGACCAGCTGTCTTTCCCCCAACCACTCCTTTTGTGATTCTCCGGGTACGGTCTCCCGGTATAACCTTCCTCGTTCCCAGAACACCTTCTCCTTATCAGCCTCGGAGAAGTGCGTCCCGGCAAGTTGTCTCAAACTCTCTAGGCTCGCATCTGTGTGCAGAGTGGCCTGAAACTCCTGGCTAGGGGAAGCCAGAAGCGATGTCAGGGTCCCTTCCCCACGGGAACCCTCTTGGACCTGCTCTGGGTCCACCTCTGGTTCAGTCACAGTGGTGGCTGAGGAGGGTCCGGAAGGCAGACAGTTATCTGTGTTCCGGGCACTCCGACTGCGGGTGACAGCAGCTACGTAGGCTGTCTCCCTTGGGGTTTCTACAGGCCCATCAGCTGGCTCTGCTATGGGCTCTACCTCCCCATCCACCCCCAACACTCCAGGGGCAGTGCTACTTATGGGCCAGTTACCTTCCTCGGTGGCACTGGTCACTTTCATGGCATCACCTTCCTCACGGTTCCCATGTATCTCCCCATTTCCTGTAGCACCGACACTTGCCCCTGTTAGGGGTTCCTCAGCCGTCTCACTCCGCAGAGCGACATGGCTGGGCACGCCTGTACCTATGGACACATTAACCTTCACAGAAAAATCATCATCAGGTTCAGCTGGCACAGGTACAACATTTTCACCATCAATCCTAGGAAAAAAATGGTTAATAGATGCATCATTACAAAAGCATGGTCAGGTAACACATGCGATTTCCCATCATCATCATCAGGGTTAACTTTACCCTCATTAGTAGATTGGGGAGGGGTGTCAGACAGTTATAGCCAAGCCTGTAACATCCCAGAAAGGGGTTGGATCACCTCGTCCCTCCTACCTCTTCAGTTAACTCATTTTATTCTAATCTATATCTAATTTCGATAACTCCGCTACAAAACATGTCATAGTCCTAACAAACCCATCATTCATCTCGGATTAACGTGAGCATGCTAATGAGATCAAATATGTCCTATCTGGGATACATATTTACAGAGAAAACCCTACTTCTTTACCAGACGGAGTTAGAAGCCCGAGTTTCAAGGGATGGGTAGATACACCGAGTGGGAATACGAATATATATTTTCATGTTCTTAATGTAAACATTGTGCATAATATCGTACAAAAACCAAACAAAGAATCTTTCATGAATTTTGGAGCCATTTTCCAGTTCCAGCTGGAGGAAGATTCTCACCTGGTCGTAAATACCTTTCAGCCATAAAACTCCCCCCAGTACATTGGCAAAGCAGCTCTTGGCTGAGTGAAAGGGAAGGGGGGCTTGGGAGTTGAAAGTCAGGAATTTGAAGCTACAAACTGTTGCAGCATCACTCCAAGAAGGGGGCTTAGCCCACGCAGGCTAGCAAGAGAACTACTTACGATATTTCATACCATATCGTGACACCAGGCGCTATAGGAAGGCTACTGATTTCCACCTAGTTAAGGGGACTTTGGATTTGCCTCCAAACCGGCCGGACTCTGCCTGCCCTGTGATCTGGTGCTCTGGACTGTGGATGCTGAAGCCTTCAGTAAAGGTAAGGAGACTGCAACCTTGTGTCCTAATTCTTCACTGCGCCTCACACCATCCACCATCTACACACTGGAAAGCCCTGGGGACACACTTCACCTGTGGGAAGGTATACCATCTAGCTGCCATAACATCACCCCAGCGGACCCCTATGCAGCGTCACGAACTATCCCTTTAAAGACCTTTCCCTTTTACAACGGACCTTCCAAAGATCATGGACCGGGTCAGCCACCGTGACATCCCCCTGAGAACCAAAGTACCGAGTACCCCTAGCCTTGGTGGCGATCCAGCACCTTCTTGGAGAACTTTTTTAAGTGAACATCTGAAGAGCTGGTGGGAGGCTGCTCACCATGTCTCCTCCCAGGGTGGAATATGAGAAGGTAAATATTTGGCCTTCTGAGTCATTCAGTGTTCAGTGTCGCTGGAGCCGGCAGCTCCAGAGAAGTGTTTTGTATTCACCCATACTGCACCCGGTTGTGGGATCCTGAGCGGCGGATCCCCGCAGACAGATGGCCCATGCTATACTTTGTCTTTTGTTTTCCCGTTATGCCAGAAAGGCCTTGTTTATTTTGTTGAAGCTGCAGTGGCTTAGTCTCAGGCCACATGTTCCTCACACTCCTGCGTGGCCTGAACGTGCTCCCATGGCTGCAGCGTCTCCAGACTTGTCTCCATCGTGTGCAGGGAGGAGAAGGACTTCTCCACCTCCACCTTCTCCCTGCAGGCACTGATCTGTCAGTCATGCAGTTGTGGGTGTGACACCAGAGTGACCGCTCCTGCACCCGTCTGGGCACACACATGCCGACATCTTTATTGTGATACATACTGTAGTTTGCACTGGAAAGGGAGATGTCTGCCTCAAATAAACAAAATCAACACAAATGGCAGATGTGACAACCTACATGGTGAGCTGCAGCATGTGCTACATGTTCACAGATCGACCAGAAGAAGAATCAAACTTCACCTGTCAGAAGTGTAGACTAGTGGCCCTTTTAGAAGAAAAGGTGCGGGGTCTGGAAGAAAGAATAGCAACTTTGAAACTCATCAAAGAGAATGAAGACTTTCTAGACAGAACAGAAGCATCTCTACTGGTCACAGAAGGTGAAAAAAGTGTCAGAGAACCTCCAAAAGCAGATGAGTGGAAGCATGTGACCAAAAGAAGCAAGAAGACCATGGAGAAATCACCAACCACACAACTGAAGAACCAATATCAAATCTTTGTAGAGGATGAAGATGGCACACCTAAGGATGAAGCAATACCAGCAAGCAAAAAAGAAAAGGGCACACAGCAACAAGTGACAGCAAAAAGTACAGCCAAGAAGCAACGAAGAGTGGTGGTGGTGGGAGACTCACTACTGAGAGGCACAGAAGCAGCCATCTGCAGACCGGACATAACTGCAAGAGAAGTATGCTGCCTTCCAGGTGCGATGATCAAGGATGTGACCGATAGGATACCAAAGCTCTTCAGCTCCAAGGACGTCCACCCATTTCTTCTGATACATGTTGGCACCAATGACACGGCAAGGAAGGACCTACCGACAATCTGCAAAGACTTTGAAGAGTTGGGGAAGAAAGTAAAGGAACTGGATGCACAGGTAGTTTTTTCTTCTATCCTTCCAGTAGACGGGCATGGCACCAGGAGATGGAACAGGATCCTTGATGCAAACAACTGGCTAAGACGATGGTGCAGACAACAAGGATTCGGATTCCTGGACCACGGTGTGAATTACTTGTACGATGGACTCCTCGCCAGAGACGGACTACACCTCAACAAACCTGGGAAACACACATTCGCCAGAAGACTCGCTACACTCATCAGGAGGGCGTTAAACTAGAAGAAGAGGGCACGGGAAGAAAAACATTAGACTCGACCAAAGAAGACCCAGGAAAACATACTCAGAAGGGAGGTAAGAACATTTCTAAAACAATCCACAGCGAGGAGATTGGAACAAAACAAAATCCTCTAAACTGCATGCTCGCAAACGCCAGAAGCCTGACAAACAAGATGGAAGAACTAGAAGCAGAAATATCTACAGGTAACTTTGACATAGTGGGAATAACCGAGACATGGTTAGATGAAAGCTATGACTGGGCAGTTAACTTACAGGGTTACAGTCTGTTTAGAAAGGATCGTAAAAATCGGAGAGGAGGAGGGGTTTGTCTCTATGTAAAGTCTTGTCTAAAGTCCACTTTAAGGGAGGATATTAGCGAAGGAAATGAGGATGTCGAGTCCATATGGGTTGAAATTCATGGAGGGAAAAATGGTAACAAAATTCTCATTTGGGTCTGTTACAAACCCCCAAATATAACAGAAAGCATGGAAAGTCTACTTCTAAAGCAGATAGATGAAGCTGCAACCCATAATGAGGTCCTGGTTATGGGGGACTTTAACTACCCGGATATTAACTGGGAAACAGAAACCTGTGAAACCCATAAAGGCAACAGGTTTCTGCTAATAACCAAGAAAAATTATCTTTCACAATTGGTGCAGAATCCAACCAGAGGAGCAGCACTTTTAGACCTAATACTATCTAATAGACCTGACAGAATAACAAATCTGCAGGTGGTCGGGCATCTAGCAAATAGCGACCACAATATTGTACAGTTTCACCTGTCTTTCACTAGGGGGACTTGTCAGGGAGTCACAAAAACACTGAACTTTAGGAAGGCAAAGTTTGACCAGCTTAGAGATGCCCTTAATCTGGTAGACTGGGACAATATCCTCAGAAATAAGAATACGGATAATAAATGGAAAATGTTTAAGAACATCCTAAATAGGCAGTGTAAGCGGTTTATACCTTGTGGGAATAAAAGGACTAGAAATAGGAAAAACCCAATGTGGCTAAACAAAGAAGTAAGACAGGCAATTAACAGTAAAAAGAAAGCATTTGCACTACTAAAGCAGGATGGCACCATTGAAGCTCTAAAAAACTATAGGGAGAAAAATACTTTATCTAAAAAACTAATTAAAGCTGCCAAAAAGGAAACAGAGAAGCACATTGCTAAGGAGAGTAAAACTAATCCCAAACTGTTCTTCAACTATATCAATAGTAAAAGAATAAAAACTGAAAATGTAGGCCCCTTAAAAAATAGTGAGGAAAGAATGGTTGTAGATGACGAGGAAAAAGCTAACATATTAAACACCTTCTTCTCCACGGTATTCACGGTGGAAAATGAAATGCTAGGTGAAATCCCAAGAAACAATGAAAACCCTATATTAAGGGTCACCAATCTAACCCAAGAAGAGGTGCGAAACCGGCTAAATAAGATTAAAATAGATAAATCTCCGGGTCCGGATGGCATACACCCACGAGTACTAAGAGAACTAAGTAATGTAATAGATAAACCATTATTTCTTATTTTTAGGGACTCTATAGCGACAGGGTCTGTTCCGCAGGATTGGCGCATAGCAAATGTGGTGCCAATATTCAAAAAGGGCTCTAAAAGTGAACCTGGAAATTATAGGCCAGTAAGTCTAACCTCTATTGTTGGTAAAATTTTTGAAGGGTTTCTGAGGGATGTTATTCTGGATTATCTCAATGAGAATAACTGTTTAACTCCATATCAGCTTGGGTTTATGAGAAATCGCTCCTGTCAAACCAATCTAATCAGTTTTTATGAAGAGGTAAGCTATAGGCTGGACCACGGTGAGTCATTGGACGTGGTATATCTCGATTTTTCCAAAGCGTTTGATACCGTGCCGCACAAGAGGTTGGTACACAAAATGAGAATGCTTGGTCTGGGGGAAAATGTGTGTAAATGGGTTAGTAACTGGCTTAGTGATAGAAAGCAGAGGGTGGTTATAAATGGTATAGTCTCTAACTGGGTCGCTGTGACCAGTGGGGTACCGCAGGGGTCAGTATTGGGACCTGTTCTCTTCAACATATTCATTAATGATCTGGTAGAAGGTTTACACAGTAAAATATCGATATTTGCAGATGATACAAAACTATGTAAAGCAGTTAATACAAGAGAAGATAGTATTCTGCTACAGATGGATCTGGATAAGTTGGAAACTTGGGCTGAAAGGTGGCAGATGAGGTTTAACAATGATAAATGTAAGGTTATACACATGGGAAGAAGGAATCAATATCACCATTACACACTGAATGGGAAACCACTGGGTAAATCTGACAGGGAGAAGGACTTGGGGATCCTAGTTAATGATAAACTTACCTGGAGCAGCCAATGCCAGGCAGCAGCTGCCAAGGCAAACAGGATCATGGCGTGCATTAAAAGAGGTCTGGATACACATGATGAGAGCATTATACTGCCTCTGTACAAATCCCTAGTTAGACCGCACATGGAGTACTGTGTCCAGTTTTGGGCACCGGTGCTCAGGAAGGATATAATGGAACTAGAGAGAGTACAAAGGAGGGCAACAAAATTAATAAAGGGGATGGGAGAACTACAATACCCAGATAGATTAGCGAAATTAGGATTATTTAGTCTAGAAAAAAGACGACTGAGGGGCGATCTAATAACCATGTATAAGTATATAAGGGGACAATACAAATATCTCGCTGAGGATCTGTTTATACCAAGGAAGGTGACGGGCACAAGGGGGCATTCTTTGCGTCTGGAGGAGAGAAGGTTTTTCCACCAACATAGAAGAGGATTCTTTACTGTTAGGGCAGTGAGAATCTGGAATTGCTTGCCTGAGGAGGTGGTGATGGCGAACTCAGTCGAGGGGTTCAAGAGAGGCCTGGATGTCTTCCTGGAGCAGAACAATATTGTATCATACAATTATTAGGTTCTGTAGAAGGACGTAGGTCTGGGGATTTATTATGATGGAATATAGGCTGAACTGGATGGACAAATGGCTTTTTTCGGCCTTACTAACTATGTTACTATGTTACTATGTTAAATTGGTGCAAACTTTGCGGCTTTGCAGATACGTCCTGTGTGGATAAACCCTAAAAGGTGTTCTGAGAAGGCACAAAAATAGCCGCAGCTCCAGCACCGACGCTCCGATCGCCTCCGCCAGTCGTGTTCTCGGCTGCCCTGTTCTTCTTGCACCTTCTTTATAGCAGCAAAGTAAATGATGACCGGCAGATACGGGAGCACTGGAGCCGGAGGGGCGCGGACAGGGTGGTCTGAGGAACGTGGGACTTTGTTGTATCGCTTTTCATTCTCTTGTTTGTTTTTACAGGAATTCTGATGATGTTTTCTGTTCTTCTCTATATGACGAACATTGTGCGGGATTAATAACAGGGACTAATAATAATGGCGCAGGTCACTGCAATCGTAGGACCACTGCAACCATCTGCCCACAGCAACCATCTGATCACCACTAGCGCAGGCCCGGATTTAGGGGGGGCCCGGTCCACCCACCAAGCAGTGGCCTCCCACCAAGATAGGGATAAATATCTCAGAACATGTAAAATACACATCTCTTTGCTGTGAACCGATTCTAATGATAAGGAACATTTAACAAAAGAGAAACTATTGAAATATTGAACGTGTAGGGACCTGGCTATGGTCCTACATCTCAGTGGCTGGCGCAGAGCGGCAGAGTCATGGCACCTGACCTGCGCCAGCATCCACTGACCTGGCTAGCCTAGCCAGACTTCCTTAGTACCCTCCCTGTACCTAATGCTTAGCTTATGGCACGTGGCAGCCTTCTCCGATCCCAACAGAAGCTTCTAGGCGCTACCTGTACAGCTATATGATCGCTCCCTCGGATTAGATCAGATGAGAGTTTGCTCAGCGACCTTCGAGGAAGGAGGCGAAGCCACGATGTCGGCGCGAGAAGAGAATTCTCCACCGCGGAGCGCGGCAGGACTTCACTCTGGATCTACAGTCTTCACAGTGTCGTGGTGGGTGAGTATGAGATCTGTCTGTCTGTGTATCTTTCTTGCAGCTCCTGTCCTACACAGTACCATACTGTATATACAGGTCCACACTATATCCTGCATTACAGTGTGTCTGTGTATACTGTATGTATATAGTGTGGACCTGTTTACAGTATAGTGCTGTGTATACACTTTATACAGCCCCTCAGCATCTATTCTATATACAGCAAATATTGAGATCGCTCTAAGGATATATCTCATTTTGATGGTAACATACGGCAGTGGTGACTGTGAGCGTTCCTTCCCAAAACTCAAATTAGTTGAAAACCGATTAAGGACGTCCATGAAGCAGGAACAACTTGTAAATGTTGCTATCACGAGCATCGAGTCAGATCTACTGCGTGAATCGGACTTTAGTGACATCATTAGTGATTTTTCAGCACGAAAATCAAGGAAAGAGCCCGGATTGTAAAAAAAAATGAGTGATTTTACTTGAATTACTCTGCGTAAATGATTTCTGTAAATAAAACTTGCATTCGTTTCATTTTGTGTTTTTGCATTACATATTGCAACACCTTGAAAAATGGGCCCCGGGCCACCCACCTCTTAAATCCGGCCCTGCACCAGCGGCAATCACCCGCCCACGACAATCACCCGCCCATGGAATCGTCCGCCCATGGCAATCACCCGCCCACGACAATCACCCGCCCGCGGCAATCATCCGCCCATGGAATCACCCGCCCACGACAATCACCTGCCCATGGCAATCATCCGCCCACGGAATCACCCGCCCGCAGCAATCATCCGCCCATGGAATCGTCCGCCCATGGCAATCACCCGCCCACGACAATCACCCGCCCATGGAATCGTCCGCCCACATATTTACATGACTATATGGAGTTTAGAACACTGAATAGACTGTAACCGCAGCGGAGTATTTCAGGATTATGGGCCATACTCTACATTTCTCAATGGCCACAATGTGTCTAGAAGTGTCCATGTACGTATACAATTACTAAACCTGCACACATAAAAATAACACGTCATCAGAGCGAAGGGTGAATTATAATGCAGATTTCCAACGAAACCTTACACAAGACAGATTCACATGTGATGAGTGAGTGACCGAGGTTACAGGAAGTCACTGACTCCAAGAGGAGCAGAAAACCGATCACACACATCATCAGAGAGTGCAGCTCTGGAGGATAACACAGGACCAGTAATGTATGTACGCAGTGACTGCACCAGCAGAATAGTGACTGCAGCTCTGGGGTATAACACAGGATCAGTAATGTATGTACACAGTGACTGCACCAGCAGAATAGTGAGTGCAGCTCTGGGGTATAATACAGGATGTAACTCAGGATCAGCAATGTAATGTATGTACACAGTGACTGCACCAGCAGAATAGCGAGTGCAGCTCTGGGGTATAATACAGGATGTAACTCAGGATCAGTAATGTAATGTATGTACACAGTGACTGCACCAGCAGAATAGTGAGTGCAGCTCTGGAGTATAATACAAGATGTAACTCAGGATCAATAATGTAACGTATGTACACAGTGACTGCACCAGCAGAATAGTGAGTGCAGCTCTGGGGTATAATATAGGGTGTAACTCAGGATCAGTAATGTAATGTATGTACACAGTGACTGCACCAGCAGAATAGTGAGTGCAGCTCTGGGGAATAATACACAAGGTAACTCAGGATCAGTAATGTAATGTACGTACACAGTGACTGCACCAGCAGAATAGTGAGTGCAGCTCTGGGGAATAATACAGGATGTAACTCAGGATCAGTAATGTAATGTATGTGCACAGTGACTGCACCAGCAGAATAGAGAGTGCAGCTCTGGGGTATAATACAGGATGTAACTCAGGATCAGTAATGTAATGTATGTACACAGTGACTGCACCAGCAGAATAATGAGTGCAGCTCTGGAGTATAATACAGGATGTAACTCAGGATCTGTAATGTAATGTATGTACACAGTGACTGCACCAGCAGAATAATGAGTGCAGCTCTGGGGTATAATACAGGATGTAACTCAGGATCAGTAATGTAATGTATGTGCACAGTGACTGCACCAGCAGAATAGTGAGTGCAGCTCTGGGGTATAATACAGGATGTAACTCAGGATCAGTAATGTAACGTATGAGTGCAGCACCCCAGAGACCTGGTCGTTGCAGTATGGCGCTCTGCCGCTAAGGGGAGCAGCAGTACGTCTGATGGCACTGAAGGAGTTCTCCTGACCAGGTATCACCAGAACACATTACACTTCACACTCCGGCCACTAGGGGGAGAAAAAGGCTTTATTTATTGGGCCACTCCTCAGACTGGTAAAACTAGGGGCTGGGGAGGAAGTTAGTTAGAAGCTGACTGGGTTGGATTCAGGCAACATCCCGTGGCAGGGGGTGTTGCAGGGAGAAGGCACAGGGGGGCCCTTGTCGGGCGTGGGAACCTGGCAGGTGCCTAGCAAACAGAACAGAACGTTACGGAACCGCGCCTACACACCCCGCGGCGGTATCCTAAGAAAGAGACACAAAGGGAAGGATATTGTGGAACCGTGTAAACGAGATCAAGCACAAACGAGAGCCAGTAAGAGTCGTGCCGAGAGAGAGAGAGGGGCAACATCTTACTGAGGCGCGTAGTCGGTGGCAGGATCACCGTAGGAGTAACTGACTTCAGGCCTTACTTCAAACTCCGCCGGACAGTTAATTATAGGTTGGCTGTCTACCTTCTACACCTACGAAGACATAGGGGGCAACATTGGGAGAGGGGCGTCTGTAGGGTCCCGGAAGACCTCCAAGCCTTCCCGTCATACGGGTGGCGTCCTAGCCATAACATATCTGGGGGACGTTAGAAACTAGCAACATCTGGAACCAAAGAACAAGAGAGCTGTAGAGAACGAACGAACGAGAACAGCAGTTGTGAGGACTATTCCGAATGCTCAGCAGGGTAGGACTACAACACACAGGCGCTAGTGGTAGGCAATGATTTCCATGTGCCAAGGAAACTCTGGATGTGCCCATCGGACCGGCCGGTCTCTGAGAACCCTGTTAACTGTGCTCTGGATAGAGGATCTTGAAGCCTTCAGTAAAGAGGTAAAGAGACTGCAACCTTGTGTCCTCGTTATTGTCTGCACCTCACACCATCACCATCCGCCTTACTGGGAAGCCCTGGGGACACACTTCACCTGTGGGAAGGTATACCATCCAGTTGCCATTCCATCACCCCAGCGGACCCCAAGCAGCGTCGGTCACCCTGACCGAATACCACAGGTGGCGTCACGAACCCCTGACAGACTGCTTTACTGCGTTCATTGGACGCCCCTTAGCAGGGTCGCGGACCGGGTCTAGCCACCGTGACAGCCTCAGAACCAAACCAGAGAGGCCCGGTACCGAAACGCGTGGCCCTGTGTCTGTGGGCGATCCATGTACACGGTGACTGCACCAGCAGAATAGTGAGTGCAGCTCTGGGGAATAATACAGGAGGTAACTCAGGATCAGTAATGTAATGTATGTACACAGTGACTGCACCAGCAGAATAGCGAGTGCAGCTCTGGGGTATAATACAGGATGTAACTCAGGATCAGTAATGTAATGTATGTACACAGTGACTGCACCAGCAGAATAGTGAGTGCAGCTCTGGGGTATAATACAGGATGTAACTCAGGATCAGTAATGTAATGTATGTACACAGTGACTGCACCAGCAGAATAGTGAGTGCAGCTCTGGGGTATAATACAGGATGTAACTCAGGATCAGTAATGTAATGTATGTACACAGTGACTGCACCAGCAGAATAGCGAGTGCAGCTCTGGGGTATAATACAGGATGTAACTCAGGATCAGTAATGTAATGTATGTACACAGTGACTGCACCAGCAGAATAGTGAGTGCAGCTCTGGGGTATAATACAGGATGTAACTCAGGATCAGTAATGTAATGTATGTACACAGTGACTGCACCAGCAGAATAGTGAGTGCAGCTCTGGGGTATAATACAGGAGGTAACTCAGGATCAGTAATGTAATGTATGTACACAGTGACTGCACCAGCAGAATAGTGAGTGCAGCTCTGGAGTATAATACAGGAGGTAACTCAGGATCAGCAATGTAATGTATGTACACAGTGACTGCACCAGCAGAATAGTGAGTGCAGCTCTGGAGTATAATACAGGAGGTAACTCAGGATCAGTAATGTAATGTATGTACACAGTGACTGCACCAGCAGAATAGTGAGTGCAGCTCTGGGGTATAATACAGGATGTAACTCAGGATCAGTAATGTAATGTATCTGCACAGTGACTGCACCAGCAGAATAGTGAGTGCAGCTCTGGGGTATAATACAGGATGTAACTCAGGATCAGTAATGTAATGTATGTACACAGTGACTGCACCAGCAGAATAGTGGGTGCAGCTCTGGGGTATAATACAGGATGTAACTCAGGATCAGTAATGTATGTACACAGTGACTGCACCAGCAGAATAGTGAGTGTAGCTCTTGAGTATAATACAGGATGTAACTCAGGATCAGTAATGTAATGTATGTACACAGTGACTGCGCCAGCAGAATAGTGAGTGCAGCTCTGGGGAATAATACAGGATGTAACTCAAGATCAGTAATGTAATGTATGTACACAGTGACTGCACCAGCAGAATAGTGAGTGCAGCTCTGGGGTATAATTGTTAAAAATCGTTATTGAGCAAAAATATCTCATCAAGACTTAACCAGGTGCGTTATTCTTAAAATAAAAATGTCATGATATTCTGACGAAAGTATAGTGGTTTATTGAGTTATCCACCATCGCAACAAAAACATAAAAGGTAGATGAAACAATTACAAACAGAGTGTCCATGTGTAGATATCAGCGCTTCTCCTGTTACTCATCTTTCCCAAAGTCCTGAAAAGTCATCTGTCTGTGTGAAGTCTGAAGTCATCACGGCATGGAGTAGCTAACAGCTGTTGTTCCTCGTGTCTTGTCCCATGTCCATGGACAATGATGGTGAAGGAAGGGAGGTGACCGTCCCACGTGACAAAAGCCCCCCACCCCCTCCTAAGAGACGTTTATATATGCTCAACACTGATCACGTGTTCCCTGTATATGGCGTTAACTTATACTCTGAGCTACATACACAGAAATAGCTTTTGATAGTGTCAGCAAGAAACCATGTGCTCGGTACAGAATAAAAATAAGAATAATTAATGTTTAACAATTCCCCCTTTTGAGGGTGACAGACATTGATTGGAACCCTCAAATTAAAATATTAATAAAATCTTCTTTCTTCTTTGGCAAAATGATGTAATAAATAATATCAATAATAATATTGTTATATGTTCTCAATAATATAATGATATGTAAATTCATGTTATGGTAATTCATGTTATGGTAAGCCATGACTAATATTCATATAAAATATATATTATACTTCCCTATATCTACTTGAAGCATCTCAGGTCTGATGTCATCTGATGTCATCTGGTCTTCATCTTGGTTCTTCTTCTTGGTTCTTTCAAACAATCTTTAATATGTCTTTTGTAATAGATGATAGCATGTAGATATGTAGAGACCTTGTGTCATGTGTCAATCAAAGTCCATAAATTCAAATGTTGATAAGAAAACAAAGTTCATAGATGAAATGAAGCTTTAATATCTGTGCAGTGTCACCTTTAGAAACCTGGACTTACATTGGCTCGCCTTGGAAATCATCTGGAATCCTCATATCGTCCGCACTGGTCTTGGAACAGGTGTGACGTCTTTGGTCAGCACAGCAAGGGTTACATTGACTCTTCCTTGCCAAACATAGCACCATAAACAGTCCTTAGTGCACAGGACACATGTCAGGGTTGTAGCGTCCTGACAATTACCTGAGTGTTCACCAGCTTTCATGGAAGTCTTATAGGTGATAGGAAACCACTGGATCGTGATAAGAACGTAATAACACAGTTCATCTTTGATACTGTACTCAGTTGTCAGTGATGGATGCTGTAGTTGTGAGTGGTGACATGAATTGCATTTGACACAGTCTATTACTCAGAAATCATAGCATTGTTACCTTGTGGAACTTCTGGATAACGGCTTTTCTTCTTGCAACTTTTTAAGAATCAATTGAATTTAGAAAAATGTAAAGTCTTTATTAACGTATCTCCGGTATCTTGATTGAAGTCTTCATTCCCTATTCTATACCAAATCTGGTTATTTCCCTAACTTATAATATCACAGCGTACCATAGCAATCAATAATATCCATATAATTATTAAATTATATTAAAATGAAATTTATATTTAGAAAATAAAATAATAATAATAATAATAATAATAATAATAGATATATTATTTACCATATTCTTCATGTGATTGGACATTTTTATGTCGTAGGTGTAATTTCTTATTGAACCCATAGATGTCAGTGTGTCTTTTATGTAACAAGTGCTGATATTTATTATTAAAACTTTATTAATTTATGTTCAGTAAACCAATAATATGTAAGTATGTATAGTCATGAACCAAAATAAGAATATATATATATGAATAAATAAATGAATGAATGAATTGTTGTATTTAACTCAGGAATTGAAACATTTCTTATATAATGAAACCATATGATCATTATATTTGATAAAGCAATATGCTTGTAGACATTACTCTATTAAATATTGATTTTTCCTTGATGAGAAATAAGAATGAAAAATAAAAATTGAAAGAAAAGTGGAAAAAAATGAAAAATAAAAATGAGAATAAAAAATAAAAATAAGGCCTTTATATGTTGATGACAAATGCTGAGGTTATGTCTCAGTAACACATTCCCTTAATATTTTCCTCATGTAGATGTTGTCATAACCTTGGATCACCAAAATATTGAAATTATGCAGCTTTGCATATAATACCCTTCATTAGAGGAAAAAATGACTTTTATAATATTTATTGTTATTGTACCCAATAATACCTTATTAATATTTCTTCTTTATTAAAATGTGTGAAGAAGAGGTATTGATGAAATGTGATGATGTGATCAGGATCAAAAACACATTTCCCCCTTAATATCAAAAAATATTATTTTATGAAAAAATTAATTTGTAAAAACCCAAGTGAAAAATAATTATTTTTATAACTGTCATATCAACTTGTGCCATATATTTGTTTGAAGATGTATACTCATCTATGTAAATATAAAAAACACTGAAATATGAAAAAATTATCATTTGGAAAAATTATTCTAAATGTAGGTTTTCTAGAAAAATCATATTGATGTATTATTGTACTTATTAAATAATAATCACCAAAGAAATATATGTTGCATAATAATATTTAAATATATCTTAATATTCTAATAATTTAACTGAATCCTATTATTATTATTATTTTTTAAACACACAGTTGTTGGTTTTTTTTTCTGACATACCATAAATCATGAGGCCTCAGTCAAACTGTGCATCCACATTCCACATTCCACATTCCACGCTCTGGTCACTCTTACATCACATCTCATGTCAAATTCACTCAGCAGCTGCTCATATGTTCTCTCACCTGTCACATGTGACTCACATAGACGTTCACAATACATTTCACATACAAAGAATAAAAAACATGTATATTAACCCAAAATATTGTATCCTAATTATCAATCAATGCGCATTGTAATCTATTAAATTTAGTATTCTAATATTCCTTTGAATATTCCCCAAATATTATTTAACAGTATCAGTATGTTTTAAACTATAGAAAGGACTGGACTCATTTACAAGAAACTTGAGTTGAATGTTCTAACGCTATTTCGGTACAAGCCTGTAACTAAGACCCTTTGAATGTAAGGCTGAGGAAAATTCCTAAAATTAAAAAACAAGGCTATATGATATTCCTTAACTCACATATGTCACACCATGCAGTGGGAGGAAAAAAAAACACGTTTTAGATTATTACAGAAAGAAAATTTACATGTAGTACACACATTTTTAGGTTGTTAGATATATTATTTATTTTTAAGTGTTAAATATATAAAAATCATGCAGTTAATATAACTTCCTGTGTGAATAAGACATAAATTCATGAAACAGGTATTTTTTGTTCAATCCTCGCTTTGAAAGTAAAATTCTAAGGGAAAATAAAAGATAAAGGTTATTTTCATATTTATTTCAAAGCAAAATAATTTAGATATCTTATACATATGTATATATTTAATAAATGTATTTAATTGTAATTCTAAATATTTTTTACTGGAGTATATTTTAATTATTTCGCTATATATATAAAAATACAGTTAATATAATCTCTACTTATACAAATATGCTACAGTATTTACTGTATATTATATTAATATATGTAACTGCAGAATTATATTGAAATAGAATAATTACATTAATAAATAATACATTGTATAACTCATCATATAATATAATTACATATTTAGCCAATTCCTATCCCAAAATGTAACTCTCTGTCGATTATCTGAAATGCTGTATTTAGTAAGGTCAGTTTTAACCCTATGGACTCTTTGAAGAACTGCTGTGATAATGGAGTGTTCAGCTGAGCTCCCCCTGGGATACTCACCTGCTTCCGTCTGTCAGTCTCCGCCATCTTTAGAGACAGATCTGAGCCTTCAGATTTTAAATCTTTCAGAGAAATTTCTTTAATAGACTCCTGAATCTTTTCATACGGTTTGTAACAAATATGTAATTTTCTTCGTACTTCATAGATTTGATTTTGGATCAGATTTGAAGATTTTGATTTTGGCTTTTGATAAGATTGAATTCTGACTGGTTTCAAAAACTTAGTAAAATGTGTTTTCCTTTCAAGATTCTCGTGTTTTCTAGAAAAATCAAGGGATTGGGCGCATTCGTATAAAGAATTTTTCTGTGTAGCAATTGCACGAGATACAGGATTTAAGAATTTAAACTTGTTTACAAAACAATTTATCATGGATTGTTGATTCAAATTCGTACAGACCAATTTATAAATCCTTTCAAAAATGGACATGAATGTAAAAGTACATTCTTTCTGGCCAATCTTCAATTTTAGAAGAATATCAAGATCTGGATAATTTTCTTTCAATCCACAGAAAATCAAAATTCTTAATCTTTCTACATCAGTCATCTTTTCATACTCCTCATTCTGCATTTCTAATGAATATCTTCTCATAAAAGTTACTGGCAGCCAAATTTTAAACAAATTATTTTTCTCCTGATTAGTCAAATCAAACTTATCAGCAAAACTTTCAAATATCTCTGAATTTCTGCACACATGGATTTTGTCATCATATGCAGGAATGATTTTGCATAATTTTAGCAGGATTTTCCTAGATTTAAGTTGGAGTTGGGCCTCTGAGTCGTCTATTTTTAGTGGCCCTTGTACATCTGTCCCTCGTAGATCATCTTTGTCAATTGTCATGTCTCCTTCACTTCCTCCATCTTGTTTTTCATCTTGTGTCACAAAGTCAATGTCACTTTGGGTGGTCATCGTCATCACAGATACGTGCGTCACATCTTTCTCACTCTTCTCATTACAGTCAATCTTGGGAACATCATTCGTTTCCTTAGAAATTCTTTCTACACTGTCTTTTTTGGACTTCTCTGTCACAAACTCGTTAAATACATAAACCATATGTAAAATATTTTTAAGTTGCTCTTTTTCTTTTTTCTTAAACATTAGCTTAGAATCTAAATTCAAATTCGCAGTTCTGCATTCTGCAAATAAATTAGACCAAAATATTTCTAAGCTAGATCCGTACAAACTTACAAATTCTATCTGACTTGATTTAGAATATGAATTTATCAAATCCATTTGTCTTACCTTGAAATCTCAGCTTGTAATCCCTTTGCTTTTACAACGCTGGGCTCCGGACTTCAGCACGGCTATTTTTAGCACATCTATCTTCAGCACTACCAGTGCTTGCTGTCAATCCGTACAACACCTGTTAGTCTCCGTCATTCGTAGGTTCTTGTGAGATCTTTGTGACTTGAAATTTTGAAGTGGAATTCCTGAATACTTGCACAATCTAGCGGAACTCTTCTGTCTTCCCCCGTGTGCAAGAAGAAGGAAATTCACGCAAAAATAGCACAAAAAATCAAAACTGGCTGGCTAGGCCAAATGTTAAAAATCGTTATTGAGCAAAAATATCTCATCAAGACTTAACCAGGTGCGTTATTCTTAAAATAAAAATGTCATGATATTCTGACGAAAGTATAGTGGTTTATTGAGTTATCCACCATCGCAACAAAAACATAAAAGGTAGATGAAACAATTACAAACAGAGTGTCCATGTGTAGATATCAGCGCTTCTCCTGTTACTCATCTTTCCCAAAGTCCTGAAAAGTCATCTGTCTGTGTGAAGTCTGAAGTCATCACGGCATGGAGTAGCTAACAGCTGTTGTTCCTCGTGTCTTGTCCCATGTCCATGGACAATGATGGTGAAGGAAGGGAGGTGACCGTCCCACGTGACAAAAGCCCCCCACCCCCTCCTAAGAGACGTTTATATATGCTCAACACTGATCACGTGTTCCCTGTATATGGCGTTAACTTATACTCTGAGCTACATACACAGAAATAGCTTTGGATAATGTCAGCAAGAAACCATGTGCTCGGTACAGAATAAAAATAAGAATAATTAATGTTTAACAATAATATAGGGTGTAACTCAGGATATGTAATGTATGTATACAGTGACTGCACCAGCAGAATAGTGAGTGCAGCTCTGGGGAATAATACAGGATGTAACTCACGATCAGTAATGTAATGTAATGTATGTACACAGTGACTGCACCAGCAGAATAGTGAGTGCAGCTCTGGAGTATAATACAGGATGTAACTCAGGATCAATAATGTAACGTATCTACACAGTGACTGCACCAGCAGAATAGTGAGTGCAGCTCTGGGGTATAATATAGGGTGTAACTCAGGATCAGTAATGTAATGTATGTACACAGTGACTGCACCAGCAGAATAGTGAGTGCAGCTCTGGGGAATAATACACGAGGTAACTCAGGATCAGTAATGTAATGTATGTACACAGTGACTGCACCAGCAGAATAGTGAGTGCAGCTCTGGAGTATAATACAGGATGTAACTCAGGATCAGTAATGTAATGTATGTACACAGTGACTGCACCAGCAGAATAGTGAGTGCAGCTCTGGGGAATAATACAGGATGTAACTCAAGATCAGTAATATAATGTATGTACACAGTGACTGCACCAGCAGAATAGTGAGTGCAGCTCTGGGGTATAATATAGGGTGTAACTCAGGATATGTAATGTATGTATACAGTGACTGCACCAGCAGAATAGTGAGTGCAGCTCTGGGGAATAATACAGGATGTAACTCAGGATCAGTAATGTAATGTATGTACACAGTGACTGCACCAGCAGAATAGTGAGTGCAGCTCTGGAGTATAATATAGGATGTAACTCAGGATCAGTAATGTAATGTATGTACACAGTGACTGCACCAGCAGAATAGTGAGTGCAGCTCTGGAGTATAATACAGGAGGTAACTCAGGATCAGTAATGTAATGTATGTACACAGTGACTGCACCAGCAGAATAGTGAGTGCAGCTCTGGGGTATAATACAGGATGTAACTCAGGATCAGTAATGTAATGTATGTGCACAGTGACTGCACCAGCAGAATAGTGAGTGCAGCTCTGGGGTATAATACAGGATGTAACTCAGGATCAGTAATGTAATGTATGTACACAGTGACTGCACCAGCAGAATAGTGGGTTCAGCTCTGGGGTATAATACAGGATGTAACTCAGGATCAGTAATGTATGTACACAGTGACTGCACCAGCAGAATAGTGAGTGTAGCTCTTGAGTATAATACAGGATGTAACTCAGGATCAGTAATGTAATGTATGTACACAGTGACTGCGCCAGCAGAATAGTGAGTGCAGCTCTGGGGAATAATACAGGATGTAACTCAAGATCAGTAATGTAATGTATGTACACAGTGACTGCACCAGCAGAATAGTGAGTGCAGCTCTGGGGTATAATATAGGGTGTAACTCAGGATATGTAATGTATGTATACAGTGACTGCACCAGCAGAATAGTGAGTGCAGCTCTGGGGAATAATACAGGATGTAACTCACGATCAGTAATGTAATGTAATGTATGTACACAGTGACTGCACCAGCAGAATAGTGAGTGCAGCTCTGGAGTATAATACAGGATGTAACTCAGGATCAATAATGTAACGTATCTACACAGTGACTGCACCAGCAGAATAGTGAGTGCAGCTCTGGGGAATAATACAGGATGTAACTCAAGATCAGTAATATAATGTATGTACACAGTGACTGCACCAGCAGAATAGTGAGTGCAGCTCTGGGGTATAATATAGGGTGTAACTCAGGATATGTAATGTATGTACACAGTGACTGCACCAGCAGAATAGTGAGTGCAGCTCTGGGGTATAATATAGGGTGTAACTCAGGATCAGTAATGTTATGTATGTACACAGTGACTGCACCAGCAGAATAGTGAGTGCAGCTCTGGGGAATAATACACGAGGTAACTCAGGATCAGTAATGTAATGTATGTACACAGTGACTGCACCAGCAGAATAGTGAGTGCAGCTCTGGGGAATAATACAGGAGGTAACTCAGGATCAGTAATGTAACGTATGAGTGCAGCACCCCAGAGACCTGGTCGTTGCAGTATGATGCTCTGCCGCTAAGGGGAGCAGCGGTACGTCTGATGGCACTGAAGGAGTTCTCCTGACCAGGTATCACCAGAACACATTACACTTCACACTCCGGCCACTAGGGGGAGAAAAAGGCTTTATTTATTGGGCCACTCCTCAGACTGGTAAAACTAGGGGCTGGGGAGGAAGTTAGTTAGAAGCTGACTGGGTTGGATTCAGGCAACATCCCGTGGCAGGGGGTGTTGCAGGGAGAAGGCACAGGGGGGCCCTTGTCGGGCGTGGGAACCTGGCAGGTGCCTAGCAAACAGAACAGAACGTTACGGAACCGCGCCTACACACCCCGCGGCGGTATCCTAAGAAAGAGACACAAAGGGAAGGATATTGTGGAACCGTGTAAACGAGATCAAGCACAAACGAGAGCCAGTAAGAGTCGTGCCGAGAGAGAGAGAGGGGCAACATCTTACTGAGGCGCGTAGTCGGTGGCCGGATCACCGTAGGAGTAACTGACTTCAGGCCTTACTTCAAACTCCGCCGGACAGTTAATTATAGGTTGGCTGTCTACCTTCTACACCTACGAAGACATAGGGGGCAACATTGGGAGAGGGGCGTCTGTAGGGTCCCGGAAGACCTCCAAGCCTTCCCGTCATACGGGTGGCGTCCTAGCCATAACATATCTGGGGGACGTTAGAAACTAGCAACATCTGGAACCAAAGAACGAGAGAGATAGAGAAAGCTGTAGAGAACGAACAAGAACAGCAGTTGTGAGGACTATTCCGAATGCTCAGCAGGGTAGGACTACAACACACAGGCGCTAGTGGTAGGCAACGATTTCCATCTGCCAAGGAAACTCTGGATGTGCCCATCGGACCGGCCGGTCTCTGAGAACCCTGTTAACTGTGCTCTGGATAGAGGATCCTGAAGCCTTCAGTAAAGAGGTAAAGAGACTGCAACCTTGTGTCCTCGTTATTGTCTGCACCTCACACCATCACCATCCGCCTTACTGGGAAGCCCTGGGGACATACTTCACCTGTGGGAAGGTATACCATCCAGCTGCCATTCCATCACCCCAGCGGACCCCACAGCAGCGTCGGTCACCCTGACCGAATACCACAGGTGGTGTCACGAACCCCTGACAGACTGCTTTACTGCGTTCATTGGACGCCCCTTAGCAGGGTCGCGGACCGGGTCTAGCCACCGTGACAGCCTCAGAACCAAACCAGAGAGGCCCGGTGCCGAAACGCGTGGCCCTGTGTCTGGGGGCGATCCATGTACACGGTGACTGCACCAGCAGAATAGTGAGTGCAGCTCTGGGGAATAATACAGGATGTAACTCAGGATCAGTAATGTAATGTATGTACACAGTGACTGCACCAGCAGAATAGCGAGTGCAGCTCTGGGGTATAATACAGGATGTAACTCAGGATCAGTAATGTAATGTATGTACACAGTGACTGCACCAGCAGAATAGTGAGTGCAGCTCTGGGGTATAATACAGGATGTAACTCAGGATCAGTAATGTAATATATGTACACAGTGACTGCACCAGTAGAATAGTGAGTGCAGCTCTGGAGTATAATACAGGATAAGTGCAGTAATGTTTATTATCCCGCACCATTTGCTCTATACCATGGTTCCTTTTGCAGCCATGATTCATACTTTTTGGAGAACGTCTTGTGTCACACACTGTTTCGCGTTCCTGTCACCTCCTTCCGTCTCGCCACCTTCCTTCGGTCACTCTTCCTGAGCTCACTGTGGTGGCTGTGACCGGATTCCTGTGCTGAGTAATAACGGTCATGAGACGGTGCTGGGAAATCGACCTTTGATCAGAGAGCGGCCGGTGTCACACGGAGGAGCCGCTGGCATCTGATGTCATCGTTGTCACACTGTCTTGGTTTTGCTCGGCAGTAATAATAAGAGCAGGATTTCTGCCTGGAAAAAGCTACAAAAACCCGTCCAGTCTGCAATGTGGGGACGTCATATATTGTGCAACGGAGTAAGGAGAAAATACAAAGGACGTCACGAAATAATAGAAAATGAGGCGAGAAATGAACATTGTGTCCCCGACCAAAACATCAACTAAAAGGAATGGAGGAAACACAGACGTGACTCTCACTCCGAGTACAGGAGCGGCCAGGAAATAGAGACGTGTACCGAACCCAGAACAGAGGGAAACGTAGAGATAAGTCCCGGAGCGAAGGAGGAAATCCCCGACATTAACTGGAAATCATCATCAGAGCAAGAAGAGAAAGAGAAACTGCAACATCATCCAGAGAATGAACACAAAGTCACCGCACTAATCCCCATGTTACAGGTCACATACAGAATAAACCTCCAGAAACAGCGAGTGCAAACATCACTGACTGCGACTTATATCTTCTATTATACCCCAGAGCTGCACTCACTATTCTGCTGGTGCAGTCACTGTGTACATACATTACATTACTGATCCTGAGTTACACCCTGTATTATACCCCAGAGCTGCACTCACTATTCTGCTGGTGCAGTCACTGTGTACATACATTACATTACTGATCCTGAGTTACATCCTGTATTCTACTCCAGAGCTGCACTCACTATTCTGCTGGTGTGGTCACTGTGTACATACATTACATTACTGATCCTGAGTTACCTCCTGTATTATACTCCAGAGCTGCACTCACTATTCTGCTGGTGCAGTCACTGTGTACATACATTACATTACTGATCCTGAGTTACATCCTGTATTATACTCCAGAGCTGCACTCACTATTCTGCTGGTGCAGTCACTGTGTACATACATTACATTACTGATCCTGAGTTACCTCCTGTATTATACCACAGAGCTGCACTCACTATTCTGCTGGTGCAGTCACTGTGTACATACATTACATTACTGATCCTGAGTTACATCCTGTATTATACTCCAGAGCTGCACTCACTATTCTGCTGGTGTGGTCACTGTGTACATACATTACATTACTGATCCTGAGTTACCTCCTGTATTATACTCCAGAGCTGCACTCACTATTCTGCTGGTGCAGTCACTGTGTACATACATTACATTACTGATCCTGAGTTACATCCTGTATTTTTACCCCAGAGCTGCACTCGCTATTCTGCTGGTGCAGTCACTGTGTACATACATTATATTACTGATCCTGAGTTACCTCCTGCATTGTACTCCAGAGCTGCACTCAATATTCTGCTGGTGCAGTCACTGTGTACATACATTACATTACTGATTCAGTTACATCCTGTATTATACTCCAGAGCTGCACTCACTATTCTGCTGGTGCAGTCACTGTGTACATACATTACATTACTGATCCTGAGTTACATCCTGTATTATACCCCAGAGCTGCACTCACTATTCTGCTGGTGCAGTAACTGTGTACATACATTACATTACTGATCCTGAGTTACTTCCTGTATTATACTCCAGAGCTGCACTCGCTATTCCGCTGGTGCAGTCACTGTGTACATACATTACATTACTGATCCTGAGTTACATCCTGTATTATACTCCAGAGCTGCACTCACTATTCTGCTGGTGCAGTCACTGTGTACATACATTAGTGATCCTGAGTTACATCCTGTATTATACTCCAGAGCTGCACTCACTATTCTGCTGGTGCAGTCACTGTGTACATACATTACATTACTGATCCTGAGTTACATCCTGTATTATCCCCCAGAGCTGCACTCACTATTCTGCTGGTGCAGTCACTGTGTACACACATTACATTACTGATCCTGAGTTACATCCTGTATTATACTCCAGAGCTGCACTCACTATTCTGCTGGTGCAGTCACTGTGTACATACATTAGTGATCCTGAGTTACATCCTGTATTATACTCCAGAGCTGCACTCACTATTCTGCTGGTGCAGTCACTGTGTACATACATTACATTACTGATCCTGAGTTACATCCTGTATTATACTCCAGAGCTGCACTCACTATTCTGCTGGTGCAGTCACTGTGTACATACATTACATTACTGATCCTGAGTTACATCCTGTATTATCCCCCAGAGCTGCACTCACTATTCTGCTGGTGCAGTCACTGTGTACACACATTACATTACTGATCCTGAGTTACATCCTGTATTATACTCCAGAGCTGCACTCAGTATTCTGCTGGTGCAGTCACTGTGTACATACATTACATTACTGATTCTGACTTACATCCTGTATTATACTCCAGAGCTGCACTCACTATTCTGCTGGTGCAGTCACTGTGTACATACATTACATTACTGATTCTGAGTTACATCCTATATTATACTCCAGAGCTGCAGTCACTATTCTGCTGGTGCAGTCACTGTGTACATACATTACATTACTGATCCTGAGTTACATCCTGTATTATACTCCAGAGCTGCACTCACTATTCTGCTGGTGCAGTCACTGTGTACATACATTACTGATCCTGAGTTACATCCTGTATTATACTCCAGAGCTGCACTCACTATTCTGCTGGTGCAGTCACTGTGTACATACATTACATTACTGATCCTGATTTACATCAGGTATTATACTCCAGAGCTGCACTCACTATTCTGCTGTAACAGTAGGGACCATTGATGTGGACGATCCTGCGAGGTCTCCCTGCATCATCCACGCACATCGCTGCTCTGACCTACACATTGTAGCAGACCCTCAGCTGTGTGAGCAGGACAAGACTCTCCTGTGCATTCTGCTTGGTGGTCTTGTCGGGGGCCCCTCTTTGCTCTGGGGTGCCGGGTGCGGTTTTCGTGGTCTCCCTCCCGCTGGTTGTTTCCCGTAGGACGTCTCTGCCGCCCGCGCTCTTCTGGAATGTAAACAAGAAAAATAAATATTTGCTGCGATGTCTTCAGTCCCCGGAAGAAAAATGTCGTCATTTATGGGAAAAATAACTGAAGCATTTCAGAAAGACAGAAGGAGGCGAATTCCGGGGGTCCGGGGTGAATTCTCTGCGCCCCTTACATCTCCGCAACCTTCATACAAACATTAGAAATTTGAATTTTTGGAGCAAAACAAATAATACTTGTGGATTTCACAAAATATTTCTGCACTGATGACAACGGGCAAATCTGCTGCAGAGATGTGATCTGATCCACGACCGACCTCCGATACATCCAGCGGGAATGTTAGGGGACCTGGTGGTGCACATAGCAATGAGGGAAAGGCCCCTCCAGCAGCTGCGGGACCCCACCGCACTCCGTGAGGACGGCATCGTGACCTCTTTCTCATCACTGAAGGGCATTTTACTTTCTTGTTTGCATTCTCCCAATCCATTCAGTAGCACATCTCAACTCCTCAATTAGGCAGCACGTCTCCCTCTGTAGTACCACATTTCACCCCACCCATTCAGCAGCACATTTTCCTCTGCAGCAGTACATCTCCCTCTGTAGCAGCACATCTTCTTCCACCCATTCAGCAGCACATCTCCCCTTGTAGCAGCACATCTCCCTCTGTAGCAGCACATCTCCCCCTGTAGCAGCACATCTCCCTCTGTAGCATCACATCTCCCCCTGTAGCAGCACATCTCCCCCTGTAGCAGCACATCTCCTTCCACCCATTCAGCAGCACATCTCCCCTTGTAGCAGCACATCTCCCTCTGTAGCAGCACATCTCCCCCTGTAGCAGCACATCTCCCTCTGTAGCAGCACATCTCCCCCTGTAGCAGCACATCTCCCTCTGTAGCAGCACATCTCCCTCTGTAGCATCACATCTCCCCCTGTAGCAGCACATCTCCCCCTGTAGCAGCACATCTCCCTCTGTAGCATCACATCTCCCCCTGTAGCAGCACATCTCCCCCTGTAGCAGCACATCTCCCTCTGTAGCATCACATCTCCCCCTGTAGCATCACATCTCACCCCTTCCATTCAGTAGCACATCTCCCTCTGTAGCAGCACATCTCATCCCTTCCATTCAGCAGCACATCTCCCTCTGTAGCAGCACATCTCACCCCTTCCATTCAGCAGCACATCTCTCTCTGTAGTGGCACATCTTACTGTCATGGTTCATGGGGAGGATACCTTTGTTATCCCCACCACTCACACCAATTTGTCATGAACCGGGATTGTTTGGTTGCCCCTGGTTCTTTCTGAAGGAGATTTATCTATATCCCACTTCCCAGTTCCGATTTGGAACTTGCAGCTCTCTGGCGCCCACCTTACCCTCAGGTCAGTCAGGGTACTGCACCAAGGATAATTAGTCGCCAGAAAGGCTGCCTTACTTTGTACTGGCTAATAGGTACACTGCAGCGAGGGCGATATAACTACTCCCACTCAGGCGGGAACAATAATTATCAACGCCGCCATCGCTACAAAGCCTCCCAAATGCACAGGACAAATTCCGCTGCCACCAGCTCCAATTTTGTAATTATTAACGGGTCCAGACTCCAGAGCCAACCCAGAATAGTAGCGTAAGGAGAGACAAAGCTAGTAATTTTATATTTTACTCCAAAAAAGGTAGGCAGTGTTTACAGAAGTATAAAAAGATATTATAAAGAAGACAAGTATTGTATGTACAGTACAATTACAAACAAAATGGGTTTAACCCCTTAGCGACCGCCGATACGCCTTTTAACGGCGGCCGCTAAGGGTACTTAAACCACAGCGCCGTTAATTAACGGCGCTGTGGAAAAAGTGTATAGCGCCCCCCACAGGCCGATTTTCTCCGGGGTCTCGGCTGCCGAGGGTAGCCGAGACCCCAGAGAACATGATTCGGGGGGTTTTTAACCCTCCCCGCATTTGCGATCGCCGGTAATTAACCGTTTACCGGCGATCGCAAAAAAAAAAAAAAAAAAAAGCGATCTCTTTTTAATTTCTCTGTCCTCCGATGTGATCGCACATCGGAGGACAGAGAAAAGGGGTCCCAGGTGGCCCCCCAATACTCACCTAGCTCCCCCGATGCTCCTCGTGTCTCCCGGTGGGCGCCGCCATCTTCAAAATGGCGGGCGCATGCGCAGTGCGCCCGCCGGCCGGCACCGGGAGAATCTTTGGGGTCTCGGCTGCCTGGGGTAGCCGAGACCCCAAAGAGCATGATCGGGGGTCGGTTTTAGCGACCCCTGTTTTGCGATCGCCGGTAATTAACTGTTTACCGGCGACCGCAAAAAAAAAAAAGAAAAAAAAAAGTAAAGTGTAATTCTCTGTCCTCTGATGTGATCGCACATCAGAGGACAGAGAAATAGGGGGATTCGGGGACCCTAGCATACTCACCTAGGTCCCTGGATCCTCTTGCTGCTCCTCCTGGCCGCCGGCAGAAGAACATGGCGGACGCATGCCCAGTGCACCCGCCATCTGTCTCCATCTGCCGGCCGGCAGGAGAACAGCGGTTAGGGCTAAAATTAGGGTTAGGGGTAGGGTTAGGGGTAGGGTTAGGGTTAGGGGTAGGGGTAGGGTTAGGGGTAGGGTTAGGGGTAGGGTTAGGGGTAGGGTTAGGGTTAGGGTAGGGTTAGGGTTAGGGTTAGGTTAGGGGTAGGGTTAGGGGTAGGGTTAGGGGTAGGGGTAGGGTTAGGGTAGGGGTAGGGTTAGGGCTAGGGTTAGGTTAGGGGTAGGGTTACGGCTAGGGTTAGGTTAGGGGTAGGGTTAGGTTAGGGTTAGGGGTAGGGTTACGGCTAGGGTTAGGTTAGGGGTAGGGTTAGGTTAGGGGTAGGGTTAGGGGTAGGGTTAGGTTAGGGGTAGGGTTAGGTTAGGGGTAGGGGTAGGGTTAGGGGTAGGGTTAGGGCTAGGGTTGGGGCTAAATTTAGGGTTAGGGTTGGGGCTAAATTTAGGGTTAGGGTTGGGGCTAAATTTAGGGTTAGGCTTCTTTCACACTTACGTCGGTACGGGGCCGTCGCAATGCGTCGGCCCGACATACCGACGCACGTTGTGAAAATTGTGCACAACGTGGGCAGCAGCTGTAGTTTTTCAACGCATCCGCTGCCCAATCTATGTCCTGGGGAGGAGGGGGCGGAGTTACGGCCATGCATGCGCGGTCAGAAATGGCGGATGCGACGTACAAAAAAACGTTTCATTGAACGTTTTTTTGTGCCGACGCTCCGCCAAAACACAACTGATCCAGTGCACGACGGACGCGACGTGTGGCCATCCGTCACGATCCGTCGGCAATACTATGGGCAAAAAACGCATCTTGCGGGCACATTTGCAGGATCCGTTTCTTGTCCAAAACGACAGATTGCGACGGAATGCCAAACAACGCAAGTGTGAAAGTAGCCTTAGGGCTAGGGTTAGGGTTGGGGCTAAAGTTAGGGCTAGGGTTGGGGCTAAAGTTAGGGTTAGAGCTGGGATTAGGTTTAGGGTTTGGATTAGGGTTGGTATTAGGGTTAGGGTTGGCATTAGGGTTACGCTTGGGATTAGGGTTAGGTTTGGGATTAGGGTTAAGGTTAGGGTTGTGATTAGGGGTGTATTGGGATTAGGGTTAGGTTTGAGGTTAGGGTTGAGATTAGGATTAGGGGTGTGTTGGATTTAGGGTTTTGATTAGGGTTATGGTTAGGGTTGACATTAGGGTTGTTTTGGGGTAAGGGTTGTGATTATGGTTAGGGTTAGTGATTAGGATTATGGATCAGGTTGGGATTAGGGTTAGGGGTTGGAGCTAGAATTGGGGGGTTTCCACTGTTTAGGTACATCAGGGGGTCTCCAAACACGACAGCCAATTTTGCGCTCAAAAAGTCAAATGGTGCTCCCTCCCTTCTGAGCTCTGCCGTGCGCCCAAACAGTGGGTTACCCCCACATATGGGGCATCAGCGTACTCGGGATAAATTGGACAACAACTTCTGGGGTCCAATTTCTCTTGTTACCCTTGTGAAAATAAAAACTTGGGGGCTACAAAATCTTTTTTGTGAAAAAAAAAAATATTTTTTATTTTCACGACTCTGCATTCTAAACTTCTGTGAAGCACTTGGGCATTCAAAGTTCTCACCACACATCTAGATAAGTTCCTTGGGGGGTCTAGTTTCCAAAATGGGGTCACTTGTGGGGGGTTACTACAGTTTAGGTATATCAGGGGCTCTGCAATCGCAACATAATGCCCACAGACCATTCTATCAAAGTCTGCATTCCAAAAAGGCGCTCCTTCCCTTCCGAGCTCTGCCGTGCGCCCAAACAGTGGTTTACCCCCACATATGGCACATCAGCGTACTCGGGATAAATTGGACAACAACTATTGCAGTCCAATTTCTCCTGTTACCCTTGTGAAAATAAAAACTTGGGGGCTACAAAATCTTTTTTGTGAAAAAAAAATATTTTTTATTTTCACGACTCTGCATTCTAAACTTCTGTGAAGCACTTGGGCATTCAAAGTTCTCACCACACATCTAGATAAGTTCCTTGGGGGTCTAGTTTCCAAAATGGGGTCACTTGTGGAGGGTTTCTACTGGTTAGGTACATCAGGGGCTCTGCAAATGCAACATAATACCCGCAGACCATTCTATCAAAGTCTGCATTCCAAAACGGCGCTCCTTCCTTCCGAGCTCTGCCGTGCGCCCAAACAGTGGTTTACCCCCACATATGGGGTACCAGCATACTCAAGACAAATTGGACAACAACTTTTGGGGTCCAATTTCTCTTGTTACCCTTGTAAAAATAAAAACTTGGGGGCTACAATATCTTTTTTGTGGAAAAAAAAAATATTTTTTATTTTCACGGCTCTGCATTATAAACTTCTGTGAAGCACTTGGGCATTCAAGGTTCTCACCACACATCTAGATAAGTTCCATGGGGGGTCTAGTTTCCAAAATGGGGTCACTTGTGGGGGATTTCTACTGTTTAGGCACATCAGAGGCTCTCCAAACGCGACATGGCGTCCGATCTCAATTCCAGCCAATTCTACATTGAAAAAGTAAAACGGCACTCCTTCTCTTCCAAGCTCTGCGGTGCGCCCTAACAGTGGTTTACCCCCACATATTGGGTATCAGCGTACTCAGGAGAAATTGCACAACAACTTTTGTGGTCTAATTTCTCCTGTTACCCTTGTGAAAATAAAAATTTGTGGGCAAAAAGATCATTTTTGTAGAAAAAATGCGATTTTTTTTTTTCACGGCTCTACGTTATAAACTTCTGTGAAGCACATGGGGGTTCAAAGTGCTCGCCACACATCTAGATAAGTTCCTTAAGGGGTCTAGTTTCCAAAATGGTGTCACTTGTGGGGGGTTTCCACTGTTTAGGCACATCAGGGGCTCTCCAAACGCGACATGGCGTCCAATCTCAATTCCAGCCAATTCTACATTGAAAAAGTAAAACGGCGCTCCTTCACTTCCAAGCTCTGCGGTGCGCCCAAACAGTAGTTTACCCTCACATATGGGGTATCGACGTATTCAGGAGAAATCGCACAACAACTTTTGTGGTCTAATTTCTCCTGTTACCCTTGTGAAAATAAGAATTTGTGGGCAAAAAGATCATTTTTGTGTAAACAAAAGCGATTTTTTTATTTTCACGCCTCTACGTTATAAACTTCTGTGAAGCACTTGGGGGTTCAAAGTGCTCACCACACATCTAGATAAGTTTCTTAAGGGGTCTAGTTTCCAAAATGGTGTCACTTGTGGGGGGTTTCCACTGTTTAGGCACATCAGGGGCTCTCCAAACGCGACATGGCATCCAATCTCAATTCCAGCCAATTCAACATTGAAAAAGTAAAACGGCGCTCCTTCACTTCTAAGTTCTGCGGTGCGCCCTAACAGTGGTTTACCCCCACATATGGGGTATTGGAGTATTCAGGAGAAATTGCATAACAAAATTTATGGTTACATTTCTGTTTTTACACTTGTGAAAATAAAAAAAATGGTTCTGAATTAAGATGTTTGCAAAAAAAAGTTAAATGTTCATTTTTTCCTTCCACATTGTTTCAGTTCCTGTGAAGCACGTAAAGGGTTAATAAACTTCTTGAATGTGGTTTTGAGAACCTTGAGGGGTGTAGTTTTTAGAATGGTGTCACACTTCATTATTTTCTATCATATAGACCCCTCAAAATGACTTCAAATGTGATGTGGTCCCTAAAAAAAAATGGTGTTGTAAAAATGAGAAATTGCTGGTCAACTTTTAACCCTTATAACTCCCTAACAAAAAAAAATTTTGTTTCCAAAATTGTGCTGATGTAAAGTAGACATGTGGGAAATGTTATTTATTAACTATTTTTCGTGACAGATCTCTCTGATTTAAGGGCATAAAAATACAAAGTTTGAAAATTGCAAAATTTTAAAAATGTTCGCCATATTTCCGTTTTTTTCATAAATAATCGCAAGTAATATCGAAGAAATGTTACCACTAACATGAAGTACAATATGTCACGAAAAAACAATCTCAGAATCAGCGGGATCCGTTGAAGCGTTCCAGAGTTATAACCTCATAAAGTGACAGTGGTCAGAATTGCAAAAATTGGCTCGGTCATTAAGTACCAAATTGGCTCTGTCACTAAGGGGTTAAAGTTGAAAAAAAACCACTTACATTTCGTTCAGATTATTTCATCTCCTGGCTGACCATGTGCTCAGGGGACACATCAAGATGCATATCACACATCTGTATAGCAGCTAGACATCAAACAAAAGACTGACTCACAACTCAGCAGGGTTAAGATATGAAATGCACTCTTTTCTCAGAGTTATGACAAACCATGTTTATACATAGCTCGCTGTATGAACCTTGTATACAAATTACACAATGATCAGGAGGAGCACCATGTCGGGGGGATTCTTTTAAGTGTAAACATGGCATAGTTACACAAACCACTTACAGAGTAACCCGCTCCTTGCAGTCATTGTGTTTAGCTTCTAGCGATTTCAGGGAGTTATAGATCTCTCAAAGGACATCCGGAATTGATGTGAATTCTGTGGTCGAGCTCCCTCCTGTGGTCACAAGTGGTACTTCGGCTGATTCTGTCTATGGGCTTCCGTTGGTGGATGTGAGTGGTACTGCGGCTTCTGAGTTTCCTTCCTCAGGGAGCACCTCCGTACCGTTAGTCGGTGCGGAGGGTCTTTTTGCCCCTCTGCGTGGTTGTTTGTAGGGTTTTGTGTTGACCGCAAAGCTATCTTTCCTATCCTCGGTCTGTTCAGTAAGTCGGGCCTCACTTTGCTAATATCTATTTCATCTCTGTGTTTGTATTTTCATCTTAACTCACAGTCATTATATGTGGGGGGCTGCCTTTTCCTTTGGGGAATTTCTCTGAGGCAAGGTAGGCTTATTTTTCTACCTACAGGGCTAGCTAGTTCCTTAGGCTGTGCCGAGTTGCATAGGGAGCGTTAGGCGCAATCCACGGCTACCTCTAGTGTGGTATGATAGGATTAGGGATTGCGGTCAGCAGAGTTCCCACGTCTCAGAGCTCGCTCTATGTTAGTAACTATCAGGTCACTTTGTGTGCTCTTAACCACTAGGTCCATTGTGGTTCTGAATTACCTATTCATAACACTGAATATATAATCCTTATCTCTCTAGCCCTGATCGATGCCAATATACATATCCTTAAAAGAACAATAGAGTCCCATGCTTTCTGTACCAGTTTTAGCCAGTATCAGGTGGGAGAGGGGATGAGGGGTTTAAGAAGACCTGCTTTCGCAGCTCAAAGCCATAAAAAGTCTTGAAGGAGGGGGGAAATGAGGGGTTTAGGATTCCAGCCTTCTGCTGGCAGGCACAGGAAACTGCAGTTGAGAACTCTGTATGTGTAATTGAAGTAATCAGAACTTCTTCCTATTTCCTGACACCCTCTGTAGGAGAACATCTCACCCAGCACATTTTCCTCTAGCACCAAATAAAGCTTTTCGTTTGGATTTTCTGACTGCAGCCGCCAATCAGTGGAGTGCGGCCGGTGGGTGTGGGGATTGTCCTTGTACATGGTTGGGTTTCATTTCAATAAATCATAAGCTGCTAATACTTGGAAAGTAGTAAATCCCGAGCCTGAGGCGGCACCCAGGATTCCTTGTCCGGTCCAGTCACCCCTTACAGATTTCTGCTCCTCGTAGACATTACAATTTCACTGCAGGTTCTGAAAGTTTGAGAAATCTCTGAGCATCCGAGTAATTATCCCTCCACGGACAGATGAAACAGATGAATCTGCAGCTGTTGTACAAGAGTCCTGTACACCGTCTCCTACCTGCGGCATCCCGGCTCAGTGTCATTATTGTGGCCTAACACACAAATGATGTCCACTAAACAGCTGATGGTGGTGCTGACATCACAGCCTGGAGCGTGGTGGTGCTGACATCACAGCCTGGAGCGAGGTGGTGCTGACATCACAGCCTGGAGCGAGGTAGTGGTGACATCACAGCCTGGAGCGTGGTGGTGCTGACATCACAGCCTGGAGTGAGGTGGTGCTGACATCACAGCCTGGAGCGAGGTAGTGCTGACATCACAGCCTGGTGCGAGGTGGTGGTGACATCACAGCATGGAGCGAGGTGGTGACATCATAGCATGGAGCGAGGTGGTGGTGCTGAAATCACAGCCTGGAGCGAGGTAGTGGTGACATCACAGCCTGGAGTGAGGTAATGGTGACATCACAGCCTTGAGCGAGGTAGTGGTGACATCACAGCCTGGAGTGAGGAGGTGGTGACATCATAGCATGGAGCAAGGTGGTGGGCTGACATCACAGCCTGGAGCGAGGTAGTGGTGACATCACAGCCTGGAGTGAGGAGGTGGTGACATCACAGCCTGGAGCAAGGTGGTGGTGACATCACAGCCTGGAGCGAGGTAGTGCTGACATCACAGCCTGGTGCGAGGTGGTGGTGACATCACAGCATGGAGCGAGGTGGTGACATCATAGCATGGAGCGAGGTGGTGGTGCTGAAATCACAGCCTGGAGCGAGGTAGTGGTGACATCACAGCCTGGAGCGAGGTAATGGTGACATCACAGCCTTGAGCGAGGTAGTGGTGACATCACAGCCTGGAGTGAGGAGGTGGTGACATCATAGCATGGAGCGAGGTGGTGGGCTGACATCACAGCCTGGAGCGAGGTAGTGGTGACATCACAGCCTGGAGTGAGGAGGTGGTGACATCACAGCCTGGAGCAAGGTGGTGGTGACATCACAGCCTGGAGCGAGGTAGTGCTGACATCACAGCCTGGAGCGAGGTGGTGGTGACATCACAGCATGGAGCGAGGTGGTGACATCATAGCATGGAGCGAGGTGGTGGTGCTGACATCACAGCCTGGAGCGAGGTAGTGGTGACATCACAGCCTGGAGCGAGGTAGTGGTGACATCACAGCCTTGAGCGAGGTAGTGGTGACATCACAGCCTGGAGTGAGGAGGTGGTGACATCACAGCCTGGAGCGAGGTGGTGACATCACAGCCTGGAGCGAGGTGGTGGTGACATCACAGCCTGGAGCGAGGTGGTGACATCACAGCCTGGAGCGAGGTGGTGACATCACAGCCTGGAGCGAGGTAGTGGTGACATCACAGCCTGGAGCGAGGTGGTGGTGACATCACAGCATGGAGCGAGGTGGTGGTGACATCACAGCCTGGAGCGAGGTGGTGGTGACATCACAGCCTGGAGCGAGGTAGTGGTGACATCACAGCCTGGAGCGAGGTGGTGGTGACATCACAGCATGGAGCGAGGTGGTGGTGACATCACAGCCTGGAGCGAGGTGGTGGTGACATCACAGCCTGGAGCGAGGTGTTGGTGACATCACAGCCTGGAGCGAGGTAGTGGGGACATCACAGCCTGGAGCGAGGTAGTGGTGACATCACAGCCTGGAGCGAGGTGGTGATATCACAGCCTGGAGCGAGGTGGTGACATCACAGCCTGGAGCGAGGTAGTGGTGACATCACAGCCTGGAGCGAGGTGGTGGTGACATCACAGCATGGAGCGAGGTGGTGGTGACATCACAGCCTGGAGCGAGGTGGTGGTGACATCACAGCCTGGAGCGAGGTAGTGGTGACATCACAGCCTGGAGCGAGGTAGTGGTGACATCACAGCCTGGAGTGAGGAGGTGGTGACATCATAGCATGGAGCAAGGTGGTGGTGACATCACAGCCTGGAGCGATGTAGTGCTGACATCACAGCCTGGAGCGAGGTGGTGGTGACATCACAGCATGGAGCGAGGTGGTGACATCATAGCATGGAGCGAGGTGGTGGTGCTGACATCACAGCCTGGAGCGAGGTAGTGGTGACATCACAGCCTGGAGCGAGGTAGTGGTGAAATCACAGCCTTGAGCGAGGTAGTGGTGACATCACAGCCTGGAGTGAGGAGGTGGTGACATCACAGCCTGGAGCGAGGTGGTGACATCACAGCCTGGAGCGAGGTGGTGGTGACATCACAGCCTGGAGCGAGGTGGTGACATCACAGCCTGGAGCGAGGTGGTGACATCACAGCCTGGAGCGAGGTAGTGGTGACATCACAGCCTGGAGCGAGGTGGTGGTGACATCACAGCATGGAGCGAGGTGGTGGTGACATCACAGCCTGGAGCGAGGTGGTGGTGACATCACAGCCTGGAGCGAGGTAGTGGTGACATCACAGCCTGGAGCGAGGTGGTGACATCACAGCCTGGAGTGAGGTAGTGGTGACATCACAGCCTGGAGCGAGGTGGTGGTGACATCACAACATGGAGCGAGGTGGTGGTGACATCACAGCCTGGAGCGAGGTGGTGGTGACATCACAGCCTGGAGCGAGGTAGTGGTGACATCACAGCCTGGAGCGAGGTAGTGGTGACATCACAGCCTGGAGCGAGGTGGTGGTGACATCACAGCATGGAGCGAGGTGGTGGTGACATCACAGCCTGGAGCGAGGTGGTGGTGATATCACAGCCTGGAGCGAGGTGTTGGTGACATCACACCCTGGAGCGAGGTAGTGGTGACATCACAGCCTGGAGCGAGGTAGTGGTGACATCACAGCCTGGAGCGAGGTGGTGACATCACAGCCTGGAGCGAGGTGGTGACATCACAGCCTGGAGCGAGGTGGTGGTGACATCACAGCCTGGAGCGAGGTGGTGGTGACATCACAGCCTGGAGCGAGGTGGTGGTGACATCACAGCCTGGAGCGAGGTGGTGGTGACATCACAGCCTGGAGCGAGGTAGTGGTGACATCACAGCCTGGAGCGAGGTAGTGGTGACATCACAGCCTGGAGTGAGGAGGTGGTGACATCACAGCCTGGAGCGAGGTGGTGGTGACATCACAGCCTGGAGCGAGGTGGTGACATCACAGCCTGGAGCGAGGTGGTGACATCACAGCCTGGAGCGAGGTAGTGGTGACATCACAGCCTGGAGCGAGGTGGTGGTGACATCACAACCTGGAGCGAGGTGGTGGTGACATCACAGCCTGGAGCGAGGTAGTGGTGACATCACAGCCTGGAGCGAGGAGGTGACATCACAGCCTGGAGCGAGGAGGTGACATCACAGCCTGGAGCGAGGAGGTGGTGACATCACAGCCTGGAGCGAGGTGGTGGTGACATCACAGCCTGGAGCGAGGTGGTGACATCACAGCCTGGAGCGAGGTGGTGACATCACAGCCTGGAGCGAGGTAGTGGTGACATCACAGCCTGGAGCGAGGTGGTGGTGACATCACAACCTGGAGCGAGGTGGTGGTGACATCACAGCCTGGAGCGAGGTGGTGGTGACATCACAGCCTGGAGCGAGGAGGTGACATCACAGCCTGGAGCGAGGTAGTGGTGACATCACAGCCTGGAGCGAGGTGACATCACAGCCTGGAGCGAGGTAGTGGTGACATCACAGCCTGGAGCGAGGTGGTGACATCTCAGCTTGGAGCGAGGTAGTGGTGACATCACAGCCTGGAGCGAGGAGGTGACATCACAGCCTGGAGCGAGGTGGTGACATCACAGCCTGGAGCGTGGTAGTGGTGACATCACAGCCTGGAGCGAGGAGGTGACATCACAGCCTGGAGCGAGGTGACATCACAGCCTGGAGCGAGGTAGTGGTGACATCACAGCCTGGAGCGAGGAGGTGACATCACAGCCTGGAGTGAGGTGGTGACATCACAGCCTGGAGCGAGGTAGTGGTGACATCACAGCCTGGAGCGAGGAGGTGACATCACAGCCTGGAGCGAGGTGGTGACATCACAGCCTGGAGCGAGGAGGTGACATCACAGCCTGGAGCGAGGTAGTGGTGACATCACAGCCTGGAGCGAGGTAGTGGTGACATCACAGCCTGGAGCGAGGTGGTGACATCACAGCCTGGAGCGAGGAGGTGACATCACAGCCTGGAGCGAGGTGGTGACATCACAGCCTGGAGCGAGGTAGTGGTGACATCACAGCCTGGAGCGAGGTGGTGACATCACAGCCTGGAGCGAGGTAGTGGTGACATCACAGCCTGGAGCGAGGTAGTGGTGACATCACAGCCTGGAGCGAGGTAGTGGTGACATCACAGCCTGGAGCGAGGAGGTGACATCACAGCCTGGAGCGAGGTGGTGACATCACAGCCTGGAGCGTGGTAGTGGTGACATCACAGCCTGGAGCGAGGTGGTGGTGACATCACAGCCTGGAGCGAGGTAGTGGTGACATCACAGCCTGGAGCGAGGAGGTGACATCACAGCCTGGAGCGAGGAGGTGACATCACAGCCTGGAGCGAGGAGGTGGTGACATCACAGCCTGGAGCGAGGTGGTGGTGACATCACAGCCTGGAGCGAGGTGGTGACATCACAGCCTGGAGCGAGGTGGTGACATCACAGCCTGGAGCGAGGTAGTGGTGACATCACAGCCTGGAGCGAGGTGGTGGTGACATCACAACCTGGAGCGAGGTGGTGGTGACATCACAGCCTGGAGCAAGGTGGTGGTGACATCACAGCCTGGAGCGAGGAGGTGACATCACAGCCTGGAGCGAGGTAGTGGTGACATCACAGCCTGGAGCGAGGTGACATCACAGCCTGGAGCGAGGTAGTGGTGACATCACAGCCTGGAGCGAGGTGGTGACATCTCAGCTTGGAGCGAGGTAGTGGTGACATCACAGCCTGGAGCGAGGAGGTGACATCACAGCCTGGAGCGAGGTGGTGACATCACAGCCTGGAGCGTGGTAGTGGTGACATCACAGCCTGGAGCGAGGAGGTGACATCACAGCCTGGAGCGAGGTGGTGACATCACAGCCTGGAGCGAGGAGGTGACATCACAGCCTGGAGCGAGGTGGTGACATCACAGCCTGGAGCGAGGTAGTGGTGACATCACAGCCTGGAGCGAGGAGGTGACATCACAGCCTGGAGCGAGGTGGTGACATCACAGCCTGGAGCGAGGAGGTGACATCACAGCCTGGAGCGAGGTAGTGGTGACATCACAGCCTGGAGCGAGGTAGTGGTGACATCACAGCCTGGAGCGAGGTGGTGACATCACAGCCTGGAGCGAGGAGGTGACATCACAGCCTGGAGCGAGGTGGTGACATCACAGCCTGGAGCGAGGTGGTGACATCACAGCCTGGAGCGAGGTAGTGGTGACATCACAGCCTGGAGCGAGGTGGTGGTGACATCACAACCTGGAGCGAGGTGGTGGTGACATCACAGCCTGGAGCAAGGTGGTGGTGACATCACAGCCTGGAGCGAGGAGGTGACATCACAGCCTGGAGCGAGGTAGTGGTGACATCACAGCCTGGAGCGAGGTGACATCACAGCCTGGAGCGAGGTAGTGGTGACATCACAGCCTGGAGCGAGGTGGTGACATCTCAGCTTGGAGCGAGGTAGTGGTGACATCACAGCCTGGAGCGAGGAGGTGACATCACAGCCTGGAGCGAGGTGGTGACATCACAGCCTGGAGCGAGGTAGTGGTGACATCACAGCCTGGAGCGAGGAGGTGACATCACAGCCTGGAGCGAGGTGGTGACATCACAGCCTGGAGCGAGGAGGTGACATCACAGCCTGGAGCGAGGTGGTGACATCACAGCCTGGAGCGAGGTAGTGGTGACATCACAGCCTGGAGCGAGGAGGTGACATCACAGCCTGGAGCGAGGTGGTGACATCACAGCCTGGAGCGAGGAGGTGACATCACAGCCTGGAGCGAGGTAGTGGTGACATCACAGCCTGGAGCGAGGTAGTGGTGACATCACAGCCTGGAGCGAGGTGGTGACATCACAGCCTGGAGCGAGGAGGTGACATCACAGCCTGGAGCGAGGTGGTGACATCACAGCCTGGAGCGAGGTGGTGACATCACAGCCTGGAGCGAGGTAGTGGTGACATCACAGCCTGGAGCGAGGAGGTGACATCACAGCCTGGAGCGAGGTAGTGGTGACATCACAGCCTGGAGCGAGGTAGTGGTGACATCACAGCCTGGAGCGAGGAGGTGACATCACAGCCTGGAGCGAGGTGGTGACATCACAGCCTGGAGCGTGGTAGTGGTGACATCACAGCCTGGAGCGAGGAGGTGACATCACTGCCTGGAGCGAGGTGGTGACATCACAGCCTGGAGCGAGGCAGTGGTGACATCACAGCCTGGAGCGAGGAGGTGACATCACAGCCTGGAGCGAGGTGGTGACATCACAGCCTGTAGCGAGGTAGTGGTGACATCACAGCCTGGAGCGAGGAGGTGACATCACAGCCTGGAGCGAGGTGGTGACATCACAGCCTGGAGCGAGGAGGTGACATCACAGCCTGGAGCGAGGTAGTGGTGACATCACAGCCTGGAGCGAGGTGGTGACATCACAGCCTGGAGCGAGGAGGTGACATCACAGCCTGGAGCGAGGTGGTGACATCACAGCCTGGAGCGAGGTAGTGGTGACATCACAGCCTGGAGCGAGGTGGTGACATCACAGCCTGGAGCGAGGTAGTGGTGACATCACAGCCTGGAGCGAGGAGGTGACATCACAGCCTGGAGCGAGGTAGTGGTGACATCACAGCATGGAGCGAGGTGGTGGTGACATCATAGCATGGAGCGAGGTGGTGGTGACATCACATTATATTTTGGCAGACCTCTGCGCTGTTTCGTTGCGTCCCTTGGATGAAGCCCCTTTGCGGTTGGACTCCCGTTAGAACATGGACACGTTTTAGACTTTTAGCGCCGCTCATTTTTCTAGTCAACGTCATTTATCGCAGAAAGTGAAGCAGAAAATTGGAAGTAAAAGCATCGAAAGAACCAAGACGCTGCGGACACCACACAGAAAACGCACCGCGCCATTACCGGGGGCCACAGTGATCGGGGGCACAAAGAAGACAGTTAACCCCTCATTGCCCTACACCCCCAGAGATCCTGACATTAACCTTTAATTACCTGATAAGCACCGAGGAGGCTGATATTAACCCATAACTGCCCGAATTTCTGCCGCCTCAGATTCCATCATTGACCCTTTATTTACCTCAACTATATGAATTTAGCCCAAAACACAGAAGCACAGAGGACAGCGGGGGAAGGGGAGAAAGAGGCGGGAAACGTAACCAGGAGAGTGAACCCAGAAATTATGGAGCCTGTATCTAATGTTATTCCGTGTGATAATGACTGCTGAGCCGTGTATCTAATCCTCTCCTGTGTGATACTGACTGCTGAGCCGTGTATCTAATCCTATCCTGTGTGATACTGACTGCTGAGCCGTGTATCTAATCCTCTCCTGTGTGATACTGACTGCTGAGCCGTGTATCTAATCCTCTCCTGTGTGATACTGACTGCTGAGCCGTGTATCTAATGTTATTCCGTGTGATACTGACTGCTGAGCCGTGTATCTAATCCTCTCCTGTGTGATACTGACTGCTGAGCCGTGTATCTAATGTTATTCCGTGTGATACTGACTGCTGAGCCGTGTATCTAATCCTCTCCTGTGTGATACTGACTGCTGAGCCGTGTATCTAATCCTCTCCTGTGTGATACTGTCTGCTGAGCCGTGTATCTAATCCTCTCCTGTGTGATACTGACTGCTGAGCCGTGTATCTAATGTTATTCCGTGTGATACTGACTGCTGAGCCGTGTATCTAATCCTCTCCTGTGTGATACTGACTGCTGAGCCGTGTATCTAATCCTATCCTGTGTGATACTGACTGTTGAGCCGTGTATCTAATCCTATCCAGTGTGATACTGTCTGCTGAGCTGTGTATCTAATCCTCTCCTGTGTGATACTGACTGCTGAGCCGTGTATCTAATACTCTCCTGTGTGATACTGACTGCTGAGCTGTGTATCTAATCCTATCCAGTGTGATACTGTCTGCTGAGCTGTGTATCTAATCCTATCCTGTGTGATACTGACTGCTGAGCCGTGTATCTAATCCTATCCTGTGTGATACTGTCTGCTGAGCTGTGTATCTAATCCTATCCAGTGTGATACTGTCTGCTGAGCTGTGTATCTAATCCTATCCTGTGTGATACTGACTGCTGAGCCGTGTATCTAATCCTCTCCTGTGTGATACTGACTGCTGATCCGTGTATCTAATCCTCTCCTGTGTGATACTGACTGCTGAGCCGTGTATCTAATCCTCTCCTGTGTGATACTGACTGCTGAGCCGTGTATCTAATCCTATCCAGTGTGATACTGTCTGCTGAGCTGTGTATCTAATCCTCTCCTGTGTGATACTGACTGCTGAGCCGTGTATCTAATCCTATCCTGTGATACTGTCTGCTGAGCTGTGTATCTAATCCTCTCCTGTGTGATACTGACTGCTGAGCCATGTATCTAATCCTATTCTGTGTGATACTGACTGCTGAGCCGTGTATCTAATCCTATCCAGTGTGATACTGTCTGCTGAGCCGTGTATCTAATCCTCTCCTGTGTGATACTGACTGCTGAGCCGTGTATCTAATCCTCTCCTGTGTGATACTGACTGCTGAGCCGTGTATCTAATCCTATCCTGTGTGATACGGTCTGCTGAGCTGTGTATCTAATCCTATCCAGTGTGATACTGTCTGCTGAGCCGTGTATCTAATCCTATCCTGTGTGATACTGACTGCTGAGCCGTGTATCTAATCCTCTCCTGTGTGATACTGACTGCTGATCCGTGTATCTAATCCTCTCCTGTGTGATACTGACTGCTGAGCCGTGTATCTAATCCTATCCTGTGTGATACTGACTGCTGAGCCGTGTATCTAATGTTATCCTGTGTGATACTGTCTGCTGAGCCGTGTATCTAATCCTATCCTGTGTGATACTGACTGCTGAGCCGTGTATCTAATCCTATCCTGTGTGATACTGTCTGCTGAGCTGTGTATCTAATGTTATCCTGTGTGATACTGTCTGCTGAGCCGTGTATCTAATCCTCTCCTGTGTGATACTGACTGCTGAGCCGTGTATCTAATCCTATCCTGTGTGATACTGACTGCTGAGCCGTGTATCTAATCCTATCCTGTGTGATACTGACTGCTGAGCCGTGTATCTAATGTTATCCTGTGTGATACTGACTGCTGAGCCGTGTATCTAATCCTATCCTGTGTGATACTGACTGCTGAGCCGTGTATCTAATCCTCTCCTATGTGATGCTGTCTGCTGAGCTGTGTATCTAATCCTCTCCTGTGTGATACTGACTGCTGAGCCGTGTATCTAATCCTCTCCTGTGTGATACTGACTGCTGAGCCGTGTATCTAATCCTATCCTGTGATACTGACTGCTGAGCCGTGTATCTAATCCTCTCCTGTGTGATACTGACTGCTCAGCCGTGTATCTAATCCTTTCCTATGTGATACTGTCTGCTGAGCCATGTATCTAATCCTATCCTGTGTGATACTGTCTGCTGAGCCGTGTATCTCATCCTATCCTGTGTGATACTGACTGCTGAGCCGGGTATCTAATCCTCTCCTGTGTGATACTGACTGCTGAGCCGTGTATCTAATCCTCTCCTGTGTGATACTGCTGAGCTGTGTATCTAATCCTCTCCTGTGTGATACTGTCTGCTGAGCTATGTATCTAATCCTATCCTGTGTGATACTGACTGCTGAGCGGTGTATCTAATCCTATCCTGTGTGATACTGACTGCTGAGCCGTGTATCTAATCCTATCCTGTGTGATACTGACTGCTGAGCCGTGTATCTAATCCTATCCTGTGTGATACTGTCTGCTGAGCTGTGTATCTAATCCTATCCTGTGTGATACTGTCTGCTGAGCCGTGTATCTAATCCTATCCTGTGTGATACTGACTGCTGAGCCGTGTATCTAATCCTATCCTGTGTGATACTGACTGCTGAGCTGTGTATCTAATCCTGTCCTGTGTGATACTGTCTCCTGAGCCTTGTATCTAATCCTCTCCTGTGTGATACTGACTGCTGAGCCGTGTATCTAATCCTCTCCTGTGTGATACTGTCTGCTGAGCCGTGTATCTAATCCTATCCTGTGTGATACTGACTGCTGAGCTGTGTATCTAATCCCATCCCATGTGACACTGACTGCTGAGCTGTGTATCTAATCTAATCCTGTGTGATACTGACTGCTGAGCCATGTATCTAATCCTATCCTGTGTGATACTGACTGCTGAGCTGTGTATCTAATCCTATCCTGTGTGATACTGTCTGCTGAGCCGTGTATCTAATCCTATCCTGTGTGATACTGACTGCTGAGCTGTGTATCTAATCCCATCCCATGTGACACTGACTGCTGAGCTGTGTATCTAATCTCATCCTGTGTGATACTGACTGCTGAGCCATGTATCTAATCCTATCCTGTGTGATACTGTCTGCTGAGCTGTGTATCTAATCTTCTCCTGTGTGATACTGACTGCTGAGCCATGTATCTAATCCTCTCCTGTGTGATACTGACTACTGAGCTGTGTATCTAATCCTCTCCTGTGATACTGTCTGCTGAGCTATGTATCTAATCCTATCGTATGTGATACTGCCTGCTGAGCCGTGTATCTAATCCTATCCTGTGTGATACTGTCTGCTGAGCTATGTATCTAATCCCATCCCATGTGATACTGACTGCTGAGCCATGTATCTAATCCTATGCTGTGTGATACTGTCTGCTGAGCCGTGTATCTAATCCTATCCTGTGTGATACTGACTGCTGAGCCGTGTATCTAATCCTATCCTGTGTGATACTGACTGCTGAGCCGTGTATCTAATCCTCTCCTGTGTGATACTGACTGCTGAGCCGTGTATCTAATCCTATCCTGTGTGATACTGACTGCTGAGCTGTGTATCTAATCCCATCCCATGTGATACTGACTGCTGAGCTGTGTATCTAATCCTCTCCTGTGTGATACTGACTGCTGAGCCGTGTATCTAATCCTATCCTGTGTGATACTGTCTGCTGAGCCGTGTATCTAATCCTATCCTGTGTGATACTGACTGCTGAGCCCTGTATCTAATCCTCTCCTGTGTGATACTGTCTGCAGAGCTGTGTATCTAATCCTCTCCTGTGTGATACTGATTGCTGAGCTATGTATCTAATCCTATTCTGTGTGATACTGACTGCTGAGCCGTGTATCTAATCCGATTCTGTGTGATACTGACTGCTGAGCCGTGTATCTAATCCTATCCTGTGTGATACTGACTGCTGAGCCCTGTATCTAATCCTCTCCTGTGTGATACTGACTGCTGAGCTGTGTATCTAATCCCATCCCATGTGATACTGACTGCTGAGCTGTGTATCTAATCCTCTCCTGTGTGATACTGACTGCTGAGCCCTGTATCTAATCCTATCCTGTGTGATACTGACTGCTGAGCCCTGTATCTAATCCTCTCCTGTGTGATACTGTCTGCAGAGCTGTGTATCTAATCCTCTCCTGTGTGATACTGATTGCTGAGCCGTGTATCTAATCCTATTCTGTGTGATACTGACTGCTGAGCCATGTATCTAATCCTCTCCTGTGTGATACTGTCTGCAGAGCTGTGTATATAATCCTATTCTGTGTGATACTGACTGCTGAGCCGTGTATCTAATCCTATCCTGTGTGATACTGACTGCTGAGTCCTGTATCTAATCCTCTCCTGTGTGATACTGACTGCTGAGCCGTGTATCTAATCCTATCCTGTGTGATACTGTCTGCTGAGCCGTGTATCTAATCCTATCCTGTGTGATACTGACTGCTGAGCCCTGTATCTAATCCTCTCCTGTGTGATACTGTCTGCAGAGCTGTGTATCTAATCCTCTCCTGTGTGATACTGATTGCTGAGCTATGTATCTAATCCTATTCTGTGTGATACTGACTGCTGAGCCGTGTATCTAATCCTATTCTGTGTGATACTGACTGCTGAGCCGTGTATCTAATCCTATCCTGTGTGATACTGACTGCTGAGCCCTGTATCTAATCCTCTCCTGTGTGATACTGACTGCTGAGCTGTGTATCTAATCCCATCCCATGTGATACTGACTGCTGAGCTGTGTATCTAATCCTCTCCTGTGTGATACTGACTGCTGAGCCCTGTATCTAATCCTATCCTGTGTGATACTGACTGCTGAGCCCTGTATCTAATCCTCTCCTGTGTGATACTGTCTGCAGAGCTGTGTATCTAATCCTCTCCTGTGTGATACTGATTGCTGAGCCGTGTATCTAATCCTATTCTGTGTGATACTGACTGCTGAGCCATGTATCTAATCCTCTCCTGTGTGATACTGTCTGCAGAGCTGTGTATATAATCCTATTCTGTGTGATACTGACTGCTGAGCCGTGTATCTAATCCTCTCCTGTGTGATACTGACTGCTGAGTCCTGTATCTAATCCTATCCTGTGTGATACTGACTGCTGAGCCGTGAATCTAATCCTCTCCTGTGTGATAATGTCTGCAGAGCCGTGTATCTAATCCTATCCTGTGTGATACTGACTGCTGAGCCGTGTATCTAATCCTATTCTGTGTGATACTGACTGCTGAGCCGTGTATCTAATCCTATTCTGTGTGATACTGACTGCTGAGCCGTGTATCTAATCCTATCCTGTGTGATACTGACTGCTGAGTCGTGTATCTAATCCTATCCTGTGTGATACTGTCTGCTGAGCCATGTATCTAATCCTCTCCTGTGTGATACTGACTGCTGAGCCGTGTATCTAATCCTATGCTGTGTGATACTGACTGCTGAGCCGTGTATTTAATCCTATCCTGTGTGATACTGACTGCTGAGCCATGTATCTAATCCTATCCTGTGTGATACTGACTGCTGAGCCGTGTATCTAATCACATCCCGTGTGATACCGTCTGCTGAGCCATGTATCTAATCCTCTCCTGTGTGATACTGACTGCTGAGCCGTGTATCTAATCCTCTCCTGTGTGATACTGACTGCTGAGCCGTGTATCTAATCCTATGCTGTGTGATACTGACTGCTGAGCCGTGTATCTAATCCTATCCAGTGTGATACTGACTGCTGAGCCGTGTATCTAATCACATCCCGTGTGATACCGTCTGCTGAGCCCTGTATCTAATCCTCTCCTGTGTGATACTGACTGCTGAGCCGTGTATCTAATCCTATTCTGTGTGATACTGACTGCTGAGCTGTGTATCTAATCCTATCCTGTGTGATACTGTCTGATGAGCCATGTATCTAATCCTATCCTGTGTGATACTGTCTGCTGAGCTGTGTATCTAATCATATCCTGTGTGATACTGCTCAGCTGTGATTCTAATCCTATCCTGTGTGATACTGTGTGCTGAGCCGTGTATCTAATCCTCTCCTGCGTGATACTGTCTGATGAGCCGTGTATCTAATCCTATTCTGTGTGATACTGACTGCTGAGCCGTGTATCTAATCCTATTCTGTGTGATACTGACTGCTGAGCCGTGTATCTAATCCTATCCTGTGTGATACTGACTGCTGAGCTGTGTATCTGATCCTATCCTGTGTGATACTGACTGCTGAGCCATGTATCTAATCCTATCCTGTGTGATACTGACTGCTGAGCCGTGTATCTAATCCTATCCTGTGTGATACTGACTGCTGAGCTGTGTATCTGATCCTATCTTGTGTGATACTGACTGCTGAGCCGTGTATCTAATCCTATTCTGTGTGATACTGACTGCTGAGCCGTGTATCTAATCCTATCCTGTGTGATACTGACTGCTGAGCTGTGTATCTGATCCTATCCTGTGTGATACTGACTGCTGAGTCGTGTATCTAATCCTATCCTGTGTGATACTGTCTGCTGAGCCATGTATCTAATCCTCTCCTGTGTGATACTGACTGCTGAGCCGTGTATCTAATCCTATGCTGTGTGATACTGACTGCTGAGCCGTGTATCTAATCCTATCCTGTGTGATACTGACTGCTGAGCCGTGTATCTAATCCTATCCTGTGTGATACTGACTGCTGAGCCGTGTATCTAATCACATCCCGTGTGATACCGTCTACTGAGCCCTGTATCTAATCCTCTCCTGTGTGATACTGACTGCTGAGCCGTGTATCTAATCCTATGCTGTGTGATACTGACTGCTGAGCCGTGTATCTAATCCTATCCAGTGTGATACTGACTGCTGAGCCGTCTATCTAATCACATCCCGTGTGATACCGTCTGCTGAGCCCTGTATCTAATCCTCTCCTGTGTGATACTGACTGCTGAGCCGTGTATCTAATCCTATTCTGTGTGATACTGACTGCTGAGCTGTGTATCTAATCCTATCCTGTGTGATACTGTCTGATGAGCCATGTATCTAATCCTATCCTGTGTGATACTGTCTGCTGAGCTGTGTATCTAATCCTATCCTGTGTGATACTGCTCAGCTGTGTATCTAATCCTATCCTGTGTGATACTGTGTGCTGAGCCGTGTATCTAATCCTCTCCTGCGTGATACTGTCTGATGAGCCGTGTATCTAATCCTATCCTGTGTGATACTGTCTGCTGAGCTGTGTATCTAATCCTATCCTGTGTGATACTGTGTGCTGAGCCGTGTATCTAATCCTCTCCTGCGTGATACTGTCTGATGAGCCGTGTATCTAATCCTCTCCTGTGTGATACTGTCTGCTGAGCTGTGTATCTAATCTTATCCTGTGTGATACTGACTGCTGAGCTGTGTATCTAATCCTCTCCTGTGTGATACTGTCTGCTGAGCCGTGTATCTAATCCTATCCTGCGTGATAATGTCTGATGAGCCGTGTATCTAATCCTCTCCTGTGTGATACTGTCTGCTGAGCTGTGTATCTAATCCTATCCTGTGTGATACTGACTGCTGAGCTGTGTATCTAATCCTCTCCTGTGTGATACTGACTGCTGAGCCGTGTATCTAATCCTCTCCTGTGTGATACTGACTGCTGAGCTGTGTATCTAATCCTCTCCTGTGTGATACTGACTGCTGAGCCGTGCATCTAATACTATCCTGTGTGATACTTACTGCTGAGCCGTGTATCTAATCCTATCCTGTGTGATACCATCTGCTGAGCTGTGTATCTAATCCTCTACTGTGTGATACTGACTGCTGAGCTGTGTATCTGATCCTATCTTGTGTGATACTGACTGCTGAGCCGTGTATCTAATCCTATTCTGTGTGATACTGACTGCTGAGCCGTGTATCTAATCCTATCCTGTGTGATACTGACTGCTGAGCTGTGTATCTGATCCTATCTTGTGTGATACTGACTGCTGAGCCGTGTATCTAATCCTATTCTGTGTGATACTGACTGCTGAGCCGTGTATCTAATCCTATCCTGTGTGATACTGACTGCTGAGCTGTGTATCTGATCCTATCCTGTGTGATACTGACTGCTGAGTCGTGTATCTAATCCTATCCTGTGTGATACTGTCTGCTGAGCCATGTATCTAATCCTCTCCTGTGTGATACTGACTGCTGAGCCGTGTATCTAATCCTATGCTGTGTGATACTGACTGCTGAGCCGTGTATCTAATCCTATCCTGTGTGATACTGACTGCTGAGCCGTGTATCTAATCCTATCCTGTGTGATACTGACTGCTGAGCCGTGTATCTAATCACATCCCGTGTGATACCGTCTACTGAGCCCTGTATCTAATCCTCTCCTGTGTGATACTGACTGCTGAGCCGTGTATCTAATCCTATGCTGTGTGATACTGACTGCTGAGCCGTGTATCTAATCCTATCCAGTGTGATACTGACTGCTGAGCCGTGTATCTAATCACATCCCGTGTGATACTGTCTGCTGAGCCATGTATCTAATCCTCTCCTGTGTGATACTGACTGCTGAGCCGTGTATCTAATCCTATTCTGTGTGATACTGACTGCTGAGCTGTGTATCTAATCCTATCCTGTGTGATACTGTCTGATGAGCCATGTATCTAATCCTATCCTGTGTGATACTGTCTGCTGAGCTGTGTATCTAATCCTGTCCTGTGTGATACTGCTCAGCTGTGTATCTAATCCTATCCTGTGTGATACTGTGTGCTGAGCCGTGTATCTAATCCTCTCCTGCGTGATACTGTCTGATGAGCCGTGTATCTAATCCTATCCTGTGTGATACTGTGTGCTGAGCCGTGTATCTAATCCTCTCCTGCGTGATACTGTCTGATGAGCCGTGTATCTAATCCTCTCCTGTGTGATACTGTCTGCTGAGCTGTGTATCTAATCTTATCCTGTGTGATACTGACTGCTGAGCTGTGTATCTAATCCTCTCCTGTGTGATACTGTCTGCTGAGCCGTGTATCTAATCCTCTCCTGTGTGATACTGTCTGCTGAGCTGTGTATCTAATCTTATCCTGTGTGATACTGACTGCTGAGCCGTGTATCTAATCCTCTCCTGTGTGATACTGACTGCTGAGCTGTGTATCTAATCCTCTCCTGTGTGATACTGACTGCTGAGCCGTGCATCTAATACTATCCTGTGTGATACTTACTGCTGAGCCGTGTATCTAATCCTATCCTGTGTGATACCATCTGCTGAGCTGTGTATCTAATCCTCTACTGTGTGATACTGTCTGCTGAGCCATGTATCTAATCCTCTCCTGTGTGATACTGTCTGCTGAGCCATGTATCTAATCCTCTCCTGTGTGATACTGTTTGATGAGCCGTGTATCTAATCCTATCCTGTGTGATACTGTCTGCTGAGCTGTGTATCTAATCCTATCCTGTGTGATACTGACTGCTGAGCCGTGTATCTAATTCTCTCCTGTGTGATACTGACTGCTGAGCTGTGTATCTAATCCTCTCATGTGTGATACTGACTGCTGAGCCGTGTATCTAATCCTCTCCTGTGTGATACGGTCTGCTGAGCCGTGCATCTAATCCTCTCCTGTGTGATACTGCTCAGCTGTGTATCTAATCCTATCCTGTGTGATACTGTCTGCTGAGCCATGTATCTAATCCTCTCCTGTGTGATACTGTCTACTGAGCTGTGTATCTAATCCTCTTCTGTGTGATACTGTCTGCTGAGTCGTGTATCTAATCCTATCCTGTGTGATACTGACTGCTGAGCCGTGTATCTAATCCTATCCTGTGTGATACTTACTGCTGAGCTGTGTATCTAATCCCATCCCATGTGATACTGACTGCTGAGCTGTGTATCTAATCCTCTCCTGTGTGATACTGACTGCTGAGTCGTGTATCTAATCCTATCCTGTGTGATACTGACTGCTGAGCCGTGTATCTAATCCTATCCTGTGTGATACTGACTGCTGAGCTGTGTATCTAATCCCATCCCGTGTGATACTGACTGCTGAGCTGTGTATCTAATCCTCTCCTGTGTGATACTGACTGCTGAGCCCTGTATCTAATCCTCTCCTGTGTGATACTGACTGCTGAGCCGTGTATCTAATCCTATCCTGTGTGATACTGACTGCTGAGCCGTGTATCTAATCCTATCCTGTGTGATACTGACTGCTGAGCCGTGTATCTAATCCTATCCAGTGTGATACTGACTGCTGAGCCGTGCATCCTATCCTATCCTGTGTGATACTGTCTGCTGAGCTGTGTATCTAATCCTGTCCTGTGTGATACTGACTGCTGAGCCGTGTATCTAATCCTATCCAGTGTGATACTGACTGCTGAGCCGTGCATCCTATCCTATCCTGTGTGATACTGTCTGCTGAGCCGTGTATCTAATCCTCTCCCGTGTGATACTGTCTGCTGAGCCGTGTATCTAATCCTCTCCTGTCATGCTGCTGAGCTGTGTATCTAATCCTATCCTGTGTGGTACTGTCTGCTGAGCCGTGTATCTAATCCTACCCTGTGTGATACTGTCTGCTGAGCCGTGTATCTAATCCTCTCTTGTGTGATACTGACTGCTGAGCCGTGTATCTAATTATATCCTGTGTGATACTGACTGCTGAGCCGTGTATCTAATCCTCTCCTGTGTGATACTGACTGCTGAGCCGTGTATCTAATCCTCTCCCGTGTGATACTGTCTGCTGAGCCGTGTATCTAATCCTATCCTGTGTGATACTGTCTGCTGAGCTGTGTATCCAATCCTCTCCTGTGTGATACTGACTGCTGAGCCGTGTATCTAATCCTCTCCCGTGTGATACTGTCTGCTGAGCCGTGTATCTAATCCTATCCTGTGTGATACTGTCTGCTGAGCCGTGTATCTAATCCTACCCTGTGTGATACTGTCTGCTGAGCCGTGTATCTAATCCTACCCTGTGTGATACTGTCTGCTGAGCCGTGTATCTAATCCTCTCTTGTGTGATACTAACTGCTGAGCTGTGTATCTAATTATATCCTGTGTGATACTGTCTGCTGAGCTGTGTATCCAATCCTCTCCTGTGTGATACTGACTGCTGAGCCGTGTATCTAATCCTCTCCCGTGTGATACTGTCTGCTGAGCCGTGTATCTAATCCTATCCTGTGTGATACTGTCTGCTGAACCGTGTATCTAATCCTGTCCTGTGTGATACTGATTGCTGAGCTGTGTATCTAATCCTATCCTGTGTGATACTGACTGCTGAGCCGTGTATCTAATCCTATCCTGTGTGATACTGACTGCTGAGCTGTGTATCTAATCCCATCCCATGTGATACTGACTGCTGAGCTGTGTATCTAATCCTCTCCTGTGTGATACTGACTGCTGAGCTGTGTATCTAATCCTATCCTGTGTGATACTGACTGCTGAGCTGTGTATCTAATCCTCTCCTGTGTGATACTGACTGCTGAGCCCTGTATCTAATCCTCTCCTGTGTGATACTGACTGCTGAGCCGTGTATCTAATCCTATCCAGTGTGATACTGTCTGCTGAGCCGTGCATCCTATCCTATCCTATCCTGTGTGATACTGTCTGCTGAGCCGTGTATCTAATCCTATCCTGTGTGATACTGTCTGCTGAGCCGTGTATCTAATCACATCCCGTGTGATACCGTCTGCTGAGTCGTGTATCTAATCCTATCCTGTGTGATACTGCTCAGCTGTGTATCTAATCCTATCCTGTGTGATACTGTCTGCTGAGCTGTGTATCTAATCCTGTCCTGTGTGATACTGAGTGCTTAGCCGTGTATCTAATCCTCTCCCGTGTGATACTGTCTGCTGAGCCGTGTATCTAATCCTCTCCTGTGATCCTGCTGAGCTGTGTATCTAATCCTATCCTGTGTGGTACTGTCTGCTGAGCCGTGTATCTAATCCTACCCTGTGTGATACTGTCTGCTGAGTTGTGTATCTAATCCTGTCCTGTGTGATACTGAGTGCTTAGCCGTGTATCTAATCCTCTCCCGTGTGATACTGTCTGCTGAGCCGTGTATCTAATCCTCTCCTGTGATCCTGCTGAGCTGTGTATCTAATCCTCTCCTGTGTGATACTGACTGCTGAGCCGTGTATCTAATCCTATCCTTTGTGATACTGTCTGCTGAGCTGTGTATCTAATCCCCTCCTGTGTGATACTGACTGCTGAGCCGTGTATCTAATCCTCTCCTGTGTGATACTGACTGCTGAGCCGTGTATCTAATCCTCTCCTGTGTGATACTGTCTGCTGAGCCGTGTATCTAATCCTCTCCTGTGTGATACTGTCTGCTGAGCCATGTATCTAATCCTCTCCTGTGTGACACTGACTGCTGAGCCGTGTATCTAATCCTATCTTTTGTGATACTGACTGCTGAGCCGTGTATCTAATCCTCTCCTGTGTGATACTGACTGCTGAGCTGTGTATCTAATCCTCTCCTGTGTGATACTGACTGCTGAGCCGTGTATCTAATCCCCTCCTGTGTGATACTGACTGCTGAGCCGTGTATCTAATCCTCTCCTGTGTGATACTGACTGCTGAGCCGTGTATCTAATCCTCTCCTGTGTGTTACTGTCTGCTGAGCCGTGTATCTAATCCTATCCTGTGTGATACTGACTGCTGAGCCGTGTATCTAATCCTATCCTGTGTGATACTGACTGCTGAGCCATGTATCTAATCCTCTCCTGTGTGATACTGACTGCTGAGCCGTGTATCTAATCCTCTCCTGTGTGATAGTGACTGCTGAGCCGTGTATCTAATCCTCTCCTGTGTGTTACTGTCTGCTGAGCCGTGTATCTAATCCTATCCTGTGTGATACTGACTGCTGAGCCATGTATCTAATCCTCTCCTGTGTGATACTGACTGCTGAGCCATGTATCTAATCTTCTCCTGTGTAATACTGACTGCTGAGCCGTGTATCTAATCCTATCTTGTGTGATACTGACTGCTGAGACGTGTATCTAATCCTATCTTGTGTGATACTGACTGCTGAGCTGTGTATCTAATCCTCTCCTGTGTGATACTGACTGCTGAGCCGTGTATCTAATCCTCTCCTGTGTGTTACTGTCTGCTGAGCCGTGTATCTAATCCTATCCTGTGTGATACTGTCTGCTGAGCCGTGTATCTAATCCTCTCCTGTGTAATACTGACTGCTGAGCCGTGTATCTAATCCTATCCTGTGTGATACTGACTGCTGAGCCGTGTATCTAATCCTCTCCTGTGTGATACTGACTGCTGAGCCGTGTATCTAATCCTCTCCTGTGTGTTACTGTCTGCTGAGCCGTGTATCTAATCCCCTCCTGTGTGATACTGACTGCTGAACCGTGTATCTAATCCTCTCCTGTGTGATACTGACTGCTGAGCCGTGTATCTAATCCCCTCCTGTGTGATACTGACTGCTGAGCCGTGTATCTAATCCCCTCCTGTGTGATACTGACTGCTGAGCCGTGTATCTAATCCTCTCCTGTGTGATACTGACTGCTGAGCCGTGTATCTAATCCTATCCTGTGTGATACTGACTGCTGAGCCGTGTATCTAATCCTATCCTGTGTGATACTGACTGCTGAGCCGTGTATCTAATCCTATCCTGTGTGATACTGACTGCTGAGCCGTGTATCTATTCCCCTCCTGTGTGACACTGACTGCTGATCCGTGTATCTAATCCTATCCTGTGTGATATTATGCTGAGCCGTGTATCTAATCCTCTTCTGTGTGATACTGACTGCTGAGCCGTGTATCTAATCCTCTCCTGTGTGATACTGACTGCTGAGCTGTGTATCTAATCCTCTCCTGTGTGATACTGACTGCTGAGCCGTGTATCTAATCCCCTCCTGTGTGATACTGACTGCTGAGCCGTGTATCTAATCCTCTCCTGTGTGATACTGACTGCTGAGCCGTGTATCTAATCCTCTCCTGTGTGATACTGACTGCTGAGCCATGTATCTAATCCTATGCTGTGTGATACTGTTTGCTGAGCCATGTATCTAATCCTCTCCTGTGTGATACTGACTGCTGAGCCGTGTATCTAATCCTCTCCTGTGTGATACTGTCTGCTGAGCTGTGTATCTAATCCTCTCCTGTGTGATACTGTCTGCTGAGCTGTGTATCTAATCCTCTCCTGTGTGATACTGTCTGCTGAGCCGTGTATCTAATCCTATTCTGTGTGATACTGTCTGCTGAGCTGAGTATCTAATCCTCTCCTGTGTGATACTGACTGCTGAGCTGTGTATCTAATCCTCTCCTGTGTGATACTGCTGAGCTGTGTATCTAATCCTATCCTGTGTGATACTGTCTGCTGAGCTGTGTATCTAATCCTCTCCTGTGTGATACTGACTGCTGAGCTGTGTATCTAATCCTCTCCTGTGTGATACTGCTGAGCTGTGTATCTAATCCTATCCTGTGTGATACTGACTGCTGAGCCGTGTATCTAATCCTCTCCTGTGTGATACTGTCTGCTGAGCTGTGTATCTAATCCTCTCCTGTGTGATACTGACTGCTGAGCTGTGTATCTAATCCTCTCCTGTGTGATACTGCTGAGCTGTGTATCTAATCCCCTCCTGTGTGATACTGACTGCTGAACCGTGTATCTAATCCTCTCCTGTGTGATACTGACTGCTGAGCCGTGTATCTAATCCCCTCCTGTGTGATACTGACTGCTGAGCCGTGTATCTAATCCTCTCCTGTGTGATACTGACTGCTGAGCCGTGTATCTAATCCTATCCTGTGTGATACTGACTGCTGAGCCGTGTATCTAATCCTATCCTGTGTGATACTGACTGCTGAGCAATGTATCTAATCCTATCCTGTGTGATACTGACTGCTGAGCCGTGTATCTATTCCCCTCCTGTGTGACACTGACTGCTGATCCATGTATCTAATCCTATCCTGTGTGATATTATGCTGAGCCGTGTATCTAATCCTCTTCTGTGTGATACTGACTGCTGAGCCGTGTATCTAATCCTCTCCTGTGTGATACTGACTGCTGAGCTGTGTATCTAATCCTCTCCTGTGTGATACTGACTGCTGAGCCGTGTATCTAATCCCCTCCTGTGTGATACTGACTGCTGAGCCGTGTATCTAATCCTCTCCTGTGTGATACTGACTGCTGAGCCGTGTATCTAATCCTCTCCTGTGTGATACTGACTGCTGAGCCATGTATCTAATCCTATGCTGTGTGATACTGTTTGCTGAGCCATGTATCTAATCCTATCCTGTGTGATACTGACTGCTGAGCCGTGTATCTAATCCCCTCCTGTGTGATACTGACTGCTGAGCCGTGTATCTAATCCTCTCCTGTGTGATACTGACTGCTGAGCCGTGTATCTAATCCTCTCCTGTGTGATACTGACTGCTGAGCTGTGTATCTAATCCTCTCCTGTGTGATACTGTCTGCTGAGCTGTGTATCTAATCCTCTCCTGTGTGATACTGTCTGCTGAGCCGTGTATCTAATCCTATTCTGTGTGATACTGTCTGCTGAGCTGAGTATCTAATCCTCTCCTGTGTGATACTGACTGCTGAGCCGTGTATCTAATCCTCTCCTGTGTGATACTGTCTGCTGAGCCGTGTATCTAATCCTATTCTGTGTGATACTGTCTGCTGAGCTGAGTATCTAATCCTCTCCTGTGTGATACTGACTGCTGAGCTGTGTATCTAATCCTCTCCTGTGTGATACTGCTGAGCTGTGTATCTAATCCTATCCTGTGTGATACTGTCTGCTGAGCTGTGTATCTAATCCTCTCCTGTGTGATACTGACTGCTGAGCTGTGTATCTAATCCTCTCCTGTGTGATACTGCTGAGCTGTGTATCTAATCCTCTCCTGTGTGATACTGCTGAGCTGTGTATCTAATCCTATCCTGTGTGATACTGACTGCTGAGCTGTGTATCTAATCCTCTCCTGTGTGATACTGTCTGCTGAGCTGTGTATCTAATCCTCTCCTGTGTGATACTGACTGCTGAGCCGTGTATCTAATCCTCTCCTGTGTGATACTGACTGCTGAGCCGTGTATCTAATCCTCTCCTGTGTGATACTGACTGCTGAGCCGTGTATCTAATCCCTTGTTGTGTGTCTTTCACTATCGCCCGTACAGTCACACGTGGGGGAGGGTCGGGGTTTCCTATGATGACGTGTCCCCGCGGTGCTCCTATAAGTCACAGTCACCGCTGCTGTCAGTCACTGTCATGCATCTGCCGATGGGGAGGACGGAGCGCGGCTCAGCACAAGGTGAGACGTCTGGACTTAGCGCTCGCTGTAGTGGCTGCTGTTGACTCTAGGAGGCGCCATTGCTGTTAGTCAGCTGTAATGATCATGGAAATCCGTCGCTGCCGTAACAGAATCGTTTTTTGTTGCCGTTTTGAGCCTCAGCTGCTGTTATCGGTCATTCTGGAGCTGGAGTCCCATAGACAAACCATAGGGTTCAGTGCGATCTGCGACCTGGAGCACCGACCACCATGGACAGCAACAAATGGGGCGGGTGGGGGATAGTCTGTTCTAATGATTGAAAATAGGCTTCTGCCTCTTTATATTGCACAGACTTGTTTCATATTCTCCAATCACATCCAAAGCTGCACTAAAATCTCTCTGGTGGTCCTAGGAAACAGACTGCAGTTCATTCACACTTTGCCCTACAACCTAGCAGAACAGATGACATGGAGTTACCAGCAGAATTATGAATGCAGCTCTGGAGTGTCAGACATTAATGAATGTCCTATCACTCTGCTGTGCTGGTGTTTTAATAATTGGCTTCATAAGCTACATTTCCTTCATACTTTGTCATTGGAGGCATCTAGTGATGTCTGGGCACAGAGAGAAGCTAAAGAGGCTACTGCACAGGTCCTAATATGATGCGAGGTCCACTGAATGTTTCCCTCTGTTACAGGTCTGGAGAGGATTCTTGGCTCCGCTCTATTCTCTACACTTCTGCTCTACACTTTAATCAACATGACAGTAGGTAAGAATCACCAGAAAGCTCCAAAGTGTAAGCTCCATTATACTGTGACCTGCAACATACAGACACCCACAAGAGAGATGTACAGAGCTCCCTGAATACAGAGATACATGATAAGATCCTGTCTGCAGCCACCACTAGGGGGAGCTCCCTGTATACAGAGATACATGATAAGATCCTGTCTGCAGCCACCACTAGGGGGAGCTCTCTGTATACAGAGATACATGATAAGATCCTGTCTGCAGCCACCACTAGGGGGAGCTCCCTGTATACAGAGATACATCATAAGATCCTGTCTGCAGTCACCACTAGGGGGAGCTCCCTGTATACAGAGATACATGATAAGATCCTGTCTGCAGCCACCACTAGGGGGAGCTCCCTGTATACAGAGATACATGATAAGATTCTATCTGCAGCCACCACTAAGGGGAACTCCCTGTATACAGAGATACATGATAAGATCCTGTCTACAGTCACCACTAGGGGGAGCTCCCTGTATACAGAGATACATGATAAGATCCTGTCTGCAGTCACTACTAAGGGGCGCTCCCTGTATACAGAGATACATGATAAGATCCTGTCTGCAGCCACCACTAGGGGGAGCTCCCTGTATACAGAGATACATGATAAGATCCTGTCTGCAGCCACCACTAGGGGAAGCTCCCTGTATACAGAGATACATGATAAGATCCTGTCTGCAGTCACTACTAAGGGGCGCTCCCTGTATACAGAGATACATGATAAGATCCTGTCTGCAGCCACCACTAGGGGGGGCTCCCTGTATACAGAGATACATGATAAGATCCTGTCTGCAGTCACCACTAGGGGGAGCTCCCTGTATAAAGAGATACATGATAAGATCCTGTCTGCAGTCACCGCTAGGGGGAGCTCCCTGTATACAGAGATACATGATAAGATCCTGTCTGCAGTCACCACTAGGGGGAGCTCCCTGTATACAGAGATACATGATAGGACCCTGTCTGCAGCCATCACTAGGGGGAGCTCACTGTATACAGAGATACATGATAAGATCCTGTCTGCAGCCACCACTAGGGGGAGCTCCCTGTATACAGAGATACATGATAAGATCCTGTTTGCAACCACCACTAGGGGGAGCTCCCTGTATACAGAGATACATGATAAGATCCTATCTGCAGTCACCACTAGGGGGCGCTCCCTGTATACAGAGATACATGATAAGATCCTGTCTGCAGCCACCACTAGGGGGAGCTCCCTGTATACAGAGATACATGATAAGATCCTGTCTGCAGTCACCGCTAGGGGGAGCTCCCTGTATACAGAGATACATGATAGGACCCTGTCTGCAGCCATCACTAGGGGGAGCTCACTGTATACAGAGATACATGATAAGATCCTGTCTGCAGTCACCACTAGGGGGGGCTCCCTGTATACAGAGATACATGATAAGATCCTGTCTGCAGTCACCACTAGGGGGAGCTCCCTGTATAAAGAGATACATGATAAGATCCTGTCTGCAGTCACCGCTAGGGGGAGCTCCCTGTATACAGAGATACATGATAAGATCCTGTCTGCAGTCACTGCTAGGGGGAGCTCCCTGTATACAGAGATACATGATAAGATCCTGTCTGCAGTCACCACTAGGGGGAGCTCCCTGTATACAGAGATACATGATAGGACCCTGTCTGCAGCCATCACTAGGGGGAGCTCACTGTATACAGAGATACATGATAAGATCCTGTCTGCAGCCACCACTAGGGGGAGCTCCCTGTATACAGAGATACATGATAAGATCCTGTTTGCAACCACCACTAGGGGGAGCTCCCTGTATACAGAGATACATGATAAGATCCTATCTGCAGTCACCACTAGGGGGCGCTCCCTGTATACAGAGATACATGATAAGATCCTGTCTGCAGCCACCACTAGGGGGAGCTCCCTGTGTACAGAGATACATGATAAGATCCTGTCTGCAGCCACCACTAGGGGGAGCTCCCTGTATACAGAGATACATGATAAGATCCTGTCTGCAGCCACCACTAGGGGGAGCTCCCTGTATACAGAGATACATGATAAGATCCTGTTTGCAACCACCACTAGGGGGAGCTCCCTGTATACAGAGATGCATGATAAGATCCTGTCTGCAGCCACCACTAGGGGCAGCTCCCTGTATACAGAGATACATGATAAGATCCTGTCTGCAGCCACCACTAGGGGGAGCTCCCTGTATACAGAGATACATGATAAGATCCTGTTTGCAACCACCACTAGGGGGAGCTCCCTGTATACAGAGATACATGATAAGATCCTGTCTGCAGCCACCACTAGGGGGAGCTCCCTGTATACAGAGATACATGATAAGATCCTATCTGCAGTCACCACTAGGGGGCGCTCCCTGTATACAGAGATACATGATAAGATCCTGTCTGCAGCCACCACTAGGGGGAGCTCCCTGTGTACAGAGATACATGATAAGATCCTGTCTGCAGCCACCACTAGGGGGAGCTCCCTGTATACAGAGATACATGATAAGATCCTGTCTGCAGCCACCACTAGGGGGAGCTCCCTGTATACAGAGATACATGATAAGATCCTGTTTGCAACCACCACTAGGGGGAGCTCCCTGTATACAGAGATGCATGATAAGATCCTGTCTGCAGTCACCACTAGGGGGCGCTCCCTGTATACAGAGATACATGATAAGATCCTGTCTGCAGCCACCACTAGGGGGGGCTCCCTGTATACAGAGATACATGATAAGATCCTGTCTGCAGTCACCACTAGGGGGCGCTCCCTGTATACAGAGATACATGATAAGATCCTGTCTGCAGTCACGACTAGGGGGAGCTCCCTGTATACAGAGATACATGATAAGATCCTGTCTGCAGTCACCACTAGGGGGAGCTCCCTGTATACAGAGATACATGATAAGATTCTGTCTGCAGCCACCACTAGGGGGAGCTCCCTGTATACAGAGATACATGATAGGACCCTGTCTGCAGCCATCACTAGGGGGAGCTCACTGTATACAGAGATACATGATAAGATCCCGTCTGCAGCCACCACTAGGGGGAGCTCTCTGTATACAGAGATACATGATAGGACCCTGTCTGCAGTCACCACTAGGGGGAGCTCACTGTATACAGAGATAACATAGTAACATAGTAACATAGTTAGTAAGGCCAAAAAAAGACATTTGTCCATCCAGTTCAGCCTATATTCCATCATAATAAATCCCCAGATCTACGTCCTTCTACAGAACCTAATAATTGTATGATACAATATTGTTCTGCTCCAGGAAGACATCCAGGCCTCTCTTGAACCCCTCGACTGAGTTCGCCATCACCACCTCCTCAGGCAAGCAATTCCAGATTCTCACTGCCCTAACAGTAAAGAATCCTCTTCTATGTTGGTGGAAAAACCTTCTCTCCTCCAGACGCAAAGAATGCCCCCTTGTGCCCGTCACCTTCCTTGGTATAAACAGATCCTCAGCGAGATATTTGTATTGTCCCCTTATATACTTATACATGGTTATTAGATCGCCCCTCAGTCGTCTTTTTTCTAGACTAAATAATCCTAATTTCGCTAATCTATCTGGGTATTGTAGTTCTCCCATCCCCTTTATTAATTTTGTTGCCCTCCTTTGTACTCTCTCTAGTTCCATTATATCCTTCCTGAGCACCGGTGCCCAAAACTGGACACAGTACTCCATGTGCGGTCTAACTAGGGATTTGTACAGAGGCAGTATAATGCTCTCATCATGTGTATCCAGACCTCTTTTAATGCACCCCATGATCCTGTTTGCCTTGGCAGCTGCTGCCTGGCACTGGCTGCTCCAGGTAAGTTTATCATTAACTAGGATCCCCAAGTCCTTCTCCCTGTCAGATTTACCCAGTGGTTTCCCGTTCAGTGTGTAATGGTGATATTGATTCCTTCTTCCCATGTGTATAACCTTACATTTATCATTGTTAAACCTCATCTGCCACCTTTCTGCCCAAGTTTCCAACTTATCCAGATCCATCTGTAGCAGAATACTATCTTCTCTTGTATTAACTGCTTTACATAGTTTTGTATCATCTGCAAATATCGATATTTTACTGTGTAAACCTTCTACCAGATCATTAATGAATATGTTGAAGAGAACAGGTCCCAATACTGACCCCTGCGGTCCCCACTGGTCACAGCGACCCAGTTAGAGACTATACCATTTATAACCACCCTCTGCTTTCTATCACTAAGCCAGTTACTAACCCATTTACACACATTTTCCCCCAGACCAAGCATTCTCATTTTGTGTACCAACCTCTTGTGCGGCACGGTATCAAACGCTTTGGAAAAATCGAGATATACCACGTCCAATGACTCACCGTGGTCCAGCCTATAGCTTACCTCTTCATAAAAACTGATTAGATTGGTTTGACAGGAGCGATTTCTCATAAACCCATGCTGATATGGAGTTAAACAGTTATTCTCATTGAGATAATCCAGAATAACATCCCTCAGAAACCCTTCAAATATTATACCAACAATAGAGGTTAGACTTACTGGCCTATAATTTCCAGGTTCACTTTTAGAGCCCTTTTTGAATATTGGCACCACATTTGCTATGCGCCAGTCCTGCGGAACAGACCCTGTCGCTATAGAGTCCCTAAAAATAAGATCCTGTCTGCAGCCACCACTAGGGGGCGCTCCCTGTATACAGAGATACATGATAAGATCCTGTCTGCAGTCACTACTAAGGGGCGCTCCCTGTATACAGAGATACATGATAAGATCCTGTCTGCAGCCACCACTAGGGGGGGCTCCCTGTATACAGAGATACATGATAAGATCCTGTCTGCAGTCACCACTAGGGGGGGCTCCCTGTATACAGAGATACATGATAAGATCCTGTCTGCAGCCACCACTAGGGGGAGCTCCCTGTATAAAGAGATACATGATAAGATCCTGTCTGCAGTCACCGCTAGGGGGAGCTCCCTGTATACAGAGATACATGATAAGATCCTGTCTGCAGTCACCACTAGGGGGAGCTCCCTGTATAAAGAGATACATGATAAGATCCTGTCTGCAGTCACCGCTAGGGGGAGCTCCCTGTATAAAGAGATACATGATAAGATCCTGTCTGCAGTCACCGCTAGGGGGAGCTCCCTGTATACAGAGATACATGATAAGATCCTGTCTGCAGTCACCACTAGGGGGAGCTCCCTGTATACAGAGATACATGATAAGATCCTGTCTGCAGTCACCACTAGGGGGAGCTCCCTGTATACAGAGATACATGATAGGACCCTGTCTGCAGCCATCACTAGGGGGAGCTCACTGTATACAGAGATACATGATAACATCCTGTCTGCAGTCACCACTAGGGGAGCTCCCTGTATACAGAGATACATGATAAGATCCTGTCTGCAGCCACCACTAGGGGGCGCTCCCTGTATACAGAGATACATGATAAGATCCTGTCTGCAGTCACCACTAAGGGGCGCTCCCTGTATACAGAGATACATGATAAGATCCTGTCTGCAGCCACCACTAGGGGGAGCTCCCTGTATACAGAGATACATGATAAGATTCTGTCTGTAGTCACCACTATGGGGAGCTCCCTGTATACAGAGATACATGATAAGATCCTGTCTGCAGCCACCACTAGGGGGCGCTCCCTGTATACAGAGATACATGATAAGATCCTGTCTGCAGTCACCACTAAGGGGCGCTCCCTGTATACAGAGATACATGATAAGATCCTGTCTGCAGCCACCACTAGGGGGGGCTCCCTGTATACAGAGATACATCATAAGATCCTGTCTGCAGTCACCACTAGGGGGGGCTCCCTGTATACAGAGATACATGATAAGATCCTGTCTGCAGTCACCACTAGGGGGAGCTCCCTGTATAAAGAGATACATGATAAGATCCTGTCTGCAGTCACCGCTAGGGGGAGCTCCCTGTATACAGAGATACATGATAAGATCCTGTCTGCAGTCACCGCTAGGGGGAGCTCCCTGTATACAGAGATACATGATAAGATCCTGTCTGCAGTCACCACTAGGGGGAGCTCCCTGTATACAGAGATACATGATAAGATCCTGTCTGCAGCCACCACTAGGGGGAGCTCCCTGTATACAGAGATACATGATAAGATCCTGTCTGCAGTCACCGCTAGGGGGCGCTCCCTGTATACAGAGATACATGATAAGATCCTGTCTGCAGTCACCGCTAGGGGGAGCTCCCTGTATACAGAGATACATGATAAGATCCTGTCTGCAGTCACCACTAGGGGGAGCTCCCTGTATACAGAGATACATGATAAGATCCTGTCTGCAGCCACCACTAGGGGGAGCTCCCTGTATACAGAGATACATGATAAGATCCTGTCTGCAGTCACCACTAAGGGGCGCTCCCTGTATACAGAGATACATGATAATATCCTGTCTGCAGTCACCACTAGGGGGGGCTCCCTGTATACAGAGATACATGATAAGATCCTGTCTGCAGCCACCACTAGGGGGGGCTCCCTGTATACAGAGATACATGATAAGATCCTGTCTGCAGTCACCACTAGGGGGGGCTCCCTGTATACAGAGATACATGATAAGATCCTGTCTGCAGCCACCACTAGGGGGAGCTCCCTGTATAAAGAGATACATGATAAGATCCTGTCTGCAGCCACCACTAGGGGGAGCTCCCTGTATAAAGAGATACATGATAAGATCCTGTCTGCAGCCACCACTAGGGGGAGCTCCCTGTTTGCAGAGATACATGATAAGATCCTGTCTGCAGCCACCACTAGGGGGAGCTCCCTGTATACAGAAATACATGATAAGATCCTGTCTACAGTCACCACTAGGGGGAGCTCCCTGTATACACAGATATATGATAAGATCCTGTCTGCAGCCACCACTAGGGGGAGCTCCCTGTATACAGAGATACATGATAAGATCCTGTCTGCAGTCACCACTAGGGGGAACTCCTGTATACAGAGATACATGATAAGATCCTGTCTGCAGTCACCACTAGGAGGAGCTCCCTGTATACAGAGATACATGATAAGATCCTGTCTGCAGTCACCACTAGGGGGAGCTCCCTGTATACAGAGATACATGATAAGATCCTGTCTGCAGCCACCACTAGGGGGAGCTCCCTGTATACAGAGATACATGATAACATCCTGTCTGCAGCCACCACTAGGGGGAGCTCCCTGTATACAGAGATACATGATAAGATCCTGTCTGCAGCCACCACTAGGGGGAGCTCCCTGTATACAGAGATACATGATAAGATCCTGTCTGCAGCCACCACTAGGGGGAGCTCCCTGTATACAGAGATACATGATAAGATCCTGTCTGCAGTCACCACTAGGGGGAGCTCCCTGTATACAGAGATACATGATAAGATCCTATCTGCAGCCACCACTAGGGGGAGCTCCCTGTATACAGAGATACATGATAAGATCCTGTCTGCAGTCACCACTAGGGGGAGCTCCCTGTATACAGAGATACATGATAACATCCTGTCTGCAGCCACCACTAGGGGGAGCTCCCTGTATACAGAGATACATGATAAGATCCTGTCTGCAGCCACCACTAGGGGGAGCTCCCTGTATACAGAGATACATGATAAGATCCTGTCTGCAGCCACCACTAGGGGGAGCTCCCTGTATACAGAGATACATGATAAGATCCTGTCTGCAGTCACCACTAGGGGGAGCTCCCTGTATACAGAGATACATGATAAGATCCTATCTGCAGCCACCACTAGGGGGAGCTCCCTGTATACAGAGATACATGATAAGATCCTGTCTGCAGCCACCACTAGGGGGAGCTCCCTGTATACAGAGATACATGATAAGATCCTGTCTGCAGTCACCACTAGGGGGAGCTCCCTGTATACAGAGATACATGATAAGATTCTGTCTGCAGCCACCACTAGGGGGAGCTCCCTGTATACAGAGATACATGATAAGATCCTGTCTGCAGCCACCACTAGGGGGAGCTCCCTGTATACAGAGATACATGATAAGATCCTGTCTGCAGCCTCCACTAGGGGGAGCTCCCTGTATACAGAGATACATGATAAGATTCTGTCTGCAGCCACCACTATGGGGAGCTCCCTGTATACAGAGATACATGATAAGATCCTGTCTGCAGCCACCACTAGGGGGAGCTCCCTGTATACAGAGATACATGATAAGATTCTGTCTGCAGTCACCACTAGGGGGAGCTCCCTGTATACTGAGATACATGATAAGATCCTGTCTGCAGCTACCACTAGGGGGAGCTCCCTGTTTGCAGGCCACATTAATGCTGGTCTTGTATTATAAGGTGTGGGGTGATATATATGGTATACAGGTATATAATCACTATATCACATGTGGATGCAGTTTGGTTTTGTAATTTCCTCTCATTTATTGCAGCTTCTCCAAAGATTCTGCACCCGCAAGACAACACAGTCATCACCAAGGATGGTACGTGCTTCCATTACGTCAGACGTCGCCCCCCAGTGGTCAAACTGCTAACTGCTTGTATAATAATATTTGTGAGATTAATATTTATTCCCCAGAGGGTGAATTTCTATCTCCTTCCACGTTATGTTTCCAGTCCCCGGCATCGCCGCACCTGTAAGGGCCAATTTACCAAAATATCAAATTACTCACCAAAATAACAAACACAATCAGGAGGGAAAAACTGTAGAGTTTTTTTCTGCTGCGGCTCCTACAAAAAATAATAATAGAAAGAAGAACACGACCAAAACTCTGAATCTGCTCCAAATTGATGCGATCAAAACCTCAGCGCAATAGAAAAATAAAACCGTTTGTGTCCCACAAAATGGCGACGGAATAACATCTTTCTGTTTTTTTCAAATTTTTTAATTTTTTTAAAACTATTTTAATGTTAGAAGGATCCCGTCCAGGTTTGGGGTCTCGGTTTGGCTCCTTGTATTCTGCAGTTAAATTAATGATCTCACTCAGAACTACAACTCGTCCCGCAAAAGACGACGGCGCAGAAAACACAAGAAAAGCGAGGACTCCGGAAATAAAGAACCAAAAACCCACAAAAGAGCAAAATTAAAAACCCACCCAATCACGAAGGGGCTGGAAAGTAAGTGATGGGGTCTCCGCCGTCACATATAACTTCCCGTGACGCTCCGGCCGCGGTACTGACAACCCCGCACTCCGCCAGCGGATATTTCCGCAGATCTGGCTCTCTGGGATTCCTTTCCGCCGGGTATTTCCCTGTAACTTTCCGATAATTCAGCACTGAGGACAGAGAACAGTAGCAACATAAGTGTAGAAAAGTAATCACCTATGTCAGACTAATCCTGCATGTTACTCCAGAGCTGAACTCCTGCTTTGTTTGGTTTAGAAACTCTTTGTCCACATGTTGTGTAGTCTCTGGAGCTGTCGCTCGCTCCATTCTTGCGCTCACCATTTATTCTACTGTCTCCAGGAAAAAGTCTTCAAATCCTGTGCAGCGCGCAGACGAAGTACACGAGGTTCTACGCTATCTACTGGCTGGTGAATAAAACGTTTGTGGAGGACGCCTACCCCGACGGGCGAGTGACCGAGCAGAGCGGGGCGTAAGTGACTAGTCAGTGACCAAGGGGCAGGGAAGCAATACATATCATAATGATCTGTTCTCCACAGCTGCACTCTGAAATCAGCTCATAAAGGATGTAACGCAGGATCAGTAATGTAATATGTGTACACAGTGACTGCACCAGCAGAATAGTGAGTGCAGCTCTGGGGTATAATACAGGAAGTAACTCAGGATCAGTAATGTACTGTATGTACACAGTGACTGCACCAGCAGAATAGTGAGTGCAGCTCTGGGGTATAATACAGGATGTAACTCAGGATCAGTAATGTACTGTATGTACACAGTGACTGCACCAGCAGAATTAGTGAGTGCAGCTCTGGGGTGTAATACAGGATGTAACTCAGGATCAGTAATGTAATGTATGTACACAGTGACTGCACCAGCAGAATAGTGAGTGCAGCTCTGGGGTATAATACAGGATGTAACTGAGGATCAGTAATGTAATGTATGTACACAGTGACTGCACCAGCAGAATAGTGAGTGCAGCTCTGGAGTATAATACAGGATGTAACTCAGGATCAGTAATGTAATGTATGTACACAGTGACTGCACCAGCAGAATAGTGAGTGCAGCTCTGGGGTATAATACAGGAGGTAACTCAGGATGAGTAATGTATGTACACCGTGACTGCACCAGCAGAATAGTGAGTGCAGCTCTGGAGTATAATACAGGAGGTAACTCAGGATCAGTAATGTACTGTATGTACACAGTGACTGCACCAGCAGAATAGTGAGTGCAGCTCTGGGGTATAATACAGGATGTAACTCAGGATCAGTAATGTATGTACACAGTGACTGCACCAGCAGAATAGTGAGTGCAGCTCTGGGGTATAATACAGGATGTAACTCAGGATCAGTAATGTACTGTATGTACGCAGTGACTGCACCAGCAGAATAGTGAGTGCAGCTCTGGGGTGTAATACAGGATGTAACTCAGGATCAGTAATGTAATGTATGTACACAGTGACTGCACCAGCAGAATAGTGAGTGCAGCTCTGGAGTATAATGCAGGATGTAACTCAGGATCAGTAATGTAATGTATGTACACAGTGACTGCACCAGCAGAATAGTGAGTGCAGCTCTGGGGAATATTACAGGATGTAACTCAGGATCAGTAATGTAATGTATGTACACAGTGACTGCACCAGCAGAATAGTGAGTGCAGCTCTGGAGTATAATACAGGAGGTAACTCAGGATCAGTAATGTAATGTATGTACACAGTGACTGCACCAGCAGAATAGTGAGTGCAGCTCTAGGGTATAATACAGGATGTAACTCAGGATCAGTAATGTAATGTATGTACACAGTGACTGCACCAGCAGAATAGTGAGTGCAGCTCTGGAGTATAATACAGGGTGTAACTCAGGATCAGTAATGTCATGTATGTACACAGTGAGTGCAGCTCTGAAGTATAATACAGGTGGTAACTCAGGATCAGTAATGTAATGTATGTACACAGTGACTGCACCAGCAGAATAGTGAGTGCAGCTCTGGAGTATAATACAGGTGGTAACTCAGGATCAGTAATGTAATGTATGTACACAGTGACTGCACCAGCAGAATAGTGAGTGCAGCTCTGGAGTATAATACAGGATGTAACTCAGGATCAGCAATGTAATGTATGTACACAGTGACTGCACCAGCAGAATAGTGAGTGCAGCTCTGGAGTATAATACAGGATGTAACTCAGGATCACTAATGTATGTACACAGTGACTGCACCAGCAGAATAGTGAGTGCAGCTCTGGAGTATAATACAGGATGTAACTCAGGATCAGTAATGTAATGTATGTACACAGGGATTGCACCAGCAGAATAGTGAGTGCAGCTCTGGAGTATAATATAGGAGGTAACTCAGGATCAGTAATGTAATGTATGTACACAGTGACTGCACCAGCAGAATAGTGAGTGCAGCTCTGGAGTATAATACAGGATGTAACTCAGGATCAGTAATGTAATGTAATGTACACAGTGACTGCACCCGCAGAATAGTGAGAGCAGCTCTAGGGTATAATACAGGAGGTGACTCAGGATCAGTAATGTAATGTATGTACACAGTGACTGCACCAGCAGAATAGTGAGTGCAGCTCTGGAGTGTAATACAGGATGTAACTCAGGATCAGTAATGTATGTACACAGTGACTGCACCAGCAGAATAGTGAGTGCAGCTCTGGGGTATAATACAGGATGTAACTCAGGATTAGTAATGTATGTACACAGTGACTGCACCAGCAGAATAGTGAGTGCAGCTCTGGAGTATAATACAAGGATGTAACTCAGGATCAGTAATGTAATGTATGTCCACAGTGACTGCACCAGCAGAATACCGAGTGCAGCTCTGGGGTATAATACAGGTGGTAACTCAGGATCTGTAATGTAATGTATGTACACATTGACTGCACCAGCAGAATAGTGAGTGCAGCTCTGGAATATAATACAAGATGTAACTCAGGATCAGTAATGTAATGTATGTACACAGTGACTGCACCAGCAGAATAGTGAGTGCAGCTCTAGAATATAATACAAGATGTAACTCAGGATCAGTAATGTAATGTATGTCCACAGTGACTGCACCAGCAGAATACCGAGTGCAGCTCTGGGGTATAATACAGGTGGTAACTCAGGATCTGTATTGTAATGTATGTACACAGTGACTGCACCAGCAGAATAGTGAGTGCAGCTCTGGAATATAATACAAGATGTAACTCAGGATCAGTAATGTAATGTATGTCCACAGTGACTGCACCAGCAGAATACCGAGTGCAGCTCTGGGGTATAATACAGGTGGTAACTCAGGATCTGTAATGTAATGTATGTACACAGTGACTGCACCAGCAGAATAGTGAGTGCAGCTCTTCGGTATAATACAGGATGTTACTCAGGATCAGTAATGTAATGTATGTACACAGTGACTGCACCAGCAGAATAGTGAGTGCAGCTCTGGAGTATAATACAGGAGGTAACTCAGGATCAGTAATGTAATGTATGTACACAGTGACTGCACCAGCAGAATAGTGAGTGCAGCTCTGGAGTATAATACAGGATGTAACTCAGGATCAGTAATGTAATGTATGTACACAGTGACTGCACCAGCAGAATAGTGAGTGCAGCTCTGGGGTATAATACAGGAGGTAGCTGTGTGTCGGTGCAGTGTATGGACCTTTGTATCCTGATGGTGGCGCTGTGTTTTGCAGAGCATTAGCAGTAAACATGACTGTGAAACAAACATTGAACTTCACATCGTTGCAGCCTGAGGACTTCAGGACGACGTTCACTTGTGTGGTCGTGGATCCGTCAGGAACGGACATGAGACACTTTTCTCTCTTCCCGGAGGACGACGGAGACATCAGACTAATAGTAATAAGAGATGATGAGGAACCAAAACAGGAGAGACGATGAGAACAGCAGCGACCGTCCAATTTCAGCTCTGTAGGACGGGGAGAAGCGATGCAGCCGGTGACTACAAACGGTGCGGACAATCAGCAAATCATCAAAGACCGGGAGAAGAGAACGGATGATCAGGGAGCAGCACAATGTACAGAGAGGTCAATAAACACTACAACCCCCATTATCCTTTAACCCTGCTGTGTATACGAGGGAGTGTTATATAGATATTGACTACAGGGTGATATAAGAGGAGCGGTGATATCACATCTTATTACAGTACAGGGGGACATAAGAGGAGCGGTGATATCACATCTTATTACAGTACAGGGGGATATAAGAGGAGCGGTGATATCACATCTTATTACAGTACAGGGGATATAAGAGGAGCGGTGATATCACATCTTATTACAGTACAGGGGGATATAAGAGGAGCGGTGATATCACATCTTATTACAGTACAGGAGGATATAAGAGGAGCGGTGATATCACATCTTATTACAGTACAGGGGGATATAAGAGGAGCGGTGATATCACATCTTATTACAGTACAGGGGGATATAAGAGGAGCGGTGATATCACATCTTATTACAGTACAGGAGGATATAAGAGGAGCGGTGATATCACATCTTATTGCAGTACAGGGAGATATAAGAGGAGCGGTGATATCACATCTTATTACAGTACAGGGGGATATAAGAGGAGCGGTGATATCACATCTTATTACAGTACAGGGGGACATAAGAGGAGCGGTGATATCACATCTTATTACAGTACAGGGTGATATAAGAGGAGCAGTGATATCACATCTTATTACAGTACAGGGAGATATAAGAGGAGCGGTGATATCACATCTTATTACAGTACAGGAGGATATAAGAGGAGCGGTGATATCACATCTTATTGCAGTACAGGGGGATATAAGAGGAGCGGTGATATCACATCTTATTGCAGTACAGGGGGATATAAGAGGAGCGGTGATATCACATCTTATTACAGTACAGGGTGATATAAGAGGAGCGGTGATATCACATCTTATTGCAGTACAGGGTGATATAAGAGGAGCGGTGATATCACATCTTATTACAGTACAGGGGGATATAAGAGGAGCGGTGATATCACATCTTATTACAGTACAGGGGGATATAAGAGGAGCGGTGATATCACATCTTATTACAGTACAGGGTGATATAAGAGGAGCGGTGATATCTCATCTTATTACAGTACAGGGTGATATAAGAGGAGCGGTGATATCACATCTTATTACAGTACAGGGAGATATAAGAGGAGCGGTGATATCACATCTTATTACAGTACAGGGGGATATAAGAGGAGCGGTGATATCACATCTTATTACAGTATAGGGAGATATAAGAGGAGCGGTGATATCACATCTTATTACAGTACAGGGGAATATAAGAGGAGCGGTAATATCACATCTTATTGCAGTACAGGGTGATATAAGAGGAGCGGTAATATCACATCTTATTACAGTACAGAGTGATATAAGAGGAGCGGTGATATCACATCTTATTGCAGTACAGGGGAATATAAGAGGAGCGGTGATATCACATCTTATTACAGTACAGGGGGATATAAGAGGAGCGGTGATATCACATCTTATTACAGTACAGGGGAATATAAGAGGAGCGGTGATATCACATCTTATTACAGTACAGGGTGATATAAGAGGAGCGGTGATATCACATCTTATTGCAGTACAGGGTGATATAAGAGGAGCGGTGATATCACCTCTTATTACAGTACAGAGTGATATAAGAGGAGCGGTGATATCACCTCTTATTACAGTACAGGGGGATATAAGAGGAGCGGTGATATCACATCTTATTGCAGTACAGGGTGATATAAGAGGAGCGGTGATATCACATCTTATTACAGTACAGAGTGATATAAGAGGAGCGGTGATATCACCTCTTATTACAGTACAGGGGGATATAAGAGGAGCGGTGATATCACATCTTATTACAGTACAGGGTGATATAAGAGGAGCGGTGATATCTCATCTTATTGCAGTACAGGGTGATATAAGAGGAGCGGTGATATCACATCTTATTACAGTACAGGATGATATAAGAGGAGCGGTGATATCACATCTTATTGCAGTACAGGGTGATATAAGAGGAGCGGTGATATCACATCTTATTACAGTACAGGATGATATAAGAGGAGCGGTGATATCACATCTTATTACAGTACAGGGGGATATAAGAGGAGCGGTGATATCACATCTTATTACAGTACAGGGGGATATAAGAGGAGCGGTGATATCACATCTTATTACAGTACAGGGTGATATAAGAGGAGCGGTGATATCTCATCTTATTACAGTACAGGGGGATATAAGAGGAGCGGTGATATCACATCTTATTACAGTACAGGGGGATATAAGAGGAGCGGTGATATCACATCTTATTACAGTACAGGGTGATATAAGAGGAGCGGTGATATCTCATCTTATTACAGTACAGGGTGATATAAGAGGAGCGGTGATATCACATCTTATTACAGTACAGGGAGATATAAGAGGAGCGGTGATATCACATCTTATTACAGTACAGGGGGATATAAGAGGAGCGGTGATATCACATCTTATTACAGTACAGGGTGATATAAGAGGAGCGGTGATATCACATCTTATTACAGTACAGGGGGATATAAGAGGAGCGGTGATATCACATCTTATTACAGTATAGGGAGATATAAGAGGAGCGGTGATATCACATCTTATTACAGTACAGGGGAATATAAGAGGAGCGGTGATATCACATCTTATTGCAGTACAGGGTGATATAAGAGGAGCGGTAATATCACATCTTATTACAGTACAGAGTGATATAAGAGGAGCGGTGATATCACATCTTATTACAGTACAGGGGAATATAAGAGGAGCGGTGATATCACATCTTATTGCAGTACAGGGGAATATAAGAGGAGCGGTGATATCACATCTTATTACAGTACAGGGGGATATAAGAGGAGCGGTGATATCACATCTTATTACAGTACAGGGGAATATAAGAGGAGCGGTGATATCACATCTTATTACAGTACAGGGTGATATAAGAGGAGCGGTGATATCACATCTTATTGCAGTACAGGGTGATATAAGAGGAGCGGTGATATCACCTCTTATTACAGTACAGAGTGATATAAGAGGAGCGGTGATATCACCTCTTATTACAGTACAGGGGGATATAAGAGGAGCGGTGATATCACATCTTATTGCAGTACAGGGTGATATAAGAGGAGCGGTGATATCACATCTTATTACAGTACAGAGTGATATAAGAGGAGCGGTGATATCACCTTTTATTACAGTACAGGGGGATATAAGAGGAGCGGTGATATCACATCTTATTGCAGTACAGGGTGATATAAGAGGAGCGGTGATATCACATCTTATTACAGTACAGGGGGATATAAGAGGAGCGGTGATATCACATCTTATTACAGTATAGGGAGATATAAGAGGAGCGGTGATATCACATCTTATTACAGTACAGGGGAATATAAGAGGAGCGGTGATATCACATCTTATTGCAGTACAGGGTGATATAAGAGGAGCGGTAATATCACATCTTATTACAGTACAGAGTGATATAAGAGGAGCGGTGATATCACATCTTATTACAGTACAGGGGAATATAAGAGGAGCGGTGATATCACATCTTATTGCAGTACAGGGGAATATAAGAGGAGCGGTGATATCACATCTTATTACAGTACAGGGGGATATAAGAGGAGCGGTGATATCACATCTTATTACAGTACAGGGGGATATAAGAGGAGCGGTGATATCACATCTTATTACAGTACAGGGGGATATAAGAGGAGCGGTGATATCACATCTTATTACAGTACAGGGGGATATAAGAGGATCGGTGATATTACATCTTATTACAGTACAGGGAGATATAAGAGGAGCGGTGATATCACATCTTATTACAGTACAGGGGATATAAGAGGAGCGGTGATATCACATCTTATTACAGTGCAGGGGGATATAAGAGGAGCGGTGATATCACATCTTATTACAGTACAGGGTGATATAAGAGGAGCGGTGATATCACATCTTATTACAGTACAGGGAGATAGAGGAGGGGTGATATCACATCTTATTACAGTACAGGGGTATATAAGAGGAGCGGTGAGATCACATCTTATTACAGTACAGGGGATATAAGAGGAGCGGTGATATCACATCTTATTACAGTACAGGGGGATATAACAGGAGAGGTGATATCACATCTTATTACAGTACAGTCTGATATAAGAGGAGCGGTGATATCACATCTTATTACAGTACAGGGTGATATAAGAGGAGCGGTGATATCACATCTTATTACAGTACAGGAGGATATAAGAGGAGCGGTGAGATCACATATTATTACAGTACAGGGTGATATAAGAGGAGCGGTGATATCACATTTTATTACAGTACAGTCTGATATAAGAGGAGCGGTGATATCACATCTTATTATAGTACAGGGGGATATAAGAGGAGCGGTGATATCACATCTTATTACAGTACAGGGGGATATAAGAGGAGCGGTGATATCACATTTTATTACAGTACAGTCTGATATAAGAGGAGCGGTGATATCACATCTTATTACAGTACAGGGGGATATAAGAGGAGCGGTGATATCACATCTTATTACAGTACAGGGGGATATAAGAGGAGCGGTGATATCACATCTTATTACAGTACAGGGGGATATAAGAGGAGTGGTGATATCACATCTTATTACAGTACAGGGGGATATAAGAGGAGCGGTGATATCACATCTTATTACAGTACAGGGGGATATAAGAGGAGCGGTGATATCACATTTTATTACAGTACAGTCTGATATAAGAGGAGCGGTGATATCACATCTTATTATAGTACAGGGGGATATAAGAGGAGCGGTGATATCACATCTTATTACAGTACAGGGGGATATAAGAGGAGCGGTGATATCACATCTTATTACAGTACAGGGGGATACAAGAGGAGCGGTGATATCACATCTTATTACTGTACAGGGGGATATAAGAGGAGCGGTGATATCACATCTTATTACAGTACAGGGGAATATAAGAGGAGCAGTGATATCACATCTTATTACAGTACAGGGGGATATAAGAGGAGCGGTGATATCACATCTTATTACAGTACAGGGTGATATAAGGAGCGGTGATATCACATCTTATTACAGTACCGTGGGATATAAGAGGAGCGGTGATATCACATCTTATTACAGTACAGGGAGATATAAGAGGGGCGGAGATATCACATCTTATTACAGTACAGGGAGATATAAGAGGAGCGGTGATATCACATCTTATTACAGTACAGGGTGATATAAGAGGAGGGGTGATATCACATCTTATTACAGTACAGGGAGATATAAGAGGAGCGGTGATATCACATCTTATTACAGTACAGGGGATATAAGAGGAGCGGTGATATCACATCTTATTACAGTAGAGGATGATATAAGAGGAGGGGTGATATCACATCTTATTACAGTACAGGGGGATATAAGAGAAGCGGTGATATCACATCTTATTACAGTAGAGGATGATATAAGAGGAGGGGTGATATCACATCTTATTACAGTAGAGGATGATATAAGAGGAGGGGTGATATCACATCTTATTACAGTACAGGGAGATATAAGAGGAGGGGTGATATCACATCTTATTACAGTACAGGGGGATATAAGAGGAGCGGTGATATCACATCTTATTACAGTACAGGGGGATATAAGAGGAGCGGTGATATCACATCTTATTACAGTACAGGGGGATATAAGAGGAGCGGTGATATCACATCTTATTACTGTACAGGGGGATATAAGAGGAGCGGTGATATCACATCTTATTACAGTACAGGGGAATATAAGAGGAGCAGTGATATCACATCTTATTACAGTACAGGGGGATATAAGAGGAGCGGTGATATCACATCTTATTACAGTACAGGAGGATATAAGAGGAGCGGTGACATCACATCTTATTACAGTACAGGAGGATATAAGAGGAGCGGTGATATCACATCTTATTATCACTGGTTCTTGGTTCTTTATATGAGGGGTTACATTTAGGCCGCTCTGTGTCGGGGGAGATCAGTGCTGGGGTAATAAGCAGCTTAGTAACAACCATCTTCCTGTTAGCGCTTTTCACATTTATTCACTTTTCAGTAGGTCCCAGATATCCCCTTTAGGCCGCGTTCACATAATCAGTATTTGATCAGTATTTTTACATCAGTATTTGAAAGGTAAAACCAGGAGTATAACAATCAGAGGAAAAGAATTATAGAGACACGTCACTTCTGTATTTATCACCCACTCCTGGTTGTGGCTACAAATACTGATGTAAAATACTGACCGTGTGAACGAGGCCTAAAGGGGATAAGACTTTTGATGGGAGCGTGTTTATAAAGAATCACACGTTTCCGTGTCCCTTTCTCTATAACGGGGTCTGTGTAGTTTCCATTAGGATGTCTCCCAAATGCTGGAGATAAAACAGCCCCTTTTATAGATGTAATATTAGTTCCCATGACTGTCGGGGGTCTGACATTATAATATAGGGGTCCGGGATGAATATCGCAATGTATCCCCCGTACAATGGCGGATTCCATCTCTAACATTGCAGGCGCTCTCAGAGCCGACCCCTAAACGACATCACTTTTTTTTTTCACTTTTGTTGGTATTTTTGGGTTAATAAAGGGGGCACTTTAGGGGTCCTGTTACCTCAGTCTCTGACTCATTTCTTTACTGAGGGTTCATGGGAGCGGTGGAGGAGGGGGCCGTCAGCTTCATCTGCCCAGCGCACCATTACACCGTGTCCCAGGCCTCCTCCAGTCACCCCCAGAGCTGCATTCTTACTGCTGCCGGTCCTCACTTCAGTCTCTCACTAAGCTGCGTCTTATATATTATTTTGTGGAAATTAAAAAAACTGAATAGTGGGGCGTGCAATATTATTCGGCCCCTGTAACTTAATACTTTGTTGCGCCCCTTTTGCTGCGATTACAGGTCTCTTGGGGTTTGTCTCTATCAGATTTGTACATTGAGAGACTGAAATTCTCGCCCGTTCTTCCTGGCAAACAGCTCGAGCTCAGTGAGGTTGATGGAGATCGTTTGTGATCAGCAGTTTTCAGCTCTTCCCACAGATTCTCCATTGGATTAAGGTCTGGACTCTGACTTGGCCATTCTAACACCTGGATACGTTTATTTGTGAACCATTACATTGTAGATTTTGCTTTATGTTTGGGATCATTGTCTTGTTGGAAGACAAATCTCCGTCCCAGTCTCAGGTCTTTTGCAGACTCCAACAGGTTTTCTTCAAGAATGGTCCTGTATTTGGCTCCATGCATCTTCCCATCAATTTTAACCATCTTCCCTGTCCCTGCTGAAGAAAAGCAGGCCCAAACCATGATGCTGCCACCACCATGTTTGACAGTGGGGATGGTGTGTTCAGGGTGATGAGCTGTGTTGCCTTTACCCCAAACATATCATTTGGCATTGTTGCCATAAAGTTAGATTTTGGTTTCTTCTGACCAGAGCACCTTTTTCCACATGTTTGGTGTCTCCCAGGTGGCTTGTTGCAAACTTTAATCAACACATTTTATGGATATCTTTGAGAAATGGCTTTCTTGCCAGTCTTCCATAAAGGCCAGATTTGTGCAGTGTACGACTGATTGTTGTCCTATGGACAGACTGTCCCACCTCAGCTGTAGATCTCTGCAGCTCATCCAGAGTGATCATGCGCCTCTTGGCTGCATCTCTGATCAGTCTTCTCCTTGTTTGACATGAAAGTTTAGAGGGACGGCCGGGTCTTGGTAGATTTGCAGTGGTATGATGCTCCTTCCATTTCAATATGATCGCTTGCACAGTGCTCCTTGGGATGTTTAAAGTTTTGGAAATCATTTAACATTCAAATCCGGCTTTAAACTTCTCCACAACAGTATTACGGACCTGCCTGTTGTGAATTCTGTGGCAGAGCTCCCTCCTGTGGTCACAAGTGGTACTTCGGCTGGTTCTCTCTGTGAGCTTCCGTTGGTGGAGGAAAGTGGTACTGCGGCTTCTGATTTTCCTTCCTCAGGTGATGTGGTGAAGTCGTTAGGTGCTGCTCTATTTAAATCCACCTAGTGCTTTGATCCTGGCCTCCAGTCAATGTTCTAGTATTGGACCTGTTTCCTCCTGGATCGTTCCTGTGGCCTGCTGCTCTGCATAGCTAAGTTCCTCTTTGCTATTTGTTTGCTGTTTTTTTTCTGTCCAGCTTGTTTATTTGTTTTTTACTGCTTGCTGGAAGCTCTGGGACGCAGAGGGTGTACCTCCGTGCCGTTAGTTCGGTACGGAGGGTCTTTTTGCCCCCTTTGCGTGGTTTTTGTAGGGTTTTGTGTTGACCGCAAAGTTACCTTTCCTATCCTCGCTCTGTTCAGAAAGTTGGGCCTCACTTTGCTAAATCTATTTCATCTCTACGTTTGTCTTTTCATCTTAACTCACAGTCATTATATGTGGGGGCTGCCTTTTCCTTTGGGGTATTTCTCTGAGGCAAGGTAGGCTTATTTTCTATCTTCAGGCTAGCTAGTTTCTCAGGCCGTGCCGAGTTGCATAGGGAGCGTTAGGCGCAATCCACGGCTGCCTTTAGTGTTGTTGGAGAGGATTAGGGATTGCGGTCAACAGAGTTCCCACGTCTCAGAGCTCGTTCTTGTTTTTTGGGTTATTGCCAGGTCACTGTATGTGCGCTGACCTCTATGTCCATTGTGGTACTGAATTACCTTTCATAACAGTACTGGAGGCCCAAAGTGCTAATGATTCCCCATAGAGGGAAAAAATAAGTTCTGAGACCATTTTTTTTTCTCTGCACTGTGTTTTGCCTTTTTTTTCCCCTAGACATTTGGGTGGTTCAGGACACAGGTGTAGCAATGGACATTAAAGGTCTGTCTTCATGTGTGGATCAGCTCACGGCAAGAGTACAAAGTATTCAAGACTTTGTGGTTCAGAATTCTATGTTAGAACCGAGAATTCCTATTCCTGATTTGTTTTTTGGAGATAGAACTAAATTTCTGAGTTTCAAAAATAATTGTAAACTATTTCTGGCTTTGAAACCTCGCTCCTCTGGTGATCCTGTTCAACAAGTTAGGATCGTTATTTCTTTTTTGCGTGGCGACCCTCAGGACTGGGCATTTTCTCTTGCGTCAGGAGATCCTGCATTAAGTAATATCGATGCATTTTTCCTGGCGCTCGGATTACTGTACGATGAGCCTAATTCTGTGGATCAGGCAGAGAAAAATTTGCTGGCTCTGTGTCAGGGTCAGGATGAAATAGAGGTATATTGTCAGAAATTTAGAAAGTGGTCCGTACTCACTCAGTGGAATGAAGGTGCGCTCGCAGCTATTTTCAGAAAAGGTCTCTCTGAAGCCCTTAAGGATGTCATGGTGGGATTTCCTATGCCTGCTGGTTTGAATGAGTCTATGTCTTTGGCCATTCAGATCAGTCGACGCTTGCGCGAGCGTAAATCTGTGCACCATTTGGCGGTATTACCTGAGCTTGAACCTGAGCCTATGCAGTGCGATAGGACTTTGACCAGAGTTGAACGGCAAGAACACAGACGTCTGAATGGGCTGTGTTTCTACTGTGGTGATTCCACTCATGCTATCTCTGATTCTCCTAAATGCACTAAGCGGTTCGCTAGGTCTGCCACCATTGGTACGGTACAGTCAAAATTTCTTCTGTCTGTTACCTTGATCTGCTCTTTGTCATCGTATTCTGTCATGGCATTTGTGGATTCAGGCGCTGCCCTGAATTTGATGGACTTGGAGTATGCTAGGCGTTGTGGGTTTTTCTTGGAGCCCTTGCAGTGTCCTATTCCATTTAGAGGAATTGATGCTATGCCTTTGGCCAAGAATAAGCCTCAGTACTGGACCCAGCTGACCATGTGCATGGCTCCTGCACATCAGGAGGTTATTCGCTTTCTGGTGTTGCATAATCTGCATGATGTGGTCGTGTTGGGGTTGCCATGGCTACAAGTCCATAATCCAGTATTAGATTGGAAATCCATGTCTGTGTCCAGCTGGGGTTGTCAGGGGGTACATGGTGATGTCCCATTTCTGTCTATTTCGTCATCCACCCCTTCTGAGGTTCCAGAGTTCTTGTCTGATTACCGGGATGTATTTGATGAGCCCAAGTCCGATACCCTACCTCCGCATAGGGATTGTGATTGTGCTATCGATTTGATTCCTGGTAGCAAATTCCCAAAAGGTCGACTGTTTAATTTATCTGTGCCTGAGCACGCCGCTATGCGGAGTTATGTGAAGGAGTCTTTGGAGAAGGGGCATATTCGCCCGTCATCGTCACCATTAGGAGCAGGGTTCTTTTTTGTAGCCAAGAAGGATGGTTCACTGAGACCTTGTATAGATTACCGCCTTCTAAATAAGATCACGGTTAAATTTCAGTACCCCTTGCCATTGTTATCTGATTTGTTTGCTCGGATTAAGGGGGCTAGTTGGTTCACCAAGATAGATCTTCGTGGTACGTATAATCTTGTGCGTATTAAGCGAGGCGATGAGTGGAAAACTGCATTTAATACGCCCGAGGGCCATTTTGAGTATCTAGTAATGCCATTCGGACTTGCCAATGCTCCATCAGTGTTTCAGTCCTTTATGCATGACATCTTCCGAGAGTACCTGGATAAATTCCTGATTGTGTACTTAGATGACATTTTGATCTTCTCGGATGATGGGGAGTCTCACGTGAAGCAGGTCAGAACGGTGTTTCAGGTCCTGCGTGCTAATTCTTTGTTTGTGAAGGGATCAAAGTGTCTCTTTGGTGTTCAGAAGGTTTCATTTTTGGGGTTCATCTTTTCCCCTTCTACTATCGAGATGGACCCTGTTAAGGTCCAAGCCATCCATAATTGGACTCAGTCGACATCTCTGAAAAGTCTGCAAAAGTTCCTGGGCTTTGCTAATTTTTATCGTCGCTTCATCTGCAATTTTTCTAGTATTGCTAAACCATTGACCGATTTGACCAAGAAAGGTGCTGATTTGGTCAATTGGTCTTCTGCTGCGGTGGAAGCTTTTCAAGAGTTGAAGCGTCGTTTTTCTTCTGCCCCTGTGTTGTGTCAACCAGATGTTTCGCTTCCGTTCCAGGTCGAGGTTGATGCTTCTGAGATTGGAGCAGGGGCTGTTTTGTCGCAGAGAAGTTCTGATTGCTCGGTGATGAAACCATGCGCCTTCTTTTCCAGGAAGTTTTCGCCTGCTGAGCGAAATTATGATGTGGGCAATCGAGAGTTGCTGGCCATGAAGTGGGCATTCGAGGAGTGGCGTCATTGGCTTGAGGGAGCTAAGCATCGCGTGGTGGTCTTGACTGATCATAAGAACTTGACTTATCTCGAGTCCGCCAAGTGGTTGAATCCTAGACAAGCTCGTTGGTCGTTGTTTTTTGCCCATTTTGACTTTGTGATTTCATACCTTCCGGGCTCTAAAAATGTGAAGGCGGATGCTCTGTCTAGGAGTTTTGTGCCCGACTCTCCGGGTGTATCTGAGCTGGCGGGTATCCTCAAAGAGGGAGCAATTGTGTCTGCCATCTCCCCTGATTTGCGGCGGGTGCTGCAAAAATTTCAGGCTAATAAACCTGATCGTTGCCCAGCGGAGAAACTGTTTGTCCCTGATAGGTGGACGAATAAAGTTATCTCTGAGGTTCATTGTTCGGTGTTGGCTGGTCATCCTGGAATCTTTGGTACCAGAGAGTTAGTGGCTAGATCCTTTTGGTGGCCATCTCTGTCGCGGGATGTGCGTACTTTTGTGCAGTCCTGTGGGATTTGTGCTCGGGCTAAGCCCTGCTGTTCTCGTGCCAGTGGGTTGCTTTTGCCCTTGCCGGTCCCGAAGAGGCCTTGGACACATATCTCTATGGATTTTATTTCAGATCTTCCCGTCTCTCAAAAGATGTCAGTCATTTGGGTGGTCTGTGATCGCTTCTCTAAGATGGTCCATTTGGTACCCTTGTCTAAATTACCTTCCTCCTCTGATTTGGTGCCGTTGTTTTTCCAGCATGTGGTTCGTTTACATGGCATTCCAGAGAACATGGTTTCTGACAGAGGTTCCCAGTTTGTTTCGAGGTTTTGCCGAGCCTTTTGTGGTAGGATGGGCATTGACTTGTCTTTTTCCTCGGCTTTCTATCCTCAGACTAATGGCCAGACCGAACGAACCAATCAGACCTTGGAAACATATCTGAGATGCTTTGTTTCTGCTGATCAGGATGACTGGGTGTCCTTTTTGCCTTTGGCTGAGTTCGCCCTTAATAATCGGGCCAGCTCGGCTACCTTGGTTTCACCGTTTTTCTGCAACTCTGGGTTCCATCCTCGTTTCTCTTCAGGGCAGGTTGAGTCTTCGGACTGTCCTGGTGTGGATACTGTGGTGGACAGGTTGCAGCAGATTTGGACTCATGTAGTGGACAATTTGACTTTGTCCCTGGAGAAGGCTCAACGTTTCGCTAATCGCAGATGCTGTGTGGGTCCCCGACTTCGGGTTGGGGACTTGGTTTGGTTATCTTCTCGTCATATTCCTATGAAGGTTTCCTCTCCTAAGTTTAAACCTCGTTTTATTGGTCCGTATAGGATTTCTGAGGTTCTTAATCCTGTGTCTTTTCATCTGACCCTTCCAGATTCTTTTTCCATACATAACGTATTCCATAGGTCATTGTTGCGGAGATACGTGGCACCTATGGTTCCATCTGTTGATCCTCCTGCCCCGGTTTTGGTGGAGGGGGAGTTGGAGTATATTGTGGAGAAGATTTTGGATTCTCGTGTTTCAAGGCGGAAACTCCAGTATCTGGTTAAGTGGAAGGGTTATGCTCAGGAAGATAATTCCTGGGTTTTTGCCTCTGATGTCCATGCTCCCGATCTTGTTCGTGCCTTTCATATGGCTCATCCTGGTCGTCCTGGGAGCTCTGGTGAGGGTTCGGTGACCCCTCCTCAAAGGGGGGGTACTGTTGTGAATTCTGTGGCAGAGCTCCCTCCTGTGGTCACAAGTGGTACTTCGGCTGGTTCTCTCTGTGAGCTTCCGTTGGTGGAGGAAAGTGGTACTGCGGCTTCTGAGTTTCCTTCCTCAGGTGATGTGGTGAAGTCGTTAGGTGCTGCTCTATTTAACTCCACCTAGTGCTTTGATCCTGGCCTCCAGTCAATGTTCTAGTATTGGACCTGTTTCCTCCTGGATCGTTCCTGTGGCCTGCTGCTCTGCATAGCTAAGTTCCTCTTTGCTATTTGTTTGCTGTTTTTTTTCTGTCCAGCTTGTCTATTTGTTTTTTACTGCTTGCTGGAAGCTCTGGGACGCAGAGGGTGTACCTCCGTGCCGTTAGTTCGGTACGGAGGGTCTTTTTGCCCCCTTTGCGTGGTTTTTGTAGGGTTTTGTGTTGACCGCAAAGTTACCTTTCCTATCCTCGCTCTGTTCAGAAAGTTGGGCCTCACTTTGCTAAATCTATTTCATCTCTACGTTTGTCTTTTCATCTTAACTCACAGTCATTATATGTGGGGGCTGCCTTTTCCTTTGGGGTATTTCTCTGAGGCAAGGTAGGCTTATTTTCTATCTTCAGGCTAGCTAGTTTCTCAGGCCGTGCCGAGTTGCATAGGGAGCGTTAGGCGCAATCCACGGCTGCCTTTAGTGTTGTTGGAGAGGATTAGGGATTGCGGTCAACAGAGTTCCCACGTCTCAGAGCTCGTTCTTGTTTTTTGGGTTATTGCCAGGTCACTGTATGTGCGCTGACCTCTATGTCCATTGTGGTACTGAATTACCTTTCATAACACCTGCCTGTTGTGTTCCTTGGTCTTCATGATGCTCTCTGTGCTTCACACAGAACCCTGAGACTATCACAGAGCAGGTGCATTTATATGGAGACTTGATCACACACAGGTGGATTATATTTATCATCATTAGGCATTTAGGACAACATTGGATCATTCAGAGATCCACAATGAACTTCTGCACTGAAAGTAAAGGGGCCGAATAATATTGCACGTCCCACTTTTCAGTTTTGGAATTAACACAAAAATGTAAAATAACCAATAAATTTCGTTCAACTTCACAAATGTGTTCCACTTGTTGTTGATTCTTCACCAAAAATTTACATTTGGTATCTTTATGTTTGAAGCATGATATGTGGGAAAAGGTTGAAAAGTTCCAGGGGGACGAATACTTTCGCAAGGCACTGTAGTATATAATAGCACAGTGCAGGCAATCACCATCAGCTGACGCTGGATTACACTGGCAGCCATACAGCAGCCTCACTGGATCCTCCGAGTGGAAGTTTCAGAGCATTTGAGCGCGCTCAGTACAGACATGAATATAGTGATATTATTTCTGAGTGTGTGAGCGTGCTCAGTAGAGACAGGTCGCGACTTATCACAATTGATTGACGTCGTCCTTATCAGACAGTCGGCATGAAGTTTGCCAGCACAACACGCTGCGGGAGCGAATTGTGTCTTATCAATGGTCGGATTCATTGTTATTAGACTCCCAGAATATTAATAAAAAATGTACAGTCGTGGCCAAAAGCGTTGGAACCCTTGAAATTGTTCCAGAAAATTAAGCATTTCTCCCAGAACATTATTACACTTTCCCACGTTTTGTTATACTCCTGTTTATTTCCTTTATGTCTACACTGCGTGCAGAATTATTAGGCAAGTTGTATTTCAGAGGATTATTTTTATTATTGATCAACAACTATGTTCTCAATCAACCCAAAAGACTCATAAATATCAAAGCTTAATATTTTTGGAAGTTGCAGTGGGGTTTTTTAGATTTGGCTCTTAGGAGGATATCTGTTTGTGCAGGTCACTATTACTGTGCAGAATTATTAGGCAACTTAATAAAAACCAAACATATTCCCATCTCACTTGTTTATTTTCACCGGGTAAACCAATATAACTGCACAAAATATAGAAATAAACATTTCTGACATGGAAAAACAAAACCCCCAAAAAATGAGTGCCCGATATAGCCCCCTTTCTTTATGATGACACTCAGCCGCCTCCATCCATAGATTCTGTCAGTTGCTTGATCTGTTTACGACCAACATTGGTGCAACGGCCACCACAGCCTCCAGACACTGATCCGAGAGGTGGACTGTTCTCCCTCCCTGTAGATCTCACAGGTTCTCTATGGGGTTCAGATCAGGGGAACAAGGGGCCATGTCATTATTTGTTCTCCTTTGAGACCTTTTCTGGCCAGCCACGCTCTGGAGTAGTTGGAGGCATGTGATGGAGCATTGTCCTGCATGAAAATCATGTTTTTCTTGAACGATACCGACGTCTTCCTGTACCACTGCTTGAAGAAGTCTTCCAGAAACTGGCAGTAGGTCTGGGAGTTGAGCTTCACTCCATCCTCAACCCGAAAAGGTCCCACAAGTTCATCTTTGATGATCCCAGCCCATACCAGTCCCCACCTCCACCTTGCTGGTGTCTGAGTCGGAGTGGAGCTCTCTGCCCTTTACTGATCCAACCTCTGGCCCATCAAGAGTCACTCTCATTTCATCAGTCCAGAAAACCTTTGAAAAGTCAGTCTTCAGATATTTCTTGGCCCAGTCTTGATGTTTTATCTTATGTTTCTCGTTTTTCAGCCTTCCTTACCTTGGCCATGTCCCTGAGTATCGCACACCTTGTGCTTTTTGTTACTCCAGTAACGTTGCAGCTCTGAAATATGGCACAACTGGTGGCAAATGGCATCTTGGCAGCTTCACGCTTGATTTTCCTCAATTCATGGGCAGTTATTTTGCGCCTTTTTTGCCTAACACGCTTCTTGTGACCCTGTTGGCTATTTGCCATGAAACGCTTGATTGTTCGGTGATCAAGATTCAAAAGTTTGGCAATTTCAAGACTGCTGCATCCCTCTGCAAGACATCGCACAATTTTGGACTTTTCAGAGCCCGTAAAATCTTTCTTCTGACACATTTTGTCAAAGGAAAGGAAGTTGCCTAAAAATTAAGCACACCTTATATAGGGATCTGATGTCATTAGACAACACCCCTCCTCATTGCAGAGATGCACATCACCGGATTTACTAAATTGGTAGTTGGCTCTCCAGCCTGAACAGCGTGGAGTGTGACAACATGTATAAAAAGGATCATGTGGTCAAAATACAACTTGTCAATAATTCTGCACACAGTGTATTTTAACAACACAAAAAAAAACAGGAAAAAAAGGCAAATTGGACAGAATTTCACACAAAACCCCCAAATTGTCGGCACCCTCAGTTTAATATTTGGTTGCACCCTTTGGAATCAATAACTGATCTCAATCACTTCCTATAACCATCACGAGCTTTTTCCTCCTCTCAGCCGGGATCTTGGACGATTCTTCTTACAATCTGCTCCCAATCTCATATTTCGCCTTCTCCCAACATCGATTGTGAGATCTCTCCACAGGTGATCAGTGGGGTTTACATCCAGACTCGTTGCTGACACTTCTGAACTCTCCAGAGCTTTGATTCCATCCATGTCTGGAGGCTTTTGTTTGGGGTCATTGTCCCATGACCTAGGACATAAACCCAACTTTCTGACACTGGGCACTACATTGCCACCCAAAATCCGTGGTAATCTTCAGATTTCATGATGCCTTGTACACAGTCAGGGCCCCCAGTGCCACAGGCAGCAAAACAGCCCCAAAACATCTGTGACCCTCCACCATATCTGACTGTAGGTACTGTGTTCTTTTCTTTGTAGGCCTCATTCCTTTTTCAGTACACAGTAGAATAATGCGCGTTACCAAAAAGCTCTCATCTAGCCACAAGATCCTGCGTTACAACCAGTTTTTCTCTGCCATCCACGTCCAGGGAGATTAGCTACACTGCCATGGGTTGTAAACTTCTTGATTATGTTGCGCACCGTGGACAAAGGAACATCAAGATCTCAGAAGATGGACTTGTAACTTTAAGATTGTTTAGATTTTTTAACAATTTTGCTTCTCAAGTCCTCAGACCATTCTCTTCTCCTCTTTTGGTTTACCATGCTTAGTGTGGCACACACAGACAAAATAAAAAGCTTAAGTCAACATCTCCCCTTATTATCTGGTTTAAGATGGGATTTCCATATTGCCCACATCTGTTACTTGCCACAGGTGAGTCTGAACGAACATCACATACTTGAAACAAAGTTGTTTACCCACAATTTTGGAAAGGTGCCAACAATTTTGTCCGGACCATTTTTGGAGTTTTGTGTGAAATTATGTCCAATTTTCCTCTTTTCTAATTTTTTTTTTGTGTTGCTCCAATACACACAAAGGAAATAATCATGTGGGAATTGGGGAATTGCAATAATTTTCTGGGAGAAATACTTTATTTTCTGGAATGATTTCAAGGGTGCCAAACCTTTAGTCTTTCGGCCTGGACTGATTATATATATATATATATATATATATATATATATATATATATATATATATATATATTGTGATGCAGTGACCCCTGTGACAGCTAGGCGGTGCTGTGAGTGCTCCTTGGGATGTGCATGGAGGCATATCTATTGTGATAATCGTGGTGAAACAGTGACTGGCTGTGTTGTGAATGGCCGATATGTGTCGCAGAGGGAGTCTGCGTGGTAAGTCTGATGCAATGTTGTTGTTCTGGGACCTCTAGTCCCTCAAGAGTGTGTATATGTATGGTGTAGTTGTAAGGGAGACTTACTAGGCTAGTTGTGTGAGATGGGCGGGACAAACTAGCCACACATCCACACTCCCACCCAGGGGAGTGGTTAAGGGTATATAAAGTGACCAAGGTGTGGCTCACATGTTCCTGTGGGTTCCAGTGGAAGGTCCTGGAGAGCCTGTGTGTTGGGAGGTCCTGGGAGTAGGACCGGATCCCTGAATAGCACACTGAACAACCTGTGTTGGATTTCCTGGGAGTAGGAATCCTGAAGAGCATGTGGTGGGGCTTTGGACCTGGTGGCCTGGGGTGTTGGACAGAGGTTCTGAATAGCACCTGGACAGGTCACATGCTAGTGTGTTGGATTTCCTGGGAGTAGGAGTCCTGAATAGCACACTGAACAACCTGTGTTGGATTTCCTGGGAGTAGGAGTCCTGAAGAGCACATGGTGGGGTTTTGGACTTGCTAGTGGCTTGGGGTGTTGGTCTGACGTCCTGAATAGCATCTGGACAGGTTATATGCCTTGGGGTATTGGACTGACGTCCTGAATAGCACCTGGACGACAGGTTATATGCCTGGGGTGTTGGACGAGGTCCTGAATAGTACCTGGACAGGTCATATGCCTGGGGTGTTGGACGAGGTCCTGAATAGCACCTGGACAAGTCACATGTGCGGTTCATGTGAGGAGGAGATGCCAGTGTGTAGGATTTCCTGGGAGTAGGAATCCTGAATAGCGCACTGGGCAACCTGTGTTGGAAGACCTGGGAGGAGGTATCCTGAAGAGCACATGCTGGTCTGTTGGGACCGGATCCCTGAATAGCACACAGAAAGACTATGATTCTGGATGGTCTATGTTGGGGAAGCTACCGTCCTTCGATGGGTCTGGACTGTGTTGTGAATTCTGTGGCTGAATTCACTTCTGTGGTCACAAGTGGTATTGCAGTCTCTGGGCTTCCTCCCTCAGGTGTTTTGGTGAGCTCGTTGGCTGCCTTGCTATTTAGCTCCACCTGAGTCTGTCTTCCTTGCTCCTTGTCAATGTTCCAGTGTTGGATCTGAGCTACTGCATCTTTCCTTGGGCCTGCTGCTCTGCTAGATAAGTGCTTCTAGTTTGTTTTCTGTTTTTTCTGTCCAGCTTGCTATTAACTTTTGCTGGAAGCTCTGAGAAGCAAAGGAGTGCACCGCCGTGCTGTTAGTTCGGCACGGTGGGTCTTTTTGCCCCTTTGCGTGGTTTTCGTTTTAGGGTTTTTTGTAGACTGCATAGTTCTCTTTGCTATCCTCGCTCTGTCTAGAATATCGGGCCTCACTTTGCTGAATCTATTTCATTCCTACGTTTGTCTTTTCATCTTGCTAACAGTCATTATATGTGGGGGGCTGCCTATTCCTTTGGGGTATTTCTCTGAGGTAAGTCAGGCTTGTATTTCTATCTTCAGGCTAGTCAGCTCCTCAGGCAGTGTCGAGTTGCATAGGTAGTGATAGGCGCAATCCACTGCTGCTTATAGTTGTGTGAGGATAGATCAGGTACTGCAGTCTACAGAGATTCCACGTCTCAGAGCTCGTCCTATTGTTTTTGGTTATTGCCAGATCTCTGTATGTGCGCTGATTACTGCACGCTGTGTTGCCTGATTGCCAGCCATAACAGTACAAGGAGCCAAACCAATGATTCCCAATAGAGGGAAAAAAGAAATCCTGACAGCATTTTTATTTCTTAGCTCTGTCTTCAGTCTTTTTTTTCCCCTAGACATTAGAGTGCTTCAGGACACAGCTGTGGACATGGATATTCAGGCTCTGTGCTCCTCAATGGATAATCTCGTTGTAAATGTACAAAAGATTCAAGATACTATTGATCAGAAATCGATGCTAGAACCAAGAATTCCGATTCCTGATTTGTTTTTTGGTGACAGAACTAAGTTCCTGAGCTTCAGAAATAATTGTAAGCTATTTTTGGCCTTGAAACCTCATTCTTCTGGTAATCCTATTCAACAGGTTTTGATTATTATTTATTTTTTGCGCGGCGACCCACAGGACTGGGCGTTTTCTCTTGCACCAGGAGATTCTGCATTGAGTAATGTTGATGCATTTTTCCAGGCGCTGGGATTGCTGTACGATGAGCCTAATTCAGTGGATCAGGCTGAGAAAAATCTGCTGGCTTTATGCCAGGGTCAGGATGATGTAGAAGTATATTGTCAGAAATTTAGGAAGTGGTCAGTACTCACTCTGTGGAATGAATCTGCACTAGCGGCTTTGTTCAGAAAGGGTCTCTCTGAAGCTCTTAAGGATGTAATGGTGGGATTTCCTATGCCTGCTGGTTTGAATGAGTCTATGTCCTTGGCCATTCAGATCGGTCGTCGCTTGCGCGAGCGTAAATCTGTGCACCATCTGGCGGTATTGTCTGAGAGTAAACCTGAGCCTATGCAGTGCGACAGGACTATGACTAAAGTAGAACGGCAAGAACACAGACGTCTGAACAGACTGTGTTTCTATTGTGGTGATTCTACTCATGCTATTTCTAATTGTCCTAAACGCACTAGGCGGTTCGATAGCTCTGCCGTTATTGGTACTGTACAGTCCAAATTCCTTCTGTCCATTACCTTAATGTGCTCTTTGTCATCGTTTTCTGTCATGGCGTTTGTGGATTCAGGCGCTGCCCTGAATCTGATGGATTTGGATTATGCTAAACTTTGTGGATTTTTCTTGGAGCCTTTGCGGTGTCCTATTCCGTTGAGAGGAATTGATGCTACACCTTTGGCCAAGAATAAGCCTCAGTACTGGGCCCAGCTGACCATGTGCATGGCTCCTGCACATCAGGAAGTTATTCGCTTTCTGGTACTGCATAATTTGCATGATGTGGTCGTGTTGGGGTTGCCATGGCTACAAACCCATAATCCAGTATTGGATTGGAACTCTATGTCGGTAACCAGCTGGGGTTGTCGGGGAGTACATGGTGATGTTCCATTTTTGTCTATTTCGTCATCCATTCCTTCTGACATCCCAGAGTTCTTGTCGGACTTTCAGGATGTATTTGAAGAGTCCAAGTCTGATGCCCTACCTCCGCATAGGAATTGTGATTGTGCTATCGATTTGATTCCTGGTAGTAAATTCCCTAAGGGTCGTTTATTTAATTTGTCCGTACCTGAACACACCGCTATGCGCAGTTATGTGAAGGAGTCCCTGGAGAAGGGACATATTCGCCCATCGTCGTCACCATTGGGAGCAGGGTTCTTTTTTGTAGCCAAGAAGGATGGTTCGCTGAGACCGTGTATTGATTACCGCCTTCTTAATAAGATCACTGTTAAGTTTCAGTATCCCTTGCCATTGATTTCTGACTTGTTTGCTCGGATTAAGGGGGCTAGTTGGTTTACTAAGATTGATCTTCGTGGTGCGTATAATCTGGTGAGAATCAGGCAGGGAGATGAATGGAAAACGGCATTTAATACGCCCGAGGGTCATTTTGAGTATCTGGTGATGCCGTTCGGACTTGCCAATGCTCCATCTGTTTTTCAGTCTTTTATGCATGACATTTTCCGTGAGTATCTGGATAAATTCTTGATTTTTTACTTGGATGACATTTTGATCTTCTCAGATGATTGGGAGTCTCATGTGAAGCAAGTCAGAATGGTTTTCCAGGTACTGCGTGCTAATTCCTTGTTCGTGAAGGGATCAAAGTGTCTCTTCGGTGTGCAGAAAGTTTCATTTTTGGGGTTCATCTTTTCCCCTTCTACTATCGAGATGGATCCGGTTAAGGTTCAGGCCATCCAGGATTGGACTCAGCCGACATCTCTAAAAAGTCTGCAGAAATTCCTGGGCTTTGCTAATTTTTATCGTCGCTTCATCTGTAATTTTTCTAGCATTGCCAGACCATTGACCGATTTGACCAAGAAGGGTGCTGATTTGGTTAATTGGTCTTCTGCTGCCGTGGAAGCTTTTCAGGAGGTGAAGCGTCGTTTTTGCTGTGCCCCTGTGTTGTGTCAACCTGATGTTTCTCTTCCGTTCCAGGTCGAGGTTGATGCTTCTGAGATTGGTGCAGGGGCGGTTTTGTCACAGAGAGGTTCTGGTTGCTCAGTGTTCAAACCATGTGCTTTCTTTTCCAGAAAATTTTCTGCTGCTGAGCGTAATTATGATGTGGGCAACCGAGAGTTGCTGGCCATGAAGTGGGCATTCGAGGAGTGGCGTCATTGGCTTGAGGGTGCTAAGCATCGCGTGGTGGTTTTGACTGATCATAAGAACCTTACTTATCTTGAGTCTGCCAAGCGCTTGAATCCTAGACAGGCCCGTTGGTCGTTATTTTTTGCTCGTTTTGATTTTGTGATTTCATACCTTCCGGGCTCTAAAAATGTGAAGGCGGATGCTCTGTCTAGGAGTTTTGTGCCCGACTCTCCGGGGTTATCTGAGCCGGCGAGTATCCTCAAGGAAGGAGTCATTGTGTCTGCCATCTCCCCTGATTTGCGGAGAGTGTTGCAGAAATTTCAGGCTAATAAACCTGATCGTTGTCCGGCCGAGAAACTGTTCGTCCCTGATAGGTGGACTAGTAAAGTTATCTCTGAACTTCATTGTTCGGTGCTGGCCGGTCATCCAGGAATCTTTGGTACCAGGGAGTTGGTTGCTAGATCCTTCTGGTGGCCATCTCTGTCGCGGGATGTGCGTGCTTTTGTGCAGTCCTGTGGAATTTGTGCTAGGGCTAAGCCCTGCTGTTCACGTGCCAGTGGGTTGCTTTTGCCCTTGCCGGTCCCGAAGAGGCCTTGGACACATATTTCGATGGATTTCATTTCTGACCTTCCCGTTTCTCAAAAAATGTCGGTCATTTGGGTGGTCTGTGATCGCTTTTCTAAAATGGTCCATCTGGTGCCCTTGGTTAAATTGCCTTCCTCCTCTGATTTGGTGCCTTTGTTCTTCCAGCATGTGGTTCGTTTACATGGCATTCCTGAGAATAATGTTTCTGACAGAGGTTCCCAGTTTGTCTCGAGGTTCTGGCGAGCCTTTTGTGGTAGGATGGGCATTGACCTATCTTTCTCCTCGGCCTTCCATCCTCAGACTAATGGCCAGACCGAACGAACCAATCAGACCTTGGAAACATATCTGAGATGTTTTGTTTCCGCTGACCAGGATGATTGGGTGTCATTTTTGCCGTTGGCTGAGTTCGCCCTTAATAATCGGGCCAGCTCGGCTACCTTGGTCTCTCCATTTTTCTGCAATTCTGGGTTCCATCCTCGTTTCTCTTCAGGACAGGTTGAGTCTTCGGACTGTCCTGGTGTGGATTCTGTGGTGGACAGGTTGCAGCAGATCTGGACTCAGGTAGTGGACAATTTGACCTTGTCCCAGGAGAAGGATCAGCTTTTCGCTAATCGCAGACGCCGTGTGGGACCCCGACTTCGTGTTGGGGATCTGGTTTGGTTATCTTCTCGTCATATTCCTATGAAGGTTTCCTCTCCTAAATTTAAACCTCGTTTTATTGGTCCGTATAGGATTTCTGAGATTCTCAATCCGGTGTCTTTTCGTCTGATCCTCCCAGACTCCTTTTCCATACATAATGTATTCCATAGGTCGTTGTTGAGGAGATACGTGGCACCTATGGTTCCATCTGTGGAGCCTCCTGCCCCTGTTTTGGTGGAGGGGGAATTGGAGTATATTGTGGAGAAGATTTTGGATTCTCGTGTCTCTAGACGGAAACTCCAGTATCTGGTCAAATGGAAGGGTTATGCTCAGGAAGATAATTCCTGGGTTTTTGCCTCTGATGTTCATGCCCCAGATCTTGTTCGTGCCTTTCATGTGGCTCATCCTGGTCGGCCTGGGGGTTCTGGTGAGGGTTCGGTGACCCCTCCTCAAGGGGGGGTACTGTTGTGAATTCTGTGGCTGAATTCACTTCTGTGGTCACAAGTGGTATTGCAGTCTCTGGGCTTCCTCCCTCAGGTGTTTTGGTGAGCTCGTTGGCTGCCTTGCTATTTAGCTCCACCTGAGTCTGTCTTCCTTGCTCCTTGTCAATGTTCCAGTGTTGGATCTGAGCTACTGCATCTTTCCTTGGGCCTGCTGCTCTGCTAGATAAGTGCTTCTAGTTTGTTTTCTGTTTTTTCTGTCCAGCTTGCTATTAACTTTTGCTGGAAGCTCTGAGAAGCAAAGGGGTGCACCGCTGTGCTGTTAGTTCGGCACGGTGGGTCTTTTTGCCCCTTTGCGTGGTTTTCGTTTTAGGGTTTTTTGTAGACTGCATAGTTCTCTTTGCTATCCTCGCTCTGTCTAGAATATCGGGCCTCACTTTGCTGAATCTATTTCATTCCTACGTTTGTCTTTTCATCTTGCTAACAGTCATTATATGTGGGGGGCTGCCTATTCCTTTGGGGTATTTCTCTGAGGTAAGTCAGGCTTGTATTTCTATCTTCAGGCTAGTCAGCTCCTCAGGCAGTGTCGAGTTGCATAGGTAGTGATAGGCGCAATCCACTGCTGCTTATAGTTGTGTGAGGATAGATCAGGTACTGCAGTCTACAGAGATTCCACGTCTCAGAGCTCGTCCTATTGTTTTTGGTTATTGCCAGATCTCTGTATGTGCGCTGATTACTGCACGCTGTGTTGCCTGATTGCCAGCCATAACAGGACTGACTAAGATATCCTGCCCAGGCAAGTTGGTGATCCCTGTGAGGCAGTTTTCCCGGAGGAGTGAACTGACAAGGAGTCAGCAGGTGGAGCAGGAGCTCCCATCAGGTACCTATACAGACTGTTGGTGCTTGTAATGTTCTATGAACTGTGTGGTCTCCCACGGTGACTGAACGGAGTGAGGTTCGGCGTATTTAGAGACCGTGACCCAGTGTCATATGCAAGAAGAAAAAAAGAAAACAAACCGAACTCAAGCCCAAATCAAGTTAATAGATGTTTATTAAAGGGTAGAGTACACCATATAGTAGGGGGGGGAAAGAGACCAAAAGAAAAGCACTAAAACCAGGAGACGAAAAAATGTATTCAAATGGCAGCACAAAATGAGCATGGCCAAAAAATAAAGAAAAAATAAAGAAAAAAAGAAAAAATAGTGGAATATTGCTACATGTGTGTAAAAATAAATAAATAACTATACATACAACGAATGTGTACACGCAGTATGAAAATTATATGTATATAAATCATATATGTACAAGTTGTCTCATGAATAAAAGTGCATGTGCATGAGTAATGTATACTATATTGAGAGATATTTAGGAGACCACTTTATACAATAAAGTGCATATAGTGCATGCGTGTTTTAAACATGTGCATATGCGTGGTACAAAAGAGAGATGGGCGGCCACTAGAGCAAAAAGTAACCAGATCCAGGTGAATGCGCTAAGGTATCGGTAAGTATAGGAAGAAAATACATTCAAAAATATTCCAGTAATATGGATACTAATACAATGACCAGAGCTGCAAATACCTGAATGAGTGAGAAATCGTCTCCTGGATGTGCCTATCCCCGACGCGCGTTTCGGCATCAGCCTTCGTCAGGGGGTCCCAGTGTCATATGCGCTGTATGTGACTTGGGACATTGGTGAAGTGTACGGCGTACAGACACCCATGGTAACTGGGCGAAGTGAGAGGTCCAGCATGTTTAGTGTCCGTGAAACAAAGCCGTAAATTAAGTGTTTAAGACAAAGCTGCAAGTCAAAATCACCAGTTGGTGCCTATTGTGTTTGATGAAATGTATAATGTGAACTGTGCACAACCCGGTTTAGGACACTTTAATAAACCGTATAGACTGTGTTTAAGCGAAAAATCGTGCCTGACTATGTTAATCCCGTGCCAAGCGAGTGTCCCCCAATACACTTAGTGAGAGCAATCTTACAATATATATGTCTGCGTAGGTCCCAGTGTACTGCGCAGGCATCGGACACAATTTCTTGGTTATATAGAGCTTATTCACACATATTCTTGGCAATGATGTGTCAGATTCCGGCGTTCCCACACAGCGATCAGTCTGCCGCCATATAATGTCCATACAGAGAAATAGGAGCGCAGGTAATAGAGAGCCCCCGATCTGTGCACAGATACATAGGGGGCTGTCAGTCCGCCGAGGGCACACGGCCATCTTATACAGATAGGTAAATTAGACAAATGTGTACAGAGAGAAAGATAGCAGTCTGCACAGTGTGAACAAGGAATCAATCCGAGTGACGTCCATCACTGAACAGTGCCCACCATCCTGTATACCAGAGGCCCCCTCACAATAGTGGCAACCAAAGCCCCCAGTACAGGCATAATGGTAACCAAAGTTTTCCACAAAAATCACCCCAAAGCAGTATACAAAGATCCAGGAGTTCCCACCATGCCCCCATTCAGTATTCTCCTATAAAGCACCCCCAAGACACTGTCACATCCAGCTTCAAACACCTTCTCTGACAGGCATTGTCATCTTGTCTCCCCATTGTCAACATGTCTTTCCAATTTTGATGCTGGATTTTTAAATTTGTTGTTATCAATGAAACATTGGACTTTTTACTGAAATAGAGTTTCAAGCTAGAGATTTCTTTTCCTGCATCTTGTCTCCAGCGTACCATACTTAAATCATCTCAAAACCCCAAAGACCAGTATATGTGCATCCAGATCTGCTCTTCTGTGCAGGGCTGCTCACAAAGTTCACCATTTTCAGATGTGCTCTTCATACCTGTTTGCTAGAACTGGAGCTAATACACCAAGCTGGAAGATAGCCGCGAGCCACAATTCATGGGGCCACGAGCCACATGTGGCTCCCGAGCAACAGGTTGGGGACCCTTGCTCTATACAGTATACTGCTCATATACACGTGTCCATCCCTGATGAGTGAGGACACAGGTCTGTATGTGGGAATATCTCGTACCACCGATGGGTATGTATCAGCCATTTACGCATGGACACACGTGGGCAGCTCTGTCCCGCAGGTTATAGAGCTGTGGCTATGGGCAAATCAGTGACCAGCCTCTATACAGGAGGACACTGTGACGACTGGGTCAAGCTGATCCAAAATGGCCACTGCAGAGGTAAGCCTGGCCTGCTGGGTGTCCTAAGATTAACGCTGCAGAGGTAATCCTTGCCTACTGGGTGTCCCAAGGTGGTCACTGCAGAGGTAAACCTGGCCCGCTGGGTGTCCCAAGATGGCCGCTGTAGAGGTAAGCCTGGCCCGCTGGGTGTTGAAGAGTGAAAAAGTTAAGTTTCAGCTCACCCCCATCAGCAAATCCATGAGAGTCCACAGGAACATCCGAGCAAGGAAAACGCCACCGCCCAACGTCCTCTGCTGAGTAAGTAAGAAAAAAAATCCAGCTCCGGAGTAAAAGTCATCAATTTTATTTCCACATGTTTAAAATTCGGAAAAAGCTGCTTGTAAGTAACTGCACAACTATTCCAGAAAAGAAGCCATAAGTTAGCTGAACGCGTTTCGAGCACGCATGGTGCTCTTTGTCCACCCGCTGGGTGTTGCAAGATGACAGCTGCAAATGCAATCCTGGCCTACTGGGTGTCCCAAGATTGCTGCTGCAGAGGTAAACCTGGCCTGCTGGGTGTCCCAAGATGGCTGCTGTAAAGGTAAACCTGGCCTACTGAGTGTCCCAAGATGACCGCTTCAGAGGTAAGATGGCCGCTGCAGAGGCAAGCCTGGCCTGCTGAGTGCATATCGAATACCGAGCATATAATGCCATGTGTCAGATACCAGCAGGTATATAGAGCAGGTAATAGGAACCGAGGGAAGACCCTGACAACAAAAAAGCAACGCCAGTGTGTCAACCAAACAGCATGACCAATATACTGTATATACCACTACCAGGAGACGTCCGATGATGACACCAGCGTAATACAGCACGGTGTCATCCAATATGAGGGAATGTCCAATATGAGGAGACGTTTAATATGAGGGGTCGTCCAATATCAGGGGTGGTCCAATTTGAAGGGTTGTCCAATAATAGGAGTCGTCCAATATGAAGGGTCGTCAAATATGAGGAGTCTTCCAATATCAGTGGTCGTCCAATATGAAGGGTCGTCCACCATCAGGGGTCGTCCAGTATGAAGGGTCGTCCAATATGAAGGGTCGTCCAATATCAGGTGTCATTCAATATCAGGAGTCATCAAATATGAGGGGTCATCCAATATGAGAAGTCGTCCAATATGAGGGGTCGTCCGATATGAGGGGTCATCCAATATGAGGAGTCATCCAATATCAGGAGATGTCCAATATCAGGGGTTGTTTAATATCAGGAGTCGTCCAATATCAGGGGTCGTCCAATATGAGGAGTCGTCCAATATCAGGGGTGGTCCAATTTGAAGGGTTGTCCAATATGAAGGGTCGTCAAATATGAGGAGTCTTCCAATATCAGTGGTCGTCCAATATGAAGGGTCGTCCAATATCAGGTGTCGTTCAATATCAGGAGTCGCCCAATATGAGGGGTCGTCCAATAGGAGGGGTCGTCCACCATCAGGGGTCGTCCAATATGAAGGGTTGTCCAATATCAGTGGTCGTCCAATATCAGTGGTCGTCCAATATGAAGGGTCGTCCAATATGAAGGGTCATCCAATATGAAGGGTCGTCTAATATCAGGTGTCATTCAATATCAGGAGTCATCCAATATGAAGGGTCGTCCAATATGAAGCATTGTCCAATATGAAGAGTTGTCCAATATCAGGGGTCGTCCACTATCAGGGTCGTCCAATATGAGGAGTCGTCCACTATGTGGAGTCATCCAGTATGAGGGGTCGTCCAATATGAGAAATCGTCCAATATGAGGGGTCGTCCAATATGAGGAGTCATCCAGTATGAGGGGTCGTCCAATATGAGAAATCGTCCAATATGAGGGGTCGTCCAATATGAGGAGTCGTCCAATATGAGGGGTCGTCCAATATGTGGAATCATCCAGTATGAGGGGTCGTCCAATATGAGAAATCGTCCAATATGAGGGGTCGTCCAATATGAGGGGTCGTCCAATATGAGGAGTCGTCCAATATGAGGGGTCGTCCAATATCAGGAGTCGTCCAATATCGGGTCGTCCAATATGAGGAGTTGTCAATTATCAGGAGTTGTCCAATATCAGGGGTTGTTCAATATCAGGAGTCGTCCAATATCAGGGGTCGCCCAATATCAGAGGTCATCCAATATGAAGGGTTGTCCAATATGAAGAGTCGTCCAATATGAAAGGTCGTCCAATATGAAGGACTGCATGTGTTGCATATCCTGAGTGTTCGTATCTGCCTGCAACCCTGTGCACATTGCAGTCTGAGTGACAGATGAAGGTCATTGTAGGACTGAAACGTTTCTTTATTTTTGTAATGCCTGCACAAAATAAAATTATCTGCTTACAACATTTACCTGAGTGCCAAGTTTTCTATAAGATTTGCATGGGACAGGATCCTACTTGGGCACCATTCACAGCATTGCCGTAATTACCATTTTTTATACTATCAGGGGTCGTCCAATATGAGGGGTTGTCCAATATGAGGGGTCGTCCAATATGAGGGGTCGTCCAATATGAGGGGTCGTCCAATATGAAGGGTTGTCCAATATGAGGGGTCGTCCAATATGAGGGGTCGTCTAATATGAGGGGTCGTCCAATATGAAGGGTTGTCCAATATGAGGGGTCGTCCAATATGAAGGGTTGTCCAATATGAGGGGTCGTCCAATATGAAGGGTTGTCCAATATGAGGGGTCGTCCAATATGAGGGGTCGTCCAATATGAGGGGTCGTCCAATATGAGGGGTCATCCAAAATGAGGGGTTGTCCAATATGAGGGGTCGTCTGTTATGAAAGGCAATTCAGTACCACAATGGAAATAGCGGTCAGAGCACATACAGTGATCTGACAATAACCCAAAATCATAGAACGAGCTCTGAGACGTGGGAACTCTGCAGACCGCAATCCCTAATCCTCTCCAAACAACACTAGAGGCAGCCGTGGATTGCGCCTAACTCTGCCTATGCAACTCGGCACAGCCTGAGAAACTAACTAGCCTGAAGATAGAAAATAAGCCTACCTTGCCTCAGAGAAATACCCCAAAGGAAAAGGCAGCCCCCCACATATAATGACTGTGAGTTAAGATGAAACGACAAACGTAGGGATGAAACAGATTCAGCAAAGTGAGGCCCGACTTTCTTAACAGAGCGAGGATAGGAAAGATAACTTTGCGGTCTACACAAAACCCTAAAGAAAACCACGCAAAGGGGGCAAAAAGACCCTCCGTACCGAACTAACGGCACGGAGGTACACCCTTTGCGTCCCAGAGCTTCCAGCAAAACAATTAGACAAGCTGGACAGAAAAAATAGCAAACAAATAGCAAAGAAGAACTTAGCTATGCAGAGCAGCAGGCCACAGGAATGATCCAGGGAAAAACAAGTCCAACACTGGAACATTGACAGGAAGCCAGGATCAAAGCATTAGGTGGAGTTAAGTAGAGAAGCACCTAACGACCTCACCAGATCACCTGAGGGAGGAAACTCAGAAGCCGCAGTACCACTTTCCTCCACAAACGGAAGCTCCCAGAGAGAATCAGCCGAAGTACCACTTGTGACCACAGGAGGGAGCTCTGCCACAGAATTCACAACAGTCGTCCAATATGAAGGGTTGTCCAATATGGGGGGTCGTCCAATATGAGGGGTCGTCCAATATGAAGGGACGTCCAATATGAAGGGTCGTCCAATATGAAGGGTCGTCCAATATGAAGGGTTGTCCAATATGGGGGGTCGTCCAATATGAGGGGTCGTCCAATATGAAGGGTCGTCCAATATGAAGGGTCGTCTAATATGGGGGTACTGTCATGATCCCAATGGCAGGGGATCACAAAAGGACAAGCACAAAAACAAAACAAGCTCTAGGGTGATGGAACCTGAGCTGACCGCGATCCTGAACCTAAACACACAACTAGCAGTAGCCGGGGAACGTGCCTACGATGATTCCTAGACGTCTCGCGCCAGCCGAATGATTAACTTCCCCTATCAGAAGAAACACAGACCTCACTTGCCTCCAGAGAAACACCCCACAGAAATAGCAGCCCCCCACATGTAATAACGGTGAAATGAGAGGAAAGCACATACGTAGTTATGAAAACAGAATCAGCAAAAATGAGGCCCGCTAAAGCTAGATAGCAGAGGATACAAAAGTGAACTGCGCGGTCAGCTAAAAAACCCTTCAAAAAACCATCCTGAAATTACTTGAACTCATGTGCCAACTCATGGAACATGAGGAGTAATTTCAGCCCACTAGAGCAACCAGCAGCAAGGAATCACATATCTGCAAGCTGGACTAAGACAAAAATTAAGCAAAACGTGGAACAGGAAAATCAAAACTTAGCTTGTCCTGAAGATTGCAGACGCAGGTAGCAGAGGTAAAAAGAAACACTGATTACATTGATAGCCGGCGAGGAAATGACAAGAAAGCCGGGTTAAATAGGAAACTCCCATAACCTGATGGAACAGGTGGACACCAGAGACCGCAGAGAACAAAAGTCACCCAGTACCATCAGTAACCACCAGAGGGAGCCCCAAAAACAGAACTCACAACAGTACCCCCCCCTTGAGGAGGGGTCACCGAACCCTCACGAGAACCACCAGGGCGACCAGGATGAGCCCTATGAAATGCACGGACCAAATCGGCAGCATGAACATCAGAGGCAACCACCCAAGAATTATCCTCCTGACCATAACCTTTCCACTTGACCAAATACTGAAGTTTCCGTCTGGAAACACGAGAATCCAAGATCTTCTCCACAACATACTCCAATTCACCCTCCACCAGCACCGGAGCAGGAGGATCAAGCGAAGGAACAACAGGTACCTCATACTTCCGCAACAACGACCGATGGAACACATTATGAATAGCAAACGATGCCGGGAGATCCAAACGAAACGACACAGGGTTAAGAATTTCCAAGATCCTATAGGGACCGATGAACCGAGGCTTGAACTTAGGAGAAGAGACCTTCATAGGAACAAAACGAGAAGACAACCACACCAAGTCCCCAACAAGAAGTCGAGGACCCACGCGGCGACGGCGATTAGCAAACTGCTGAGCCCTCTCCTGGGACAACTTCAAATTGTCCACCACATGACTCCAAATCTGATGCAACCTATCCACCACCATGTCCACTCCAGGACAATCAGAAGGCTCCACCTGACCAGAGGAAAAACGAGGATGAAACCCCGAATTACAAAAGAAAGGAGAAACCAAGGTAGCAGAGCTAGCCCGATTATTAAGGGCAAACTCGGCAAGCGGCAAAAAGGTAACCCAGTCATCTTGATCAGCAGAAAAAAAACACCTTAAATAAGTTTCTAAAGTCTGATTAGTTCGTTCCGTCTGGCCATTCGTCTGGGGATGGAATGCAGACGAAAAGGACAAATCAATGCCCATCTTAGCACAGAACGTCCGCCAAAATCTAGACACAAACTGGGATCCCCTGTCAGAAACGATGTTCTCCGGAATGCCATGCAAACGGACCACGTTTTGAAAAAACAGAGGAACCAACTCAGAGGAGGAAGGTAACTTAGGCAAGGGTACCAGATGAACCATCTTAGAAAAGCGGTCACACACAACCCAGATGACGGACATTTTTTGAGAGACAGGGAGATCCGAAATAAAGCCCATGGAAATGTGCGTCCAAGGCCTCTTCGGGATAGGCAAAGGTGACAACAATCCACTGGCCCGAGAACAGCAAGGCTTAGCCCGAGCGCAAACTCCACAAGACTGCACGAAAGAACGCACATCCCTCGACAAGGAAGGCCACCAAAAAGACCTGGCCACCAAGTCTCTAGTACCAAATATTCCAGGATGACCTGCCAACACAGAAGAATGGAGCTCAGAGATGACTCTACTGGTCCAATTATCCGGAACAAACAGTCTTTCCGGCGGACAACGATCAGGTTTATCCGCCTGAAACTCCTGCAAAGCACGTCGCAAGTCTGGGGAGACAGCCGACAAAATCACCCCATCCCTAAGGATACCAGTGGGCTCAGAATTTCCAGGGGAGTCAGGCACAAAACTCCCAGAAAGAGCATCCGCCTTCACATTCTTTGAACCTGGCAGGTATGAAACCACAAAATTGAAACGGGAGAAAAACAGTGACCAACGAGCCTGTCTAGGATTCAGACGCTTGGCAGACTCAAGGTACATCAGATTTTTGTGATCAGTCAAGACCACCACACGATCTCTAGCACCCTCAAGCCAATGACGCCACTCCTCAAATGCCCACTTCATGGCCAAAAGCTCCCGATTACCAACATCATAATTCCGTTCAGCGGGCAAAAATTTTCTAGAAAAGAACGCACATGGCTTCATCACTGAGCCATCGGAGCTTCTCTGTGACAAAACCGCCCCCGCTCCGATCTCGGAAGCATCAACCTCAACCTGAAAAGGAAGCGACGTATCTGGCTGACGCAACACAGGAGCAGAAGAAAACCGGCGCTTAAGTTTCTGAAAGGCCTCCACAGCCGCAGGAGACCAATCAGCAACATCAGCACCCTTCTTAGTCAAATCCGTCAAAGGCTTAACAACACTAGAAAAATTAGTTATGAAGCGACGATAAAAATTAGCAAAGCCCAAGAACTTCTGTAGACTCTTAAGAGATGTAGGCTGCGTCCAGTCACAAATAGCCTGAACCTTGACGGGATCCATCTCAATAGTAGAAGAGGAAAAAATATACCCCAAAAAAGAAATCTTCTGGACTCCAAAGAGACATTTAGAACCTTTTACAAACAAAGAATTGGCCCGCAGGACCTGAAACACCTTCCTGACCTGCTGAACATGAGACTCCCAGTCATCAGAAAAAAACAAAACATCATCCAAATACACGATAATAAATTTATCCAGATATTCACGGAAAATATCGTGCATAAAAGACTGGAAGACAGAAGGAGCATTAGAAAGTCCAAAAGGCATCACCAAATACTCGAAATGGCCCTCAGGCGTATTAAATGCGGTTTTCCACTCATCACCCTGCCTTATCCGCACAAGATTATACGCACCCCGAAGATCAATCTTAGTGAACCATTTAGCCCTCTTAATGCGAGCGAACAAATCAGTCAACAATGGCAAAGGATACTGATATTTGACTGTAATCTTATTCAAAAGACGATAATCTATGCAAGGCCTCAAGGAACCATCTTTTTTGGCCACGAAAAAAAAACCTGCTCCCAAAGGGGACGAAGATGGACGGATATGTCCCTTTTCCAAGGACTCCTTAACATAATTCCGCATAGCAGTATGCTCTGGCACTGACAGATTGAACAAACGACCTTTAGGGAATTTACTGCCAGGAATCAAATCTATAGCACAATCGCAATCCCTGTGAGGAGGAAGCGAACTGAGCTTAGGCTCCTCAAAAACCTCCCGATAATCAGACAAAAATACCGGAACCTCAGAAGGAGTAGATGAAGCGATAGAAATCGGAGATGCATCATCATGAACCCCCTGACATCCCCAGCTTAACACAGACATTGTTTTCCAGTCCAGGACTGGGTTATGAGTTTGTAACCATGGCAGACCAAGCACTAAGACATCATGTAAATTATACAGTACCAGGAAGCGAATCACCTCCTGATGAACGGGAGTCATACGCATGGTCACTTGTGTCCAGTGCTGAGGTTTATTCATAGCCAAAGGTGTAGAGTCAATTCCTTTCAAAGGAATAGGAACTTCCAGAGGTTCCAGACTAAACCCACAGCGATTGGCAAATGACCAATCCATAAGACTCAGGGCAGCGCCTGAATCCACATAGGCATCGACGGAAATAGATGATAATGAACAAATCAGAGTCACAGACAGAATGAACTTAGACTGTAACGTACTAATGGCAACAGACTTATCAACCTTTTTTGTGCGTTTAGAGCATGCTGATATAACATGAGCTGAATCACCACAATAAAAACACAATCCATTTTTCCGCCTATAATTTTGCCGTTCACTTCTGGACTGAATTCTATCACATTGCATTATCTCAGGTGCCTGTTCAGAAGACACCGCCAAATGGTGCACAGGTTTGCGCTCCCGTAAACGCCGATCAATCTGAATAGCCATAGTCATGGACTCATTCAGACCTGTAGGCGCCGGGAACCCCACCATAACATCTTTAATGGCCTCAGAAAGGCCATCTCTGAATTTTGCAGCCAGAGCGCACTCATTCCACTGAGTAAGCACCGACCATTTCCGGAATTTCTGACAATATATTTCTGCTTCATCTTGCCCCTGAGAGAGAGCCAATAAAGCTTTTTCAGCCTGAATCTCTAGGTTAGGTTCCTCATAGAGCAAACCCAATGCCAGAAAAAACGCATCCACATTGAGCAACGCAGGATCCCCTGGTGCCAATGCAAATGCCCAATTCTGAGGGTCACCCCGCAGGAAAAATATAACAATCTTGACCTGCTGAGCAGGGTCTCCAGAGGAGCGAGATTTCAAGGAAAGAAACAACTTGCAATTGTTCCTAAAATTCAGAAAACTAGATCTATCTCCAGAAAAAAACTCTGGGATAGGAATTCTAGGTTCAGACATAGGAGTATGTACAACAAAATCTAGTATATTTTGAACCTTAGCAGCAAGATTATTCAGGCTGGAAGCCAAACTCTGGACGTCCATGATAAACAGCTGAGGTCAGAGCCATTCAAGGATTAAGAGGAGGAAAGAAGCAGCTAGGCTGCAATTAAGGCTAGGCAGCAAACACTGAGGAGGGGAAAAAAAAAAAAAAAAAAAAACTTCCTCAGACTACTTTTCCTCCTACTTCAGCCAAAACGATGACCAATTTTTTCAGGCCGGCTATACTGTCATGATCCCAATGGCAGGGGATCACAAAAGGACAAGCACAAAAACAAAACAAGCTCTAGGGTGATGGAACCTGAGCTGACCGCGATCCTGAACCTAAACACACAACTAGCAGTAGCCGGGGAACGTGCCTACGATGATTCCTAGACGTCTCGCGCCAGCCGAAGGATTAACTTCCCCTATCAGAAGAAACACAGACCTCACTTGCCTCCAGAGAAACACCCCACAGAAATAGCAGCCCCCCACATGTAATAACGGTGAAATGAGAGGAAAGCACATACGTAGTTATGAAAACAGAATCAGCAAAAATGAGGCCCGCTAAAGCTAGATAGCAGAGGATACAAAAGTGAACTGCGCGGTCAGCTAAAAAACCCTTCAAAAAACCATCCTGAAATTACTTGAACTCATGTGCCAACTCATGGAACATGAGGAGTAATTTCAGCCCACTAGAGCAACCAGCAGCAAGGAATCACATATCTGCAAGCTGGACTAAGACAAAAATTAAGCAAAACGTGGAACAGGAAAATCAAAACTTAGCTTGTCCTGAAGATTGCAGACGCAGGTAGCAGAGGTAAAAAGAAACACTGATTACATTGATAGCCGGCGAGGAAATGACAAGAAAGCCGGGTTAAATAGGAAACTCCCATAACGTGATGGAACAGGTGGACACCAGAGACCGCAGAGAACAAAAGTCACCCAATACCATCAGTAACCACCAGAGGGAGCCCCAAAAACAGAACTCACAACAGGGTTGTCCAATATGAAGGGTCATCCAATATGAGGGGTCATCCAATATGAGGGGTCATCCAATATGAGGGGTCGTCCAATATGAGGGGTCATCCAATATGAGGGGTCATCCACTATCAGAGGTCGTCCAATATGAGGGGTCATCCAATATGAGGGGTCATCCAATATGAGGGGTCATCCAATATGAGGGGTCGTCCACTATCAGGGGTCGTCTAATATGTGGGGTCGTTCAATATGAGGGGGTCATCTAATATGAGGGGTCATCCACTATCAGAGGTCGTCCAATATGAGGGGTCGTTGATTATGAGGGTCTGCTGTTGGAATAACAGGTTGTAGGATGCCACAGAAATCTAAACAAGGTGAATAAAGGCCAGAGACAGACGGATATACAGTGTTATTAGTGACACTAATACAGAGAACATAGGGAGAAATCAATAAAAAAAATTAAAGAAAGAAACCGGCGGTGCAATCACAGATTTATATGTAAAGATGGAGCCCGAGGCCGGCGATGTCAGCATGCATAGTTTCCTTACCGTCCTCAGGCTGCTCACAGGGTTAATGGCACTTCGTCTGTCCGGATAGACCAGATATATTTAATAAGCAAATTATTCATCCTACTCTCTACAAATATACTACCAAAGCGAGGGGAGACGGGATTGTTTTCTCCTATAATCCCAGATAGTTGAAAACTCGAGTACGGACTCCATGCCACTACACAAGACTGTCCTCCATATAGAGGGTCACTGGTGTCACCTGGATCATTTAAGGTCATCGAAGATGGCTGCTGATGAGGTAAACCCACCCTGCTGGCTGTCCCAAGATGGCCGCTGATGAGGTAAACCCATCCTGCTGCGTGTCCCAAGAAGCCCGCTGATGAGGTAAACCTGTCCTGCTGGGTGTCCCAAGATGGCCGCTGAGGAGGTAAACCTGTCCTGCAGGGTGTCCCACAATGGCCACTGATGAGGTAAACCCATCCTGCTGGGTGTCCCAAGATGGCCGCTGATTAGGTAAATGCATCCTGCTGGCTGTCCCAAGATGGCCACTGGTGAGGTAAACCCATCCTGCTGGGTGTCCCAAGAAGGCCGCTGATGAGGTAAACCCATCCTGCTGGATATCCCAAGATGGCCGCTGATGAGAGAAACCTGTCCTGCTGGCTGTCCCAAGATGGCCGCTGATGAGGTAAACCCACCCTGCTGGGTGTCCCAAGATGGCCGCTGATGAGGTAAACCCATCCTGCTGGGTGTCCCAAGAAGCCCGCTGATGAGGTAAACCTGTTCTGCTGGGTGTCCCAAGATGGCCGCTGATGAGAGAAACCTGTCCTGCTGGCTGTCCCAAGATGGCCGCTGATGAGGTAAACCCATCCTGCTGGGTGTCCCAAGAAGGCCGCTGATGAGGTAAACCCATCCTGCTGGGTGTCCCAAGAAGGCCGCTGATGAGGTAAACCCATCCTGCTGGGTATCCCAAGATGGCCGCTGATGAGAGAAACCTGTCCTGCTGGCTGTCCCAAGATGGCCGCTGATGAGGTAAACCCATCCTGCTGGGTGTCCCAAGATGGCCGCTGATGAGGTAAACCCATCCTGCTGGGTGTCCCAAGAAGCCCGCTGATGAGGTAAACCTGTCCTGCTGGGTGTCCCAAGATGGCCGCTGATGAGAGAAACCTGTCCTGCTGGCTGTCCCAAGATGGCCGCTGATGAGGTAAACCCATCCTGCTGGGTATCCCAAGATGGCCGCTGATGAGAGAAACCTGTCCTGCTGGCTGTCCCAAGATGGCCGCTGATGAGGGAAACCTGTCCTGCTGGGTGTTCCAAGATGGCGGCTGAGGTAACAGGTAACAGCCACAACAATAGAGAAGCAGGGCCTCATAAACGTAAGAACCAAAAAGACCCCTAAAAATTAACTTATTAATATAGTAAAAGCATGTAGGACTCATCATAGAATACATAGGGACATGTGGTCAGAGTTGGTCTCGTACTGCCAGTGATAGAGGTGGACCTGACACGTCCATAGTCGTCCCTTTTGCTCACCCTTCCTGGCAGTGGAGGTTTGCACCATATTATATTGTGGCATGGCGGCCCGCTCACTCCCTCTAGGTCCAATCCTAAGGGGACAAAACCTTCAGTCCTCAGCAGTTCTATATACAGCTTTATGCTGGCACTTTTCCTCTGTATATCAGAATCAGGGCTACAAGCCGCCCCCGCTGATCCTCCACCAATATGGCATCAATAGAAGATCATCACTTATCATTAGTCATCCTCAGGGATGTGACAGGTCCAGACGTATCTGGAAGAACGAGACTAACCCTGACCAGATGTCCCTAAACACCCTGCAAGTCTTTGTTCTTTAAATACCTATATGTATTCAATGATGAGTCCTACCTGATTTTAATATATTAATAAAAGTTGATTTTTAGAGGTCTATTGTCTTTTTGGTTCTTAAGGACGCTGATGAGGTATGCCTGGCCTGTTGGGTGTCCCAAGATGGCTGCTGCAGAGGTAATCCAGGCTTGCTGGGTGTCCAAAGATGGCTGCTGATTAGGTAAACCCAGCATGACGAATGTCCCAAGATCCAAGATGGCCGCTTCAGAGGTAAGCCCGCCTGCTGGGTGTCCCAATATGGCTGCTGCAGAGGTAAGCCCAGCCTGCTGGGTGTCCCAATATGGCTGCTGCAGAGGTAAGCCCAGCCTGCTGGATGACCCAATATGGCTGCTGCAGAGGTAAGCCCGGACTACTGGGTGTCCCAATATGGCTGCTGCAGAGGTAAGCCCAGCCTGCTGGGTGACCCAATATGGCTGCTGCAGAGGTAAGCCCAGCCTGCTGGGTGACCCAATATGGCTGCTGCAGAGGTAAGCCCAGCCTGCTGGGTGACCCAATATGGTTGCTGCAGAGGTAAGCCCGGCATGCTGGGTGTCCCAATATAGCTGCTGCAGAGGTAAGCCCGGCATGCTGGGTGTCCCAAGATGGCTGCTGCAGAGGTAAGTCTGGCCTGCTGGATGTCTCAAGATGGCCACTGCAGAGGCAAGTCTGGCCTGCTGGATGTCTCAAGATGGCTGCTGCATCGGTAATCCCAGCATGCTGGGTGTTCTAAGATGGCTGCTGATTAGGTAAACCCAGCATGCCGAGTGTCCCTAGATCGAAGATAGCCGCTGCAGAGGTAAGCCCGGAATGCTGGGTGTCCCAAGATGGCTGCTGCAGAGGTAAGCCCGGAATGCTGTGTCCCAAGATGGCTGCTGCAGAGGTAAGCCCAGCCTGCTGGGTATACCAAGATGGCCACCGCAGAGGTAAGTCTGGCCTGCTGGATGTCTCAAGATGGTTGCTGCAGAGGTAAGTCTGGCCTGCTAGATGTCTCAAAATGGTTGCTGCAGAGGTAAGTCTGGCCTACTGGGTGTGCCAAGATGGCTGCTACTGATGTATGCCATGCATGCTTGGTGTCCCAAGATGGCTGTTGCAGAGGTAATCCCAGCAAGCTTGGTGTCACAAGATGGTCACTGCACAGGTAATCCCAGTGTGTTGCGTATCTCAAGATGGCTGATGCAGAGGCAAGCCTGGTGTGTTGTGCGTCTCAAGATGATCGCTGGGCTGGTCATGTGTGACATATCAGATTTCCATGGGGTTTTCAGCATTTTAGCAGCCTAGTTACATCCAGGTCCTCATCTCTGTAAGCAGAGGCAAACATAGAAATCATCGGGCCCCAAAGCCATAGCTCCCAACCGTCCCTCATACTGTGGGACTGTCCCGATTTTGAGGCTGTGCCGTCCCGCATAGCCAGCAGAAGAAGCCGACATGTCCCCTTGATTAGACCACGCCCCCTCCGACTTCTCCGGTGGTTCAGAGAGGAAGAGAGGCTATTCTGAGGTACGTGTGTGCGTGGTAGAGCAATCCCCTGCAGCCCGTTAGTCATAGGCACTGTATGTGTATATATATATATATATATATATATATATATATATATATATATATAATCTCCTTTATATACTGCCGTGGTTATGGAGTGGAGCCAGTAGATAGTGGTGTTGTCTGAGTGCATGCAGAGCTGGGCTACATTGCAATGTGCAGGATCTGTGAGGCAGCAGTGTGGCCATTACACAGTATAGAGCATCATGTGTGGCCATTATACAGTATGGAGCATCATGTGTGGCCATTATACAGTATGGAGCATCATGTGTGGCCAATATACAGTATGGAGCATCATGTGTGGCCATTATACAGTATGGAGCACCATGTGTGGCCATTATACAGTATGGAGCATCATGTGTGGCCATTATACAGTATTGAGCATCATGTGTGGCCATTATACAGTATGGAGCATCATGTGTGGCCATTATACAGTATGGAGCACCATGTGTGGCCATTGTACAGTATGGAGCACCATGTGTGGCCATTGTACAGTATGGAGCACCATGTGTGGCCATTATGCAGTATGGAGCATCATGTGTGGCCATTATGCAGTATGGAGCACCATGTGTGGCCATTATACAGTATGGAGCACCATGTGTGGCCATTATACAGTATGGAGCACCATGTGTGGCCATTATACAGTATGGAGCACCATGTGTGGCCATTATACAGTATGGAGCACCATGTGTGGCCATTATACAGTATGGAGCACCATGTGTGGCCATTATACAGTATGGAGCACCATGTGTGGCCATTATACAGTATGGAGCACCATGTGTGGCCATTATACAGTATGGAGCATCATGTGGGGATTATGCAGTATGGAGCATCATGTGGCCATTATACAGTATGGAGCATCATGTGGCCATTATACAGTATGGAGCATCATGTGGCCATTATACAGTATGGAGCATCATGTGGCCATTATACAGTATGGAGCATCATGTGTGGCCATTATACAGTATGGAGCATCATGTGTGGCAATTATGCAGTATGGAGCATCATGTGTGGGGATTATACAGTATGGAGCATCGTGTGGGGCCACTATACAGTATGGAGCACTGTGTGGCCATATTTTTTGTTTATAATTATTGTTTAAGAAACAGTGTGATCAGCAGTGCTAAATGGCTGTGGTTGGGGCGTGGATATTGGTGTGACTAGTTGTGAAATGGGTGTGGTCAGAGGCGTGGCCTAAAATTTGCTTTGTCCCTCTTTGCCTTCTTCAAAAGTTGGGAGGCATGCCAAAGCAGAAGTTCTAATGGGGCCCCCTCCCAAAAAAATAGAATTAAGAAGAGCAGATCTCACAACTCTGCAGCCTTAACAAAACAATATTCCTGCTATTGAAGCCCATGGATTCCTCTTTAATTTTACCCATAGGGTATGATGCCTACAAAAGTGCCCCACAGGCACAGTATGATACCCCCACGGCATTATGAGGACCCCACCTCTAAAGCCCAGAAAAGAATAGTGACCCCAAAACAGTGTAATCCCCCAACTGTGAACAAAACACAGCCCTCCATGCAGTACTGTATAATGTGACTGCATACAGTATAATGTGCCTGCATAATGGCCCCACACCTCACCACACTGTATAATCTCTCCACACTGTATAATGGCCCCACACCTCACCACACTCTATAATGACCCCAACACTGTATAATGGCCCCACACCTCACCACACTGTATAACCTCTCCACACTGTATAAGGGCCCCCACACTGTATAATGACCCCACACCTCAAAACACTATAATCTCACACTATATAATGGCCCCCACACTGTATAATGACCCCACACCTCACCACACTGTATAATCTCACCACACTGTATAATGGCCCTCACACCTCACCACACTGTATAATCTCACCACACTGTATAATGGCCCTCACACCTCACCACACTGTATAATGGCCCTCACACTGTATAATCTCACCACAGTGTATAATGGTCCCCACACCTCACCACACTGTATAATGGCCCTCACACCTCACCACACTGTATAATCTCACCACACTGTATAATGGTCCCCACACCTCACCACACTGTATAATCTCACCACACTGTATAATGGTCCCCACACCTCACCACACTCTATAATGGCCCCACACCTCACCACACTGTGTAGTGGTGGAGAGAAAGTCCAAACACAATGTATGAAAGTCAGCCAGCCTAAGTAGAGGATGGCAGGTGGACAGGTGAGCGGAGTGGGTGTGTACGGAGGATTCCTGCAGACTGAAGCAAAATGCTTTCTTTTTTTGTCTTCATAGAATCCTAGAATATTAGAGTTGGAAGGGACCTCCAGGATCATCGTGTCCAACCCCCTGCTCAATGCAGGAGTCACTAAACCACCTCTGAACCATACTTCATAAGTGGCGATCTGACATTTCCCAGTAATTTATAGGTTCCAGGTCACTAAAAAGAAAAGAGCGTCTTCCCCACAGCCTGTGTCCTCTTATGTAACATCAGTTCTGACCACTCCGATGACGAAACTCCGGAGATTTATATATTAACAAGGGCAAAGTTCCTAAATTGATTAAAGTCGAGGACATGAGGCCATGACACAGCTTTCCTCCAATATGAGGGCAGATGAGGCCATCAGCCCGACTCCATGTCTAACCTCTCCTACGTGGTCATCAGCCTTTCGCTCAATTGGGGAATAGTCATCATCTGCATTTTCCCCCACTTCCACTAAATCCTCAGATATTAACAAAGATCAAAAATGACCAGGAGGAAGTCATTGCAGTTCTTTACTTCTGGCCGTGCAGGGCTTGGTGCCCTGGAGACTTCTCTGCTGCAAGGACCTTCTGTGTCTCCCCCACCCAACCCAGAGTATCTACATCTCGTGGCATGGAGACTGAGCAGCAAGTTCTTATGGATAAAGGAAGGTCTCTCCGAGGAGGTGATAGAAGTTTTCCTGGCCTCTATGTCTTATACTCTCAACGTCTATTCTCAAGTGTGGCACAGCTTTAACGAGTGGAACTCCTCAATCGAGATTAAGTTGTCACCACAGGTCTACAATTTCTTGAGGAAGTTGTCAAAAAGGTCTTCAGTCCAGTACACTGAAAGTAGACTAGACAGCCATTAATTCAAATGCAGGAGGAAGGTTCTCCATAATTTCTAGTTCCTTCTAGGTTCTTTACAGCTATAAGGAAATTGAGGCCTTCACTATATCATCCTCTGCCGTCCTGGGATCTGTCTCTGTTTGAACCCCTGGAAAATGTCAATCTAAAGCTTCTATCAATATAAAAAAACTATTTCTTATAGCTATGACATCTGTAAAGAGAGTTGGGTAACTACAAGCTCCATTCTACAAAGAACCATATCTGAGACACTTCCCCCAACTACTTGGTTCTACACACAATGCTAGGTTTCTACCTAAAGGTGCTCTCCTGCGCAAATCTGAGTCTAGAGATTTCTCTACCAGTTCTCCCTTCCGATTTAGGTAGCTTACACCTCCAGGATGTGAAGAGATGTCGACTACAATATCTTAATAGAACAAGGACCTTTACAGACTCAGAAGATCTTTTTCTACAATATTAAGGTCCTAATAATGGGGGAAAACACCAGTGAAGGCTCTCTGGCAGGTGGTTGAAGGAACTTTGGGACTGTTACCTTCTAGAAGGTCTGGACCTTGTTAGAATTTCTCTGACTGTGAAGACCTATGTTCCTTCACTTCAGCTACTTGGTCAATGGCGTCCACCTTTGTGAAACTCTACCGGCTTCGATGTCTTGGCCTCTGGGGATTCAGTCTTCGGCAGAGTTAATGGAGGCATCTAAACCAATAGTCGCCCACTTGTTTTCTTTGTGCTGCCTGAGGACGATGAGGAAGTGGAAAATTTACCTGTAATTTTTGTTTCTTGATTCCTCTGCAGCACATCTCGCCCATGATAGTCGCTGCTTCGCTTCAGACGTCACCCCCTCGCTTTTGTGGCATATTTGCAGAGAGTATGATTTTATATTTGGTTAATTCTAATTCAAAGTGTCATTAACCCTTTCGTGTGCTGCCAAAGGATGATCAGCAGGGAAGAGCGGACCCGACCCAAACTTTAGTCCAAACTTGAACCAGAACCCCACTGAAAACAATGGGGACCCAATCTCTGTACATTGCAATGGATTCAGAGAAGTCCGTGTTTAGCATTGGACTCTTTAACTGTCCGGTACAAATACAGAACTCAAGTTCAGGTTCGCTCATCGCGATGAGGAAACCCAAATTTCAGGTAAATTTTCCACATATTGATCATCTTGTCTTTCACTTCCCCTCCCCTGATGAAGCTACTTGACCAGTGAAACATGGTAGGTTTCGCCACTGCTGATCCCCCTGGCTGCTTTTGATCCCATATTGTTGGTTTGATACATTTAATACTATAAAAATCATTAATCGCCCCCTGTATATACATTACACAGCCGGTCACTTTGTCTGTGACCATTATACCAGATTTCTTTATGGGCCTTATACTGTGATTTATGCCTCAGTTTATTTCTGCATTGTTGTTTGTCTGCTCTTATTTATGTTGGTTTTTCACGTCATTAGCTGTAACGTCTGCACTTTAATAAGAGCGTACACCGGCTCCCAGTATCCGGCACATCCCTCATATACTCAGGGGGCTATTCTGGAATATATCGTCCCCCAATATCTGTGGATGGGATCCATTTACTTTCCTTGTGTGTATATGAATCTGTGTTGTGGATTTTCTTTTTATGTTTTTTTTCAATAATTCATATATTCCCTTGTGTGCGTCCACATTGTCCTGATCCTTCTTCGGCAGCGCTGGAGGCGTCAGGAGTTCACCTCGCCGCATCTCTAGATCTCATCCTCGCGGGTTCGGTCACGTGGAGTAAAGCCGCGCAGAAGCCGAGTCACGAGCATATATAACTTTATTTACAAAAATACAAATGACAACAGCGGGAATCTCAGATTACACCAGGACGGACAACAACCCCCCCATCATCCTCAGCACTACCGCCTGTACAGGAGCATGAGAAACTAACATGTAGAAAAATATCAAAGTCCTAAATCTTTCATCAGATTTCACATGGTCTGGAGGCCCCCCCGCTGCACCTTCATTGACGAGGGGTCATCACCATGGGCAAAAGGGGTACAAACTAAAGTGGACCCTGCAGTTCTGCAGGATGGGGGCGGGAGACCAAACGTGGGGCCCCCTTCAGCTCCTCTGTGCTGTCCGATTCAGACCAAGGTCCCAGCGGTCACTGATGTGCGGTGGTCCTTACTCTACCCAGCCAGCCCACATTACAGGATGTGGGGGACTCGTCTTAAAGGAACAGTAAACTTACAATGAATGGTAAAAGCAAATGGAAAATAGTGGTGCATGAACGTGCTCGGATATCGTGTTATCAGAGTATCTCGGGCGGGCTCGTGTATTATGTTCGAGCCCCTGTGGCTGCATGGTTCACCGCGGTAAGGAAATCCCTTATGTGTTGTGGCTGTCTAGGAAACGGGCAATCCTCGCGGGTGTTGTGGCTGTCTAACAAATGGGGAATCCTCGCGTGTTGTGGCTGTCTAGGAAACGGGCAATCCTCGCGGGTGTTGCGGCTGTCTAACAGACAGGCAATCCTCGCGGGTGTTGTGGCTGTCTAACAAACAGGCAATCCTCGCTGGTGTTGCGGCTATCTAACAAACGGGCAATCCTCACGGGTGTTGTGTCTAACAAACGGGCAATCCTCACGGGTGTTGTGGCTAACAAACGGGCAATCCTTGCGGGTGTGGTGTCTAACAAACGGGCAATCCTCGCGGGTGTTGCGGCTGTCTAACAGACGGGCAATCCTCACGGGTGTTGCGGCTGTCTAACAGACGGGCTATCCTCGCGGGTGTTGTGGCTGTCTAACAAACAGGCAATCCTCGCGGGTGTTGCGGCTGTCCAAAAGTTGTGAATCATACAGCCGCAGGGTCTCAAACATGTTACTCGAGCACGCCCAATATACTAGAGTAACACCCGGGCATGCTCAATATCCGAGGACACTCTCATCACTAAAGAAACTTTTCTTGGTCTGCGGCGGTCGGCCCGGCCACTCCTGCTATTATCAGAAATTGGGCAAACCTATGAGACCGGCGTAAACTCAGGACGCTCTGGGTTTTCTCTGCAACTTCCTCGCTGTGTGACTGACTTTTCTCAATCAGCGCCTGCTGCTTACGCCGGTGATGATCCGCTGATAGAGCTGCAGTGGACGAAGGAGGACGGGCGACATGACGACAAGCTCCACTTAGAGGGAGCGACAACACCCGGGCTGCTGCCTTGTAGGGAGGGGTGATCTGCGATGGTCCGGAATACTACCGTAGGGTCCCGGATGTGCAGATATCGTGAGGGGCACAAACATTTTTAATAAATAGAAAAAAAAATTAGCTAAATTACAGAAGCCACAGCAATAAGGCACTAAATGTTTTCTTCGTATCCACCGAGTAAAATAAAACTGCCGCACACCAGAGACGGGAGCACGAAATGCAAGCCTTATAGTCCAGGGATCGAGGCCGCCGGTCCCGCCGATGGAGAGGACTGCAGCGTGAGGGGGTCCGGGGGCACAAAGCAGAGAGCGTGCAGTGATCGGACACTACGAGACGGCCATTCTCCAACCCAGGAAAGAGTCGGTCCAGAGACATGGAGAGCTGCTCCGTCCACAGCCTCACTTGTTCTTTTTCTAGAGGAAAAAAATAATAATGTACCCACATATCAGCAGAGGACGGCGTCCCCCAGGCACAGAAGACGTATCATTACAATCAGGCAACGCTTGCGACTGCGACCTCCGCAACCCCCCCTCCCCCCCATATGATGGCAGCTGCTGCTATCTGGTGAGGACAGCTGTACCAAGGGGCTACAGTAGTGACCCTGAACCGTGCACCCCCATCCAGTGCTGACACCTCTCCCTCCACCGTTACCTGTGCATTAGTATCCGGAGACTCCTGTATGGGAGAAAACTGACATTACACCCTGAGATAGCAGGTAAATAGCAGAGAAAAGTGAGGGGTCCGACCCCACAGTCACAGCTGGACGGGTAGAGGCAGCATCGTATATGTGTGATGAATGCCTGACACCGATCATACATGCTGGGAGCAGTGCACATCTATAGATGCCGGGGTTTCACAATGTCCCCCCGGCTCTCACAAATCCCCCTCCTCCCCAGTATCACAGACACCCCCAAAGTCTCACAATCGCCCCCCTGGCATCAAAAAGCACTGACCTTTGTATTTTTCGGAGACTTCCCAGACCCCCGCGGGGACTTTCTGTTGGGAGACTTGCGGATGCCAAGGAGCGAGGCCTTGCTGCTGCCTCCACGTCCCTGAGGTGTAGACCTGGGGGTGGACATTTTGCTTAGACCCCTCTTCAGTAAGCTGCTCCCCAGTTTCTTGGGGGTATTAAGAATGTTGTAGGCCATGGTCTGACGACGGCTGGTATGTGACTAACGGAGAAGGGAAAGAAAACATCTTGAGAAGACGGCGCACCCAGGGGGAGGTATCGCATAGAGGGAGGCTGCGTGGGGTGGTAGTGTCTGGAGACATAGCGAAGGGTCATCACCGATGCACCAAGCCTTCTGCAGCTGCCCCTGCGTGACTGTAATAACCCTTAAGGGTGGTCCTCGCTGGGTTTGCAACAGATGTGGGGGGTTTCACCATCACATGTACCTAAACCCTCATATCCACCTGATCTATGGATACTATATGTGGCGAACGGGGCTCTGTCCACGGTAAATAGCGCGCAGTGTCCACGTGCACCGTACGTGGTGAATGGTGCACAATGTTCACGTGTGCCGTACGCGGTGAATGGTGCGCAGCGTCCACGTGTGCCGTACGTGGTGAATGGTGCGCAGCGTCCACGTGTGCCTTAAGAGGTGAATGGTGCGTACATGGCAGCTGCGCTCCTGCTGCCCCCACTGTCTGCCGTACACCGGCCGGGTCTCACCTGCTGCTGGCTCACGCCGGCTTTGCTTTCTGCGGCGGACGATCTTCGTGTCTCAGATTTTTCTTTTGGGGTCATTGGCCGTGGGAAGCAGCTGGCAGACTTCTTAGACTGAGGAGGAAATAGAAGTCGGGTCGTGTTGGATATAAATTATAAAAAGGAGGGAAAATAACCAAGGACCCCCAAACTTCCCCGTTACCTCCGGAGTGTCCGGCCCGTAATGAGACTCCTCGGACACGCGCTTCCTTTGCTGCCTCGTGGTGATGCTGCTGCCGGCCCACGAATGCTCAGTCCCGGTGGCTGCCAGGGTCATCCTCCTCGTGCTGCCCACAGACTCCTGGATTTGTGCAGGCAGCAGCGTGGCCCGTCGCAGCGTCTCCTGGGGGTCGCCGGTCTTCACCTCTTCATCAGTGATGGAGGAGGTCAGGAGAGTCGTCTGTGACACAGGCAGCTTTGTATGAGGGGAACGTGAGCACCTGACACCACCATCAACATACTAGAGACCACCACTCAGGAGACACCTACCCTGGACTCCAGGGGGTAGCTGGTCTTCAGGTGCGGGGGGCAGGCCCGGTTTCGCTGCTGCAGTTCGGCTATTCTGCTCCAGTCCTCCTGGGGGTCCGGCTCATCCTGGCACGTGTTCAGGTAGAAGCTGCTCCGACCGGAGGCTACATGACATGGTGAGAAGTGGCAATACTGAGGATTGTGTATGGCTCCAGAGCAGCAGATGGGTGGTCTCAGACCCCCAAATCCTCTGCATCACTAGGGAGGATGCTGAAACACGCGCAGTGCGGAGCTGCTGGCACTCACCTCCTGCCTGGGACAGGCGGGCAGAGCTGCGGGTGGTGGGCCGGTAGCCGGGCAGACTCATCAGCACAGAGTTGTTCAGGCTGTCGTCAGACGACGTGAGCTCGGGCTTCACCAGTGACTCCAGCGAGGGGAGGCTGGTGAGGGCAGGAGCGGATGTGGCAGGCTGCGGCTTCCCTCCGCGGCGGTGGCTGTCCTGCGGCTGGTGCAGGTTCTGGTGCGAGGGCGAGGAGCGCAGGCTGTAGAACGAGGTGTTGGGGCTTTCTGGTTCTCCTTCCTCCTTGGTTTTCTGTGGAGTAAGAGATGTATAATGGCTCCCAGCAGCACTACTACCACCAACAGATCCCTACGCTGGCACCGAGAACACGTGCACGCTCCCGGCTCCATGTGCGGCCTCCGCTCACCTTTGTCATTGTGATGTTGATGACCTGGGTGGTCCGCCTTCGGGCCGAGCGCGTCTTCTTGGAGGAGTCCAGGGACAGGTCGGGGATGGAGCCGATGCTGCTGTCCAGCTTGGAGCGCGTGCGGGTGGGGATGGGGGTGAAGTACAGGCTTTCCAGGGACTCCACTTTCCTAGGGAGCCGGTTGGACGCGGCGGCCGTGGGGCTGCTGGACTTGGCAGTGGATTTGGAAGGGAGCTGATGAGTGCGACCGTTCTTGCTATAAAGAGAACACGCACAAATGAGTCTACAGTCCACCAGCTTTCCACATAGTAACTGTCCCCCAATGTTCCCCGCATTGTACAGAAGGATGAAGTGATCTGCAGCTGTTGTAGAGCCGCTGCCCGGCTGTCACACGTACCTGGTGGAGTTCAGGGGGTCTTCCTCCTCATCGCTCATGTCCAGGCTGTCTACACTAACGTCTGCGTGGCTCCGGGTGACTCGTGGTGGGCGCAGGGTCTCCCGGCTCTTCATGGTCTCAGAGGGAGCTTGAGCCTTACTGAGCTCGCGGAGCTGACGATTGGCGTCCTCCACCTGTGGGAAGAAGACACATTCTCCTGATGGTGCACAATCGGCGAAACCACCCGCCATACAAGAAGCCGACACAGGCTGCAGAGTCAGGCCTCGTTCACATGAGCGTGCTGCACCCTCGTGGGTGCGTCCGATGGCTGCGACTATGACACTAACATGTTCTCGGCCGAAAAAAACAGTCCAGACGAGAGCATCCTGCGATTTGCACATGGACTCAGGAATGGGCGTCTATATGCCGCCTGTTATGTCACTATCCGAGTCCTGGGGGACTACAAGTGGAATAGTGCTGTAATACTCTATACGTCCTGCCCCGGAGCACAGCGGCCTCACCTGGGCCTCCAGGCTCCGCACTTGGTAGCTCAGGGTCTTGCTGGTTTTCTGGGCCTCCTTGTTCTGCAGCAGCGAGCGCTGTAGTTCCTTGCTCGCCCGCTCGGACTCTGCCTTGAGCTCTGCGTTCTCCTTGCGCAGCGCCTCCTGCTCCCGGGTGACGCTCTGCAGCTCCGCGCTCAGCTGCTGGCTCTGCTGCTTCTTCACATCATAGTGAACCTTCGCTTTCTCCATCTGCGGAGGAAGCAACAGACCTGGGTGAGAAGCGATGGAGACAAGACCAAGGAGAAGACGAGACACCGGAGGAGACGAGAAGAGACACCCGGAGAAGACGAGAAGAGACACCGGAGAAGACGAGAAGAGACACCCGGAGGAGACGAGAAGAGACACCCGGAGGAGACGAGAAGAGACACCCGGAGAAGACGAGAAGAGACACCGGAGGAGACGAGAAGAGACACCGGAGGAGACGAGACGAGACACCCGGAGGAGACGAGAAGAGACACCCGGAGGAGACGAGAAGAGACACCCGGAGAAGACGAGAAGAGACACCGGAGGAGACGAGACGAGACACCCGGAGGAGACGAGACGAGACACCCGGAGGAGACGAGAAGAGACACCCGGAGGAGACGAGAAGAGACACCCCGAGGAGACGAGAAGAGACACCCCGAGGAGACGAGAAGAGACACCCGGAGGAGACGAGAAGAGACACCCGGAGGAGACGAGAAGAGACACCCGGAGGAGACGAGAAGAGACACCCGGAGGAGACGAGAAGAGACACCCGGAGGAGACGAGAAGAGACACCGGAGGAGACGAGACGAGACACCCGGAGGAGACGAGACGAGACACCCGGAGGAGACGAGACGAGACACCCGGAGGAGACGAGAAGAGACACCCCGAGGAGACGAGAAGAGACACCCCGAGGAGACGAGAAGAGACACCCCGAGGAGACGAGAAGAGACACCCCGAGGAGACGAGAAGAGACACCCGGAGGAGACGAGACACCCGGAGGAGACGAGACGAGACACCCGGAGGAGACGAGACGAGACACCCGGAGGAGACGAGACGATACACCCGGAGGAGACGAGACGAGACACCCGGAGGAGACGAGAAGAGACACCCGGAGAAGACGAGACGAGACACCCGGAGAAGACGAGAAGAGACACCGGAGAAGACGAGAAGAGACACCGGAGAAGACGAGAAGAGACACCGGAGAAGACGAGAAGAGACACCGGAGAAGACGAGACGATACAACCGGAGGAGACGATACAACCGGAGGAGACGAAACAACCGGAGGAGACGAGACAACCGGAGGAGACGAGACGAGACGAGACCCCGGAGGAGTTTCATCTTCAGTTTACATTTATGGCACACAATTCAGCAGTTACTTCTTGAGATGACGGATCGTGCAGGGGGTGAATCTGCCTGAGACAGGGGTCCGGGGGGGCACACACCCTTCATCTCTCAGACACGTTGTTTATGTCTTAGGGTACGTTCAGACTAGCGTTGTGCTAGTGTGCGTCGGCGCCGCGTGACGCAGCGGCGACGCACGCGTCATGCGCCCCTATGTTTAACATGGGGGACGCATGCGTTTTTGCTTGTTGCGTTTTGCGACAAATGCGTCTTTTTTGCCGCAAGCGTCGGACCAAGAAAACGCAACAAGTTGCATTTTTCTTGCGTACGATTTTCGGCAAAAAACGACGCACGCGTCGCAAAACGCAGTGTTTTTGCGTGCGTTTTGCAGCGTTTTTCGGTGCGTTGTGCGTCGCCGACGCAGCGGCGCACAACGCTAGTCTGAACGTAGCCTTACAGGACTGCACCAGAGTCTGCCGAGAGGCCCCCAATTTGCTGCCGAGGACCCACCTGTGCCTTGTAGTGCTCCGCAGCCTGAGCCCCCTTCTCAATCTGTTTGTTCAGATCCCGGACCTGCAAAACCAAAAGTGGAGAAGACATCAGTGACTGGACCCGAGACATGGAAACGAATCACAACGTGGCGGCAGGTGCACTCGTGTCAGCGGCAGATCCACACTTCTAGGCCAGGAAGACTGACGTCTGCACAGCCACTATCCCAGCGGTGCCACACTGTGCTCCGCAGAACTACTACTGCCAGCATGCACTGGTCTTCACACGCTCCTCGACAGATCCAACATACCTCCCCAGCTGCTATCCTAGTGGTCTTCGGCCTGGTAACCTCCAGCTTTTGCAGAACGATCAACCCCCCCATGCAAAATTACAGTCTCCAACATATGCAGGAACTACACAGCTGGAGACCACCAGGCTGGGGACCACTGCACTGCCCCACCCCGTGTTACCATGCCACGATCCTACGCTGACAGGAGCGCACTGTGTCCGCAGCCATGAGATTAATGCTGCATGTTCCAGCAGCCCTGTGCCCACTCCCAGCATGCACTGCCGTCTCCCCCTCCCCCGCACTAACAGAGGGGCCATGCTGACGTCTTCATTGAAAACTGTTTGCAGGTTCGTGCACGATTCTGCGTCTTATGTAATGATCAAGTCCACACAAGGAGGAGCAGAGGGCAGGGGAGCGAAGGACTGGGGGGAGCAGAGGACTGGGGGGAGCAGAGGATGAGGGAGCGAAGGACTGGGGGGAGCAGAGGACAGGGGGAGCAGAGGACTGGGGAGCGGAGGACGGGGGAGCGGAGGACGGGGGGGGGGAGCAGAGGACTGGGGGGAGCAGAGGATGAGGGAGCGAAGGACTGGGGGGAGCAGAGGACTGGGGGAGCAGAGGACTGGGGAGCGGAGGACGGGGGAGCGGAGGACGGGGGGGGGGAGCGGAGGACTGGGGGGAGCAGAGGACTGGGGGGAGCGGAGGACTGGGGGGAGCGGAGGACTGGGGGGAGCGGAGGACTGGGGGGAGCGGAGGACGGGGGGGAGCGGAGGACTGGGGGAGCGGAGGACTGGGGGAGCGGAGGACTGGGGGGAGCAGAGGACTGGGGGGAGCAGAGGATGAGGGAGCGAAGGACTGGGGGGAGCAGAGGACAGGGGGAGCAGAGGACTGGGGAGCGGAGGACGGGGGAGCGGAGGACGGGGGGGGGGAGCAGAGGACTGGGGGGAGCAGAGGATGAGGGAGCGAAGGACTGGGGGGAGCAGAGGACTGGGGGAGCAGAGGACTGGGGAGCGGAGGACGGGGGAGCGGAGGACGGGGGGGGGGAGCGGAGGACTGGGGGGAGCAGAGGACTGGGGGGAGCAGAGGACTGGGGGGAGCAGAGGACTGGGGGGAGCGGAGGACTGGGGGGAGCGGAGGACGGGGGGGAGCGGAGGACTGGGGGAGCGGAGGACTGGGGGGAGCGGAGGACTGGGGGGAGCAGAGGACTGGGGGGAGCAGAGGACTGGGGGGAGCAGAGGACTGGGGGGAGCAGAGGACGGGGGGGAGCAGAGGACGGGGGGGAGCGGAGGACTGGGGGAGCGGAGGACTGGGGGGAGCGGAGGACTGGGGGGAGCAGAGGACTGGGGGGAGCAGAGGACTGGGGGGAGCAGAGGATGAGGGAGCGAAGGACTGGGGGGAGCAGAGGACAGGGGGAGCAGAGGACGGGGGAGCGGAGGACGGGGGAGCGGAGGACGGGGGGGGAGCAGAGGACTGGGGGGAGCAGAGGATGAGGGAGCGAAGGACTGGGGGGAGCAGAGGACTGGGGGAGCAGAGGACTGGGGGAGCAGAGGACTGGGGGGAGCAGAGGACTGGGGGAGCGGAGGACTGGGGGGAGCGGAGGACTGGGGGGAGCGGAGGACGGGGGAGCGGAGGACGGAGGAAGCAGAGGACTGGGGGGAGCAGAGGACGGGGGGGAGCAGAGGACGGAGGAAGCAGAGGACGGAGGAAGCAGAGGACGGAGGAAGCAGAGGACGGGGGGGAGCAGAGGACTGGGGGGAGCAGAGGACTGGGGGGAGCAGAGGACTGGGGGGAGCAGAGGACTGGGGGGAGCAGAGGACTGGGGGGAGCAGAGGATGAGGGAGCGAAGGACTGGGGGGAGCAGAGGACGGGGGAGCGGAGGACGGGGGGGGGGGGGGGGAGCAGAGGACTGGGGGGAGCAGAGGACTGGGGGGAGCAGAGGACTGGGGGGAGCAGAGGACTGGGGGGAGCAGAGGATGAGGGAGCGAAGGACTGGGGGGAGCGGAGGACGGGGGAGCGGAGGAAGCAGAGGACTGGGGGGAGCAGAGGACGGGGGGGAGCAGAGGACGGAGGAAGCAGAGGACGGAGGAAGCAGAGGACGGGGGAGCGGAGGACGGGGGGGAGCAGAGGACTGGGGGGAGCAGAGGACTGGGGGGAGCAGAGGACTGGGGGGAGCAGAGGACTGGGGGGAGCAGAGGATGAGGGAGCGAAGGACTGGGGGGAGCGGAGGACGGGGGAGCGGAGGACGGGGGAGCGGAGGACGGAGGAAGCAGAGGACTGGGGGGAGCAGAGGACGGGGGGGAGCAGAGGACGGGGGGGAGCAGAGGACGGAGGAAGCAGAGGACGGGGGAGCGGAGGACGGGGGGGAGCAGAGGACTGGGGGAGCAGAGGACTGGAGGGAGCAGAGGACTGGGGGGAGCAGAGGACTGGGGGGAGCAGAGGACTGGGGGGAGCAGAGGATGAGGGAGCGAAGGACTGGGGGGAGCAGAGGACAGGGGGAGCAGAGGACAGGGGGAGCAGAGGACGGGGGAGCGGAGGACGGGGGGGGGGGAGCGGAGGACGGGGGGGGGGGGAGCGGAGGACGGGGGAGCGGAGGACGGGGGAGCGGAGGACGGAGGAAGCAGAGGACTGGGGGGAGCAGAGGACGGGGGGGAGCAGAGGACGGGGGGGAGCAGAGGACGGAGGAAGCAGAGGACGGGGGAGCGGAGGACGGGGGGGAGCAGAGGACTGGAGGGAGCAGAGGACTGGGGGGAGCAGAGGACTGGGGGGAGCAGAGGACTGGGGGGAGCAGAGGATGAGGGAGCGAAGGACTGGGGGGAGCAGAGGACAGGGGGAGCAGAGGACGGGGGAGCAGAGGACGGGGGAGCGGAGGACGGGGGGGGGGGAGCGGAGGACGGGGGAGCGGAGGACGGGGGAGCGGAGGACGGGGGAGCGGAGGACGGGGGAGCGGAGGACGGGGGAGCGGAGGAGTGGAGGAGCAGAGGACTGGGGGGAGCAGAGGACTGGGGGAGCAGAGGACTGGGGGGAGCAGAGGACTGGGGGAGCAGAGGACTGGGGGGAGCAGAGGATGAGGGAGCGAAGGACTGGGGGGGAGCAGAGGACAGGGGGAGCAGAGGACGGGGGAGCGGAGGACGGGGGAGCGGAGGAGCGGAGGACGGGGGAGCGGAGGACGGGTGGGGGAGCGGAGGACGGGTGGGGGAGCAGAGGACGGGGGAGCGGAGGACGGGGGAGCGGAGGACGGGGGAGCGGAGGACGGGGGAGCGGAGGACGGGGGAGCGGAGGACGGAGGAGCAGAGGACGGAGGAAGCAGAGGACTGGGGGAGCAGAGGACGGGGGGGGAGCAGAGGACGGGGAAGCAGAGGACTGGGGGGAGCAGAGGACAGGGGGGGGAGCAGAGGACGGAGGAAGCAGAGGACGGGGGGGAGCAGAGGACGGGGGGGAACAGAGGACGGGGGGGAACAGAGGACGGGGGGGAACAGAGGACGGGGGGAGCAGAGGACGGGGGGGGGAGCAGAGGACGGGGGGGGGGGGAGCAGAGGACGGAAGGGGGGGGAGCAGAGGACGGAGGGGAGGGTTGGCAGAGGACGGGGGGGGTAGCAGGGGAGATGATCATTCCGACGTCACTTGGGGTATGGGGAGGGTCGGGCACAAAGCTTGTGAGCGGCTGCGGGCTCAGAATTACACGGAGGAATCATGGAGCAGGCATTGTATAACATGTACTAGATGCCGGCCAGCCGCACCGGCCAGCCTACAATTACAGGGAATCACAGGGAGGAGATTCACGGCTTGGAAGCAGAAGATGCCGAAGAAATGGAAGTTTTCTAACCTGCGTGAGATTTGGTCATTGGAGTTTTTTTCTCTCCACAGCAGAATTTATTCAACTACAAGAGCGGGAGGAACGGGCGCGGCACATTCAGCTCACGCCGCAACGGGGTCCCGTGTTCTGCTGTGGCCCCGGGGCAAACAGTTCGCAAGGAAAAACCGCTGCGGAGCGAGAGCCCAGAGATGGCGCAGAGCGGGGATGTTAGCGGCATGCACAGTCACCGTTTAAGGAGCTGGAGGCGAGAGGAGGTTACACCCGTTACCTGGTCAGACTGCTCCTTCTTCGCTGCCTCCAACTGCTCCACCTGCGACATGAAGGGAGAGGTGAAGATGAGCTCCGCCATAGTGACCCCACACTCACAGCTAAGGGGACCCCGAATCTACAACGTGGCATTGAAGCCCCCACACTCACAGCTAAGAGGACCCCGAATCTACAACGCGGCACTGAAGCCCCCACACTCACAGCTAAGGGGACCCCGAATCTACAACATGGCATTGAAGCCCCCACATTCACATCTAAGGGGACCCCGAATCTACAACGCGGCATTGATGCCCCCACACGCACAGCTAAGAGGACCCCGAATCTACAACGCGGCACTGAAGCCCCCACATTCACATCTAAAGGGACAGGAGTCCACCTGCCCCGGGACCCCCGAATCTACAACGCGGCATTGAAGCCCCCACATTCACATCTAAGAGGACCCCGAATCTACAACGCAGCATTGAAGCCCCCACACTCACATCTAAAGGGACAGGAGTCCACCTGCCCCGGGACCCCCGAATCTACAACGCGGCATTGAAGCCCCCACATTCACATCTAAGGGGACCCCGAATCTACAACGTGGCATTGAAGCCCCCACACTCACGGCTAAGAGGACCCCGAATCTACAACGCGGCATTGAAGCCCCCACATTCACATCTAAGGGGACCCCGAATCTACAACGTGGCATTGAAGCCCCCACACTCACGGCTAAGAGGACCCCGAATCTACAACGCGGCATTGAAGCCCCCACATTCACATCTAAGGGGACCCCAAATCTACAACGCAGCATTGAAGCCCCCACACTCACATCTAAAGGGACAGGAGTCCACCTGCCCCGGGACCCCCGAATCTACAACGCGGCATTGAAGCCCCCACATTCACATCTAAGGGGACCCCGAATCTACAACGTGGCATTGAAGCCCCCACACTCACAGCTAAGAGGACCCCGAATCTACAACGCGGCATTGAAGCCCCCACATTCACATCTAAGGGGACCCCAAATCTACAACGCAGCATTGAAGCCCCCACACTCACGGCTAAGGGGACCCCGAATCTACAACGTGGCATTGAAGCCCCCACACGCACAGCTAAGAGGACCCCGAATCTACAACGCGGCATTGAAGCCCCCACATTCACATCTAAAAGGGACAGGAGTCCACCTGCACCGGGACCCCCGAATCTACAACACGGCATTGAAGACCCCACGCTCACATCTAAAGCGACCCCTGAATCTACAATGCGACACTGAAGACCCCACATCACATCCAAGGGGACAGGAGTCCAGCTGCCCCAGGACCCCCGAATCTACAACATGGCATTGAAAACCCCACGCTCACGTCTAAGGAGACAGGTGTCCAGTTGCCCCCCCTGGGACCTCTAAATCCACAACATGGCATTGAAGACCCCACTCTCACGTCTAAACTCTAGGGGACGGGATTCCTGCTGCCACCGGGACCCCTGAATCCCCTCGCTCACATCTAAGCACTAGGGGATGAGAGACCTGCTGCCCCCAGGACCCCCGAATCCCCACGCTCACATCTAAGCACTAGGGGACGAGAGACCTGCTGCCCCTGGGACCCCCAAATCCCCACGCTCACATCTAAGCACTAGGGGACGAGAGACCTGCTGCCCCCTGGGACCCCCGAATCCCCACGCTCACATCTAAGCACTAGGGGATGAGAGACCTGCTGCCGTCGGGACCCTCGAATCCCCTCGCTCACATCTAAGCACTAGGGGGACGAGAGACCCCTGCTGCCCCAGGACCCCCGAATCTCCACGCTCACATCTAAGCACTAGGGGACAAGAGACCTGCTGCCCCCGGGACCCCTGAATCCCCACATCTGAGCACTAGAGAATGAGAGCCCTGCTGCCCCAGGAGCCCTGAATCCACAACGGAGCATTGAAGACCCCGCGCTCACATCTAAGGGTCCGGGCGTCCTGCTGCCCCCGAATTTACACTGTACACTGTGCAGAGCCATCACTACCACGGTCCTTCCTTTTGTCAGGAGCAGGGGGCTGTATTCAGAGGTGGGGGGCTGATCCCCTATGATCTGGGGGCCATTCATTATCTTTACATCAGACTATTTTGTTGTAGGTGGACGTCCCCCTTACACCGCTACGTTATGTTAGCCGTCAGTCAGACTGAACGGACGCCCAGAGCATTTTGGCTTTATATAGATCTCAGGGGCCCTGGAGCCGATTCTTAATGGAAAAAAAGATTGCTGCTTTAGTCCATAAACAGCGCCACCCCTGCACCCGTGTACACAGGTGGTATTGCAGCCTGTTCCAATTCGCTTTAATAAAGAAAAGCTTCAATATCAATCTCAGCCTGTGACGGGAATGAGAGGATAAAGAAGCCGCCATGTTTTTTCGAATCCTGGACAACCACTAACACCTGCAGAAGATGGGTGATAATGCTAGCAGTGGGGTTACTAGGAAACTACTGGGCCACGATGTAAAAACTAAAGCACCTCCCCCGCTCCCAAACCATCGCAGAAATAAAGGGGCTTCTCATATGGGCTGAAGGGACCTTATGGCCCCCAGATAACTACGACCCTTGCACCCACTAGTTTAGCCCCTGAAAGGCAGCCACATTGTCTGTCTGTAGCAGTGGTTCGTAGCCTGCGGCCCCCGTGCAGGGCATGCTGAGAGTTATGGTGGCCCTGGTGTGTGCGACACAGGGTGTGAGCGCAAGGACTCACAAGAAGGAGCAGGATACCTGAGTCAGCAGTTTCTGCTTCTCCTCCTGGAGCTTCTGCCGCTCATCCAGGATCTGGGCTTTGGCGTGCTCGTACTTGCGGCTGAGGTCCTGCAGCTGCCCCTCGCCTTCGGAGGCCTTCTTCTCATACTGCAGCCGCAGCGTCTCCAGTTCCTGCGTGTGCTTCTTGGCCATCTCGGACAGTTCTGTCTGCACCTTCTTCACCTCCTGCTCATAGGCCTGGGACAGGGTCTCATTCTCTCCTGTCTGGAGCTTGATCTCCTCCTGCAGCGAAGCGATCTGCTCCCGATGATCCTTCATCTCCTTCTGCAGAGTCTCCAACATCTTCTCCTTCTGCTCCAGGGCTCCTCTCAGGGATAATACGGATGCCGCCTCCACTTTGCTTTTCTCCAGCTCCCGCTGTAAACTCTCCGCCATAGTCTGGTTTTGCAGACGTTCCTCCTGGTGTTGGCTTTCCCGCCGACTCTGCTCGGCCTTCATTTCTTGGTAGAGGCTTTGAATGGACTCCAGTTCCTGGAGCTGGTGCTGGACGCCGGACATCTCTGCCTCCTTCTGGCTGAACTTCTCCTGCCAGGTCTTTATATCCTTCTCCAGATTTGCGGTACTTGTCTGGTAGGACAAGAGGGTCTTCTGAAGCTCCTCGACAGTTGACCTTTGCTTTCCGGCTTCATCTTGGTAGGATGACGCCTCTGCTGTAACACTTTGGATGGCAGCTTGCTTGTCAAGAAGTTCCTTGGAAGACGCTTCCAGCTTTTCCTGGACTGTCCTCAGCTGCTCTGCAAGCTCACTGCTCCGACTAGACTCTCTGACGAGAAGCTCCTTGGCTTCTCCGGAGCTGCGCTCACTGCTGGTCAGCTTGGTAGCCATGTCACTCAGCTCCTTCTGCAGACTTTTGATCTGCTCCATCTTGCTCTCCGCTTCATTCTGATGGTGGGCAGCTTGCTCCTTGGTTTCAGACAGCTCCTTCTCGTATTCCTGAGCTGCAGAGCGGGCACTAGACAGCTCTCGGCTCGATTCACTCGATGTTTTCTGGCTTTGCTCTAATTCTTGAACTTTATGGAACAGCTCTTTCTTCAAAGCTTCCAAAGAAGCTTCGGTCTCCGTTTGCAAAGCTCGAGACTCATCTAGCTGCTTCGAGAGCTCGAGGGTCCTCTGCCGCTCCTGCTGCACCTCCGCGGCCAGCGTCTGCATTCCCTTTTGATGCTGCTCAGATGCCGAAGCCTTTTCGGATGCATTGGTTTTTGCTTCGGCTGCTTCCTTACGAGCGGCATTTACTGCGTCTTCCAGCCCGCTGCATCTGCTCTCCAGCTCTGCAATCCTAGACTGAAGAGCTTGCACTTCGCCAACAGTCGCCTGGTACTGCTGCTGCACAGAAGCCACTTCTCTCACTTTACTCTGAACCTCTTGTTCCAAACGTGTAACCTGTCCGTGTATTCCAGGGAGCGCAGCTTTCATGCTGTTAGTCTCAGTCTCCGCGGCCTTCACCTTTTGGATATAGTGTTTGATCTCCTCGTCCTGAGAGTCGGAGCGTTTTTTTAAGACGTCGACCTCCTTTGTGAGGCCGTCTGCGTGGCGTTTTCCCTGCTGGATTTCTTCCTCCCTGGAGGCCACTTCCTTGGTCAGTCTCTCCAGCTCGCTCTCCTTAAGTGCGATCAGATCGAGAGAGCGCGACAGTTCGTTCTGTAGAGCGGAGAACTCGTTTTTGTGGCTGTCCATGTATTTTTGGAGCTGGGCCTCGGCCTCCTGCTTGGCCTCCTGCTCGGTCTTAAGCTCTCGTAGGACTTTATCACGCTCTCCTGCCAGGCAGCGATGCTCGTCCTCTCTCCGGAGAAGCTCCTGCTGATGCTTCTCGTTGGCCTCTCTGATGCACGCTTTCTTATCCTCCAAGTCTGCGGACAGTTCCCGGAGGGATTGTTCACTCTGCGTCCTTGCTTTTCTCATTGAACTTATTTTGGACTCCAAAGCCGCGATCTTCTCAGATTTCTGTTCTTCCAGACGCTTTAATTCGGCCTGTAAATCTGCCACTTTTTGCTTCTCAGCAGAAAACTCGTTGGAGAGGGCCTGAAGCTCCTGCACTTTGTTGCTGCAGGTCATTTCCAGCTGGGAGACGTGTTCTGCGTCCTCCTGCTGAGCTGAGCGCAGCTTCTCCTCGGTGGAGCGGATGGTATGAAGCAGCTTCTGCTCCTGCGCTTCCTTCTCTTCGAGCTGAGCCTTGGCTGCTGACAGCTCGGACTCCAGGCGACGCACCTGATCCAGCTGCGCGGAGTTGGCGGCTTCTATACTTGATACCTTCAACCTCTCGTTCGCCAGCTGCTGACAGACCTCGTCGTGCTCTTTTTTCAAGCTTTGGGCGCGCGCTTCCACCTGGCGGGAGCTGTCGGCTCGCTCTTTCCACGAGCACATTTCCTTTTTCAGTTTGTCGATTTGGTCCTCTCGCTGTCGGGTGGCAGCAGACGATTCGGACAGCTTCTCCTGCAGGCTCTCAGTTTTTGCTCTCAGTTCTTCTCCTAGTTGTGTGACCCGAGATTCGAGTTTTGCAACGGCAGATTTCTCCTTGTCGAGCGTAGCGATGGCCTGGTCTCGTCGTTCCCGTAAGCTTTTCACTTTTCCTTCCAGCTCAGCGCTTCTCTTCCGCTCGCTCTCTAGCGAAGCAGACGTTTCTCTCTCCTTTTCCAACATTTCCTTCAGGGACAGGAGTTGTTCTTTCATTTCTGCGTTTTCTTTGCCCACCAGCTCCATCCGGGACACTTTCTGCTGGTAGATTTTCATCTGCGCCTCTTTTTCGGAGATCTGCGTTTTCAGCGCCTCCAGAGAAGCCGCGTGAGACTTGTCCTGTGCGTCGTTCTCTGCGTCCAGGTTGTGACATTTGGCGAGCAGGTCCAGAATGGTGGCATCCAGCTCCTGCACTTTCAGGGCCAGCTCGGCTTTCTCCTTCTTCAGCTCTTCCACCGCTACCACACCGGCTTGGTGATCGCCTTGTAAGGCCTGGCACGTCTTCCCCAGGGCGGTCACTTCTTCCTCCTTGGCCTTCTTATACTCGTTGAGCATGGTGATGGTGGAGTCCCTCTCGTCAGCACATTTATCCCGCTCCTGCTGTAGACTGAGCATCTGTTGGGTGTTGAGTCCCAGCTGCTCATTTATCTCCAGCAGTTTTCCTTCCGTCTGCCTTAGCGTGCTGCCGAGATGTTCGACCTGATGGCTGAGTTCTGCGATGCTCTTTTTCGAGGACTCCTCTTGCTTCTGCAGGACGAGCTCCAGTTGTCCTCTCTGCCTCCTCTCCTCTTCCACTTCCGCCTGGAGACCAGAAAGCTCCTGTTCCTTCCGCGTCACGGACACCTTCAGCTTGGAGATTTCCAGCTTCAGGGTGGTGATCTGACAGGTGAGCATCTCCTCCTGGCGCCGGGCGTCCTGGTCCTGCTTCTCCTTCTGGAAGGTGATCTCCGACAAGGACGTCTGCAGGTTGGTGACAATGTCCTGGAGCTGTATCTTCTCAGATTCGAAGCGTGACCTCTGTGCCTCGGCGTCCGCCCTGGCCACCTTCTTCTCCTCTTCCAAGTTGGAGATCTGAGCTTCAAGCTCGGAAGATTTGGTGTTTAGAGAGACAACTTCTTGCTTTAAATTTTCCAGCTAAAAAAAAAAAAAAAAAAAAGAAAAAAAAAAAGAAGGTCAGCGAACAGCAATATCCCAGGATGAGGACATAAGTGTGCACCCAGCTTCACTCGTCCCACCACCCCTTCCATCATGCATGCAATAGGTCATACCTTGAGGACATCCCCCAATCTCTCCCCTTTCTCGATTTCTCCCATCTTCTTCAGTTGATCTTCCAACATTGAGATTTTTTCTTGAAGAATCTGGTTTCGTTCCTCCAGACTTTTCTGTAAAAGGGGGGGAGAAAAAAAAAAGCATAAAAGTACAAGACTGTGGAAATGACAAAAGGAGCCATTGCTTTGTACTGCTCTCTCTGGTCAGAGCGCCTGTATTCAGCCTGCAGCTGCGTAGATTCTTGGTGACGTGCCCAGGAAGCCATGACTGACACAGATGAGCTGTGAAGAAGCAGCTGGTATAGGTCACAGTCCCTCTGTGCCATAATGACATGAGACGTGGTCTCCATACACGAGCACGCAGCATTCGCCAGTACCGGGCTCGGCTCCGATAAGGAGGAGACTGTGGATGGAATCATATGCTGCAGATTTTCAATGTGGATTCACAATGAGAATCCCTGGCACAATTTAGCAATGGGGTTATAAAAACACCACCCACATGTACAAGAAAAGGAAATATTAATGTGACAACTCGGGCGACCACCTGTGAGCAGTATGAGTCACATCACAGTATTTTACCTTCTCGGTTATTGCCAAGTTCAGCTCGGACTCCAGACGATTCTGCTGCTTCTGCCACCCGGCCACCGACGCCTCGTGCTCCTCAGTGGTTTCATTCAGAGCCTCCTGCAGCTCAGCTAAGCGACCAGAAAAGTCCCGCACCTGGAGAGATCGCAAATGTCAGCGCAGTACAAGATGCCCCCCCCGACAGGAGGAGAGCGCGGCCCCCCGGACAGGACCCGCACTGCTCACTGCCTGGATCTAATCTAGGATTAAAGACAAAAGCTAATCATCTAAGGGGGATACTCCTACTACACGGTTACGTCGAGCCCCCCAGACCGTGTCATAACGTCATTGGGGTCTCGGTCCACTGAGGAGATCCGTTCAGCACAGAGCGCCAAGCAGGCGGAAAGCAAAACACTGCGACCCAACGCTCCCACTACAAGACTATCAATAATGTAGCCTGGCTGCTGGATGACTAATGGAGGAGCCCAGACAACGATTTCACAGCCCCCGCACGTAACGGAGGAACCCAGACAACGATCTCACAGCTCCGGCACGTAACGGAGGAGCCCAGACAACGATCTCACAGCTCCCGCACGTAACGGAGGAGCCCAGACAACGATCTCACAGCCCCCGCACGTAACGGAGGAGCCCAGACAACGATCTCACAGCCCCCGCACGTAACGGAGGAGCCCAGACAACGATCTCACAGCTACGGGACGTAACGGAGGAGCCCAGACAGCGATCTCACAGATCCGGCATGTAACGGAGGAGCCCAGACAACGATCTCACAGCCCCCGCACGTAACGGAGGAGCCCAGACAACGATCTCACAGCTCCGGCACGTAACGGAGGAGCCCAGACAACGATCTCACAGCTCCGGCACGTAACGGAGGAGCCCAAACAACGATCTCACAGCCCCCGCACGTAACGGAGGAGCCCAGACAACGATCTCACAGCTCCGGCACGTAACGGAGGAGCCCAGACAACGATCTCACAGCTCCGGCACGTAACGGAGGAGCCCAGACAACGATCTCACAGCTCCGGCACGTAACGGAGGAGCCCAGACAACGATCTCACAGCTCCCGCACGTAACGGAGGAGCCCAGACAACGATCTCACAGCCCCCGCACGTAACGGAGGAGCCCAGACAACGATCTCACAGCCCCCGCACGTAACGGAGGAGCCCAGACAACGATCTCACAGCTCCGGCACGTAACGGAGGAGCCCAAACAACGATCTCACAGCCCCCGCACGTAACGGAGGAGCCCAGACAACGATCTCACAGCTCCGGCACGTAACGGAGGAGCCCAAACAACGATCTCACAGCCCCCGCACGTAACGGAGGAGCCCAGACAACGATCTCACAGCTCCGGCACGTAACGGAGGAGCCCAGACAACGATCTCACAGCTCCGGCACGTAACGGAGGAGCCCACACAACGATCTCACAGCTACGGGACGTAACGGAGGAGCCCAGACAGCGATCTCACAGATCCGGCATGTAACGGAGGAGCCCAGACAACGATCTCACAGCTCCGGCACGTAACGGAGGAGCCCAAACAACGATCTCACAGCCCCCGCACGTAACGGAGGAGCCCAGACAACGATCTCACAGCTCCGGCACGTAACTGAGGAGCCCACACAACGATCTCACAGCTACGGGACGTAACGGAGGAGCCCAGACAGCGATCTCACAGCTCCGGCACGTAACGGAGGAGCCCAGACAACGATCTCACAGCTCCGGCACGTAACTGAGGAGCCCACACAACGATCTCACAGTACGGGACGTAACGGAGGAGCCCAGACAACGATCTCACAGCTCCGGCACGTAACTGAGGAGCCCACACAACGATCTCACAGCTACGGGACGTAACGGAGGAGCCCAGACAGCGATCTCACAGATCCGGCACGTAACGAAGGAGCCCAGACAACGATCTCACAGCTCTGGCACGTAACGGAGGAGCCCAGACAACGATCTCACAGCTCCGGCACGTAACGGAGGAGCCCAGACAACGATCTCACAGCTCTGGCACGTAACGGAGGAGCCAAGACAACGATCTCACAGCTCTGGCACGTAACGGAGGAGCCCAGACAACGATCCCCACAGCTCCAGCACGTAACGGAGGAGCCAAGACAACGATCTCACAGCTCCGTCAAATAACGGAGGAGCCCAGACAACGATCCCACAGCTCCGGCACGTAACGGAGGCGCCCACACAATGATCTCACAGCCCCGGCACGTAACGGAGGAGCCCAGACAACGATCCCACAGCTCCGGCACGTAACGGAGGAGCCCAGACAACGATCCCCACAGCTCTAGCACGTAACGGAGGAGCCAAGACAACGATCTCACAGCTCCGGCAAATAACGGAGGAGCCAAGACAACGATCCCACAGCTCCGGCACGTAACGGAGGAGCCCAGACAACGATCTCACAGCTCCGGCAAATAACGGAGGAGCCCAGACAACGATCCCACAGCTACGGGACGTAACGGAGGAGCCCAGACAGCGATCTCACAGATCCGGCATGTAACGGAGGAGCCCAGACAACGATCTCACAGCTCCGGCACGTAACGAAGGAGCCCAGACAACGATCTCACAGCTCCGGCACGTAACGGAGGAGCCCAGACAACGATCTCACAGCTCCGGCACGTAACGGAGGAGCCCAGACAACGATCCCCACAGCTCCAGCACGTAACGGAGGAGCCAAGACAACGATCTCACAGCTCCGGCAAATAACGGAGGAGCCCAGACAACGATCCTACAGCTCCGGCACGTAACGGAGGAGCCCAGACAACGATCCCCACAGCTCCAGCACGTAATGGAGGAGCCAAGACAACGATCTCACAGCTCCGGCAAATAACGGAGGAGCCCAGACAACGATCTCACAGCTCCGGCAAATAACGGAGGAGCCCAGACAACGATCTCACAGCTCCGGCACGTAACGGAGAAGCCCAGACAACGATCCCCACAGCTCCGGCACGTAACGGAGGAGCCCAGGCAAAGATCCCCACAGCTCCAGCACGTAACGGAGGAGCCAAGACAACGATCTCACAGCTCCGGCACGTAACGGAGGAGCCCACACAATGATCTCACAGCCCCGGCACGTAACGGAGGAGCCCAGACAACGATCCCACAGCTCCGGCACGTAACGGAGGAGCCCAGACAACGATCCCCACAGCTCCAGCAGGTAACGGAGGAGCCCAGACAACGATCCCACAGCTCCGGCAAATAACGGAGGAGCCCAGACAACGATCCCACAGCTCCGGCACGTAACGGAGGAGCCCAGACAACGATCTCACAGCTCCGGCACGTAACGGAGGAGCCCACACAACGATCTCACAGCTACGGGACGTAACGGAGGAGCCCACACAACGATCTCACAGCTACGGGACGTAACGGAGGAGCCCAGACAGCGATCTCACAGATCCGGCATGTAACAGAGGAGCCCAGACAACGATCTCACAGCTCCGGCACGTAACGGAGGAGCCCAGACAACGATCTCACAGCTCCGGCACGTAACGGAGGAGCCCAGACAACGATCCCCACAGCTCCAGCACGTAACGGAGGAGCCAAGACAACGATCTCACAGCTCCGGCAAATAACGGAGGAGCCCAGACAACGATCCCACAGCTCCGGCACGTAACGGAGGAGCCCAGACAACGATCTCACAGCTCCGGCAAATAACGGAGGAGCCCAGACAACGATCCCACAGCTACGGGACGTAACGGAGGAGCCCAGACAGCGATCTCACAGATCCGGCATGTAACGGAGGAGCCCAGACAACGATCTCACAGCTCCGGCACGTAACGAAGGAGCCCAGACAACGATCTCACAGCTCCGGCACGTAACGGAGGAGCCCAGACAACGATCTCACAGCTCCGGCACGTAACGGAGGAGCCCAGACAACGATCCCCACAGCTCCAGCACGTAACGGAGGAGCCAAGACAACGATCTCACAGCTCCGGCAAATAACGGAGGAGCCCAGACAACGATCCTACAGCTCCGGCACGTAACGGAGGAGCCCAGACAACGATCCCCACAGCTCCAGCACGTAATGGAGGAGCCAAGACAACGATCTCACAGCTCCGGCAAATAACGGAGGAGCCCAGACAACGATCTCACAGCTCCGGCAAATAACGGAGGAGCCCAGACAACGATCTCACAGCTCCGGCACGTAACGGAGAAGCCCAGACAACGATCCCCACAGCTCCGGCACGTAACGGAGGAGCCCAGGCAAAGATCCCCACAGCTCCAGCACGTAACGGAGGAGCCAAGACAACGATCTCACAGCTCCGGCACGTAACGGAGGAGCCCACACAATGATCTCACAGCCCCGGCACGTAACGGAGGAGCCCAGACAACGATCCCACAGCTCCGGCACGTAACGGAGGAGCCCAGACAACGATCCCCACAGCTCCAGCAGGTAACGGAGGAGCCCAGACAACGATCCCACAGCTCCGGCAAATAACGGAGGAGCCCAGACAACGATCCCACAGCTCCGGCACGTAACGGAGGAGCCCAGACAACGATCTCACAGCTCCGGCACGTAACGGAGGAGCCCACACAACGATCTCACAGCTACGGGACGTAACGGAGGAGCCCAGACAGCGATCTCACAGATCCGGCATGTAACAGAGGAGCCCAGACAACGATCTCACAGCTCCGGCACGTAACGGAGGAGCCCAGACAACGATCTCACAGCTCCGGCACGTAACGGAGGAGCCCAGACAACGATCCCCACAGCTCCAGCACGTAACGGAGGAGCCAAGACAACGATCTCACAGCTCCGGCAAATAACGGAGGAGCCCAGACAACGATCCCACAGCTCCGGCACGTAACGGAGGAGCCCAGACAACGATCTCACAGCTCCGGCACGTAACGGAGGAGCCCAGACAACGATCCCACAGCTCTGGCAAATAACGGAGGAGCCCAGACAGCGATCTCACAGCTCCAGCACGTAACGGAGGAGCCCAGACAACGATCTCACAGCTCCGGCACGTAACGGAGGAGCCCAGACAACGATCTCACAGCTCCGGCACGTAACGGAGAAGCCCACACAACGATCTCACAGCTCCGGCACGTAACGGAGGAGCTTAGACACCGATCTCACAGCCCCCGCACGTAACTGAGGAGCCCACACAACGATCTCACAGCTCCGGCACGTAACTGAGGAGCCCACACAACGATCTCACAGCTGCGGGACGTAACGGAGGAGCCCAGACAACGATCTCACAGCTCCGGCACGTAACTGAGGAGCCCACACAACGATCTCACAGCTACGGGACATAACGGAGGAGCCCAGACAGCGATCTCACAGATCCGGCACGTAACGGAGGAGCCCAGACAACGATCTCACAGCTCCGGCACGTAACGGAGGAGCCCAGACAACGATCTCACAGCTCCGGCACGTAACGAAGGAGCCCAGACAACGATCTCACAGCTCTGGCACGTAACGGAGGAGCAAAGTGATAGACCCTCATGTTAAAGAATAAGATGGTTGCAGATCAGTAACATTCCTTCTAGTGGGGGACGAGGAGCTCACCTTGTAGGAGAGGTCTCTGTGCTCCTCGGAGAGTTGGTCGTTCTTCCTCTCCAGCTGGATCCGGTCCGTCTTTAAGTCCTGACATTGCTTCAGGGTGTCCCGGAGGCGAATCATGAGGCTGATGGACAGAGACGTACAGTGAACACTATATACCTGGATCCCATGACATTAACCTATTAATGACCAGCGTTGCTTGGTCGTTAAGAACGTACTTTTTATTATTATTATTATTATTTGTTTCTGCATTTACGCAGCTCTGACATTTGTCATGGACCTCGCTCTATGAGGCCTGGTCTTACGAGACACACATATTAATACAAAAGGATGACAGTCGGCACGGTGGAGCTAATGGGTCAGGACCAGAGGCCATCGCCTCACCTCTCATTCTTCTCCCGCAGCTCCTCCATCTCGTGCGGCTCCTGCTGATCCTCTTGCTTCTCGTTCAGGAGCATCAGACGCTCAATTCGCTGCTGCATAAGGTAAATTTGCGCTTCTGGAAATGACAAAGGAACACGGGTGTCGGTATCTCACAGCCGATCATGGTAAGGAGGCAGCAATAAGTGATACAACATGGACACTGTGATCTTAAACTTCTCACATACAGGACATACAATGGCGCCCTCCTGAGGCTCCTCCATGATTTACCTTTTTCTGCCATCCGCTTTTTAGTCTCTGAGAGCTCGAGTTCCAGTTCATCCCGCAAGTCTCGTCCCTCGATGAGCTGCTTCCGGAGCCTCCGAATCTGGAACTGCGGCATGTGCAGCACCTCGCTCATAGGAGAGGACGGAGAGTCCAGGGGAAAACTGCAGAGGACAGGAGAGACGTAATTACAGGACAGGAGAGAACAAGGACCGAGCGAAACGTCATTACAGGACAGGAGAGACCAAGGGCAGATTGAGACCAAGGGCAGAGCAACACGCCATCAGAGGACAGGAGAGACCAAGGGCGGAGCGAGACGTCATTACAGGACAGGAGAGACCAAGGGCAGAGCGAGACGTCATTACAGGACAGGAGAGACCAAGGACCGAGCGAGACATCATCAGAGGACAGGAGAGACCAAGGGCCGAGCGAGACATCATCAGAGGACAGGAGAGACCAAGGGCCGAGCGAGACGTCATCAGAGGACAGGAGAGGCCAAGGGCCGAGCGAGACATCATTACAGGACAGGAGAGACCAAGGCCGAGTGAGACATCATTACAGGACAGGAGACCAAGGGCCGAGCGAGACATCATCAGAGGACAGGAGAGACCAAGGGCCGAGCGAGACATCATCAGAGGACAGGAGAGACCAAGGGCCGAGCGAGACGTCATCAGAGGACAGGAGAGACCAAGGGCCGAGCGAGACATCATTACAGGACAGGAGAGACCAAGGGCCGAGCGAGACGTCATTACAGGACAGGAGATCAAGGGCAGAGTGAGACGTCATCAGAGGACAGGAGAGACCAAGGGCTGAGCGACACGCCATCAGAGGACAGGAGAGACCAAGGGCAGAGCAAGATGTCATTACAGGACAGGAGAGACCAAGGGCAGAGCGAGACATCATCAGAGGACAGGAGAGACCAAGGGCCGAGCGAGACATCATTACAGGACAGGAGAGACCAAGGGCCGAGCGAGACGTCATCAGAGGACAGGAGAGACCAAGGGCCGAGCGAGACGTCATTACAAGACAGGAGAGACCAAGGGCCGAGCGAGACGACATTACAGGACATGAGAGACCAAGGGCCGAGCGAGACGTCATTACAGGACAGAAGAGACCAAGGGCCGAGCGAGACGTCATTACAGGACAGGAGACACCAAGGGCCGAGCGAGACATCATGATAGGGAACCGGTCATCAGATTCTTGCTGCCAGTACCGCAGGTTTCAGGGAATACTCAAGTGATCAAGTGGGTAGAGCAGTCAGGTGCCGGCCTTGGTGCCGGAGGAGACCCATCGTGCTCGGACAGCTTTTTAAGGCATGTTTTCTCTGAAATTCCCGCAAACATCCAGTTGCCATTACTCAGCCACCGCCTGATTTGTGCTGCTTGTAGTTTGACCAGGGCAAATCTGATGACAGGATCCCTTTAACTATACGGGCGAATATTAAACAGGGAATATTACCTTTTCATGGTGGACGATGAGGCAACGCGGTGCAGCTCCAGGAATCGCACCTGTGCCTTCCTAGCGGTCACATTGGGGGACATGGTCTCATCGGAGCTGGAGGCGCTGTCACCGGAGGAAAGGACCCGCTCTGCTCGGGGGAGAGAGGACAACACAAAGTCACAGACACGGAGGAACAGATAACAAGAGCAGCTACAGGGCAAAAAATAAAGAAATACTCTAAGACCCGAAGCATAGTTCTGCCACGTATCCTGGGAGTGCAGCAAGTGTGATAGATCAGGGTTAGCAGGACACCGTATGGGGGACGGGGCCGCGGCTGAAAATCGCAGGGGATAGACGGATATTTGGTAGGTCGGACTGTCAGGGACGCGGGGAGACAACGAATAGGTTTAACCTTTTACATTTCTTTAATGTTTTGTTGGCGAAAGCGGTGGAGTAACTTTTATATCTTCTTGTTTGAAGCTTTTTTACCTTTAGCCTACACTTTATTTTTGGGCCCGCCCAGGGGACATGAACCATCCCTTGTGCCACATACTGCAGTGCTTTATATCATTAAGGACGCCCCACGAGCCACTGGCAGACCCCCGGTAGTAATGGCCACACACACCGGCACCCTACCATCTCATCTCAGGCGGTTCAAAGGCATCTGGAAGATTACACAATGATGCCATTAAATGCCGTGATCAGAGATGGAAAGCTGCATGTACACGGCTAATCAGAAGTACTGACTGCACTACACAGCGTGCATGCTGTCAGGAAGGGGTTAAGCAACATGCAAGGTGCAGATAACCTTCCTCCAGGTATCATCAGCGGACACAGCAGAGGGCAGACCGCTCCGCCAGGACGTTGGCTTCACCACTCATCAATCTGGGGTTTACATGGGGCTGCAGATCACCTGACTGATATAATGGGGCTGCAGATCACCAGACTCCTATAATGGGGCTGCAGATCATATAATGGGGCTGCAGATCATATAATGGGGCTGCAGATCATATAATGGGGCTGCAGATCACCTGACTCACGAGCCCTGCGCTCATCTACCCTGCTCCATACAATGCCATACATGCCACCGCCCCCTCGTACCTTTTCTCTGCAGGAAGGTGATCAGTTTATCATCCAGGGACAGATCGTCTTCATTATCCAGCACAAATCTCAGGATGGAGGCGAGCGCAGTCTGTGGGAGAACACGGGCGTTAGCATCAGCTCGCACTCACCCCTCTGTACAGGGACAGCGACTCACCTGCGTCTTGTGATCGAACGTCTCCCACTCCTGAGCGTCCTTACTCTTCATATTGGAGACGTAGAAAAGAAGAACAATGACCTGCAGAGAAGGCGACAGTCAGTGCTACTCAGTCCGGAGCACAGCGCCACCTGGTGGTCCTGATACTATGTGGATACCTGCACACTATAGAGCACAGCGCCACCTGGTGGTCCTGATACTATGTGGTTATCTGCACACTATAGAGCACAGCGCCACCTGGTGGTCCTGATACTATGTGGATATCTGCACACTATAGAGCACAGCGCCACCTGGTGGTCCTGATACTATGTGGATATCTGCACACTATAGAGCACAGCGCCACCTGGTGGTCCTGATACTATGTGGATATCTGCACACTACAGAGCACAGCGCCACCTGGTGGTCCTGATACTATGTGGTTATCTGCACACTATAGAGCACAGCGCCACCTGGTGGTCCTGATACTATATGGTTATCTGCACACTATAGAGCACAGCGCCACCTGGTGGTCCTGATACTATATGGTTATCTGCACACTACAGAGCACAGCGCCACCTGGTGGTCCTGATACTATGTGGTTATCTGCACACTATAGAGCACAGCGCCACCTGGTGGTCCTGATACTATGTGGATATCTGCACACTATAGAGCACAGCGCCACCTGGTGGTCCTGATACTATGTGGTTATCTGCACACTATAGAGCACAGCGCCACCTGGTGGTCCTGATACTATGTGGATATCTGCACACTATAGAGCACAGCGCCACCTGGTGGTCCTGATACTATGTGGTTATCTGCACACTATAGAGCACAGCGCCTCCTGGTGGTCCTGATACTATGTGGTTATCTGCACACTATAGAGCACAGCGCCACCTGGTGGTCCTGATACTATGTGGTTATCTGCACACTATAGAGCACAGCGCCCCCTGGTGGTCCTGATACTATGTGGATATCTGCACACTATAGAGCACAGCGCCACCTGGTGGTCCTGATACTATGTGGATATCTACACACTATAGAGCACAGCGCCACCTGGTGGTCCTGATACTATGTGGATATCTGCACACTATAGAGCACAGCGCCACCTGGTGGTCCTGATACTATGTGGTTATCTGCTCACTATAGAGCACAGCGCCACCTGGTGGTCCTGATACTATGTGGATATCTGCACACTATAGAGCACAGCGTCACCTGGTGGTCCTGATACTATGTGGATATCTGCACACTATAGAGCACAGCGCCACCTGGTGGTCCTGATACTATGTGGATATCTGCACACTACAGAGCACAGCGCCACCTGGTGGTCCTGATACTATGTGGTTATCTGCACACTACAGAGCACAGCGCCACCTGGTGGTCCTGATACTATGTGGATATCTGCACACTATAGAGCACAGCGCCACCTGGTGGTCCTGATACTATGTGGATATCTGCACACTACAGAGCACAGCGCCACCTGGTGGTCCTGATACTATGTGGATATCTGCACACTACAGAGCACAGCGCCACCTGGTGGTCCTGATACTATGTGGATATCTGCACACTATAGAGCACAGCGCCCCCTGGTGGTCCTGATACTATGTGGATATCTGCACACTACAGAGCACAGCGCCACCTGGTGGTCCTGATACTATGTGGTTATCTGCACACTACAGAGCACAGCGCCACCTGGTGGTCCTGATACTATGTGGATATCTGCACACTATAGAGCACAGCGCCACCTGGTGGTCCTGATACTATGTGGATATCTGCACACTATAGAGCACAGCGTCACCTGGTGGTCCTGATACTATGTGGTTATCTGCACACTATAGAGCACAGCGCCACCTGGTGGTCCTGATACTATGTGGATATCTGCACACTACAGAGCACAGCGCCCCCTGGTGGTCCTGATACTATGTGGTTATCTGCACACTATAGAGCACAGCGCCACCTGGTGGTCCTGATACTATGTGGATATCTGCACACTATAGAGCACAGCGCCACCTGGTGGTCCTGATACTATGTGGTTATCTGCACACTATAGAGCACAGCGCCACCTGGTGGTCCTGATACTATGTGGTTATCTGCACACTATAGAGCACAGCGCCACCTGGTGGTCCTGATACTATGTGGATATCTGCACACTATAGAGCACAGCGCCACCTGGTGGTCCTGATACTATGTGGATATCTGCACACTATAGAGCACAGCGCCACCTGGTGGTCCTGATACTATGTGGATATCTGCACACTATAGAGCACAGCGCCACCTGGTGGTCCTGATACTATGTGGATATCTGCACACTACAGAGCACAGCGCCACCTGGTGGTCCTGATACTATGTGGTTATCTGCACACTATAGAGCACAGCGCCACCTGGTGGTCCTGATACTATATGGTTATCTGCACACTATAGAGCACAGCGCCACCTGGTGGTCCTGATACTATATGGTTATCTGCACACTACAGAGCACAGCGCCACCTGGTGGTCCTGATACTATGTGGATATCTGCACACTATAGAGCACAGCGCCACCTGGTGGTCCTGATACTATGTGGATATCTGCACACTATAGAGCACAGCGCCACCTGGTGGTCCTGATACTATGTGGTTATCTGCACACTATAGAGCACAGCGCCACCTGGTGGTCCTGATACTATGTGGATATCTGCACACTATAGAGCACAGCGCCACCTGGTGGTCCTGATACTATGTGGTTATCTGCACACTATAGAGCACAGCGCCTCCTGGTGGTCCTGATACTATGTGGTTATCTGCACACTATAGAGCACAGCGCCACCTGGTGGTCCTGATACTATGTGGTTATCTGCACACTATAGAGCACAGCGCCACCTGGTGGTCCTGATACTATGTGGTTATCTGCACACTATAGAGCACAGCGCCACCTGGTGGTCCTGATACTATGTGGTTATCTGCACACTATAGAGCACAGCGCCACCTGGTGGTCCTGATACTATGTGGTTATCTGCACACTATAGAGCACAGCGCCACCTGGTGGTCCTGATACTATGTGGTTATCTGCACACGATAGAGCACAGCGCCACCTGGTGGTCCTGATACTATGTGGTTATCTGCACACTATAGAGCACAGCGTCACCTGGTGGTCCTGATACTATGTGGTTATCTGCACACTATAGAGCACAGCGTCACCTGGTGGTCCTGATACTATGTGGATATCTGCACACTATAGAGCACAGCGCCACCTGGTGGTCCTGATACTATGTGGATATCTGCACACTATAGAGCACAGCGCCACCTGGTGGTCCTGATACTATGTGGTTATCTGCACACTAGAGAGCACAGCGCCACCTGGTGGTCCTGATACTATGTGGTTATCTGCACACTATAGAGCACAGCGCCACCTGGTGGTCCTGATACTATGTGGTTATCTGCACACTATAGAGCACAGCGCCACCTGGTGGTCCTGATACTATGTGGTTATCTGCACACTATAGAGCACAGCGCCACCTGGTGGTCCTGATACTATGTGGTTATCTGCACACTATAGAGCACAGCGCCACCTGGTGGTCCTGATACTATGTGGTTATCTGCACACTATAGAGCACAGCGCCACCTGGTGGTCCTGATACTATGTGGTTATCTGCACACTATAGAGCACAGCGCCACCTGGTGGTCCTGATACTATGTGGTTATCTGCACACGATAGAGCACAGCGCCACCTGGTGGTCCTGATACTATGTGGATATCTGCACACTATAGAGCACAGCGCTTCCTGGTGGTCCTGATACTATGTGGATATCTGCACACTATAGAGCACAGCGCCACCTGGTGGTCCTGATACTATGTGGATATCTGCACACTATAGAGCACAGCGCCACCTGGTGGTCCTGATACTATGTGGATATCTGCACACTACAGAGCACAGCGCCACCTGGTGGTCCTGATACTATGTGGATACCTGCACACTACAGAGCACAGCGCCACCTGGTGGTCGATACTATGTGGTTATCTGCACACTATAGAGCACAGCGCCTCCTGGTGGTCCTGATACTATGTGGATATCTGCACACTACAGAGCACAGCGCCCCCTGGTGGTCCTGATACTATGTGGATATCTGCACACTATAGAGCACAGCGCCTCCTGGTGGTCCTGATACTATGTGGATATCTGCACACTACAGAGCACAGCGCCTCCTGGTGGTCCTGATACTATGTGGATATCTGCACACTACAGAGCACAGCGCCCCCTGGTGGTCCTGATACTATGTGGATATCTGCACACTACAGAGCACAGCGCCACCTGGTGGTCCTGATACTATGTGGTTATCTGCACACTATAGAGCACAGCGCCACCTGGTGGTCCTGATACTATGTGGTTATCTGCACACTATAGAGCACAGCGCCACCTGGTGGTCCTGATACTATGTGGTTATCTGCACACTATAGAGCACAGCGCCACCTGGTGGTCCTGATACTATGTGGTTATCTGCACACTATAGAGCACAGCGCCACCTGGTGGTCCTGATACTATGTGGTTATCTGCACACGATAGAGCACAGCGCCACCTGGTGGTCCTGATACTATGTGGTTATCTGCACACTATAGAGCACAGCGCCACCTGGTGGTCCTGATACTATGTGGATATCTGCACACTATAGAGCACAGCGCCACCTGGTGGTCCTGATACTATGTGGTTATCTGCACACTAGAGAGCACAGCGCCACCTGGTGGTCCTGATACTATGTGGTTATCTGCACACTATAGAGCACAGCGCCACCTGGTGGTCCTGATACTATGTGGTTATCTGCACACTATAGAGCACAGCGCCACCTGGTGGTCCTGATACTATGTGGTTATCTGCACACTATAGAGCACAGCGCCACCTGGTGGTCCTGATACTATGTGGTTATCTGCACACTATAGAGCACAGCGCCACCTGGTGGTCCTGATACTATGTGGTTATCTGCACACTATAGAGCACAGCGCCACCTGGTGGTCCTGATACTATGTGGTTATCTGCACACTATAGAGCACAGCGCCACCTGGTGGTCCTGATACTATGTGGTTATCTGCACACGATAGAGCACAGCGCCACCTGGTGGTCCTGATACTATGTGGATATCTGCACACTATAGAGCACAGCGCTTCCTGGTGGTCCTGATACTATGTGGATATCTGCACACTATAGAGCACAGCGCCACCTGGTGGTCCTGATACTATGTGGATATCTGCACACTATAGAGCACAGCGCCACCTGGTGGTCCTGATACTATGTGGATATCTGCACACTACAGAGCACAGCGCCACCTGGTGGTCCTGATACTATGTGGATACCTGCACACTACAGAGCACAGCGCCACCTGGTGGTCGATACTATGTGGTTATCTGCACACTATAGAGCACAGCGCCTCCTGGTGGTCCTGATACTATGTGGATATCTGCACACTACAGAGCACAGCGCCCCCTGGTGGTCCTGATACTATGTGGATATCTGCACACTATAGAGCACAGCGCCTCCTGGTGGTCCTGATACTATGTGGATATCTGCACACTATAGAGCACAGCGCCTCCTGGTGGTCCTGATACTATGTGGATATCTGCACACTACAGAGCACAGCGCCCCCTGGTGGTCCTGATACTATGTGGATATCTGCACACTACAGAGCACAGCGCCACCTGGTGGTCCTGATACTATGTGGTTATCTGCACACTATAGAGCACAGCGCCACCTGGTGGTCCTGATACTATGTGGATATCTGCACACTATAGAGCACAGCGCCACCTGGTGGTCCTGATACTATGTGGTTATCTGCACACTATAGAGCACAGCGCCACCTGGTGGTCCTGATACTATGTGGATATCTGCACACTATAGAGCACAGCGCCACCTGGTGGTCCTGATACTATGTGGATATCTGCACACTAGAGAGCACAGCGCCACCTGGTGGTCCTGATACTATGTGGATATCTGCACACTATAGAGCACAGCGCCACCTGGTGGTCCTGATACTATGTGGATATCTGCACACTATAGAGCACAGCGCCACCTGGTGGTCCTGATACTATGTGGTTATCTGCACACTATAGAGCACAGCGCCACCTGGTGGTCCTGATACTATGTGGATATCTGCACACTATAGAGCACAGCGCCACCTGGTGGTCCTGATACTATGTGGATATCTGCACACTAGAGAGCACAGCGCCACCTGGTGGTCCTGATACTATGTGGATATCTGCACACTATAGAGCACAGCGCCACCTGGTGGTCCTGATACTATGTGGATATCTGCACACTATAGAGCACAGCGCCACCTGGTGGTCCTGATACTATGTGGATATCTGCACACTATAGAGCACAGCGCCACCTGGTGGTCCTGATACTATGTGGTTATCTGCACACTATAGAGCACAGCGCCACCTGGTGGTCCTGATACTATGTGGATATCTGCACACTATAGAGCACAGCGCCACCTGGTGGTCCTGATACTATGTGGATATCTCCAGGTCGCGGCACAGTCACATGATGCTCCCGTGAAGCCAGCGCTTATGTTGCTGCATGTGACCTGACATCAGCCACAAGCGGCGGCACTTTCCAGGCTCACGGTCCTGACCCCGTCCATTATTCTAGAGGCTTTACAGAACATTCCAGATGTGACATTAACCCTGCAGCAGCCGGAATCTCAGCGCTCACCTTACATATCTCCAGGTCACTGCTCTCTGCATGTAAGATCTTCTGCCACTGCACCAAATCCTCAGCTCTAGAGCCGCATCTGCAGTGTCCTGTGCGAGGAGCAAGAGGGAAACACGCTCAGCCCCCTAATATCAGCAGCCACAAAGCACGATGTCAGCAGACCTATAGTGTAACAACTGCAGCTCGGGATATACTCCAGAGCCGCAATCACAATTCTGCAGACAATAGATATGAAATAACCCAGGATTTACAACTCACTCTGCGGCTGCAGAACTTTCTGTGGCGATTTATCCACTGAGAATTGTAGTCTTTACATAACAGGAGACAGTGACTGCGCCAGCAGAATAGTGAGTGCAGCTCTGGGGTATAATACAGGATGTAACTCAGGATCAGTAATGTAATGTATGCACACAGTGACTGCGCCAGCAGAATAGTGAGTGCAGCTCTGGGGTATAATACAGAATGTAACTCAGGATCAGTAATGTAATGTATGTACACAGTGACTGCACCAGCAGAATAGTGAGTGCAGCTCTGGGGTATAATACAGGAGGTAACTCAGGATCAGTAATGTATGTACACAGTGACTGCACCAGCAGAATAGTGAGTGCAGCTCTGGAGTATAATACAGGAGGTAACTCAGGATCAGTAATGTAATGTATGTACACAGTGACTGCACCAGCAGAACAGTGAGTGCAGCTCTGGGGTATAATACAGGATCAGTAATGTAATATATGTACACAGTGACTGCACCAGCAGAATAGTGAGTGCAGCTCCGTGGTATAATACAGGAGGTAACCCAGGATCAGTAATGTAATGTATGTACACAGTGACTGCACCAGCAGAATAGTGAGTGCAGCTCTGGGGTATAATACAGGATCAGTAATGTAATATATGTACACAGTGACTGCACCAGCAGAATAGTGAGTGCAGCTCTGGAGTATAATACAGGATGTAACTCAGGATCAGTAATGTAATGTATGTACACAGTGACTGCACCAGCAGAATAGTGAGTGCAGCTCTGGGGTATAATACAGGAGGTAACTCAGGATCAGTAATGTAATGTATGTACACAGTGACTGCACCAGCAGAACAGTGAGTGCAGCTCTGGGGTATAATACAGGATCAGTAATGTAATATATGTACACAGTGACTGCACCAGCAGAATAGTGAGTGCAGCTCCGTGGTATAATACAGGATGTAACTCAGGATCAGTAATGTAATGTATGTACACAGTGACTGCACCAGCAGAATAGTGAGTGCAGCTCTGGAGTATAATACAGGATGTAACTCAGGATCAGTAATGTAATGTATGTACACAGTGACTGCACCAGCAGAATAGTGACTGCAGCTCTGGAGTATAATACAGGGGGTAACTCAGGATCAGTAATGTATGTACACAGTGACTGCACCAGCAGAATAGTGAGTGCAGCTCTGGGGTATAATACAGGATCAGTAATGTAATATATGTACACAGTGACTGCACCAGCAGAATAGTGAGTGCAGCTCTGGAGTATAATACAGGATGTAACTCAGGATCAGTAATGTAATGTATGTACACAGTGACTGCACCAGCAGAATAGTGAGTGCAGCTCTGGAGGATAATACAGGATGTAACTCAGGATCAGTAATGTAATGTATGTACACAGTGACTGCACCAGCAGAATAGTGAGTGCAGCTCTGGAGTATAATACAGGATGAAACTCAGGATCAGTAATGTAATGTATGTATGCAGTGACTGCACCAGCAGAATAGTGAGTGCAGCTCTGGAGTATAATACAGGATGTAACTCAGGATCAGTAATGTAATGTATGTACACAGTGACTGCACCAGCAGAATAGTGAGTGCAGCTCTGGGGTATAATACAGGATCAGTAATGTAATATATGTACACAGTGACTGCACCAGCAGAATAGTGAGTGCAGCTCCGGGGTATAATACAGGGGGTAACTCAGGATCAGTAATGTAATGTATGTACACAGTGACTGCACCAGCAGAATAGTGAGTGCAGCTCTGGGGTATAATACAGGATCAGTAATGTAATATATGTACACAGTGACTGCACCAGCAGAATAGTGAGTGCAGCCCTCGGGTATAATACAGAATGTAACTCAGGATCAGTAATGTATGTACATAGTGACTGCACCAGCAGAATAGTGAGTGCAGCTCTGGAGTATAATACAGGATGTAACTCAGGATCAGTAATGTAATGTATGTACACAGTGACAGCACCAGCAGAATAGTGAGCGCAGCTCTGGGGTATAATACAGGATGTAACTCAGGATCAGTAATGTATGTACATAGTGACTGCACCAGCAGAATAGTGAGTGCAGCTCTGGAGTATAATACAGGATGTAACTCAGGATCAGTAATGTACTGTATGTACCCAGTGACTGCACCAGCAGAATAGTGAGTGCAGCTCTGGGGTATAATACAGGATGTAACTCAGGATCAGTAATGTAATGTATGTACACAGTGACTGCACCAGCAGAATAGTGAGTGCAGCTCTGGGGTATAATACAGGAGGTAACTCAGGATCAGTAATGTAATGTATGTACACAGTGACTGCACCAGCAGAATAGTGAGTGCAGCTCTGGAGTATAATACAGGATGTAACTCAGGATCAGTAATGTAATGTGTGTACACAGTGACTGCACCAGCAGAATAGTGAGTGCAGCTCTGGGGTACAATACAGGAGGTAACTCAGGATCAGTAATGTAATGTATGTACACAGTGACTACACCAGCAGAATAGTGAGTGCAGCTCTGGGGTATAATACAGGATGTAACTCAGGATCAGTAATGTAATGTATGTACACAGTGACTGCACCAGCAGAACAGTGAGTGCAGCTCTGGGGTATAATACAGGATCAGCAATGTAATATATGTACACAGTGACTGCACCAGCAGAATAGTGAGTGCAGCTCCGTGGTATAATACAGGAGGTAACCCAGGATCAGTAATGTAATGTATGTACACAGTGACTGCACCAGCAGAATAGTGAGTGCAGCTCTGGGGTATAATACAGGATCAGTAATGTAATATATGTACACAGTGACTGCACCAGCAGAATAGTGAGTGCAGCTCTGGAGTATAATACAGGATGTAACTCAGGATCAGTAATGTAATGTATGTACACAGTGACTGCACCAGCAGAATAGTGAGTGCAGCTCTGGGGTATAATACAGGATGTAACTTAGGATCAGTAATGTAATGTATGTACACAGTGACTGCACCAGCAGAATAGTGACTGCAGCTCTGGAGTATAATACAGGGGGTAACTCAGGATCAGTAATGTATGTACACAGTGACTGCACCAGCAGAATAGTGAGTGCAGCTCTGGGGTATAATACAGGATCAGTAATGTAATATATGTACACAGTGACTGCACCAGCAGAATAGTGAGTGCAGCTCTGGAGTATAATACAGGATGTAACTCAGGATCAGTAATGTAATGTATGTACACAGTGACTGCACCAGCAGAATAGTGAGTGCAGCTCTGGAGGATAATACAGGATGAAACTCAGGATCAGTAATGTAATGTATGTATGCAGTGACTGCACCAGCAGAATAGTGAGTGCAGCTCTGGAGTATAATACAGGATGTAACTCAGGATCAGTAATGTAATGTATGTACACAGTGACTGCACCAGCAGAATAGTGAGTGCAGCTCTGGGGTATAATACAGGATCAGTAATGTAATATATGTACACAGTGACTGCACCAGCAGAATAGTGAGTGCAGCCCTCGGGTATAATACAGAATGTAACTCAGGATCAGTAATGTATGGACATAGTGACTGCACCAGCAGAATAGTGAGTGCAGCCCTCGGGTATAATACAGAATGTAACTCAGGATCAGTAATGTATGGACATAGTGACTGCACCAGCAGAATAGTGAGTGCAGCTCTGGAGTATAATACAGGATGTAACTCAGGATCAGTAATGTAATGTATGTACACAGTGACAGCACCAGCAGAATAGTGAGCGCAGCTCTGGGGTATAATACAGGATGTAACTCAGGATCAGTAATGTATGTACATAGTGACTGCACCAGCAGAATAGTGAGTGCAGCTCTGGAGTATAATACAGGATGTAACTCAGGATCAGTAATGTACTGTATGTACCCAGTGACTGCACCAGCAGAATAGTGAGTGCAGCTCTGGGGTATAATACAGGATGTAACTCAGGATCAGTAATGTAATGTATGTACACAGTGACTGCACCAGCAGAATAGTGAGTGCAGCTCTGGGGTATAATACAGGAGGTAACTCAGGATCAGTAATGTAATGTATGTACACAGTGACTGCACCAGCAGAATAGTGAGTGCAGCTCTGGAGTATAATACAGGATGTAACTCAGGATCAGTAATGTAATATATGTACACAGTGACTGCACCAGCAGAATAGTGAGTGCAGCTCTGGAGTATAATACAGGATGTAACCCAGGATCAGTAATGTAATGTATGTATACAGTGACTGCACCAGTAGAATAGTGAGTGCAGCTCTGGAGTATAATACAGGATGTAACTCAGGATCAGTAATGTAATGTATGTACACAGTGACTACACCAGCAGAATAGTGAGTGCAGCTCTGGGGTATAATACAGGATGTAACTCAGGATCAGTAATGTAATGTATGTACACAGTGACTACACCAGCAGAATAGTGAGTGCAGCTCTGGGGTATAATACAGGAGGTAACTCAGGATCAGTAATGTAATGTATGTACACAGTGACTGCACCAGCAGAATAGTGAGTGCAGCTCTGGGGTATAATACAGGATGTAACTCAGGATCAGTAATGTAATGTATGTACACAGTGACTACACCAGCAGAATAGTGAGTGCAGCTCTGGGGTATAATACAGGAGGTAACTCAGGATCAGTAATGTAATGTATGTACACAGTGACTGCACCAGCAGAATAGTGAGTGCAGCTCTGGAGTATAATACAGGAGGTAACTCAGGATCAGTAATGTAATGTATGTACACAGTGACTGCACCAGCAGAATAGTGAGTGCAGCTCTGGAGGATAATACAGGATGTAACTCAGGATCAGTAATGTAATGTATGTACACAGTGACTGCACCAGCAGAATAGTGAGTGCAGCTCTGGAGTATAATACAGGATGAAACTCAGGATCAGTAATGTAATGTATGTATGCAGTGACTGCACCAGCAGAATAGTGAGTGCAGCTCTGGAGTATAATACAGGATGTAACTCAGGATCAGTAATGTAATGTATGTACACAGTGACTGCACCAGCAGAATAGTGAGTGCAGCTCTGGGGTATAATACAGGATCAGTAATGTAATATATGTACACAGTGACTGCACCAGCAGAATAGTGAGTGCAGCTCCGGGGTATAATACAGGGGGTAACTCAGGATCAGTAATGTAATGTATGTACACAGTGACTGCACCAGCAGAATAGTGAGTGCAGCTCTGGGGTATAATACAGGATCAGTAATGTAATATATGTACACAGTGACTGCACCAGCAGAATAGTGAGTGCAGCCCTCGGGTATAATACAGAATGTAACTCAGGATCAGTAATGTATGTACATAGTGACTGCACCAGCAGAATAGTGAGTGCAGCTCTGGAGTATAATACAGGATGTAACTCAGGATCAGTAATGTAATGTATGTACACAGTGACAGCACCAGCAGAATAGTGAGCGCAGCTCTGGGGTATAATACAGGATGTAACTCAGGATCAGTAATGTATGTACATAGTGACTGCACCAGCAGAATAGTGAGTGCAGCTCTGGAGTATAATACAGGATGTAACTCAGGATCAGTAATGTACTGTATGTACCCAGTGACTGCACCAGCAGAATAGTGAGTGCAGCTCTGGGGTATAATACAGGATGTAACTCAGGATCAGTAATGTAATGTATGTACACAGTGACTGCACCAGCAGAATAGTGAGTGCAGCTCTGGGGTATAATACAGGAGGTAACTCAGGATCAGTAATGTAATGTATGTACACAGTGACTGCACCAGCAGAATAGTGAGTGCAGCTCTGGAGTATAATACAGGATGTAACTCAGGATCAGTAATGTAATGTGTGTACACAGTGACTGCACCAGCAGAATAGTGAGTGCAGCTCTGGGGTACAATACAGGAGGTAACTCAGGATCAGTAATGTAATGTATGTACACAGTGACTACACCAGCAGAATAGTGAGTGCAGCTCTGGGGTATAATACAGGATGTAACTCAGGATCAGTAATGTAATGTATGTACACAGTGACTGCACCAGCAGAACAGTGAGTGCAGCTCTGGGGTATAATACAGGATCAGCAATGTAATATATGTACACAGTGACTGCACCAGCAGAATAGTGAGTGCAGCTCCGTGGTATAATACAGGAGGTAACCCAGGATCAGTAATGTAATGTATGTACACAGTGACTGCACCAGCAGAATAGTGAGTGCAGCTCTGGGGTATAATACAGGATCAGTAATGTAATATATGTACACAGTGACTGCACCAGCAGAATAGTGAGTGCAGCTCTGGAGTATAATACAGGATGTAACTCAGGATCAGTAATGTAATGTATGTACACAGTGACTGCACCAGCAGAATAGTGAGTGCAGCTCTGGGGTATAATACAGGATGTAACTTAGGATCAGTAATGTAATGTATGTACACAGTGACTGCACCAGCAGAATAGTGACTGCAGCTCTGGAGTATAATACAGGGGGTAACTCAGGATCAGTAATGTATGTACACAGTGACTGCACCAGCAGAATAGTGAGTGCAGCTCTGGGGTATAATACAGGATCAGTAATGTAATATATGTACACAGTGACTGCACCAGCAGAATAGTGAGTGCAGCTCTGGAGTATAATACAGGATGTAACTCAGGATCAGTAATGTAATGTATGTACACAGTGACTGCACCAGCAGAATAGTGAGTGCAGCTCTGGAGGATAATACAGGATGAAACTCAGGATCAGTAATGTAATGTATGTATGCAGTGACTGCACCAGCAGAATAGTGAGTGCAGCTCTGGAGTATAATACAGGATGTAACTCAGGATCAGTAATGTAATGTATGTACACAGTGACTGCACCAGCAGAATAGTGAGTGCAGCTCTGGGGTATAATACAGGATCAGTAATGTAATATATGTACACAGTGACTGCACCAGCAGAATAGTGAGTGCAGCCCTCGGGTATAATACAGAATGTAACTCAGGATCAGTAATGTATGGACATAGTGACTGCACCAGCAGAATAGTGAGTGCAGCCCTCGGGTATAATACAGAATGTAACTCAGGATCAGTAATGTATGGACATAGTGACTGCACCAGCAGAATAGTGAGTGCAGCTCTGGAGTATAATACAGGATGTAACTCAGGATCAGTAATGTAATGTATGTACACAGTGACAGCACCAGCAGAATAGTGAGCGCAGCTCTGGGGTATAATACAGGATGTAACTCAGGATCAGTAATGTATGTACATAGTGACTGCACCAGCAGAATAGTGAGTGCAGCTCTGGAGTATAATACAGGATGTAACTCAGGATCAGTAATGTACTGTATGTACCCAGTGACTGCACCAGCAGAATAGTGAGTGCAGCTCTGGGGTATAATACAGGATGTAACTCAGGATCAGTAATGTAATGTATGTACACAGTGACTGCACCAGCAGAATAGTGAGTGCAGCTCTGGGGTATAATACAGGAGGTAACTCAGGATCAGTAATGTAATGTATGTACACAGTGACTGCACCAGCAGAATAGTGAGTGCAGCTCTGGAGTATAATACAGGATGTAACTCAGGATCAGTAATGTAATATATGTACACAGTGACTGCACCAGCAGAATAGTGAGTGCAGCTCTGGAGTATAATACAGGATGTAACCCAGGATCAGTAATGTAATGTATGTATACAGTGACTGCACCAGTAGAATAGTGAGTGCAGCTCTGGAGTATAATACAGGATGTAACTCAGGATCAGTAATGTAATGTATGTACACAGTGACTACACCAGCAGAATAGTGAGTGCAGCTCTGGGGTATAATACAGGATGTAACTCAGGATCAGTAATGTAATGTATGTACACAGTGACTACACCAGCAGAATAGTGAGTGCAGCTCTGGGGTATAATACAGGAGGTAACTCAGGATCAGTAATGTAATGTATGTACACAGTGACTGCACCAGCAGAATAGTGAGTGCAGCTCTGGGGTATAATACAGGATGTAACTCAGGATCAGTAATGTAATGTATGTACACAGTGACTACACCAGCAGAATAGTGAGTGCAGCTCTGGGGTATAATACAGGAGGTAACTCAGGATCAGTAATGTAATGTATGTACACAGTGACTGCACCAGCAGAATAGTGAGTGCAGCTCTGGAGTATAATACAGGAGGTAACTCAGGATCAGTAATGTAATGTATGTACACAGTGACTGCACCAGCAGAATAGCGAGTGCAGCTCTGGAGTATAATACAGGATGTAACTCAGGATAAGTAATGTAATGTATGTACACAGTGACTGCACCAGCAGAATAGTGAGTGCAGCTCTGGGGTATAATACAGGATGTAACTCAGGATAAGTAATGTAATGTATGTACACAGTGACTGCACCAGCAGAATAGTGAGTGCAGCTCTGGGGTATAATACAGGATGTAACTCAGGATCAGTAATGTAATGTATGTACACAGTGACTGCACCAGCAGAATAGTGAGTGCAGCTCTGGAGTATAATACAGGATGTAACTCAGGATCAGTAATGTAATGTATGTACACAGTGACTGCACCAGCAGAATAGTGAGTGCAGCTCTGGGGTATAATACAGGATGTAACTCAGGATAAGTAATGTAATGTATGTACACAGTGACTGCACCAGCAGAATAGTGAGTGCAGCTCTGGAGTATAATACAGGATGTAACTCAGGATCAGTAATGTAATGTATGTACACAGTGACTGCACCAGCAGAATAGTGAGTGCAGCTCTGGGGTATAATACAGGAGGTAACTCAGGATCAGTAATGTAATGTATGTACACAGTGACTGCACCAGCAGAACAGTGAGTGCAGCTCTGGAGTATAATACAGGAGGTAACTCAGGATCAGTAATGTAATGTATGTACACAGTGACTACACCAGCAGAATAGTGAGTGCAGCTCTGGGGTATAATACAGGAGGTAACTCAGGATCAGTAATGTAATGTATGTGCACAGTGACTGCACCAGCAGAATAGTGAGTGCAGCTCTGGGGTATAATACAGGATGTAACTCAGGATCAGTAATGTAATGTATGTACACAGTGACTGCACCAGCAGAATAGTGAGTGCAGCTCCGGGGTATAATACAGGATGTAACTCAGGATCAGTAATGTAATGTATGTACACAGTGACTGCACCAGCAGAATAGTGAGTGCAGCTCTGGGGTATAATACAGGATGTAACTCAGGATCAGTAATATAATGTATGTACACAGTGACTGCACCAGCAGAATACTGAGTGCAGCTCTGGGGTATAATACAGGATGTAACTCAGGATCAGTAATGTAATGTATGTACACAGTGACTGCACCAGCAGAATAGTGAGTGCAGCTCTGGAGTATAATACAGGATGTAACTCAGGATCAGTAATGTAATGTATGTACACAGTGATTGCACCAGCAGAATAGTGAGTGCAGCTCTGGGGTAGAATACAGGATGTAACTCAGGATCAGTAATGTAATGTATGTACACAGTGACTGCACCAGCAGAATAGTGAGTGCAGCTCTGGAGTATAATACAGGATGTAACTCAGGATAAGTAATGTAATGTATGTACACAGTGACTGCACCAGCAGAATAGCGAGTGCAGCTCTGGGGTAGAATACAGGATGTAACTCAGGATAAGTAATGTAATGTATGTACACAGTGACTGCACCAGCAGAATACTGAGTGCAGCTCTGGGGTATAATACAGGATGTAACTCAGGATCAGTAGTGCAATGTTTGTACACAGTGACTGCAGATTACCCCGCTATATACACTATTTGTACACATTACCCCTTCTACATCACTGTCACTAATCATCCATTGATCTTACTCTGTAAGAACTTCAGTCTTTCCTCCGCCGGCTGCTTCAGGATCCGGGCCGCCTCCTCCACGTTCCCGTTCCTGTAACACATGTACACGGTTGATCGGCACAGATCTCATACACCGGGTCTCCAGCTCTGCTTCATCTCATGTGTGACCATCATTTATAGAGGCCCCGATGATCGCGCCGTGTCCAGGGTATCATGATCGGATTACTTTCTATTGGGGGAACCAGTCTGTTGGAACGTCTATGGGACAGGAGCCAAGACGTTACCCACAGCGTTGTGCAGCCGCGGCTGAGAACATGCAGAGGACTACAACTCCCAGCGCACATGATGGGTAATAGGAGAAAAATCGACACAAAACCCACAACAAAAGGTTCCAATAGCACAGCGCCCCCTAGAGGGGGAGTGGGGACGACTTACAGTTTCGTGATGATTTTGATGAAGATGCTCAGATCCTGCATCTGGGACAGACGCTCGATGGGCTCATCCACCTTCAAGCTGTTCACCTGGAGGAAATATGGACAGTTTAGGAGGTGGACACGTCCCCGCTATATCAGGACCCCAAATATCCATGACAGGATGACGTGAGGCACCGGCGCCCATCATACAGTGATTGTAGGGGAAGGTGGGGACAAGGGGGGCCGCCGCTGGCCTTCATTCTCCAGGTAGAAGTCCTCACTGGAGACGACGCGTTCTCTCTGGTGGTCCCGAGCCTTCTGTCTGGTGACAACTCACTATCAATGGGGTCTGAACACTGTGACATGCGCTGATCTAAAGATCGGAGGTCTTTTATGGCTAATACTATGAGGCAGCAGAACGCACGGCCGACCGCGGCCCCACTCCCTCCCCACAGGGCAGAACTCACGGCCCCACTCCCTCCCCACGGGGCAGAACGCACGGCCGACCGCGGCCCCACTCCCTCTCCACGGGGCAGCAGAACGCACGGCCGACTGCAGCTCCACTCCCTCCCCACGGGGCAGAACTCACGGCTAACCACTCCCTCCCCACGGGGAAGAACGCACAGTCGACCGCGGCCCCACTCAGCCCCCACGGGGAAGAACTCATGGCCGACAGCGGCTCCACTCACTACCCACGGGGCAGAACGCACGGCCGACCGCAGCTCCACTCAGCCCCACGGGGCAGAACACGCAGCCAACAGTGGCTCCACTCACTTCCCACGGGGCAGGACGCACGGCCGACCACGGCTCCACTCATTCCCCACGGGACAGAACACACGGCCGACCGCGGCTCAACTCCCTCCCCACGGGGCAGCAGAACACACGGCCGACCGCGGCCCCACTCACTCCCCACGGGGCAGAACGCACGGCCGACTGCAGCTCCACGGGGAAGAACTCACGGCCGACCACAGCTCCACTCATTCCCCACGGGACAGAACACACGGCCGACCGCGGCTCCACTCCCTCCCCACGGGGCAGCAGAACACACGGCCGACCGCGGCCCCACTCACTCCCCACGGGGCAGAACGCACGGCCGACTGCAGCTCCACGGGGAAGAACTCACGGCCGACCACGGCTCCACTCATTCCCCACGGGACAGAACACACGGCCGACCGCGGCTCCATTCCCTCCCCACGGGGCAGCAGAACACACGGCCGACCGCGGCCCCACTCACTCCCCACGGGGCAGAACGCACGGCCGACTGCAGCTCCACGGGGAAGAACTCACGGCCGACCACGGCTCCACTCAGTCCCCATGGGGCAGAACACACGGCCGACCGCGGCCCCACTCCCTCCCCACGGGGCAGCAGAACACACGGCCGACCGCGGCCCCACTCACTCCCCACGGGGCAGAACGCACGGCCGACTGCAGCTCCACGGGGAAGAACTCACGGCCGACCACGGCTCCAGTCAGTCCCCATGGGGCAGAACACACGGCCGACCACGGCTCCACTCACTCCCCACGGGGCAGAACGCATGGCCGGACGCGGCCCCACTCACTCCCCACGGAGCAGAACGCATGGCCGGACGCGGCACTCAGCCCCATAGGGAACAAACGGAGAGTGGTCGGGCGTCAGATCGGCCACTTCACTGTGAAACGCAGTAAGGACTCCCTGTTCCGACAGCTGATCAATCGGACCAAGTGCACCGGGACCCTCGCTGCTCTCCACCGCTGGGAACAGACACTGTAGTTTGTGAAGTCACCGTTGCAGCTTCTCAAAATCTCCAGGGCCCGACGACACAAGCGATAGGAAGTCATCACACAACACCGGAGAATACGGAGACGACTCCAGCCAAACACAAGGTGCTCAAGCGGGATTGTAGGAGGCATGGACCGGCAGACAGCTGCCAAGCCCCAGCAGACGGATCACAGCTGAGTCACGTTCCGGGTCAGGTGGAGCAGCCTGCGGTGTAACATCTATACCGGCAGGTCAGACAATCCTGATCACAGGTGACGCAGGTATCGGGCTCAGGTGGAGCAGCCTGCGGTGTAACGTCTATACCGGCAGGTCAGACAATCCTGATCACAGGTGACGCAGGTACCGGGCTCAGGTGGAGCAGCCTGCAGTGTAACGTCTATACCGGCAGGTCAGACAATCCTGATCACAGCTGACGCAGGTACAGGGCTCAGGTGGAGCAGCCTGCGGTGTAACGTCTATACCGGCAGGTCAGACAATCCTGATCACAGGTGACGCAGGTACAGGGCTCAGGTGGAGCAGCCTGCGGTGTAACATCTATACCGGCAGGTCAGACAATCCTGATCACAGCTGACGCAGGTACCGGGCTCAGGTGGAGCAGCCTGCGGTGTAACATCTATACCGGCAGGTCAGACAATCCTGATCACAGGTGATGCAGGTACAGGCTCAGGTGGAGCAGCCTGCGGTGTAACGTCTATACCGGCAGGTCAGACAATCCTGATCACAGGTGACGCAGGTACCGGGCTCAGGTGGAGCAGCCTGCGGTGTAACATCTATACCGGCAGGTCAGACAATCCTGATCACAGCTGACGCAGGTACCGGGCTCAGGTGGAGCAGCATGCGGTGTAACGTCTATACCGGCAGGTCAGACAATCCTGATCACAGATGACGCAGGTACAGGGCTCAGGTGGAGCAGCCTGCGGTGTAACATAAATACCGGCAGGTCAGACAATCCTGATCACAGCTGACGCAGGTACAGGGCTCAGGTGGAGCAGCCTGCGGTGTAACGTCTATACCGGCAGGTCAGACAATCCTGATCACAGATGACGCAGGTACAGGGCTCAGGTGGAGCAGCCTGCGGTGTAACGTCTATACCGGCAGGTCAGACAATCCTGATCACAGGTGACGCAGGTACCGGCTCAGGTGGAGCAGCCTGCGGTGTAACATCTATACCGGCAGGTCAGACAATCCTGATCACAGGTGACGCAGGTACCGGCTCAGGTGGAGCAGCCTGCGGTGTAACGTCTATACCGGCAGGTCAGACAATCCTGATCACAGGTGACGCAGGTACAGGGCTCAGGTGGAGCAGCATGCGGTGTAACGTCTATACCGGCAGGTCAGACAATCCTGATCACAGGTGACGCAGGTACCGGGTCAGGTGGAGCAGCCTGCGGTGTAACATCTATACCGGCAGGTCAGACAATCCTGATCACAGGTGACGCAGGTACAGGGCTCAGGTGGAGCAGCCTGCGGTGTAACGTCTATACCGGCAGGTCAGACAATCCTGATCACAGGTGACGCAGGTACAGGGCTCAGGTGGAGCAGCCTGCGGTGTAACGTCTATACCGGCAGGTCAGACAATCCTGATCACAGGTGACGCAGGTACCGGGCTCAGGTGGAGCAGCCTGCGGTGTAACATCTATACCGGCAGGTCAGACAATCCTGATCACAGGTGACGCAGGTACAGGGCTCAGGTGGAGCAGCCTGCGGTGTAACATCTATACCGGCAGGTCAGACAATCCTGATCACAGGTGACGCAGGTACCGGGTCAGGTGGAGCAGCCTGCGGTGTAACATCTATACCGGCAGGTCAGACAATCCTGATCACAGGTGACGCAGGTACCGGGTCAGGTGGAGCAGCCTGCTGTGTAACGTCTATACCGGCAGGTCAGACAATCCTGATCACAGGTGACGCAGGTACCGGGTCAGGTGGAGCAGCCTGCGGTGTAACATCTATACCGGCAGGTCAGACAATCCTGATCACAGGTGACGCAGGTACCGGGTCAGGTGGAGCAGCCTGCTGTGTAACGTCTATACCGGCAGGTCAGACAATCCTGATCACAGGTGACGCAGGTACCGGGCTCAGGTGGAGCAGCCTGCGGTGTAACATCTATACCGGCAGGTCAGACAATCCTGATCACAGCTGACGCAGGTACAGGGCTCAGGTGGAGCAGCCTGCGGTGTAACATCTATACCGGCAGGTCAGACAATCCTGATCACAGATGACGCAGGTACCGGGTCAGGTGGAGCAGCCTGCGGTGTAACATCTATACCGGCAGGTCAGACAATCCTGATCACAGGTGACGCAGGTACCGGGCTCAGGTGGAGCAGCCTGCGGTGTAACATCTATACCGGCAGGTCAGACAATCCTGATCACAGCTGACGCAGGTACCGGGCTCAGGTGGAGCAGCCTGCGGTGTAACGTCTATACCGGCAGGTCAGACAATCCTGATCACAGATGACGCAGGTACCGGGTCAGGTGGAGCAGCCTGCAGTGTAACGTCTATACCGGCAGGTCAGACAATCCTGATCACAGCTGACGCAGGTACCGGGTCAGGTGGAGCAGCCTGCGGTGTAACATCTATACCGGCAGGTCAGACAATCCTGATCACAGGTGACGCAGGTACCGGGCTCAGGTGGAGCAGCCTGCGGTGTAACGTCTATACCGGCAGGTCAGACAATCCTGATCACAGGTGACGCAGGTACCGGGCTCAGGTGGAGCAGCCTGCGGTGTAACATCTATACCGGCAGGTCAGACAATCCTGATCACAGCTGACGCAGGTACCGGGCTCAGGTGGAGCAGCCTGCGGTGTAACATCTATACCGGCAGGTCAGACAATCCTGATCACAGCTGACGCAGGTACCGGGCTCAGGTGGAGCAGCCTGCGGTGTAACATCTATACCGGCAGACAATCCTGATCACAGGTGACGCAGGTACCGGGCTCAGGTGGAGCAGCATGCGGTGTAACGTCTATACAGGCAGGTCAGACAATCCTGATCACAGGTGACGCAGGTACCGGGTCAGGTGGAGCAGCCTGCGGTGTAACGTCTATACCGGCAGGTCAGACAATCCTGATCACAGGTGACGCAGGTACCGGGCTCAGGTGGAGCAGCATGCGGTGTAACGTCTATACCGGCAGGTCAGACAATCCTGATCACAGGTGACGCAGGTACCGGGTCAGGTGGAGCAGCCTGCGGTGTAACATCTATACAGGCAGGTCAGACAATCCTGATCACAGGTGACGCAGGTACCGGGTCAGGTGGAGCAGCCTGCGGTGTAACGTCTATACCGGCAGGTCAGACAATCCTGATCACAGGTGACGCAGGTACAGGGCTCAGGTGGAGCAGCCTGCGGTGTAACGTCTATACCGGCAGGTCAGACAATCCTGATCACAGCTGACGCAGGTACAGGGCTCAGGTGGAGCAGCCTGCGGTGTAACGTCTATACCGGCAGGTCAGACAATCCTGATCACAGGTGACGCAGGTACCGGGTCAGGTGGAGCAGCCTGCGGTGTAACATCTATACCGGCAGGTCAGACAATCCTGATCACAGGTGACGCAGGTACAGGGCTCAGGTGGAGCAGCCTGCGGTGTAACGTCTATACCGGCAGGTCAGACAATCCTGATCACAGGTGACGCAGGTACAGGGCTCAGGTGGAGCAGCCTGCGGTGTAACGTCTATACCGGCAGGTCAGACAATCCTGATCACAGGTGACGCAGGTACCGGGCTCAGGTGGAGCAGCCTGCGGTGTAACATCTATACCGGCAGGTCAGACAATCCTGACCACAGGTGACGCAGGTACCGGGCTCAGGTGGAGCAGCCTGCGGTGTAACGTCTATACCGGCAGGTCAGACAATCCTGACCACAGGTGACGCAGGTACCGGGCTCAGGTGGAGCAGCCTGCGGTGTAACGTCTATACCGGCAGGTCAGACAATCCTGATCACAGCTGACGCAGGTACAGGGCTCAGGTGGAGCAGCCTGCGGTGTAACGTCTATACCGCGGGTCCGACAATCCTGATCATGGTGCAGTCATTGCCGGGGCAGGTGTGGGGTGTTGTGACCATCAGGACTTACCCATGTGAGCAGAGACTCCATCAAGGTCCCGTGCAGCGACATCTTCACAAGCTCTGGGAGTTCGGGAATCTGTGATCTCCTGCGGGGAGAGAAGTGGCCGTCAGATTACGTAGATCTTACCAGTCAGATCATTGCACCAACAACAGTCTGGGACGGCTCCTGAAATCCTCAGTGCTGCTGGGAGGCTGGCCTGCACATGTGGCGCTCAGCTGCTGTTCCCATTGCTGGTTCTGGCAGCCCACGAAGGAGCGCGCTCTCCATTTATACAAAGTCCACCCAGTAATGTGATAACAGCAGTAACCCCTTCACCGCTGCACCTACAGGATCAGGCACTATACACCATCCCCAAGAGCTCTGCTTGCTGCCAGTGACTGGAGACCTCTGCACTGTGAAGCTTGTGGAGGCCGTGCAGAGCGCTCCCACTCATGGACACTAATCAGATACGGAAAAAAAGGAAACGTTGCTGAACTTTCCACTGCAGTGATGCAGCTTGGTGTACACAGCGCCCCCTGCTGCCTCGGAGGCCGCACTCACCATCACATCGTTACACAATTCAGTTGGGTCAAAGTTGCACAATTTTCATTATTCAGGAATTTCTGATTAAACAAACAAAAAAAAACTGCAGGAAACTCTGAATGGAGGAATCTGATTGGTCATTAGTGGCGGATCAGCGAGAAGACGGCTGCGGTCACAACGCAGGTTTCACAAGAATTCTGATTTACTTGAGGTTTGTGAAATATCAAGAGAAAGGGAGCAGGACGACCACGGAGCGGACGGACGGACGTCCCTGGTCATACACAGACTGCGGGGGACGACCATCACTAGAGATCACCGGGAACTAAACCTCATGGACGGACATAAGGAAAGGTCATCTCCCTGCAACCGCCCCCGGTATCTGCACCACTAATGATTGGCCGAGACACGGCCCCCGGTATCTCCACCTGTACCCCCCATGATTGGCAGCACCCTGTTACTCCCATATAACGCTCAGCCCCAATCATTGTTAGCACCCTGTCCCCCCCCCAGTAGTGATTGTCAGCACCCTGCCCCCCCCCCAGTAGTGATTGTCAGCACCCTGCCCCCCCCCCCAGTAGTGATTGTCAGCACCCTGCCCCCCCCCCAGTAGTGATTGTCAGCACCCTGCCCCCCCCCCCAGTAGTGATTGTCAGCACCCTGACCCCCCCCCAGTAGTGATTGTCAGCACCCTGCCCCCCCCAGTAGTGATTGTCAGCACCCTGCCCCCCCAGTAGTGATTGTCAGCACCCTGTCCCCCCCCCAGTAGTGATTGTCAGCACCCTGTCCCCCCCCAGTAGTGATTGTCAGCACCCTGCCCCCCCCAGTAGTGATTGTCAGCACCCTGCCCCCCCAGTAGTGATTGTCAGCACCCTGCCCCCCAGTAATGATTGTCAGCACCCTGCCCCCCAGTAATGATTGTCAGCACCCTGCCCCCCAGTAATGATTGTCAGCACCCTGCCCCCCAGTAATGATTGTCAGCACCCTGCCCCCCAGTAATGATTGTCAGCACCCTGCCCCCCAGTAATGATTGTCAGCACCCTGCCCCCCAGTAATGATTGTCAGCACCCTGTCCCCCCAGTAATGATTGTCAGCACCCTGCCCCCCAGTAATGATTGTCAGCACCCTGCCCCCCAGTAATGAGCACCCTGCCCCCCAGTAATGATTGTCAGCACCCTGCCCCCCAGTAATGATTGTCAGCACCCTGTCCCCCCAGTAATGATTGTCAGCACCCTGCCCCCCAGTAATGATTGTCAGCACCCTGCCCCCCAGTAATGATTGTCAGCACCCTGTCCCCCCAGTAATGATTGTCAGCACCCTGCCCCCCAGTAATGAGCACCCTGCCCCCCAGTAATGATTGTCAGCACCCTGCCCCCCAGTAATGATTGTCAGCACCCTGCCCCCCAGTAATGATTGTCAGCACCCTGCCCCCCAGTAATGATTGTCAGCACCCTGTCCCCCCAGTAATGATTGTCAGCACCCTGTCCCCCCCAGTAATGATTGTCAGCACCCTGCCCCCCAGTAATGATTGTCAGCACCCTGCCCCCCCAGTAATGATTGTCAGCACCCTGCCCGCAGTCTCGCACAGTGCACACACCTCAACACGGAGACTTTGCAGCATTAACCCCTTTTTCTCCAGCACATCAGGGGCAGAGAATGGCGGCAGGCAGTCACCGTGCGGCTGTGGCCGGGGAGGCGGGAGGGTCGCGGTCACTTCACGGCGCCGAGTCCGCCTCACAGCGCAGCGCGGCCGCCCGGGGCCAGCGGGACCCCCGGAGCAGCCTCCATGGACGATCAGCTTGTATTTGCATGCCAGGTCCCAGCATGCTCCGGGGCAGTGACGCAGCGGGGACGTGGTGGATTGTGGGAGGATGGAGAATCCCTGACTGGCGGAAACTACCCGGACTACAGCTCCCAGCATGCCCCGCGCCGTGCAGGGCGGCGCACACCATAGCGGTCTGCAGGCGGAGGGGCGGCACCGCAGCCGGGGCATGCTGGGAGTTGTAGTGCCGCAGAGAAGGGCAGACCCCCGAGGTCAGGGCTCACAGGCAGACGCCGGCCCCCAGAGCCGACATGCGCGGACTGGTGACTACAAACACCGGACACAGCCAGGACCGGACCTGGCGGGTGTACTCACTAGGACTGACAGCTGCCCGGATTACCGACCCCTGAGGCCGGACATGCGCAGTCTGCCCACACACACTGCATTAACCCCTTAACCCCCATTTGTTTTTCGCTCCCCTCTTTCCCGGAGCCATCACTTTTTTATTTTCCGTCATTACCGCCGTGTCAGGGCTAGTTTTTTGCGGGACGAGTTGTACTTTTCAATGATGATTGGTTTCACCGTGTCGTGTCCTGGAAAACGAGAATTATAACAGTCCAAGTGCGGTGAAATTGCAAAAAGAGCGCGATCCCACGCGAGGTCACGAAACGCTGAACCTGAGCCGATATTACGATTCTCCCGGTCAGTACGAGCTCAGACACCGAACAGGTCTGGGTCCTGTCTCATCCGAGTGGTGAAAAAAAGTCCAAACTTTGTAAAAAAAAACAATGGCGCCATTCTCCGATCCCCGTGGCGTCTCTTCTTGCGCCATTCTCCGATCCCCGTGGCGTCTCTCCTTGCGCCATTCTCCGATCCCCGTGGTGTCTCTCCTTGCGCCATTCTCCGATCCCCGTGGCGTCTCTCCTTGCGCCATTCTCCGATCCCCGTGGCGTCTCCTTGCGCCATTCTCCGAGCCCCGTGGCGTCTCTCCTTGCGCCATTTTCCGATCCCCGTGGTGTCTCTCCTTGCGCCATTCTCCGATCCCCGTGGCGTCTCTCCTTGCGCCATTCTCCGATCCCCGTGGCGTCTCTTCTTGCGCCATTTTCCGATCCCCGTGGTGTCTCTCCTTGCGCCATTCTCCGATCCCCGTGGTGTCTCTCCTTGTGCCATTTTCCGATCCCCGTGGTGTCTCTCCTTGCGCCATTCTCCGATCCCCGTGGCGTCTCTTCTTGCGCCATTCTCCGATCCCCGTGGTGTCTCTCCTTGCGCCATTCTCCGATCCCCGTGGCGTCTCTTCTTGCGCCATTCTCCGAGCCCCGTGGCGTCTCTCCTTGCGCCATTTTCCGATCCCCGTGGCGTCTCTCCTTGCGCCATTCTCCGATCCCCGTGGCGTCTCTCCTTGCGCCATTTTCCGATCCCCGTGGCGTCTCTTCTTGCGCCATTTTCCGATCCCCGTGGTGTCTCTCCTTGCGCCATTCTCCGATCCCCGTGGTGTCTCTCCTTGTGCCATTTTCCGATCCCCGTGGTGTCTCTCCTTGCGCCATTCTCCGATCCCCGTGGCGTCTCTTCTTGCGCCATTCTCCGATCCCCGTGGTGTCTCTCCTTGCGCCATTCTCCGATCCCCGTGGCGTCTCCTTGCGCCATTTTCCGATCCCCGTGGTGTCTCTCCTTGCGCCATTCTCCGATCCCCGTGGCGTCTCTCCTTGCGCCATTCTCCGATCCCCGTGGCGTCTCCTTGCGCCATTCTCCGATCCCCGTGGTGTCTCTCCTTGCGCCATTCTCCGATCCCCGTGGCGTCTCTCCTTGCGCCATTTTCCGATCCCCGTGGCGTCTCTCCTTGCGCCATTCTCCGATCCCCGTGGCGTCTCTCCTTGCGCCATTCTCCGATCCCCGTGGCGTCTCTTCTTGCGCCATTCTCCGATCCCCGTGGCGTCTCTCCTTGCGCCATTCTCCGATCCCCGTGGCGTCTCTCCTTGCGCCATTCTCCGATCCCCGTGGCGTCTCTCCTTGCGCCATTCTCCGATCCCCGTGGCGTCTCTCCTTGCGCCATTCTCCGATCCCCGTGGCGTCTCTCCTTGCGCCATTCTCCGATCCCCGTGGCGTCTCCTTGCCCCATTCTCCGATCCCCGTGGCGTCTCCTTGCCCCATTCTCCGATCCCCGTGGCGTCTCCATTTTTCGTGATCTCGGGTCGGGGCGTTTTTTCCGCGCTGAGCGGACGTTTTTATACCATTTTGGTGCAGATCTTTTATTGAAATGTTACGGCGACAAAAACAAAAACGTAATTCTGCAGTTTTGATTTTTTTCTCGTTCCGCCGTTCACCGATTGGATTAATCCTTTTCACGTATTGATCGATCGGGCGATTCTGAACTCCGCGATACCAAATGTGTTTGATTTTTTATTGTTTTATTTTGAATGGGGCAAAAGGGGCGAGTTGAACTTTTATATTTTTCAAACTTTTTTTTTTTTTTTACCTGCTTCACTAATCTCCATGAGACCAGAAGCTGGCATCCTCCGATCACTTGTGCTGCAGCCCTATGTAGCAGACATGCTCACTAGCTATCCGGCTATGACAACCATGGGGGTCTTCTGCAGACCCCGAGCTGACATGCCGACCTGCGGTCATGTGACACGGGCACTGTGTGCCTCCGTCAGAGTTTGACATTGGCATTTAAGATGTTAACAGCTGTGGGTGGATCGTGATTCCACCCGCAGCTGTTAGGGGCACATGACAGCTCATCAGATCAGCTGTCATGTGGCAGAAAAGGTGTAGGCTCATCGCAGGGGCCCGCACCAAACGGGGGGAGGCGTCCGATGTCGGATGTTACAGGATTAATGCCGAGTTCACAGTTATCCTGCTCGCTGCAGTGAGCGCTCCCCGCCGGGTGTACAGTCATAAACACGGTGTGCACCTCTGAAAAGATGGAGACCGCTGAACGGAGGCAAAACAGAGGCCGGGGACAGCTCGTAGTGAGTGATCTATCTGGAACATTTATTTCAGAAACTTGGATGGACTACACGGGACCGGAGGCCACTACACTCTGTAGGGAGCCAATATACCATGTAGGGGGTCATTATACTGTGGGGGGCACTATACTGTGTAGGAGGTCAGTATACTGGGGGGGACTACTAGGGCCGGCTCCAGGTTTTTGAGTCTCAGTGGGTTCCCCCTTTAACACATACCACGATTCATGATCGCATATAACACAGCCCACGTAGTATATAACACAGCCACGTAGCATAAAACAGCCCATATAGTATAAAGCACAGCCATATATTATTTAACACAGCCCATGTAGTATATAGCACAGCCCACGTAGCATAAAGCACAGCCCACGTAGCATGTAACACTGCCCACGTAGTATATAGAACAGCAATGTATTATATAACAGCCCACGTAGTATACAACACAGCCCATATAGTATATAGCACAGCCCACGTAGTATATAGCACAGACATGTAGTATACAGCACAACCTCCCTCCCCCCAAGAATGGCCCCATAGTCCAGTACTCACTGTTATAGTTACAAAAAACAAACAAACAAAAAAAAAAAAAAACACTCCTCACCTCCCCTCGTGCCTGCGCTGCTCCCTGCTCCGGTCTTGGCGGCTGCCGCTGCACTGCCTGACACAAAGCGAGTGCGCGATGACATCATCGTGCACCCGCAGCGGCAGTGTCAAAGTGGGGAATGATGGGAGAGGGAGCGTCAGGTGACGCTCTCTCCTCCATCATTTGCTTTGAACTTTACCAGCAGACGCCGGTATAGTTCAATGCGGCGGCGGGGGAGTTGGCGCTGGCGAGCCCCCCTGCCTCACAGAGGCCCCATAGCGGCTGCGTGATGTGCCGCTGAGGGCCCCTGGGGGAGCAGGGGCCCTAGGCAGCTGCCTGCCCTTAACGCCAGCCCTGAATGGCCCCCCGTCTCGCCAGGGCCCCGGCATTTGCCCGGGTACACCGGGTGCTGACGCCGACCCTGGGTACTACACCATGCGGGGGGCACTACACTCAGCAGGGAGCCACTATACCGAGTAGGGTGTCATTATACTGAGGGGGGGCACTATACTGTGTAGGGGGCCACTACACCATGTGGGGAGTCACTATACCGTGTAGGGGGCCACTACACCATGCGGGGAGCCACTATACTGTGTAGGGGGCCACTACACCATGCGGGGAGCCACTATACCATGTAGGGGGCCACTACACCATGCGGGGAGCCACTATACCATGTAGGGGGCCACTACACCATGCGGGGAGCCACTATACTATGTAGGGGGCCACTACACCATGTGGGGAGTCACTATACCGTGTAGGGGGCCACTACATCATGCGGGGAGCCACTATACCATGTAGGGGGCCACTACACCATGCGGGGAGCCACTATACCATGTAGGGGGCCACTACACCATGCGGGGAGCCACTATACTATGTAGGGGGCCACTACACCATGTGGGGAGTCACTATACCGTGTAGGGGGCCACTACATCATGCGGGGAGCCACTATACCGTGTAGGGGGCCACTATACCATGCGGGGAGCCACTATACCTTGTAGGGGGCCACTACATCATGCGGGGAGTCACTATACAGTGTGGGGGGCCACTACACCATGTAGGGGGCCACTACACCATGCGGGGAGCCACTACACAGTGTGGGGGGCCACTACCTCATGCGGGGGGTCACTATACCGTGTAGGGGGCCACTACCCCATGCGGGGAGCCACTACACCATGCGGGGAGTCACTATACCGTGTAGGGGGCCACTACACCATGCGGGGAGTCACTATACCGTGTAGGGGGCCACTACACCATGCGGGGAGTCACTATACAGTGTGGGGGGTCACTACACCATGCGGGGAGCCACTATACCATGTAGGGAGCCACTATACAGTGTGGGGGGCCACTACATCATGCGGGGGGGTCACTATACCGTGTAGGGGGCCACTACACCATGCGGGGAGCCACTATACAGTGTGGGGGGCCACTACATCATCACTACATCATGCGGGGAGTCACTATACCGTGTAGGGGGCCACTACACCATGCGGGGAGCCACTATACAGTGTGGGGGGCCACTACATCATCACTACATCATGCGGGGAGTCACTATACCGTGTACGGGGCCACTACACCATGCGGGGAGTCACTATACAGTGTGGGGGGCCACTATACCGTGTAGGGGGCCACTACACCATGCGGGGAGCCACTACACCATGTAGGGGGCCACTACATCATGCGGGGAGTCACTATACTATGTAGGGGGCCACTACACCATGCGGGGAGCCACTACACCATGTAGGGGGCCACTACATCATGCGGGGAGTCACTATACTATGTAGGGGGCCACTACACCATGCGGGGAGCCACTACACCATGTAGGGGGCCACTACATCATGCGGGGAGCCACTACACCATGTAGGGGGCCACTACATCATGCGGGGAGTCACTATACTATGTAGGGGGCCACTACACCATGCGGGGAGCCACTATACAGTGTGGGGGGCCACTACATCATCACTACATCATGCGGGGAGTCACTATACCGTGTACGGGGCCACTACACCATGCGGGGAGTCACTATACCGTGTAGGGGGGCCAGTATACCGTGTAGGGGGGCACTACACCGTGTAGGGGGTCACTACACCGTGGGGGGACCACTACAGTGACATATTTGCAATTTCCACTCTGCGATATCCATTATTTATGTCCAGAGCTCGACCAAACCGTGCCCCTTCCTTTTATCAACCCGACTTTAACCACTAAAAGCACAACATGTCATGAAAAACAAAATGTCACGATCTGTGGGATGTGTAGAAAGGCCGCAGGTAATGCCATATAATCGGACGTCAGATCTGAAGTGGGGGCTCTCCAGGAAGGCGCGGACCCCCACTGTAGGGCTGGCTCACATTGGTTATCCCACCTGTCTGACACTGATTGACCGCTCTCCCCGCATGCAGTGTCAGTCGCGGAGGGGCCAGTGATAGTTAAGACCGTGATCAGACAGGGCAGCGTAATCCTGGCGACTGGGAGATGCAGCCTGCAGTGTAAAGAATAGAAGATTCCGGGCTGTCAGACACTGATGTAGGAATATGGGAAGGTAAACCTTCAGTCTGACAGATCTGCACAGAAGGCGGCTCTGACCAAACCCTGCAGACCACGAGTTACACACGGGGTGAGCGGGAGAGCTGCCAACTACAATACAGAAAGCACAGGTCACACCGAGAGCAGCAGCACAGGGAGATCAACCAGCGAGGGCGCCACCTGCAGCACAAAGCCGGTAATGCAGCCGCTAGTCAAGATAGAGCTGCAAATAAACAACAAAAGCGTCCAAAGCATGGAGGCTCCATCATCAGCTGAGGACATAGAGAAGAGCACAACTGAGAGGAGTGACAGCCGGCGGGGGCACGGGGCGATGGGTAAACAGGCTGACGATCACCCGATTATTTCGCATCGTCCAGTGTAACAAGTCTGACGGCGGTCGGTGTGAATGCGCCCGCAGCAGAGCAGTGATCCGGGGTCTGCTGGGGCCGTGAAGCCTCCATGTAGTGACGGACAGAAGGGCTGAATATGAGGGAAGAGTCAGGCGGCCGCATACAAATACACAGACTGAAGAGCCAGTGGCCGGTCCAAGCCCTGCAATCCCCCCGAGCTCCACGGCCGGCTCTCCCCGTACACCGGGATTAATCACAGACCTAAACCTGCTCAGCTTCAATGTCCCAGATTTTATCTGTGGCGCTTACATTGACGTCTCTGTATTATGACCTACAGTCGTGGCCGAAAGTGCTGGCACCCTTGAAATTGTTCCAGAAAATGAAGTCTTTCTCCCAGAACATTATTACAATTACACATATTGTGTTATACACACTTACTTCATTTATGTCAATTGGAACAACACAAAAAAATAAAAAAGAGAAAACTAAAAAAAAAAAAAAAAAAAGCAAATGACCAGAATCGCGATCCGCCAGCACCCATTAACTAGTTGAATTCCGCTGTCAAACTCTGACAGCGGCATTTAACAAGAGCTGCCGGCCAGAAGTACGCGCACCGCTGACCCCCATTACGTGAGGGGGTCATCGGTGTGTGGCCATCACAACCGGAGGTCTCCTGAAGACCTCCATGGTTGTTGATGACGGATTGCCTTGAGCGCCACCCTGTGGTCGGCGCCCATAGCAATGCTGTAATTCAGCTACATAGAGGTGATCTGAGCATCGCTCCTATGTAGCTGAGCCGATCAGGTTATCGCACACTTCTAGTCTCCCACAGAAACTATTGAAGTAAGCCAAAATTAAAAAAAAAAAGTGTTTAAAAATATTAAAAAAAAATATAAAAGTTCAAATCACCCCCCTTTCGCCCCAATCAAAATAAAATAAAAAAATCAAACGTTCACATATTTGGTATTGCCGCATTCAGAATCGCCCCATCTATCAATAAAAAAAAAAAAGGATTAACCTGATCGCTAAATGGTGTAGCGAAAAAAAAAGTCAAAACGCCAAAATTACGTTTTTTTGGTCGCCACAACATTGCATTAAAATGCAATAACGGGCGATAAAAAGATCGTATCTTTACAAAAGTGGTATAATTAGAAACGTCAGCTCGGCACGCAAAAAAATAAGCCCTCACCCGACCCCAAAACATGGAGATGCTACCGGTATCAGAAAATTGTGCAATTTTTTTTAAGCAAAGTTTGGAATTTCTTTTTACCATTTAGAAGAGAACCTAGACATGTTTGGTGTCTATGAACTCGAAATGACCTGGAGAAACATAATGGCAGGTCACTTTTAGCATTCAGTGAACCTAGCAAAAAAGCCAAACAACATGTATGGGATTGCACTTTCTTTGCAATTTCATTGCACTTGGAATTTTTTTCCCGTTTTCTGTTACACGACATGCTAAAACCAATGGTGTCATTCAAAAGTATAACTCGTCCCACAAAAAATAAGCCCTCACTTGGCCACATTGATGGAAAAATAAAAAAAGTTATGGCTCTGGAAAGAAGGGGAGCGAAAAACAAAAAGCTCCGGGGGTTAAGGGGTTAAGCCTCCACCATATCTGACTGTAGGAACTGTGTTATTTTCTTTGTAGGTCTCATTCCATTTTTGGTGAACAGTAGAATGTGCTTTACCCAAAAGCTCTATTTTGGTCTCATCTGCACACAACACGCTTTCCCAGAAGGATTTTGGCAAACTGCAATCTAGGTTTTTATGTCCCTGTGTCAGCAGTGGGGTCTTCCCGGGTCTCCTGCCATAGTTTTATTTCGTTCATAGAATCCTAAAATATTAGAGTTGGAAGGGACCCCCAGGGTCATCGTGTCCAAACCCCTGCTCAATGAAGGAGTCACTAAAAATCTCAGATGTCTGTCCAGCCTCTGTGTGAAGACTTCAATTGAAGGAGAACTCACCACCTCTCGTGGCCGCCTGTTCCACACATTGATCGCCCTCACTGTCAAAAAGTGTTTTCTAATATCTAATCTGTGCCTCCTCCCATTCAGTTTCGCAAAAAAGGGGAAGCACCAAGCGCACTACTATGGCATAAAGTTATATCCTACGGGGTCCAAAACAGAGGTGAGAACCGAATCCTATCATTTGAAAAACGCGCCTCTGTAATGATGCACACCACGCAATATGTACAAAATACAAAAAAGAGGTTTTATTAGTACACCACACACGTTAAAATATAACTAAAATGCAACAACAGCAAAGAACCTAGTCCATTAAAGATGATATCCACATAACAATCCGTACATAGTCTAATACCCAAACAACAGCCTATACCTCTACTGGCTCATGGGACTGCTAATAGACTAAATAACCAGTCAAAAAAAATGACCCCACAGAAAATATCCTAAAAAGGATATATAGGGCACAGCTTTTCCAAGGACACTTAAGCCCTTAACCGGGAAACATACATAGAGTAACAAGAAGGCCCATGAAGCAGACACCAAAGAGTTCAACAAAATATAGATTACTCGTTGTAGATATTGGCAGGGGAAGGTATGCTCATGCACCGAGTGGATGGACCAAGGAACAAGGCCCTATATTCTGTTGAACTATATCTACCGCATTTCCCTGATCCACCCAGTCAGTGATTCCATCATAGAGAGACAGAGGAGTCTGGCATGTCTTGTTCAATCATTTATTCAGAGATCTTTTCTGGTATAGAAGTAAGGTTCACTGGCCTGTAATTTATGGTCCCCGTCTTCTTTCCCTTTTGAAGATCGGGACAACATTTGCCCTTCTCCATTCTGGGACTTCTCTGATTCTCCATGATTTTTCAAAGATTCTGGCTAGTAGTTCTGCAATTTCCTCTGTCAACTCTTTCAGTCCCCTAGGATGTAATTCATCTGGACCAGGAGATGTAAATTCATGTACATTAGCTAAGTGTTCCCTCATCATCTCACCGTTTATGGATAGTGTGGATTCTTTTATTCCTTCGATGGTACTATGAAGATCCGTTCATGTTACAATTGCTTTCTTAGAGAAAACAGATGCAAAATAGGAATTTAAAAGTTCGACTTTCTCATCATTTCTGATCACTTCACCCTTTTCATCCTGTAAAAATCCCATAGCATCTTTGACATTTATTTTGCTTTTCACATCCCTGGCTTTAGCTCTTCTAACTCTTGCCCTGCAGACAGCATTGTATTCTTCTTTAGATATGACTCCATTTGATATACATTTCTTTTTTCCTTTTTAACAAGTGATTAAGTTCTGTGATCATAAATCCTGGTCTCTTTAAATGCTTCCAATTCTTTTTCGGGATTGTTACCAATTGTGCGGTGAGAATTTAATTTAGTAAAATCTCCCATCCTTTTTGGACATTTCTGTCCTTTAGAACATTCGGCCATTGGACCTTTCCTACCCTCTTGCAGAGTCAATTAAAATTTGCCTTTCTGAAGTCCAACCTTAAAGTCTGAGTCCTCACTGGTCTTCCATCTCTTCTAATCCAAAATTCGAGGATAGCGTGATCGCTGCCTCCTAAATTCCCAGCCAACTTTACTTCCTCAACCATTTCCTCCCTCTTGGTAAAAATTAGGTCCAAGATTGCAGATCAGAGAATAAAGTAATCACTGCACTCGTATATTGAAAGTTTGCTTATTCCAAGAGGAATAAGCAAACTTTCAATATACGAGTGCAGTGATTACTTTTCTATGGTTTATGGGACTTCTCGCTCCCGTTCACTGGCACCGTGATTCACAGTGGTCGAGTGCTGGCTTTCCATGTTTTCTACAAGATTGCAGATCCTCATGTTCTCTCTTCTACATTTTGAAAGATAAAGTTGTCAGCAAGAGAAGATGAGAATTTTCTGGACCTAGTACATTAGCTTTTAAGAGATTCACAACTAATATCTGGATAGTTAAAATCTCCCATGATCATTATGTCGTACGTTTTTGTGAACAGAGACATTGATCTAAAAACAGTTCATCCATATCTTCTGTCTATCCAGGTGGCCTATAGTAAACATCTACAACAGTGTCCTTTCTGTTCTTTGCTCCTTGAATTTTTAACAAAACAGTTCTACAGAGCTACCAGTCTCTGAAGCTTGGATCTCTGTGGAGATATGTTTTCCTTACATACAATGAAACACCTACTCTCTTCTTCTTCATCCGGTTTCTAATAAATACGTTTTAGCCTTCAAGCCTCATACTCCAAGCATGTGTGTCATCCCATGAAGTTTTAATGATGCCTATGACATCATATTGCTCTTCCTGTGTTAGCAGCTGCAATTCTCCTTGTTTGCTTTCCAAGCTCTGTGCAATTGTATAGACACATTTTAGTTTGTAGTCTGTTTCTCCTGCTCCTCTATTTTCATTCAGCATTTGTTTTTTTGTTCTTTATTTCCACTTCTAATAGGGTTCTCAAAAGAATTCATTGGCTGCATACTTTTTCCTGGACATATATTTCACATCCCATATTGCTCTAGTTTAAAGCTCTCCTGATGAGTGTAGCAAGGCGTCCAACAAATATGTGTTTTCCTCTTTTTTTTGAGATGCAACCCATCTCTATCAACGAGTCCACCATACAGATAATTCACTAAATGGTCAAGACAGACAGTTGTTCACCAGTAGAATCCTGTTCAATCTCCTTGGTCCCCGTCCATCTACTGGGAGGATGGATGAGAAGAAGATCTGCGCTCCCAGTTGATTCACTTTCCGGCCAAGATCTTCAAATTCTCTGCCTACAGTTTCCAGGTCCTTTCTTGCGGTGTCATTTGTTCCTGCATGTATTAGTAGACATGGGTGGTCGTCTTAATTACTGAAGAGTCCTGATACCCTATAAGACACCTTTGATTTGGGCACCAGTAATGTCTGGTCGCAGAAAGCGGCTTTTGCTCCTCTCAGAAGGGAATCCCCCCATGACCACCACTCTCCTTTTCTTCTTCACCACAGTGCTTCTTTTTCTCCCTTCAAGAGGCTTCCGATTTCTTACTGAGGTGTTCTTTGCGGGTAAAGCACTTTTTTTGATGAACATCTTCTCCGCTGTCCTGCGTGATAGCCTGGTAGCGGTTCTTCAGCGGTATGGGTGATAGCCTGGTAGCGGTTCTTCAGCGGTATGGGTGCTGACGGCCTCCTCACCCTCCTGCCTCTTTGGGTCACATGCTTCCATTTCTCTTATGCAGGTACAATGAAAGCTGCTTTTCTTCCAAAATTCTGAACAGTTATTTCTACTCTGTCATTATCTTCTGCAGGATCACTGAGAAGTTCTTCTCTTGGAACATTCTGAAGAGATTCTTCTGCTCTGTGAAGGAAATCCTCATCTTCTTCGATGAGCTTCAGTGTAGATATTCGTCTCCTGAAAACTTTGCACCTTTTCCTCTACTAAGAGTCACAAGCTTGTATTTCTGGCATGTAAGGTTTGTGTTTTCCTCTGGCAAGTCTGTAAACATATAGCGCACATTGCAGCACCATGTGGGTGATCTGCTTCTCCATGCTGAACACAACAAATTTGTGCCAAATCGCCGTAAAGATTATTATTATGCAAATTATCTTCCTCGAGCTTCATTCCTTGCTTGATGATTTCCTCCAAGCAGCTCGATCCAGCTACACCCAAAGATCCTCAGACTCACGGCGAGTCTTCACTCTTCCCGAATTGCACCAGGAATATGCAAAGTGGACATTAGACGCTGACACTGATGCCCCCTGAGCCGGCAGGACAGCTTGGATTTCTTAGGAGCCTGATCGGGGCTTATCCTCCATCCAGATTATCCTGCGTTCAACATTTCATCAATTATTCTCTGCGGTCCACATCCAGGGAGATTAGCCACAGTGCCATGGGTTGTAAACCTCTTGATTATGTTGCGCATCATGGACAAAGAAACATCAAGATATCTGGAGATGGACTTGTAATCTTGAGATCGTTGATATTTTTCAACAAATTTGGTTCTGAATTCCTCAGACAGTTCTCTACTCCTCCTTCTGTTCTCTATGCTGAGTGCTGCACACACAGACACACAATGCAAAGATTGAGTCAACTTTCTCCCCTTATTATCTGGTTTCAGTGTGATTTTCATATTTGCCAACACCTGTTGCTTGCCACAGACGAGTTTGAACAAGCATCACATACATGCTTCTAACAAAGTTGTTTACCCACAATTTTGTCTGGCCCATTTTGGGTTTTGGAAGATATGTCCAATTTGCCTTTTTCTCAGATTTTTTGTGTTGCTCCAATACAAAGGAAATAAACGTGTATAACAAAAACGTGTGTAATTGTACTAATTTTCTAGGGTTCTAGGAGAAATACTTCATTTTCTGGAACAATTTCAAGGGTGCCAACACTTTTGACAGCAGGTCTGTCATTCTGCGTCCCAATGCATTAGTGTTCTCCAGCTGATGCCTTATCGTGGGTCTGTAGATTACTCCTGCCTTGTATTCCTGTGTCGTGGGCACCACATATCGGGATGCACAGGAGAAGCCGTCCAACCTTGTGCAGTCTTGTGATGGTGAGAGGTGGGTGCAGCTGGGGCATTTTTCCTTTGCCCGGCTCCTATGGTGAAGACGGGACACTTCTGGTGAGGAGAGTCTCTGTTAGGTGGCTGGGAAGGGGTGAATCTGGGAATATTTCCTCCCGCCTGTGGAACATGGGCAGAAGCTCAGCACTAATCTTCCTTAGGATGCTGATGTGGGGGTTGTATGTGACCACAGGAGACGGCCCCTCGGAGACGTACCTCTGACTGTAGATTTTGTGGGTGTCTTGGATGGAGGTGGCTCCATCTCACATACAGGAACTTGCTGACAGTCTGCCACTTGATTTTTGGAGGTTACTTGCAATCCGCTGCCGAATTTCATGCACAACTTCTTTCATCCTGAATGATGGAGGCCAATGTGATGCAATTTCTGAACACAACATTGAGCTGGGAACTCGCCGCCTCTCGCATTTACATAATTGACCCAGTGTCACTCTCTGCTGCCCCGGGGAGATCACCATCTTAGAAGGACTTGACACAAAGGCAAAATAAATCCAGGACGCTTCACACGGGGGCGACACCAGACCGAGCAACCACCTCCTCCAAACAGCGAGCCTCCAGTATTGGGGCCGGCTACTGCTCCGTGGGCCACAAACGAGGCCGAATCTACAGACACCCAGTATGGAGTGAGCTGGAAGCCTCCGCCCGCACCCGGACGCAGGAGGAAAGATCTATAGATCCAAGTACTGAAAGGTAAGAATGACAGAGAGAAATCTGGGACTTGTAGTGGACATTCAGGTCTGTGACAGAAGAGCTGAGGGTAACAGAGGGAGCCGTCACTACGTGGACACAAAAACCTGCAAACACATTATCAGCCACAACAATTCTGTAATTTGTATCATGTGAACATTCCTCACGGTAATTTCTGCACAGCTATTTGTTACAAGCTTATATAGCGCCATCATATGCCGTAGTGCTGCACAGACCATCACTGGGGCTGATCTACAACCCCCCCCCCCCCTTCATTCTCACTAGATCATGTCTTCACTTTATTTTTTGTTTTGTTTCATTTGGAGGGGGGTCTCACACGGGGCGTCAAAGGAAGACGGGGCTGCACTCCCCGCAGCTTCTATCACCCCCGGTAACAGGACGTCCTCGGGGGGCCCTCCGGTCACTCACCACAGCTTCTGCCACCAAACTGACATCATTAGGGGGCAGTGATAGAAGCAGGCGAGTGACAGCAGCGCCGCCCCGAGGACGATCTGTTTCAGTAGTATGGTGACTGACCGCAGTGCTGGCCCTGGAGGATGTCCCATTTCTTGCAGGGTGATGAGTGCAGCCCCAGATTCCTGTGACGTCACCTGAGACACCAACAAATGGACGCGCGCTAAGAAAACTCATCTTTGGGTGCAAAAGTAACGGGGTTTGCCCCCACTTCACACATACCGGTGTATCAGGGTCTCCTATCCCCCTCACACACACCTGGGGTCTCCTCTCCCCCCCCCCACACACACCAGGGGTCTCCTCTCTCCCCCCCCCCCCACATACCGGGGGTCTCCTCTCTCCCCCCCCCCCCCCACACACACACACACAGGGCACATCCTCCCCTCCTCACACACCCCGGGGGTCTCCTCTCTCCCCTCACACACCCCGGAGGTCTCCTCTTTCCCCTCACACACCCCGGGGGTCTCCTCTCTCTCCTCACACACCCCGGGGGTCTCCTCTCTCCCCTCACACACCCCGGGGGTCTCCTCTCTCTCCTCACACACACCGGAGGTCTCCTCTCTCCCCTCACACACACCCCGGGGGTCTCCTCTCTCTCCTCACACACACCGGAGGTCTCCTCTCTCCCCTCACACACCCCGGGGGTCTCCTCTCTCCCCTCACACACACCCCGGGGGTCTCCTCTCTCCCCTCACACACACCCCGGGGGTCTCCTCTCTCCCCTCACACACCCCGGGGGTCTCCTCTCTCCCCTCACACACACCCCGGGGGTCTCCTCTCTCCCCTCACACACACCCCGGGGGTCTCCTCTCTCCCCTCACACACCCCGGGGGTCTCCTCTCTCCCCTCACACACACCCCGGGGGTCTCCTCTCTCCCCTCACACACACCCCGGGGGTCTCCTCTCTCCCCTCACACACACCCCGGGGGTCTCCTCTCTCCCCTCACACACACCCCGGGGGTCTCCTCTCTCCCCTCACACACACCCCGGGGGTCTCCTCTCTCCCCTCACACACACCCCGGGGGTCTCCTCTCTCCCCTCACACACCCCGGGGGTCTCCTCTCTCCCCTCACACACACCCCGGGGGTCTCCTCTCTCCCCTCACACACACCCCGGGGGTCTCCTCTCTCCCCTCACACACACCCCGGGGGTCTCCTCTCTCCCCTCACACACCCCGGGGGTCTCCTCTCTCCCCTCACACACCCCGGGGGTCTCCTCTCTCCCCTCACACACCCCGGGGGTCTCCTCTCTCCCCTCACACACCCCGGGGGTCTCCTCTCTCCCCTCACACACCCCGGGGTCTCCTCTCTCCCCTCACACACCCCGGGGGTCTCCTCTCTCCCCTCACACACCCCGGGGGTCTCCTTTCTCCCCTCACACACCCCGGGGGTCTCCTCTCTCCCCTCACACACCCCGGGGGTCTCCTCTCCCCTCACACACCCCGGGGGTCTCCTCTCTCCCCTCACACACCCCGGGGGTCTCCTCTACCCCCTCACACACCCCGGGGGTCTCCTCTCTCCCCTCACACACCCCGGGGGTCTCCTCTCCCCTCACACACCCCGGGGGTCTCCTCTCTCCCCTCACACACCCCGGGGTCTCCTCTCTCCCCTCACACACCCCGGGGGTCTCCTCTCTCCCCTCACACACCCCGGGGGTCTCCTCTCTCCCCTCACACACCCCGGGGGTCTCCTCTCTCCCCTCACACACCCCGGGGGTCTCCTTTCTCCCCTCACACACCCCGGGGGTCTCCTCTCTCCCCTCACACACCCCGGGGGTCTCCTCTCTCCCCTCACACACCCCGGGGGTCTCCTCTCTCCCCTCACACACCCCGGGGGTCTCCTCTCTCCCCTCACACACCCCGGGGGTCTCCTCTCTCCCCTCACACACCTCGGGGGTCTCCTCTCTCCCCTCACACACCTCGGGGGTCTCCTCTCTCCCCTCACACACCCCGGGGGTCTCCTCTCTCCCCTCACACACCCCGGGGGTCTCCTCTCTCCCCTCACACACCCCGGGGTCTCCTCTCTCCCCTCACACACCCCGGGGGTCTCCTCTCTCCCCTCACACACCCCGGGGGTCTCCTCTCTCCCCTCACACACCCCGGGGGTCTCCTCTCTCCCCTCACACACCCCGGGGGTCTCCTCTCTCCCCTCACACACCCCGGGGGTCTCCTCTCTCCCCTCACACACCCCGGGGGTCTCCTCCCCTCCTGTATCTCCCGCTTTTCTCTCTCGGTGATGACGCAGATACAGGCTCGGGCCCTCTTGGCGCCTTTACACGACGTCAGACCGCACCGGGCGCCGCCTCCGCTCACCTGCACCGGTAATCCCCGCTCTTGGCCGTCCGCAGTCCCCTTACAGTCTCGGCCCGAATATTATTCAAACCATGAGACGCCGGCGGGCCCGGCCGCCATTGGCTGCACTCCGTCCGCTCGCGCCTACACGTGACGTCACCAACATCGCCCCGCCCCCTGAAAGACGCCTCAAAACAACACGCCCCTCACTGAGGACACGCCCCCTGTCGCAAAGCAAATCAGCGCTCGACGGAGCGGAGCCGCAGAGACCAGAGAACGGGGCGGAGCCACAGAGACCCGAGAGGGGCGGAGCCACAGAGAACGAAGTGGAGCCACAGATCACGGGGCGGAGCCACAGAGACCAGAGAACGGGGCGGAGCCACAGAGACCAGAGAACGGGGCGGAGCCACACAGAACGGAGCCAGAGACCAGAGAACGGGGCGGAGCCACAGAGAGCCGAGAATGGGGCGGAGCCACAGAGACCCGAGAATGTAGCGGACCCACAGAGGACGGGGCGGAGCCACAGAGGACTGGGTGGAGCCACGAAGCCCGGAGAAGGCTATAGGGCATGCACAATTGAGCTGGGGATACAGATCTATTTACAGCATTATATTACAGGGAACACTCACCATATTTGCTATTAAACTGATCTCACATTATCTCCTAACTAGCCTCCATACAGTATAATGCACCCCCCATAGGCAGACTCTATATAGTATAACGCACCCCCCATAGGCAGACTCTATATAGTATAACGCACCCCCCCATAGGCAGACTCTATATAGTATAACGCACCCCCCATAGGCAGACTCTATATAGTATAACGCACCCCCCATAGGCAGACTCTATATAGTATAACGCACCCCCCATAGGCAGACTCTATATAGTATAACGCACCCCCCATAGGCAGACTCTATATAGTATAACGCACCCCCCCCCATAGGCAGACTCTATATAGTATAACGCACCCCCCATAGGCAGACTCTATATAGTATAACGCACCCCCCATAGGCAGACTCTATATAGTATAACGCACCCCCCATAGGCAGACTCTATATAGTATAACGCACCCCCCATAGGCAGACTCTATATAGTATAACGCACCCCCCATAGGCAGACTCTATATAGTATAACGCACCCCCCATAGGCAGACTCTATATAGTATAACGCACCCCCCATAGGCAGACTCTATATAGTATAACGCACCCCCCCCATAGGCAGACTCTATATAGTATAACGCACCCCCCATAGGCAGACTCTATATAGTATAACGCACTCCCCATAGGCAGACTCTATATGGTATAACGCACTCCCCATAGGCAGACTCTATATAGTATAACGCACCCCCCATAGGCAGACTCTATATAGTATAACGCACTCCCCATAGGCAGACTCTATATAGTATAATGCACTCCCCCATAGGCAGACTCTATATAGTATAATGCACTCCCCATAGGCAGACTCTATATAGTATAATGCACTCCCCCATAGGCAGACTCTATATAGTATAACTCACCCCCCATAGGCAGACTCTATATAGTATAACGCACTCCCCATAGGCAGACTCTATATAGTATAATGCACTCCCCCATAGGCAGACTCTATATAGTATAATGCACTCCCCATAGGCAGACTCTATATAGTATAACACCCCCCCATAAGCAGACTCTATATAGTATAACGCACTCCCCATAGGCAGACTCTATATAGTATAATGCACTCCCCATAGGCAGACTCTATATAGTATAACGCACCCCCCATAGGCAGACTCTATATAGTATAATGCACTCCCCATAGGCAGACTCTATATAGTATAATGCACTCCCCATAGGCAGACTCTATATAGTATAATGCACTCCCCCATAGGCAGACTCTATATAGTATAATGCACTCCCCATAGGCAGACTCTATATAGTATAATGCACTCCCCATAGGCAGACTCTATATAGTATAATGCACTCCCCCATAGGCAGACTCTATATAGTATAATGCACTCCCCATAGGCAGACTCTATATAGTATAACGCACCCCCCATAGGCAGACTCTATATAGTATAACGCACCCACCATAGGCAGACTCTATATAGTATAACGCACCCCCCATAGGCAGACTCTATATAGTACAATGCACCCCCCATAGGCAGACTCTATATGGTATAATGCACTCCCCATAGGCAGACTCTATATAGTATAACGCACCCCCCATAGGCACACTCTATGGAGAATAATGTACTCCCCATAGGCAGACTCTATATGGTATAATGCACTTCCCATAGGCAGACTCTATATAGTATAATGCACTCCCCATAGGCAGACTCTATATAGTATAATGCACTCCCCATAGGCAGACTCTATATGGTATAATGCACTCCCCATAGGCAGACTCTATATGGTATAATGCACTCCCCATAGGCAGACTCTATATAGTATAACGCACCCCCCATAGGCAGACTCTATATAGTATAATGCACTCCCCGTAGGCAGACTCTATATGGTATAACGCACCCCCCACAGGCAGACTCTATATAGTATAACGCACCCCCCACAGGCAGACTCTATATAGTATAACGCACCCCCATAGGCAGACTCTATATAGTATAATGCACCCCCCATAGGCAGACTCTATATGGTATAATGCACTCCCCATATGCAGACTATATAGTATAACACAACCCATAGGCAGACTTTATATAGTATAATGCACCCCCCATAGGCAGACTCTATATGGTATAATGCACCCCCCATAGGCAGACTCTATATAGTATAATGCACTCCCCATAGGCAGACTCTATATGGTATAATACACCCCCCATAAGCAGACTCTATATAGTATAACACACTCCCCATAGGCAGACTCTATATGGTATAATGCACCCCCCATAGGCAGACTCTATATAGTATAATGCACTCCCCATAGGCAGACTCTATATAGTATAATGCACTCCCCATAGGCAGACTCTATATGCTATAACGCACCCCCCATAGGCAGACTCTATGTAGTATAATGCACTCCCCATAGGCAGACTCTACATAGTATAATGCACCCCCCCATAGGCAGACTCTATATAGTATAATGCACCCCCATAGGCAGACTCTATGTAGTATAATGCACTCCCCATAGGCAGACTCTACATAGTATAATGCACCCCCCATAGGCAGACTCTATATAGTATAATGCACCCCCAATAGGTAGACTCTATATAGTATAATGCACCCCCATAGGTAGACTCTATATAGTATAATGCACTCCCCATAGTCCTTCTTACAGAATAATACACTCCCCCATAGGCAGACTCTATATAGTATAACACCCCCCCATAAGCAGACTCTATATAGTATAACACACACCCCATAGGCAGACTCTATGTAGTATAATGTACTCCCCATAGGCAGACTCTATATAGTATATGGCACTCCCCATAAGCAGACTCTATATAGTATAACGCACCCCCATAGGCAGACTCTATATGGTATATTCACCCCCCATAGGCAGACTCTATATGGTATAATGCACCCCCCATAGGCAGAATCTTTATAGTATAATGCACTCCCCATAGGCAGACTCTATATGGCATAATACACCGCCCATAAGCAGACTCTATATAGTATAACACACTTCCCATAGGCAGACTCTATATGGTATAATGCACCCCCCATAGGCAGACTCTATATAGTATAGCACACTCCCATAGGCAGACTCTATATAGTATAATGCACTCCCCATAGGCAGACTCTATATAGTATAATGCACCCCCATAGGCAGACTCTATGAAGTATAATGCACCCCCCATAGGCAGACTCTATATAGTATAATGCACCCCCATAGGTAGACTATATATAGTATAATGCACTCCCCATAGTCCTTCTTACAGAATACACTCCCCCATAGGCAGGCTCTATATAGTATAACACACCCACCATAGGCAGATTCTATATAGTATAACACACACCCCATAGGCAGACTCTATGTAGTATAATGTACTCCCCATAGGCAGACTCTATATAGTATAATGCACCCCCCCATAGGCAGACTCTATATAGTATAATTCACCCCCCATAGGCAGACTCTATATAGTATATTGCACTCCCCATAGACAGACTCTATATAGTATAACGCACCCCCCATAGGCAGACTTTATATAGTAAAACACACACCCCATAGGCAGACTCTATATAGTATATGGCACTTCCCATAGGCAGACTCTATATAGTATAACGCACCCCCATAGGCAGACTCTATATGGTATAATGCACTCCCCATAGGCCGACTCTATATAGTATAATGCACTCCCCATAGGCAGACTCTATATGGTATAATGCACCCACCATAGGCAGACTCTATATAGTATGATGCACTCCCCATAGGCAGACTCTATATGGTATAATGCACTCCCCATAGGCCTCCATATAGTATATGGCACTCCGCATATGCAGACTATATGGTATAATGCACCCCCCATAGGAAGACTCTATATAGTATAATGCACTCCCCATAGGAAGACTCTATATGGTATAATGCACCCCCCATAGGCAGACTCTATATGGTATAATGCACCCCCCATAGGCAGAATCTTTATAGTATAATGCACTCCCCATAGGCAGACTCTATATGGTATAATACACCGCCCATAAGCAGACTCTATATAGTATAACACACTTCCCATAGGCAGACTCTATATGGTATAATGCACCCCCCATAGGCAGACTCTATATAGTATAACACACTCCCCATAGGCAGACTCTATATAGTATAATGCACTCCCCATAGGCAGACTCTATATAGTATAATGCACCCCCATAGGCAGACTCTATGTAGTATAATGCACCCCCCATAGGCACACTCTATATAGTATAATGCACCCCAATAGGTAGACTCTATATAGTATAATGCACCCCCATAGGTAGACTATATATAGTATAATGCACTCCCCATAGTCCTTCTTACAGAATAATACGCTCCCCCATAGGCAGGCTCTATATAGTATAACACACCCACAATAGGCAGATTCTATATAGTATAACACACCCCCCATAGGCAGACTCTATATAGTATAACACACACCCCATAGGCAGACTCTATGTAGTATAATGTACTCCCCATAGGCAGACTCTATATAGTATAATGCACCCCCCATAGGCAGACTCTATATAGTATAATTCACCCCCCATAGGCAGACTCTATATAGTATAATGCACTCCCCATAGACAGACTCTATATAGTATAACGCACCCCCCATAGGCAGACTTTATATAGTAAAACACACACCCCATAGGCAGACTCTATATAGTATATGGCACTTCCCATAGGCAGACTCTATATAGTATAACGCACCCCCATAGGCAGACTCTATATGGTATAATGCACTCCCCATAGGCCGACTCTATATAGTATAATGCACTCCCCATAGGCAGACTCTATATGGTATAATGCACCCACCATAGGCAGACTCTATATAGTATGATGCACTCCCCATAGGCAGACTCTATATGGTATAATGCACTCCCCATAGGCCTCCATATAGTATATGGCACTCCGCATATGCAGACTATATGGTATAATGCACCCCCCATAGGAAGACTCTATATAGTATAATGCACTCCCCATAGGAAGACTATATAGTATAATGCACTCCCCATAGGCAAACTCTATATAGTATAATGCACTCCCCATAGGCAGACTCTATATTGTATAATGCACTCCCCATAGGCAGACTCTAAATAGTATAACGCACCCCCCATAGGCAGACTCTATATAGTATAATGCACCCCCCATAGGCAGACTCTACATAGTATAATGCACTCCCCATAGGCAGACTCTATATAGTATAATGCACTCCCCACAGGCAGACTCTATATGGTATAATGCACTCCCCATAGGCAGACTCTATACGGTATAATGCACTCCCCATAGCCAGACTCTATATGGTGTAATGCACCCCCATAGACAGACTCTATATAGTATAATGCACCCCCCCCATAGGCAGACTCTATATAGTATAATGCACTCACAATAGTCCTTCTTACAGTATAATACACTCCCCCATAGGCAGACTCTGTATAGTATAACACACCCACCATAGGCAGACTCTATATAGTATAACGCACCCCCATAGGCAGACTATATATAGTATAACGCGCCCCCCATAGGCACTCTATACAATATAATGCACTCCCCATAGGCAGACTCTATATGGTATAATGCACTCCCCATAGGCAGACTCTATATAGTATAATGCACTCCCCATAGGCAGACTCTATATGGTATAATGCAGCCCCCATAGGCATAATCTATATAGTATAATGCACTCCCCATAGGCAGACTCTATATGGTATAATGCACCCCCATAGGCAGACTCTATATAGTATAACACACTCCCTATAGGCACTCTATATAGTATAATGCACTCCCCATAGGCAGACTCTATATGGTATAATGCACTCCCCAGAGGCAGACTCTATATAGTATAATGCACTCCCCATAGGCAGACTCTATATGGTATAATGCAGCCCCCATAGGCAGACTCTATATAGTATAATGCACTCCCCATAGGCAGCCTCTATTTAGTATAATGCACTCCCCATAGGCAGACTCTATATGGTATAATGCACCTCCATAGGCAGACTTTATATAGTATAACGCACACCCCATAGGCAGACTCTATCTAGTATAATGCACTCCCCATAGGCAGACTCTATATAGTATAACGCACCCCCATAGGCAGACTCTATATATAACGCACCCCCCGTAGGCAGACTATATAGTATAATGCACTCCCCATAGGCAGATTCTATATAGTATAATGCACTCCCCATAGGTAGACTCTATATTGTATAATGCTCTCCCCATAGGCAGACTCTATATAGTATAATGCACTCCCCATAGGCAGACTGTATATATTGTATAATGCACCCCGCATAGGCAGACTCTATATAGTATAATGCACCCTCTCCCCATAGGCAGACTCTATATAGTATAATGCACCCACCATAGGCAAACTCTATATAGTATAATAAACCCTCTCCCATAGTCAGACTCTATATAATATAATGCACTCCCCATAGGCACAATGTATATATTGTATAATGCACCCTCTCCCCATAGGCAGACTCTATATAGTATAATGCACCCACTCCCCATAGGCAGACTCTATATAGTATAATGCACTCCCCATAGGCAGACTCTATATGGTATAATGCACCCCCATAGGCAGACTCTATATAGTATAACGCACTCCCTATAGGCACTCTATATAGTATAATGCACTCCCCATAGGCAGACTCTATATGGTATAATGCACTCCCCAGAGGCAGACTCTATATAGTATAATGCACTCCCCATAGGCAGACTCTATATGGTATAATGCAGCCCCCATAGGCAGACTCTATATAGTATAATGCACTCCCCATAGGCAGACTCTATTTAGTATAATGCACTCCCCATAGGCAGACTCTATATGGTATAATGCACCCCCATAGGCAGACTTTATATAGTATAATGCACTCCCCATAGGCAGACTCTATCTAGTATAATGCACTCCCCATAGACAGACTCTATATAGTATAACGCACCCCCATAGGCAGACTCTATATATAACGCACCCCCCCGTAGGCAGACTATATAGTATAATGCACTCCCCATAGGCAGATTCTATATAGTATAATGCACTCCCCATAGGTAGACTCTATATTGTATAATGCTCTCCCCATAGGCAGACTCTATATAGTATAATGCACTCCCCATAGGCAGACTGTATATATTGTATAATGCACCCCGCATAGGCAGACTCTATATAGTATAATGCACCCTCTCCCCATAGGCAGACTCTATATAGTATAATGCACCCACCATAGGCAGACTCTATATAGTATAATAAACCCTCTCCCATAGTCAGACTCTATATAATATAATGCACTCCCCATAGGCAGAATGTATATATTGTATAATGCACCCTCTCCCCATAGGCAGACTCTATATAGTATAATGCACCCACTCCCCATAGGCAGACTCTATATAGTATAATGCACTCCCCATAGGCAGACTCTATATGGTATAATGCACCCCCATAGGCAGACTTTATATAGTATAACGCACTCCCCATAGGCAGACTCTATCTAGTATAATGCACTCCCCATAGGCAGACTTTATATAGTATAACGCACCCCCATAGGCAGACTCTATATATAACGCACCCCCCGTAGGCAGACTATATAGTATAATGCACCCTCTCCCCATAGGCAGACTCTATATAGTATAATGCACCCACCATAGGCAGACTCTATATAGTATAATAAACCCTCTCCCATAGTCAGACTCTATACAGTATAATGCACTCCCCATAGGCAGAATGTATATATTGTATAATGCACCCTCTCCCCATAGGCAGACTCTATATAGTATAATGAACCCTCTCCCCATAAGCAGACTCTATCTAGTATAATGCACCCTCTCCCCATAAGCAGACTCTATATAGTATAATGCACCCCCCCCATAGGCAGACTCTATATAGTATGGTAAAAAAAAACATATACATTACTCACCTCTCCTACTCGTTACCCCACTGCTCTGAGCACCCGCACATCTCAGTACAGCAGGCACCTGCTGTCAGTGTCTGCCTCATGGACGTCAGACGCTGAGAGGGGGATGATCTTAAAAGCAGCGTAACGCTCCCACTTCCATCAATGGGGTCAGATGTATCAGCATTTAGCAGATACAGTTGAACCTGCGATGACGGCGGCACGGCAGATCGATTCTCTGTGCTCTGCCGCAGAGTAACTGTATGGGCACGCTGTGCACGCCGATACACTTACAGTAGCGTGGTTCCGGGTGGGCCACCTCAGAAAGGTTTCATTGAAGGATTTTTTTTTTTTCGTGGATTTCTCGGCTCTGCTGATATTCAGTCTCTGCTTCATTATGATCCTTAGGGCTTCTACCATATTAATCAGCTGCTTCTGATCCAGCAGGACAGAGTCACAGGAGAGTGCCATCATCTGGAGGGGCAGCGCCATTCTGGGCCCCAGGCATAAAACTACAAAGGAGAATAAAATTAATCAGCAAAAGACCCCGAACCACGAGGGTTAAATAATATCGAACAAAAGACTACCAGAAAGTATGCAGGCAAGAAAATAATTAAAATGTGCCTTTATTTATAAAGCTGGCAATAGGTTACATACATTAAAAGAAGACAAAAGTGCGCAAGAGCAGCACTAAATAAAGTATAATATAATTATTCACTGCAACCCCAGAATACCTCAAATAAAAGGATTATTATATATTGCTCAGCTGTGCATATAGTGCAAAGGGATATTAAAACATAATATGAAATGTGCAAAAAAAATCAATCAATCAAAAGAAATAAAAAAACAATAAAATTGCCACAACAAACTGCTGGTATGCATAAAAAAAAACTAAGCCAAAAATACTATGTGTACCAAGAATTCAATCCATAATTGATCATAAAATAGATAAATAAAGTGCTAGAGTGCAAAGACCATCGTCAGGGAACAAGCATAGTGCAAGATAAACAGCACACAAGTGCGGAACTATTGTAGAAAAATGTGGGATAGCACAGCAATATATATACTATATACATGGGGGTAAGCTGGATCTCATGCCTGCGCACACCCGACGCGCGTTTCGGAAAACTTTCCTTCGTCAGGCACGGGACGATTGCCTTGCGCAGGCGTGTACTACGGAGGACAGAGAATGAACTTCAATCCAATATTGCAGCCAGCATGCAGCCAGCGGGTAAGGAAAGGGTGAATCAAACACCCAAAAACTCCGCCCATATGACCGAAAAGCGGTCCCGCCAAATTCAGGTGACAGGTTCCCTTTAATATTACTTATATTTATTATATCTTGTGGATGGTTTTGGGTGTTCTGTGTCTCTAAATAGAGGGTTAAATAAGAAGAGCGCCCCCTCTCTGCCCAGAACAGAATTCTCTACAGTAACAGCAGTGGCCTCTTAGGGCTCCTGCGCCATCTGTACATGGAGATTTATCCAGCCGGATCACTACTTCTGAATTTCTCCCATTTTAGGGCAGATTGCGTCACATTGGTGTCTGGGGTCCACACCGGGTCCCCCGGACTAACAATATTGCGTCTGTGTAGGTTTTCAGCTTTACGACATAAAGAGAATACACCGGCAGCAAGTAGAGATTGTACAGAATAATAAAGTAAAACCCTGCTCCATCGCGGAATAATCACAGAGGAGGAGGTCCCACTCACCGCCGCCGCATAGATCAGGGGAAGATCCTGGCTGTAGAGACGCCGGCACATTGGTCCACATCGCTCCCTATGACGTCACAGAGATGGATTCCTCAGGGGTCTGTGCAAAGATTCCCTGATCTGAATGATGGACAGAACCAAATGTGCTGCCTAATTCACAGGCAGCACGTATCAGACACGTGCCCGTATGCAGAGACCCGTCACTCCGGGGCAGCACGTATCAGACACGTGCCCGTATGCAGAGACCCGTCACTCCGGGGCAGCACGTATCAGACACGTGCCCGTATGCAGAGACCCGTCACTCCTGGGCAGCACGTATCAGACACGTGTCCGTATGCAGAGACCCGTCACTCCGGGGCAGCACGTATCAGACACGTGTCCATATGCAGAGACCCGTCACTCCGGGGCAGCACGTATCAGACACGTGTCCGTATGCAGAGACCCGTCACTCCGGGGCAGCACGTATCAGACACGTGCCCGTATGCAGAGACCCGTCACTCCGGGGCAGCACGTATCAGACACGTGTCCGTATGCAGAGACCCGTCACTCCGGGGCAGCACGTATCAGACACGTGCCCGTATGCAGAGACCCGTCACTCCGGGGCAGCACGTATCAGACACGTGCCCGTATGCAGAGACCCGTCACTCCGGGGCAGCACGTATCAGACACGTGCCCGTATGCAGAAACCTGTCACTCCTGGGCAGCACGTATCAGACACGTGCCCGTATGCAGAAACCTGTCACTCCTGGGCAGCACGTATCAGACACGTGCCCGTATGCAGAGACCCATCACTCTGGGGCAGCACGTATCAGACACGTGTCCGTATGCAGAGACCCGTCACTCCGGGGCAGCACGTATCAGACACGTGTCCGTATGCAGAGACCCGTCACTCCGGGGCAGCACGTATCAGACACGTGCCCGTATGCAGAGACCCGTCACTCCGGGGCAGCACGTATCAGACACGTGCCCGTATGCAGAGACCCGTCACTCTGGGGCAGCACGTATCAGACACGTGCCCGTATGCAGAGACCCGTCACTCCGGGGCAGCACGTATCAGACACGTGCCCGTATGCAGAGACCCGTCACTCCGGGGCAGCACGTATCAGACACGTGCCCGTATGCAGAAACCTGTCACTCCTGGGCAGCACGTATCAGACACGTGCCCGTATGCAGAAACCTGTCACTCCTGGGCAGCACGTATCAGACACGTGCCCGTATGCAGAGACCCATCACTCTGGGGCAGCACGTATCAGACACGTGTCCGTATGCAGAGACCCGTCACTCCGGGGCAGCACGTATCAGACACGTGCCCGTATGCAGAGACCCGTCACTCCGGGGCAGCACGTATCAGACACGTGCCCGTAAGCAGAGACCCGTCACTCCGGGGCAGCACGTATCAGACACGTGCCCGTATGCAGAAACCTGTCACTCCTGGGCAGCACGTATCAGACACGTGTCCGTATGCAGAGACCCGTCACTCTGGGGCAGCACGTATCAGACACGTGCCCGTATGCAGAGACCCGTCACTCTGGGGCAGCACGTATCAGACACGTGCCCGTATGCAGAGACCCGTCACTCTGGGGCAGCACGTATCAGACACGTGCCCGTATGCAGAGACCCGTCACTCCGGGGCAGCACGTATCAGACACGTGCCCGTATGCAGAGACCCGTCACTCCGGGGCAGCACGTATCAGACACGTGTCCGTATGCAGAGACCCGTCACTCCGGGGCAGCACGTATCAGACACGTGCCCGTATGCAGAGACCCGTCACTCCGGGGCAGCACGTATCAGACACGTGCCCGTATGCAGAGACCCGTCACTCCGGGGCAGCACGTATCAGACACGTGCCCGTATGCAGAGACCCGTCACTCCGGGGCAGCACGTATCAGACACGTGTCCGTATGCAGAGACCCGTCACTCCTGGGCAGCACGTATCAGACACGTGCCCGTATGCAGAGACCCGTCACTCCTGGGCAGCACGTATCAGACACGTGCCCGTATGCAGAGACCCGTCACTCCTGGGCAGCACGTATCAGACACGTGCCCGTATGCAGAGACCCGTCACTCCTGGGCAGCACGTCTCAGACACGTGCCCGTATGCAGAGACCCGTCACTCCTGGGCAGCACGTATCAGACACGTGCCCGTATGCAGAGACCCGTCACTCCTGGGCAGCACGTATCAGACACGTGCCCGTATGCAGAGACCCGTCACTCCGGGGCAGCACGTATCAGACACGTGCCCGTATGCAGAGACCCGTCACTCCGGGGCAGCACGTATCAGACACGTGCCCGTAAGCAGAGACCCGTCACTCCGGGGCAGCACGTATCAGACACGTGCCCGTATGCAGAAACCTGTCACTCCTGGGCAGCACGTATCAGACACGTGTCCGTATGCAGAGACCCGTCACTCTGGGGCAGCACGTATCAGACACGTGCCCGTATGCAGAGACCCGTCACTCCGGGGCAGCACGTATCAGACACGTGCCCGTATGCAGAGACCCGTCACTCCGGGGCAGCACGTATCAGACACGTGTCCGTATGCAGAGACCCGTCACTCCGGGGCAGCACGTATCAGACACGTGCCCGTATGCAGAGACCCGTCACTCCGGGGCAGCACGTATCAGACACGTGCCCGTATGCAGAGACCCGTCACTCCGGGGCAGCACGTATCAGACACGTGCCCGTATGCAGAGACCCGTCACTCCGGGGCAGCACGTATCAGACACGTGTCCGTATGCAGAGACCCGTCACTCCTGGGCAGCACGTATCAGACACGTGCCCGTATGCAGAGACCCGTCACTCCTGGGCAGCACGTATCAGACACGTGCCCGTATGCAGAGACCCGTCACTCCTGGGCAGCACGTATCAGACACGTGCCCGTATGCAGAGACCCGTCACTCCTGGGCAGCACGTCTCAGACACGTGCCCGTATGCAGAGACCCGTCACTCCTGGGCAGCACGTATCAGACACGTGCCCGTATGCAGAGACCCATCACTCCGGGGCAGCACGTATTAGACACGTGTCCATATGCAGAGACCCGTCACTCCGGGGCAGCACGTATCAGACACGTGCCCGTAAGCAGAGACCCGTCACTCCGGGGCAGCACGTATCAGACACGTGCCCGTATGCAGAGACCCGTCACTCTGGGGCAGCACGTATCAGACACGTGCCCGTATGCAGAGACCCGTCACTCTGGGGCAGCACGTATCAGACACGTGTCCGTATGCAGAGACCCGTCACTCCTGGGCAGCACGTATCAGACACGTGCCCGTATGCAGAGACCCGTCACTCCGGGGCAGCACGTATCAGACACGTGTCCATATGCAGAGACCCGTCACTCTGGGGCAGCACGTATCAGACACGTGCCCGTATGCAGAGACCCGTCACTCCTGGGCAGCACGTATCAGACACGTGCCCGTATGCAGAGACCCGTCACTCCTGGGCAGCACGTATCAGACACGTGCCCGTATGCAGAGACCCGTCACTCCGGGGCAGCACGCATCAGACACGTGTCCGTATGCAGAGACCCGTCACTCTGGGGCAGCACGTATCAGACACGTGTCCGTATGCAGAGACCCGTCACTCCTGGGCAGCACGTATCAGACACGTGCCCGTATGCAGAGACCCGTCACTCCTGGGCAGCACGTATCAGACACGTGCCCGTATGCAGAGACCCGTCACTCCGGGGCAGCACGTATCAGACACGTGTCCGTATGCAGAGACCCGTCACTCTGGGGCAGCACGTATCAGACACGTGTCCGTATGCAGAGACCCGTCACTCCTGGGCAGCACGTATCAGACACGTGCCCGTATGCAGAGACCCGTCACTCCGGGGCAGCACGTATCAGACACGTGTCCGTATGCAGAGACCCGTCACTCCGGGGCAGCACGTATCAGACACGTGCCCGTATGCAGAGACCCGTCACTCCTGGGCAGCACGTATCAGACACGTGCCCGTATGCAGAGACCCGTCACTCCGGGGCAGCACGTATCAGACACGTGCCCGTATGCAGAGACCCGTCACTCCGGGGCAGCACGTATCAGACACGTGCCCGTATGCAGAGACCCGTCACTCCGGGGCAGCACGTATCAGACACGTGCCCGTAAGCAGAGACCCGTCACTCCGGGGCAGCACGTATCAGACACGTGTCCGTATGCAGAGATCCGTCACTCCGGGGCAGCACGTATCAGACACGTGTCCGTATGCAGAGACCCGTCACTCCGGGGCAGCACGTATCAGACACGTGTCCGTATGCAGAGACCGTCACTCCTGGGCAGCACGTATCAGACACGTGCCCGTATGCAGAGACCCGTCACTCTGGGGCAGCACGTCTCAGACACGTGCCCGTAAGCAGAGACCCGTCACTCTGGGGCAGCACGTATCAGACACGTGTCCGTATGCAGAGACCCGTCACTCCGGGGCAGCACGTATCAGACACGTGCCCGTAAGCAGAGACCCGTCACTCCGGGGCAGCACGTATCAGACACGTGCCCGTATGCAGAGACCCGTCACTCCGGGGCAGCACGTATCAGACACGTGCCCGTAAGCAGAGACCCGTCACTCCGGGGCAGCACGTATCAGACACGTGTCCGTATGCAGAGACCCGTCACTCTGGGGCAGCACGTATCAGACACGTGCCCGTAAGCAGAGACCCGTCACTCCTGGGGCAGCACGTATCAGACACGTGCCCGTATGCAGAGACCCGTCACTCCGGGGCAGCACGTATCAGACACGTGCCCGTATGCAGAGACCCGTCACTCCTGGGCAGCACGTATCAGACACGTGCCCGTATGCAGAGACCCGTCACTCCGGGGCAGCACGTATCAGACACGTGTCCGTATGCAGAGACCCGTCACTCCTGGGCAGCACGTAGCAGACATGTGCCCGTATGCAGAGACCCGTCACTCCGGGGCAGCACGTATCAGACACGTGCCCGTATGCAGAGACCCGTCACTCCGGGGCAGCACGTATCAGACACGTGCCCGTATGCAGAGACCCGTCACTCCGGGGCAGCACGTAGCAGACACGTGCCCGTATGCAGAGACCCGTCACTCCGGGGCAGCACGTATCAGACACGTGCCCGTATGCAGAGACCCGTCACTCCGGGGCAGCACGTATCAGACACGTGCCCGTATGCAGAGACCCGTCACTCCGGGGCAGCACGTAGCAGACACGTGCCCGTAAGCAGAGACCCGTCACTCCTGGGCAGCACGTAGCAGACACGTGCCCGTAAGCAGAGACCCGTCACTCCTGGGCAGCACGTATCAGACACGTGCCCGTATGCAGAGACCCGTCACTCCGGGGCAGCACGTATCAGACACGTGTCCGTATGCAGAGACCCGTCACTCTGGGGCAGCACGTATCAGACACGTGCCCGTAAGCAGAGACCCGTCACTCCTGGGCAGCACGTATCAGACACGTGTCCGTATGCAGAGACCCGTCACTCTGGGGCAGCACGTATCAGACACGTGCCCGTAAGCAGAGACCCGTCACTCCTGGGCAGCACGTATCAGACACGTGTCCGTATGCAGAGACCCGTCACTCTGGGGCAGCACGTATCAGACACGTGCCCGTAAGCAGAGACCCGTCACTCCTGGGCAGCACGTATCAGACACGTGCCCGTATGCAGAGACCCGTCACTCCGGGGCAGCACGTATCAGACACGTGTCCGTATGCAGAGACCCGTCACTCCGGGGCAGCACGTCTCAGACACGTGCCCGTAAGCAGAGACCCGTCACTCCGGGGCAGCACGTATCAGACACGTGCCCGTATGCAGAGACCCGTCACTCCGGGGCAGCACGTATCAGACACGTGTCCGTATGCAGAGACCCGTCACTCCGGGGCAGCACGTATCAGACACGTGCCCGTATGCAGAGACCCGTCACTCCTGGGCAGCACGTATCAGACACGTGTCCGTATGCAGAGACCCGTCACTCTGGGGCAGCACGTATCAGACACGTGCCCGTATGCAGAGACCCGTCACTCTGGGGCAGCACGTATCAGACACGTGTCCGTATGCAGAGACCCGTCACTCCGGGGCAGCACGTATCAGACACGTGCCCGTATGCAGAGACCCGTCACTCCTGGGCAGCACGTATCAGACACGTGCCCGTATGCAGAGACCCGTCACTCTGGGGCAGCACGTATCAGACACGTGCCCGTAAGCAGAGACCCGTCACTCCTGGGCAGCACGTATCAGACACGTGTCCGTATGCAGAGACCCGTCACTCTGGGGCAGCACGTATCAGACACGTGCCCGTAAGCAGAGACCCGTCACTCCTGGGCAGCACGTATCAGACACGTGTCCGTATGCAGAGACCCGTCACTCTGGGGCAGCACGTATCAGACACGTGCCCGTAAGCAGAGACCCGTCACTCCTGGGCAGCACGTATCAGACACGTGCCCGTATGCAGAGACCCGTCACTCCGGGGCAGCACGTATCAGACACGTGTCCGTATGCAGAGACCCGTCACTCCGGGGCAGCACGTCTCAGACACGTGCCCGTAAGCAGAGACCCGTCACTCCGGGGCAGCACGTATCAGACACGTGCCCGTATGCAGAGACCCGTCACTCCGGGGCAGCACGTATCAGACACGTGTCCGTATGCAGAGACCCGTCACTCCGGGGCAGCACGTATCAGACACGTGCCCGTATGCAGAGACCCGTCACTCCTGGGCAGCACGTATCAGACACGTGCCCGTATGCAGAGACCCGTCACTCTGGGGCAGCACGTATCAGACACGTGCCCGTATGCAGAGACCCGTCACTCTGGGGCAGCACGTATCAGACACGTGTCCGTATGCAGAGACCCGTCACTCCGGGGCAGCACGTATCAGACACGTGCCCGTATGCAGAGACCCGTCACTCCTGGGCAGCACGTATCAGACACGTGTCCGTATGCAGAGACCCGTCACTCCGGGGCAGCACGTATCAGACACGTGCCCGTATGCAGAGACCCGTCACTCCGGGGCAGCACGTATCAGACACGTGCCCGTATGCAGAGACCCGTCACTCCGGGGCAGCACGTATCAGACACGTGCCCGTATGCAGAGACCCGTCACTCCTGGGCAGCACGTATCAGACACGTGTCCGTATGCAGAGACCCGTCACTCCTGGGCAGCACGTATCAGACACGTGTCCGTATGCAGAGACCCGTCACTCCGGGGCAGCACGTATCAGACACGTGCCCGTATGCAGAGACCCGTCACTCCTGGGCAGCACGTCTCAGACACGTGCCCGTATGCAGAGACCCGTCACTACGGGGCAGCACGTATCAGACACGTGCCCGTAAGCAGAGACCCGTCACTCCGGGGCAGCACGTATCAGACACGTGCCCGTAAGCAGAGACCCGTCACTCCTGGGCAGCACGTCTCAGACACGTGCCCGTATGCAGAGACCCGTCACTACGGGGCAGCACGTATCAGACACGTGTCCGTATGCAGAGACCCGTCACTCCGGGGCAGCACGTATCAGACACGTGCCCGTATGCAGAGACCCGTCACTCCTGGGCAGCACGTCTCAGACACGTGCCCGTATGCAGAGACCCGTCACTCCGGGGCAGCACGTATCAGACACGTGCCCGTATGCAGAGACCCGTCACTCCTGGGCAGCACGTATCAGACACGTGTCCGTATGCAGAGACCCGTCACTCCGGGGCAGCACGTATCAGACACGTGCCCGTATGCAGAGACCCGTCACTCCTGGGCAGCACGTCTCAGACACGTGCCCGTATGCAGAGACCCGTCACTACGGGGCAGCACGTCTCAGACACGTGCCCGTATGCAGAGACCCATCACTCTGGGGCAGCACGTATCAGACACGTGCCCGTATGCAGAGACCCGTCACTCCGGGGCAGCACGTAGCAGACACGTGCCCGTATGCAGAGACCCGTCACTCTGGGGCAGCACGTATCAGACACGTGCCCGTATGCAGAGACCCGTCACTCCGGGGCAGCACGTATCAGACACGTGCCCGTATGCAGAGACCCGTCACTCCTGGGCAGCACGTATCAGACACGTGTCCGTATGCAGAGACCCGTCACTCTGGGGCAGCACGTATCAGACACGTGCCCGTAAGCAGAGACCCGTCACTCTGGGGCAGCACGTATCAGACACGTGCCCGTAAGCAGAGACCCGTCACTCCGGGGCAGCACGTATCAGACACGTGCCCGTATGCAGAGACCCGTCACTCCTGGGCAGCACGTATCAGACACGTGCCCGTATGCAGAGACCCGTCACTCCTGGGCAGCACGTAGCAGACACGTGCCCGTATGCAGAGACCCATCACTCCTGGGCAGCACGTATCAGACACGTGCCCGTATGCAGAGACCCGTCACTCTGGGGCAGCACGTCTCAGACACGTGCCCGTAAGCAGAGACCCGTCACTCCTGGGCAGCACGTATCAGACACGTGTCCGTATGCAGAGACCCGTCACTCCTGGGCAGCACGTATCAGACACGTGCCCGTAAGCAGAGACCCGTCACTCCTGGGCAGCACGTATCAGACACGTGCCCGTATGCAGAGACCCGTCACTCCTGGGCAGCACGTCTCAGACACGTGCCCGTATGCAGAGACCCGTCACTCCGGGGCAGCACGTCTCAGACACGTGCCCGTATGCAGAGACCCATCACTCTGGGGCAGCACGTATCAGACACGTGCCCGTATGCAGAGACCCGTCACTCCTGGGCAGCACGTATCAGACACGTGCCCGTAAGCAGAGACCCGTCACTCTGGGGCAGCACGTATCAGACACGTGCCCGTAAGCAGAGACCCGTCACTCCGGGGCAGCACGTATCAGACACGTGCCCGTAAGCAGAGACCCGTCACTCTGGGGCAGCACGTATCAGACACATGCCCGTAAGCAGAGACCCGTCACTCCGGGGCAGCACGTATCAGACACGTGCCCGTAAGCAGAGACCCGTCACTCTGGGGCAGCACGTATCAGACACGTGCCCGTATGCAGAGACCCGTCACTCCTGGGCAGCACGTATCAGACACAAGTCCGTAAGCAGAGACCCATCACTCCTGGGCAGCACGTATCAGACACGTGCCCGTATGCAGAGACCCGTCACTCCTGGGCAGCACGTAGCAGACACGTGCCCGTATGCAGAGACCCATCACTCCTGGGCAGCACGTATCAGACACGTGCCCGTATGCAGAGACCCGTCACTCCTGGGCAGCACGTAGCAGACACGTGCCCGTATGCAGAGACCCGTCACTCCTGGGCAACACGTCTCAGACACGTGCCCGTATGCAGAAACCCGTCACTCCTGGGCAGCACGTATCAGACACGTGCCCGTATGCAGAGACCCGTCACTCCTGGGCAGCACGTATCAGACACGTGCCCGTATGCAGAGACCCGTCACTCCTGGGCAGCACGTATCAGACACGTGCCCGTATGCAGAGACCCGTCACTCCTGGGCAGCACGTCTCAGACACGTGCCCGTATGCAGAGACCCGTCACTCCTGGGCAGCACGTAGCAGACACGTGCCCGTATGCAGAGACCCGTCACTCCTGGGCAGCACGTATCAGACACGTGTCCGTATGCAGAGACCCGTCACTCCTGGGCAGCACGTATCAGACACGTGTCCGTATGCAGAGACCCGTCACTCCTGGGCAGCACGTATCAGACACGTGCCCGTATGCAGAGACCCATCACTCTGGGGCAGCACGTATCAGACACGTGCCCGTATGCAGAGACCCGTCACTCCTGGGCAGCACGTATCAGACATGTGCCCGTATGCAGAGACCCGTCACTCCGGGGCAGCACGTATCAGACACATGCCCGTAAGCAGAGACCCGTCACTCCGGGGCAGCACGTATCAGACACGTGTCCGTATGCAGAGACCCGTCACTCCTGGGCAGCACGTATCAGACACGTGCCCGTATGCAGAGACCCGTCACTCCTGGGCAGCACGTATCAGACACGTGCCCGTATGCAGAGACCCGTCACTCCTGGGCAGCACGTATCAGACACGTGCCCGTATGCAGAGACCCGTCACTCCGGGGCAGCACGTATCAGACACGTGCCCGTATGCAGAGACCCGTCACTCCGGTGCAGCACGTATCAGACACGTGCCCGTATGCAGAGACCCGTCACTCCGGGGCAGCACGTATCAGACACGTGCCCGTATGCAGAGACCCGTCACTCCGGGGCAGCACGTATCAGACACGTGCCCGTATGCAGAGACCCGTCACTCCGGGGCAGCACGTATCAGACACGTGCCCGTATGCAGAGACCCGTCACTCCTGGGCAGCACGTATCAGACACGTGCCCGTATGCAGAGACCCGTCACTCCGGTGCAGCACGTATCAGACACGTGCCCGTATGCAGAGACCCGTCACTCCGGGGCAGCACGTATCAGACACGTGCCCGTATGCAGAGACCCGTCACTCCGGGGCAGCACGTATCAGACACGTGCCCGTATGCAGAGACCCGTCACTCCGGGGCAGCACGTATCAGACACGTGCCCGTATGCAGAGACCCGTCACTCCGGGGCAGCACGTATCAGACACGTGCCCGTATGCAGAGACCCGTCACTCCGGGGCAGCACGTATCAGACACGTGTCCGTATGCAGAAACCCGTCACTCTGGGGCAGCACGTATCAGACACGTGCCCGTATGCAGAGACCCGTCACTCCTGGGCAGCACGTATCAGACACGTGTCCATATGCAGAGACCCGTCACTCCTGGGCAGCACGTATCAGACACGTGCCCGTATGCAGAGACCCGTCACTCCTGGGCAGCACGTATCAGACACGTGCCCGTATGCAGAGACCCGTCACTCCGGGGCAGCACGTATCAGACACGTGCCCGTATGCAGAGACCCGTCACTCCTGGGCAGCACGTATCAGACACGTGCCCGTATGCAGAGACCCGTCACTCCGGTGCAGCACGTATCAGACACGTGCCCGTATGCAGAGACCCGTCACTCCGGGGCAGCACGTATCAGACACGTGCCCGTATGCAGAAACCCGTCACTCCGGGGCAGCACGTATCAGACACGTGCCCGTATGCAGAGACCCGTCACTCCGGGGCAGCACGTATCAGACACGTGCCCGTATGCAGAGACCCGTCACTCCGGGGCAGCACGTATCAGACACGTGCCCGTATGCAGAGACCGTCACTCCGGGGCAGCACGTATCAGACACGTGCCCGTATGCAGAGATCCGTCACTCTGGGGCAGCACGTATCAGACACGTGCCCGTATGCAGAGACCCGTCACTCCTGGGCAGCACGTATCAGACACGTGCCCGTATGCAGAGACCGTCACTCCGGGGCAGCACGTATCAGACACGTGCCCGTATGCAGAGACCCGTCACTCCGGGGCAGCACGTATCAGACACGTGCCCGTATGCAGAGACCCGTCACTCCGGGGCAGCACGTATCAGACACGTGCCCGTATGCAGAGACCGTCACTCCGGGGCAGCACGTATCAGACACGTGCCCGTATGCAGAGACCCGTCACTCTGGGGCAGCACGTATCAGACACGTGCCCGTATGCAGAGACCCGTCACTCCGGGGCAGCACGTATCAGACACGTGCCCGTATGCAGAGACCGTCACTCCGGGGCAGCACGTATCAGACACGTGCCCGTATGCAGAGACCGTCACTCCGGGGCAGCACGTATCAGACACGTGTCCATATGCAGAGACCCGTCACTCCTGGGCAGCACGTATCAGACACGTGCCCGTATGCAGAGACCCGTCACTCCGGGGCAGCACGTATCAGACACGTGCCCGTATGCAGAGACCCGTCACTCCGGGGCAGCACGTATCAGACACGTGTCCGTATGCAGAGACCCGTCACTCCGGGGCAGCACGTATCAGACACGTGCCCGTATGCAGAGACCCGTCACTACGGGGCAGCACGTATCAGACACGTGCCCGTATGCAGAGACCCGTCACTCAGTGATGCCAGCAAAGTGAAGGAGAATGCTGAAGTCTCACGCACGCGATTGTGTCCTGCAGATTTACATCTACAATTTATCAATTTGTTCAGTGTTTTTGCAGCAGAACTAAGGAGTGGGAAAAATCTGCACCAAAACAACTGCAAAAACGTGCATTTTGTTGCCGTGTTTGTTTTTTGCCAATCGATGCAGAAATGTGGCACATTTTCTGCACCAAATACTGAACACGCACAATGCGCCTCCCTTGGATGAGCAGCTTCTGCTGGTTTCTTCCTATGGGTGTTTTTTTTTCAGCCCTCTCTATACAGTAAATCCGCTGTGTTCGGGCACCAGGATCTGTCCGCGCTGTAAATGTTGGACGGATGTTGCACCCTGCAGCTCTCCAGCTTTCTCCTGGTGTGTCGGATGTCCCGCTTCTTGTCCTTTTTGCACTGGATACAATGCTCCGCGTGGTGGGAATCACAAGCGTCTCTGATGCGATCTCCTCCCGGCAGTTGATGGAACACGGATTTTCGTTGCAATGATCTCTGTAACATAAAAATCATGATCTTTGTGCTCGCCCTGTGATAACAGAAGGGTCACGAGAAAGTCTCCTCTATGTGCAGTTACTGTCCAGAGTGTGATCTGCGTCCACATCGACCGTCTCTCTGTACGGCGCGGCCACCATGCCGAACAAGCATGTCACTTGTAGTTCACTGGCACCAAACTCAGGGCTTTAACATTACAGAAAAGCCATAATCCTCAGTCACTGCCACCAGAGCACCGGCAGGACGTAGCAGCCCTATGATAAAGGCGGGGGCAGCAGAGGTGCAAAATACTGACGGAACAGCCCCTCACACCCCGACCAGTGCACGGAGGGAGGGCGGCTGCCTGGTATAGGTCGCCAGTCACACAGGGACGCGTGGTGGCGTCAGGCTTACATTGATGACTCCTGTACTATATAAGTGCACCCCATAAGGACAGATGCCCCAAATCACCCCACAATGATAACACAGGGCCCGGCTGCATCCTGCAGAAACAAATGTGCAATAAAAAGGAGGTATAAAATACACAAGGACCTGACAGATATTGCGGCGCACTTAGAGCCAGCAACGCGTCGCTTTTCTCTATACTTTTAACCAATCTAAATGTTGATTTTTCTCATGTAACATCTTACTCCAGAACAGTCGGATGGATTTCGGCAGTTTTCTCATCATCTAGACATTTGATGCCGACGCAGTTCGTCACCTGGATCCGAGCTCTTTCCAGAGACCCCTGAGGAAGCATACTGGAGCGAAACGAAACCATCTGCCGCCATCGCTCCATCCAGACCTATGGGGTGAGTAGGACGCTGCCCCGCTGTGGGGTCTGATCTGGGATTGGATGACGTTCCCCCTATGTACAGGGTCGTCCGCTGCTCTTATATAGACGGCCTCCATGGAGGGAGCGACACCCATCACCGCTGTCACTCATCTTATTCCTGGGGTCGTCTGCTGCTCTTATATAGATGGCCTCCATGGGGGGTGCGACACCCATCACCGCTGTCACTCATCTTATTCCTGGGGTCGTCCGGTGCTCTTATATAGACGGCCTCCATGGGGGGTGCGACACCCATCACCGCTGTCACTCATCTTATTCCTGGGGTCGTCCGCTGCTCTTATATAGACGGCCTCCATGGAGGGTGCGACACCCATCACTGCTGTCACTCATCTAATTCCTGGGGTCGTCCGGTGCTCTTATATAGACGGCCTCCATGGGGGGTGCGACACCCATCACCGCTGTCACTCATCTTATTCCTGGGGTCGTCTGGTGCTCTTATATAGACGGCCTCCATGGGGGGTGCGACACCCATCACTGCTGTCACTCATCTTATTTCTGGGGTCGTCCGGTGCTCTTATATAGACGGCCTCCATGGGGGGTGCGACACCCATCACTGCTGTCACTCATCTTATTCCTGGGATCGTCCGCTGCTCTTATATAGACGGCCTCCATGGGGGGTGCAACACCCATCACCGCTGTCACTCATCTTATTCCTGGGGTCGTCCGCTGCTCTTATATAGACGGCCTCCATGGGGGGTGCAACACCCATCACCGCTGTCACTCATCTTATTCCTGGGGTCGTCCGGTGCTCTTATATAGACGGCCTCCATGGGGGGTGCGACACCCATCACCGCTGTCAGTCATCTTATTCCTGGGGTCGTCCGGTACTCTTATATAGACGGCCTCCATGGGGGGTGCGACACCCATCACCGCTGTCACTCATCTTATTCCTGGGGTCGTCCGGTGCTCTTATATAGACGGCCTCCATGGGGGGAGCGACACCCATCACCGCTGTCACTCATCTTATTCCTGGGGTCGTCCGCTGCTCTTATATAGACGGCCTCCATGGGGGGTGCAACACCCATCACCGCTGTCACTCATCTTATTCCTGGGGTCGTCCGGTGCTCTTATATAGACGGCCTCCATGGAGGGTGCGACACCCATCACTGCTGTCACTCATCTTATTCCTGGGGTCGTCCGCTGCTCTTATATAGACGGCCTCCATGGAGGGTGTGACACCCATCACTGCTGTCACTCATCTTATTCCTGGGGTCGTCCGGTGCTCTTATATAGACGGCCTCCATGGGGGGTGCGACACCCATCACTGCTGTCACTCATCTTATTCCTGGGGTCATCCGGTGCTCTTATATAGACGGCCTCCATGGGGGGTGCGACACCCATCACCGCTGTCACTCATCTTATTGCTGGGGTCGTCCGGTGCTCTTATATAGACGGCCTCCATGGGGGGTGCGACACCCATCACTGCTGTCACTCATCTTATTCCTGGGGTCGTCCGCTGCTCTTATACAGACGGCCTCCATGGGGGGTGCGACACCCATCACTGCTGTCACTCATCTTATTCCTGGGGTCGTCCGCTGCTCTTATATAGACGGCCTCCATGGGGGGTGCGACACCCATCACCGCTGTCACTCATCTTATTTCTGGGGTCGTCCGGTGCTCTTATATAGACGGCCTCCATGGGGGGTGCGACACCCATCACTGCTGTCACTCATCTTATTCCTGGGGTCGTCCGGTGCTCTTATATAGACGGCCTCCATGGGGGGTGCGACACCCATCACCGCTGTCACTCATCTTATTTCTGGGGTCGTCCGGTGCTCTTATATAGACGGCCTCCATGGAGGGAGCGACACCCATCACCGCTGTCACTCATCTTATTTCTGGGGTCGTCCGGTGCTCTTATATAGACGGCCTCCATGGGGGGTGCGACACCCATCACTGCTGTCACTCATCTTATTCCTGGGGTCGTCCGCTGCTCTTATACAGACGGCCTCCATGGGGGGTGCGACACCCATCACTGCTGTCACTCATCTTATTCCTGGGGTCGTCCGCTGCTCTTATATAGACGGCCTCCATGGGGGTGCGACACCCATCACTGCTGTCACTCATCTTATTCCTGGGGTCGTCCGCTGCTCTTATATAGACGGCCTCCATGGGGGGTGCGACACCCATCACTGCTGTCACTCATCTTATTCCTGGGGTCGTCCGATGCTCTTATATAGACGGCCTCCATGGTGGGTGCGACACCCATCACCGCTGTCACTCATCTTATTCCTGGGGTCGTCCGGTGCTCTTATATAGACGGCCTCCATGGGGGGTGCGACACCCATCACCGCTGTCACTCATCTTATTCCTGGGGTCGTCCGCTGCTCTTATACAGACGGCCTCCATGGGGGGTGCGACACCCATCACTGCTGTCACTCATCTTATTCCTGGGGTCGTCCGCTGCTCTTATATAGACGGCCTCCATGGGGGGGTGCGACACCCATCACTGCTGTCACTCATCTTATTCCTGGGGTCGTCCGGTGCTCTTATATAGACGGCCTCCATGGGGAGTGCGACACCCATCACCGCTGTCACTCATCTTATTCCTGGGGTCGTCCGGTGCTCTTATATAGACGGCCTCCATGGGGGGTGCGACACCCATCACTGCTGTCACTCATCTTATTCCTGGGGTCGTCCGGTGCTCTTATATAGACGGCCTCCATGGGGGGTGCGACACCCATCACCGCTGTCACTCATCTTATTCCTGGGGTCGTCCGATGCTCTTATATAGACGGCCTCCATGGGGGGTGCGACACCCATCACCGCTGTCACTCATCTTATTCCTGGGGTCGTCCGGTGCTCTTATATAGACGGCCTCCATGGAGGGTGCGACACCCATCACTGCTGTCACTCATCTTATTCCTGGGGTCGTCCGGTGCTCTTATATAGACGGCCTCCATGGGGGGTGCGACACCCATCACTGCTGTCACTCATCTTATTCCTGGGGTCGTCCGGTGCTCTTATATAGACGGCCTCCATGGGGGGTGCGACACCCATCACTGCTGTCACTCATCTTATTCCTGGGGTCGTCCGGTACTCTTATATAGACGGCCTCCATGGGGGGTGCGACACTCATCACTGCTGTCACTCATCTTATTTCTGGGGTCGTCCGGTGTTCTTATATAGACGGCCTCCATGGGGGGTGCGACACCCATCACTGCTGTCACTCATCTTATTCCTGGGGTCGTCCGATGCTCTTATATAGACGGCCTCCATGGTGGGTGCGACACCCATCACCGCTGTCACTCATCTTATTCCTGGGGTCGTCCGGTGCTCTTATATAGACGGCCTCCATGGGGGGTGCGACACCCATCACCGCTGTCACTCATCTTATTCCTGGGGTCGTCCGCTGCTCTTATACAGACGGCCTCCATGGGGGGTGCGACACCCATCACTGCTGTCACTCATCTTATTCCTGGGGTCGTCCGCTGCTCTTATATAGACGACCTCCATGGGGGGGTGCGACACCCATCACTGCTGTCACTCATCTTATTCCTGGGGTCGTCCGGTGCTCTTATATAGACGGCCTCCATGGGGGGTGCGACACCCATCACCGCTGTCACTCATCTTATTCCTGGGGTCGTCCGGTGCTCTTATATAGACGGCCTCCATGGGGAGTGCGACACCCATCACCGCTGTCACTCATCTTATTCCTGGGGTCGTCCGGTGCTCTTATATAGACGGCCTCCATGGGGGGTGCGACACCCATCACTGCTGTCACTCATCTTATTCCTGGGGTCGTCCGGTGCTCTTATATAGACGGCCTCCATGGGGGGTGCGACACCCATCACCGCTGTCACTCATCTTATTCCTGGGGTCGTCCGATGCTCTTATATAGACGGCCTCCATGGGGGGTGCGACACCCATCACCGCTGTCACTCATCTTATTCCTGGGGTCGTCCGGTGCTCTTATATAGACGGCCTCCATGGAGGGTGCGACACCCATCACTGCTGTCACTCATCTTATTCCTGGGGTCGTCCGGTGCTCTTATATAGACGGCCTCCATGGGGGGTGCGACACCCATCACTGCTGTCACTCATCTTATTCCTGGGGTCGTCCGGTGCTCTTATATAGACGGCCTCCATGGGGGGTGCGACACCCATCACTGCTGTCACTCATCTTATTCCTGGGGTCGTCCGGTACTCTTATATAGACGGCCTCCATGGGGGGTGCGACACTCATCACTGCTGTCACTCATCTTATTTCTGGGGTCGTCCGGTGTTCTTATATAGACGGCCTCCATGGGGGGTGCGACACCCATCACCGCTGTCACTCATCTTATTCCTGGGGTCGTCCGCTGCTCTTATATAGACGGCCTCCATGGGGGGTGCGACACCCATCACTGCTGTCACTCATCTTATTCCTGGGGTCGTCTGGTGCTCTTATATAGACGGCCTCCATGGGAGGTGCGACACCCATCACCGCTGTCACTCATCTTATTCCTGGGGTCGTCCGGTGCTCTTATATAGACGGCCTCCATGGGGGGTGCGACACCCATCACTGCTGTCACTCATCTTATTCCTGGGGTCGTCCGGTGCTCTTATATAGACGGCCTCCATGGGGGGTGCGACACCCATCACCGCTGTCACTCATCTTATTCCTGGGGTCGTCCGGTGCTCTTATATAGACGGCCTCCATGGGGGGTGCGACACCCATCACCGCTGTCACTCATCTTATTCCTGGGGTCGTCCGGTGCTCTTTTATAGACGGCCTCCATGGGGGGTGCGACACCCATCACCGCTGTCACTCATCTTATTCCTGGGGTCGTCCGGTGCTCTTATATAGACGGCCTCCATGGGGGGTGCGACACCCATCACTGCTGTCACTCATCTTATTCCCGGGGTCGTCCGGTGCTCTTATATAGACGGCCTCCATGGTGGGTGCGACACCCATCACTGCTGTCACTCATCTTATTCCTGGGGTCGTCCAGTGCTCTTTTATAGACGGCCTCCATGGAGGGTGCGACACCCATCACGGCTGTCACTCATCTTATTCCTGGGGTCGTCCGGTGCTCTTATATAGACGGCCTCCATGGGGGGAGCGACACCCATCACTGCTGTCACTCATCTTATTCCTGGGGTCGTCCGGTGCTCTTATATAGACGGCATCCATGGGGGGTGCGACACCCATCACTGCTGTCACTCATCTTATTCCTGGGGTCGTCCGATGCTCTTATATAGACGGCCTCCATGGGGGGTGCGACACCCATCACTGCTGTCACTCATCTTATTCCTGGGGTCGTCCGGTGCTCTTATATAGACGGCCTCCATGGGGGGTGCGACACCCATCACTGCTGTCACTCATCTTATTCCTGGGGTCGTCCGGTGCTCTTATATAGACGGCCTCCATGGGGGGTGCGACACCCATCACCGCTGTCACTCATCTTATTCCTGAGGTCGTCCGGTGCTCTTATATAGACGGCCTCCATGGAGGGTGCGACACCCATCACCGCTGTCACTCATCTTATTCCTGGGGTCGTCCGGTGCTCTTATATAGACGGCCTCCATGGGGGGTGCGACACCCATCACCGCTGTCACTCATCTTATTCCTGGGGTCGTCCGGTGCTCTTATATAGACGGCCTCCATGGGGGGTGCGACACCCATCACTGCTGTCACTCATCTTATTCCTGGGGTCGTCCGGTGCTCTTATATAGACGGCCTCCATGGAGGGTGCGACACCCATCACTGCTGTCACTCATCTTATTCCTGGGGTCGTCCGGTGCTCTTATATAGACGGCCTCCATGGGGGGTGCGACACCCATCACTGCTGTCACTCATCTTATTCCTGGGGTCGTCCGGTGCTCTTATATAGACGGCCTCCATGGGGGGTGCGACACCCATCACTGCTGTCACTCATCTTATTCCTGGGGTCGTCCGGTGCTCTTATATAGACGGCCTCCATGGGGGGTGCGACACCCATCACTGCTGTCACTCATCTTATTCCTGGGGTCGTCCGGTGCTCTTATATAGACGGCCTCCATGGGGAGTGCGACACCCATCACTGCTGTCACTCATCTTATTCCTGGGGTCGTCCGGTGCTCTTATATAGACGGACTCCATGGGGGGTGCGACACCCATCACTGCTGTCACTCATCTTATTCCTGGGGTCGTCCGGTGCTCTTATACAGACGGCCTCCATGGGGGGTGCGACACCCATCACTGCTGTCACTCATCTTATTCCTGGGGTCGTCCGGTGCTCTTATATAGACGGCCTCCATGGGGGGTGCGACACCCATCACCGCTGTCACTCATCTTATTCCTGGGGTCGTCCGGTGCTCTTATATAGACGGCCTCCATGGGGGGTGCGACACCCATCACTGCTGTCACTCATCTTATTCCTGGGGTCGTCCGGTGCTCTTATATAGACGGCCTCCATGGGGGGTGCGACACCCATCACTGCTGTCACTCATCTTATTCCTGGGGTCGTCCGGTGCTCTTATATAGACGGCCTCCATGGAGGGTGTGACACCCATCACTGCTGTCACTCATCTTATTCCTGGGGTCGTCCGCTGCTCTTATATAGACGGCCTCCATGGGGGGTGCGACACCCATCACCGCTGTCACTCATCTTATTCCTGGGGTCGTCCGCTGCTCTTATATAGACGGCCTCCATGGGGGGTGCGACACCCATCACCGCTGTCACTCATCTTATTCCTGGGGTCGTCCGCTGCTCTTATATAGACGGCCTCCATGGGGGAGCGACACTCATCACTGCTGTCACTCATCTTATTCCTGGGGTCGTCCGGTGCTCTTATATAGACGGCCTCCATGGGGGGTGCGACACCCATCACCGCTGTCACTCATCTTATTCCTGGGGTCGTCCGGTGCTCTTATATAGACGGCCTCCATGGGGGGTGCGACACCCATCACCGCTGTCACTCATCTTATTCCTGGGGTCGTCCGGTGCTCTTATATAGACGGCCTCCATGGGGGAGCGACACCCATCACTGCTGTCACTCATCTTATTCCTGGGGTCGTCCGATGCTCTTATATAGACGGCCTCCATGGGGGGTGCGACACCCATCACTGCTGTCACTCATCTTATTCCTGGGGTCGTCCGGTGCTCTTATATAGACGGCCTCCATGGGGGGTGCGACACCCATCACCGCTGTCACTCATCTTATTCCTGGGGTCGTCCGGTGCTCTTATATAGACGGCCTCCATGGGGGGTGCGACACCCATCACCGCTGTCACTCATCTTATTCCTGGGGTCGTCCGGTGCTCTTATATAGACGGCCTCCATGGGGGGTGCGACACCCATCACCGCTGTCACTCATCTTATTCCTGGGGTCGTCCGGTGCTCTTATATAGACGGCCTCCATGGGGGGTGCGACACCCATCACCGCTGTCACTCATCTTATTCCTGGGGTCGTCCGCTGCTCTTATATAGACGGCCTCCATGGGGGGTGCGACACCCATCACTGCCGTCACTCATCTTATTCCTGGGGTCGTCCGGTGCTCTTATATAGACGGCCTCCATGGGGGGTGCGACACCCATCACCGCTGTCACTCATCTTATTCCTGGGGTCGTCCACTGCTCTTATATAGACGGCCTCCATGGGGGGAGCGACACCCATCACCGCTGTCACTCATCTTATTCCTGGGGTCGTCCGCTGCTCTTATATAGACGGCCTCCATGGGGGGTGCGACACCCATCACCGCTGTCACTCATCTTATTCCTGGGGTCGTCCGGTGCTCTTATATAGACGGCCTCCATGGGGGGTGCGACACCCATCACTGCTGTCACTCATCTTATTCCTGGGGTCGTCCGATGCTCTTATATAGACGGCCTCCATGGGGGGTGCGACACCCATCACTGCTGTCACTCATCTTATTCCTGGGGTCGTCCGATGCTCTTATATAGACGGCCTCCATGGGGGGTGCGACACCCATCACTGCTGTCACTCATCTTATTCCTGGGGTCGTCCGGTGCTCTTATATAGACGGCCTCCATGGGGGGTGCGACACCCATCACTGCTGTCACTCATCTTATTCCTGGGGTCGTCCGGTGCTCTTATATAGACGGCCTCCATGGGGGGTGCGACACACATCACTGCTGTCACTCATCTTATTCCTGGGGTCGTCCGATGCTCTTATATAGACGGCCTCCATGGGGGTGCGACACCCATCACTGCTGTCACTCATCTTATTCCTGGGGTCGTCCGGTGCTCTTATATAGACGGCCTCCATGGGGGGGGGCGACACCCATCACTGCTGTCACTCATCTTATTCCTGGGGTCGTCCGCTGCTCTTATATAGACGGCCTCCATGGGGGAGCGACACCCATCACTGCTGTCACTCATCTTATTCCTGGGGTCGTCCGCTGCTCTTATATAGACGGCCTCCATGGGGGGTGCGACACCCATCACTGCTGTCACTCATCTTATTCCTGGGGTCGTCCGGTGCTCTTATATAGACGGCCTCCATGGGGGAGCGACACCCATCACTGCTGTCACTCATCTTATTCCTGGGGTCGTCCGATGCTCTTATATAGACGGCCTCCATGGGGGGTGCGACACCCATCACCGCTGTCACTCATCTTATTCCTGGGGTCGTCCGGTGCTCTTATATAGACGGCCTCCATGGGGGGTGCGACACCCATCACCGCTGTCACTCATCTTATTCCTGGGGTCGTCCGATGCTCTTATACAGACGGCCTCCATGTGGGGTGCGACACCCATCACCGCTGTCACTCATCTTATTCCTGGGGTCGTCCGCTGCTCTTATATAGACGGCCTCCATGGGGGGTGCGACACCCATCACCGTTGTCACTCATCTTATTCCTGGGGTCGTCCGATGCTCTTATATAGACGGCCTCCATGGAGGGTGCGACACCCATCACTGCTGTCACTCATCTTATTCCTGGGGTCGTCCGCTGCTCTTATATAGACGGCCTCCATGGGGGGTGCGACACCCATCACCGTTGTCACTCATCTTATTCCTGGGGTCGTCCGATGCTCTTATATAGACGGCCTCCATGGGGGGTGCGACACTCATCACTGCTGTCACTCATCTTATTCCTGGGGTCGTCCGGTGCTCTTATATAGACGGCCTCCATGGGGGTGCGACACTCATCACCGCTGTCACTCATCTTATTCCTGGGGTCGTCCGGTGCTCTTATATAGACGGCCTCCATGGAGGGTGCGACACCCATCACTGCTGTCACTCATCTTATTCCTGGGGTCGTCCGGTGTTCTTATATAGACGGCCTCCATGGGGGTGCGACACTCATCACCGCTGTCACTCATCTTATTCCTGGGGTCGTCCGGTGCTCTTATATAGACGGCCTCCATGGAGGGTGCGACACTCATCACTGCTGTCACTCATCTTATTCCTGGGGTCGTCCGGTGCTCTTATACAGACGGCCTCCATGGGGGGTGCGACACCCATCACTGCTGTCACTCATCTTATTCCTGGGGTCGTCCGGTGCTCTTACATAGACGGCCTCCATGGGGGGTGCGACACCCATCACTGCTGTCACTCATCTTATTCCTGGGGTCGTCCGGTGCTCTTATATAGACGGCCTCCATGGGGGGTGCGACACCCATCACTGCTGTCACTCATCTTATTCCTGGGGTCGTCCGGTGCTCTTATATAGACGGCCTCCATGGGGGGTGCGACACCCATCACTGCTGTCACTCATCTTATTCCTGGGGTCGTCCGGTGCTCTTATATAGACGGCCTCCATGGGGGGTGCGACACCCATCACCGCTGTCACTCATCTTATTCCTGGGGTCGTCCGGTGCTCTTATATAGTCGGCCTCCATGGGGGGTGCGACACCCATCACTGCTGTCACTCATCTTATTCCCGGGGTCGTCCGGTGCTCTTATATAGACGGCCTCCATGGGGGGTGCGACACCCATCACTGCTGTCACTCATCTTATTCCTGGGGTCGTCCGCTGCTCTTATATAGACGGCCTCCATGGGGGGTGCGACACCCATCACCGCTGTCACTCATCTTATTCCTGGGGTCGTCCGGTGCTCTTATATAGACAGCCTCCATGGGGGGTGCGACACCCATCACTGCTGTCAGTCATCTTATTCCTGGGGTCGTCCGCTGCTCTTATATAGACGGCCTCCATGGGGGGTGCGACACCCATCACCGCTGTCACTCATCTTATTCCTGGGGTCGTCCGGTGCTCTTATATAGACAGCCTCCATGGGGGGTGCGACACCCATCACTGCTGTCACTCATCTTATTCCTGGGGTCGTCCGGTGCTCTTATATAGACGGCCTCCATGGGGGAGTGCGACACCCATCACCGCTGTCACTCATCTTATTTCTGGGGTCGTCCGGTGCTCTTATATAGACGGCCTCCATGGGGGAGCGACACCCATCACGGCTGTCACTCATCTTATTCCTGGGGTCGTCCGGTGCTCTTATATAGACGGCCTCCATGGGGGGTGCGACACCCATCACCGCTGTCACTCATCTTATTCCTGGGGTCGTCCGCTGCTCTTATATAGACGGCCTCCATGGGGGGTGCGACACCCATCACTGCTGTCACTCATCTTATTCCTGGGGTCGTCCGGTGCTCTTATATAGACGGCCTCCATGGGGGGTGCGACACCCATCACTGCTGTCACTCATCTTATTCCTGGGGTCGTCCGGTGCTCTTATATAGACGGCCTCCATGGGGGGTGCGACACCCATCACTGCTGTCACTCATCTTATTCCTGGGGTCGTCCGGTGCTCTTATATAGACGGCCTCCATGGGGGGTGCGACACCCATCACTGCTGTCACTCATCTTATTCCTGGGGTCGTCCGCTGCTCTTATATAGACGGCCTCCATGGGGGGTGCGACACCCATCACTGCTGTCACTCATCTTATTCCTGGGGTCGTCCGCTGCTTTTATATAGACGGCCTCCATGGGGGGTGCGACACCCATCACCGCTGTCACTCATCTTATTCCTGGGGTCGTCCGCTGCTCTTATATAGACGGCCTCCATGGAGGGTGTGACACCCATCACTGCTGTCACTCATCTTATTCCTGGGGTCGTCCGATGCTCTTATATAGATGGCCTCCATGGGGGGTGCGACACCCATCACCGCTGTCACTCATCTTATTCCTGGGGTCGTCCGGTGCTCTTATATAGACGGCCTCCATGGGGGGTGCGACACCCATCACTGCTGTCACTCATCTTATTCCTGGGGTGGTCCGGTGCTCTTATATAGACGGCCTCCATGGGGGGTGCGACACCCATCACTGCTGTCACTCATCTTATTCCTGGGGTCGTCCAGTGCTCTTATATAGACGGCCTCCATGGGGGGTGCGACACCCATCACTGCTGTCACTCATCTTATTCCTGGGGTCGTCCGCTGCTCTTATATAGACGGCCTCCATGGGGGGTGCGACACCCATCACTGCTGTCACTCATCTTATTCCTGGGGTCGTCCGCTGCTCTTATATAGACGGCCTCCATGGGGGGTGCGACACCCATCACCGCTGTCACTCATCTTATTCCTGGGGTCGTCCGGTGCTCTTATATAGATTGCCTCCATGGGGGGTGCGACACCCATCACCGCTGTCGCTCATCTTATTCCTGGGGTCGTCCACTGCTCTTATATAGACGGCCTCCATGGGGGGTGCGACACCCATCACTGCTGTCACTCATCTTATTCCTGGGGTCGTCCGGTGCTCTTATATAGACGGCCTCCATGGGGGGTGCGACACCCATCACCGCTGTCACTCATCTTATTCCTGGGGTCGTCCGGTGCTCTTATATAGACGGCCTCCATGGGGGGTGCGACACCCATCACCGCTGTCACTCATCTTATTCCTGGGGTCGTCCGGTGCTCTTATATAGACGGCCTCCATGGGGGGTGCGACACCCATCACCGCTGTCACTCATCTTATTCCTGGGGTCGTCCGGTGTTCTTATATAGACGGCCTCCATGGGGGGTGCGACACCCATCACCGCTGTCACTCATCTTATTCCTGGGGTCGTCCGCTGCTCTTATATAGACGGCCTCCATGGGGGGTGCGACACCCATCACCGCTGTCACTCATCTTATTCCTGGGGTCGTCCGGTGCTCTTATATAGACGGCCTCCATGGGGGGTGCGACACCCATCACCGCTGTCACTCATCTTATTCCTGGGGTCGTCCGGTGTTCTTATATAGACGGCCTCCATGGGGGGTGCGACACCCATCACCGCTGTCACTCATCTTATTCCTGGGGTCGTCCGGTGTTCTTATATAGACGGCCTCCATGGGGGGTGCGACACCCATCACTGCTGTCACTCATCTTATTCCTGGGGTCGTCCGGTGCTCTTATATAGACGGCCTCCATGGGGGGTGCGACACCCATCACTGCTGTCACTCATCTTATTCCTGGGTTCGTCCGGTGCTCTTATATAGACGGCCTCCATGGGGGAGCGACACCCATCACCGCTGTCACTCATCTTATTCCTGGGGTCGTCCGGTGCTCTTATATAGACGGCCTCCATGGGGGGTGCGACACCCATCACTGCTGTCACTCATCTTATTCCTGGGGTCGTCCGGTATTCTTATATAGACGGCCTCCATGGGGAGTGCGACACCCATCACCGCTGTCACTCATCTTATTCCTGGGGTCGTCCGGTGCTCTTATATAGATGGCCTCCATGGGGGGTGCGACACCCATCACTGCTGTCACTCATCTTATTCCTGGGGTCGTCCGGTGCTCTAATATAGACGGCCTCCATGGGGGGTGCGACACTCATCACCGCTGTCACTCATCTTATTCCTGGGGTCGTCCGCTGCTCTTATATAGATGGCCTCCATGGGGGGTGTGACACCCATCACGGCTGTCACTCATCTTATTCCTGGGGTCGTCCGGTGCTCTTATATAGACGGCCTCCATGGGGGAGCGACACCCATCACTGCTGTCACTCATCTTATTCCTGGGGTCGTCCGCTGCTCTTATATAGACGGCCTCCATGGGGGGTGCGACACCCATCACTGCTGTCACTCATCTTATTCCTGGGGTCGTCCGGTGCTCTTATATAGACGGCCTCCATGGGGGGTGCGACACCCATCACTGCTGTCACTCATCTTATTCCTGGGGTCGTCCGGTGCTCTTATATAGACGGCCTCCATGGGGGGTGCGACACCCATCACTGCTGTCACTCATCTTATTCCTGGGGTCGTCCGGTGTTCTTATATAGACGGCCTCCATGGGGGGTGCGACACCCATCACCGCTGTCACTCATCTTATTCCTGGGGTCGTCCGGTGCTCTTATATAGACGGCCTCCATGGGGGGTGCGACACCCATCACTGCTGTCACTCATCTTATTCCTGGGGTCGTCCGGTGCTCTTATATAGACGGCCTCCATGGGGGGTGCGACACCCATCACCGCTGTCACTCATCTTATTCCTGGGGTCGTCCACTGCTCTTATATAGACGGCATCCATGGGGGGTGCGACACCCATCACCGCTGTCACTCATCTTATTCCTGGGGTCGTCCGGTGCTCTTATATAGACGGCCTCCATGGGGGGTGCGACACCCATCACGGCTGTCACTCATCTTATTCCTGGGGTCGTCCGGTGCTCTTATATAGACGGCCTCCATGGGGGTGCGACACCCATCACTGCTGTCACTAATCTTATTCCTGGGGTCGTCCGGTGCTCTTATATAGACGGCCTCCATGGGGGTGCGACACCCATCACCGCTGTCACTCATCTTATTCCTGGGGTCGTCCGGTGCTCTTATATAGACGGCCTCCATGGGGGGTGCGACACCCATCACTGCTATCACTCATCTTATTCCTGGGGTCGTCCGATGCTCTTATATAGACGGCCTCCATGGGGGGTGCGACACCCATCACTGCTGTCACTCATCTTATTCCTGGGGTCGTCCGGTGCTCTTATATAGACAACCTCCATGGGGGGTGCGACACCCATCACCGCTGTCAGTCATCTTATTCCTGGGGTCGTCCGGTGCTCTTATATAGACGGCCTCCATGGGGGGTGCGACACCCATCACTGCTGTCACTCATCTTATTCCTGGGGTCGTCCGATGCTCTTATATAGACGGCCTCCATGGGGGGTGCGACACCCATCACCGCTGTCACTCATCTTATTCCTGGGGTCGTCCGCTGCTCTTATATAGACGGCCTCCATGGGGGGTGCGACACCCATCACCGCTGTCACTCATCTTATTCCTGGGGTCGTCTGGTGCTCTTATATAGACGGCCTCCATGTGGGGTGCGACACCCATCACCGCTGTCACTCATCTTATTCCTGGGGTCGTCCGGTGCTCTTATATAGACGGCCTCCATGGGGGGTGCGACACTCATCACTGCTGTCACTCATCTTATTCCTGGGTAGTCCGGTGCTCTTATATAGACGGCCTCCATGGGGAGTGCGACACCCATCACCGCTGTCACTCATCTTATTCCTGGGGTCGTCCGATGCTCTTATATAGACGGCCTCCATGGGGGAGCGACACCCATCACTGCTGTCACTCATCTTATTCCTGGGGTCGTCCGCTGCTCTTATATAGACGGCCTCCATGGGGGGTGCGACACCCATCACTGCTGTCACTCATCTTATTCCTGGGGTCGTCCGGTGCTCTTATATAGACGGCCTCCATGGGGGTGCGACACCCATCACTGCTGTCACTCATCTTATTCCTGGGGTCGTCCGGTGCTCTTATATAGACGACCTCCATGGGGGAGCGACACCCATCACTGCTGTCACTCATCTTATTCCTGGGGTCGTCCGGTGCTCTTATATAGACGGCCTCCATGGAGGGTGCGACACCCATCACTGCTGTCACTCATCTTATTCCTGGGGTCGTCCGGTGCTCTTATATAGACGGCCTCCATGGGGGGTGCGACACCCATCACTGCTGTCACTCATCTTATTCCTGGGGTCGTCCGGTGCTCTTATATAGACGGCCTCCATGGGGGGAGCGACACCCATCACCGCTGTCACTCATCTTATTCCTGGGGTCGTCCGGTGCTCTTATATAGACGGCCTCCATGGGGGGTGCGACACCCATCACCGCTGTCACTCATCTTATTCCTGGGGTCGTCTGATGCTCTTATATAGACGGCCTCCATGGGGGAGCGACACCCATCACTGCTGTCACTCATCTTATTCCTGGGGTCGTCCGGTGCTCTTATATAGACGGCCTCCATGGGGGGTGCGACACCCATCACTTCTGTCACTCATCTTATTCCTGGGGTCATCAGGTGCTCTTATATAGACGGCCTCCATGGGGGGTGCGACACTCATCACTGTTGTCACTCATCTTATTCCTGGGGTCGTCCGGTGCTCTTATATAGACGGCCTCCATGGGGGGTGCGACACCCATCACTGCTGTCACTCATCTTATTCCTGGGGTCATCAGGTGCTCTTATATAGACGGCCTCCATGGGGGGTGCGACACCCATCACTGCTGTCACTCATCTTATTCCTGGGGTCGTCCGGTGCTCTTATATAGTCGGCCTCCATGGGGGGTGCGACACCCATCACTCCTGTCACTCATCTTATTCCTGGGGTCATCAGGTGCTCTTATATAGACGGCCTCCATGGGGGGTGCGACACCCATCACTGCTGTCACTCATCTTATTCTTGGGGTCGTCCGGTGCTCTTATATAGTCGGCCTCCATGGGGGGTGCGACACCCATCACTCCTGTCACTCATCTTATTCCTGGGGTCGTCCGGTGCTCTTATATAGACGGCCTCCATGGAGGGTGCGACACCCATCACCGCTGTCACTCATCTTTTTCCCGGGGTCGTCCGGTGCTCTTATATAGACGGCCTCCATGGGGGGTGCGACACCCATCACCGCTGTCACTCATCTTATTCCTGGGGTCGTCCGGTGCTCTTATATATACGGCCTCCATGGAGGGTGCGACACCCATCACTGCTGTCACTCATCTTATTCCTGGGGTTGTCCGGTGCTCTTATATAGACGGCCTCCATGGGGGTGCGACACTCATCACTGCTGTCACTCATCTTATTCCTGGGGTCGTCCGGTGCTCTTATACAGACGGCCTCCATGGGGGAGCGACACCCATCACCGCTGTCACTCATCTTATTCCTGGGGTCGTCCGGTGCTCTTATATAGACGGCCTCCATGGGGGAGCGACACCCATCACCGCTGTCACTCATCTTATTCCTGGGGTCGTCCGGTGCTCTTATATAGACGGCCTCCATGGAGGGTGCGACACCCATCACTGCTGTCACTCATCTTTTTCCCGGGGTCGTCCGGTGCTCTTATATAGACGGCCTCCATGGGGGTGCGACACTCATCACTGCTGTCACTCATCTTATTCCTGGGGTCGTCCGGTGCTCTTATATAGACGGCCTCCATGGGGGTGCGACACTCATCACTGCTGTCACTCATCTTATTCCTGGGGTCGTCCGGTGCTCTTATATAGACGGCCTCCATGGGGGGTGCGACACCCATCACTGCTGTCACTCATCTTATTCCTGGGGTCGTCCGGTGCTCTTATATAGACGGCCTCCATGGGGGAGCGACACCCATCACTGCTGTCACTCATCTTATTCCTGGGGTCGTCCGGTGCTCTTATATAGACGGCCTCCATGGGGGAGCGACACCCATCACCGCTGTCACTCATCTTATTCCTGGGGTCGTCCGCTGCTCTTATACAGACGGCCTCCATGGGGGGTGCGACACCCATCACTGCTGTCACTCATCTTATTCCTGGGGTCGTCCGGTGCTCTTATATAGACGGCCTCCATGGGGGGTGCGACACCCATCACTGCTGTCACTCATCTTATTCCTGGGGTCGTCCGGTGCTCTTATATAGACGGCCTCCATGTGGGGTGCGACACTCATCACTGCTGTCACTCATCTTATTCCTGGGGTCGTCCGGTACTCTTATATAGACGGCCTCCATGGGGGGTGCGACACCCATCACTGCTGTCACTCATCTTATTCCTGGGGTCGTCCCGTGCTCTTATATAGTCGGCCTCCATGGGGGGTGCGACACCCATCACTGCTGTCACTCATCTTATTCCTGGGGTCGTCCGCTGCTCTTATATAGACAGCCTCCATGGGGGGTGCGACACCCATCACAGCTGTCACTCATCTTATTCCTGGGGTCGTCCGGTGCTCTTATATAGACGGCCTCCCTGGGGGGTGCGACACCCATCACCGCTGTCACTCATCTTATTCCTGGGGTCATCCGGTGCTCTTATATAGACGGCCTCCATGGGGGGTGCGACACCCATCACAGCTGTCACTCATCTTATTCCTGGGGTCGTCCGGTGCTCTTATATAGACGGCCTCCATGGGGGGTGCGACACCCATCACTGCTGTCACTCATCTTATTCCTGGGGTCGTCCGGTGCTCTTATATAGATGGCCTCCATGGGGGGTGCGACACCCATCACTGCTGTCACTCATCTTATTCCTGGGGTCATCCGGTGCTCTTATATAGACGGCCTCCATGGGGGGTGCGACACCCATCACAGCTGTCACTCATCTTATTCCTGGGGTCGTCCGGTGCTCTTATATAGACGGCCTCCATGGGGGGTGCGACACCCATCACTGCTGTCACTCATCTTATTCCTGGGGTCGTCCGGTGCTCTTATATAGACGGCCTCCATGGGGGTGCGACACCCATCACCGCTGTCACTCATCTTATTCCTGGGGTCGTCCGGTGCTCTTATATAGACGGCCTCCATGGGGGGTGCGACACCCATCACAGCTGTCACTCATCTTATTCCTGGGGTCGTCCGGTGCTCTTATATAGACGGCCTCCATGGGGGTGCGACACCCATCACTGCTGTCACTAATCTTATTCCTGGGGTCGTCCGGTGCTCTTATATAGACGGCCTCCATGGGGGGTGCGACACTCATCACCGCTGTCACTCATCTTATTCCTGGGGTCGTCCGGTGTTCTTATATAGACAACCTCCATGGGGGGTGCGACACCCATCACCGCTGTCAGTCATCTTATTCCTGGGGTCGTCCGGTGCTCTTATATAGACGGCCTCCATGGGGGGTGCGACACCCATCACTGCTGTCACTCATCTTATTCCTGGGGTCGTCCGATGCTCTTATATAGACGGCCTCCATGGGGGGTGCGACACCCATCACCGCTGTCACTCATCTTATTCCTGGGGTCGTCCGCTGCTCTTATATAGACGGCCTCCATGGGGGGTGCGACACCCATCACCGCTGTCACTCATCTTATTCCTGGGGTCGTCTGGTGCTCTTATATAGACGGCCTCCATGTGGGGTGCGACACCCATCACCGCTGTCACTCATCTTATTCCTGGGGTCGTCCGGTGCTCTTATATAGACGGCCTCCATGGGGGGTGCGACACTCATCACTGCTGTCACTCATCTTATTCCTGGGTAGTCCGGTGCTCTTATATAGACGGCCTCCATGGGGAGTGCGACACCCATCACCGCTGTCACTCATCTTATTCCTGGGGTCGTCCGATGCTCTTATATAGACGGCCTCCATGGGGGAGCGACACCCATCACTGCTGTCACTCATCTTATTCCTGGGGTCGTCCGCTGCTCTTATATAGACGGCCTCCATGGGGGGTGCGACACCCATCACTGCTGTCACTCATCTTATTCCTGGGGTCGTCCGGTGCTCTTATATAGACGGCCTCCATGGGGGTGCGACACCCATCACTGCTGTCACTCATCTTATTCCTGGGGTCGTCCGGTGCTCTTATATAGACGGCCTCCATGGGGGAGCGACACCCATCACTGCTGTCACTCATCTTATTCCTGGGGTCGTCCGGTGCTCTTATATAGACGGCCTCCATGGAGGGTGCGACACCCATCACTGCTGTCACTCATCTTATTCCTGGGGTCGTCCGGTGCTCTTATATAGACGGCCTCCATGGGGGGTGCGACACCCATCACTGCTGTCACTCATCTTATTCCTGGGGTCGTCCGGTGCTCTTATATAGACGGCCTCCATGGGGGGAGCGACACCCATCACCGCTGTCACTCATCTTATTCCTGGGGTCGTCCGGTGCTCTTATATAGACGGCCTCCATGGGGGGTGCGACACTCATCACTGCTGTCAGTCATCTTATTCCTGGGGTCGTCCGATGCTCTTATATAGACGGCCTCCATGGGGGGTGCGACACCCATCACTGCTGTCACTCATCTTATTCCTGGGGTCGTCCGGTGCTCTTATATAGACGGCCTCCATGGGGGGTGCGACACCCATCACTGCTGTCACTCATCTTATTCCAGGGGTCGTCCGGTGCTCTTATATAGACGGCCTCCATGGGGGGTGCGACACCCATCACCGCTGTCACTCATCTTATTCCTGGGGTCGTCTGATGCTCTTATATAGACGGCCTCCATGGGGGAGCGACACCCATCACTGCTGTCACTCATCTTATTCCTGGGGTCGTCCGGTGCTCTTATATAGACGGCCTCCATGGGGGGTGCGACACCCATCACTTCTGTCACTCATCTTATTCCTGGGGTCATCAGGTGCTCTTATATAGACGGCCTCCATGGGGGGTGCGACACTCATCACTGTTGTCACTCATCTTATTCCTGGGGTCGTCCGGTGCTCTTATATAGACGGCCTCCATGGGGGGTGCGACACCCATCACTGCTGTCACTCATCTTATTCCTGGGGTCATCAGGTGCTCTTATATAGACGGCCTCCATGGGGGGTGCGACACCCATCACTGCTGTCACTCATCTTATTCCTGGGGTCGTCCGGTGCTCTTATATAGTCGGCCTCCATGGGGGGTGCGACACCCATCACTCCTGTCACTCATCTTATTCCTGGGGTCATCAGGTGCTCTTATATAGACGGCCTCCATGGGGGGTGCGACACCCATCACTGCTGTCACTCATCTTATTCTTGGGGTCGTCCGGTGCTCTTATATAGTCGGCCTCCATGGGGGGTGCGACACCCATCACTCCTGTCACTCATCTTATTCCTGGGGTCGTCCGGTGCTCTTATATAGACGGCCTCCATGGAGGGTGCGACACCCATCACCGCTGTCACTCATCTTATTCCTGGGGTCGTCCGGTGCTCTTATATAGACGGCCTCCATGGGGGGTGCGACACCCATCACCGCTGTCACTCATCTTATTCCTGGGGTCGTCCGGTGCTCTTATATAGACGGCCTCCATGGAGGGTGCGACACCCATCACCGCTGTCACTCATCTTATTCCTGGGGTCGTCCGGTGCTCTTATATAGACGGCCTCCATGGAGGGTGCGACACCCATCACCGCTGTCACTCATCTTATTCCTGGGGTCGTCCGGTGCTCTTATATAGACGGCCTCCATGGAGGGTGCGACACCCATCACCGCTGTCACTCATCTTTTTCCCGGGGTCGTCCGGTGCTCTTATATAGACGGCCTCCATGGGGGTGCGACACTCATCACTGCTGTCACTCATCTTATTCCTGGGGTCGTCCGGTGCTCTTATACAGACGGCCTCCATGGGGGAGCGACACCCATCACCGCTGTCACTCATCTTATTCCTGGGGTCGTCCGGTGCTCTTATATAGACGGCCTCCATGGGGGAGCGACACCCATCACCGCTGTCACTCATCTTATTCCTGGGGTCGTCCGGTGCTCTTATATAGACGGCCTCCATGGAGGGTGCGACACCCATCACTGCTGTCACTCATCTTTTTCCCGGGGTCGTCCGGTGCTCTTATATAGACGGCCTCCATGGGGGTGCGACACTCATCACTGCTGTCACTCATCTTATTCCTGGGGTCGTCCGGTGCTCTTATATAGACGGCCTCCATGGGGGGTGCGACACCCATCACCGCTGTCAGTCATCTTATTCCTGGGGTCGTCCGGTGTTCTTATATAGACGGCCTCCATGGGGGGTGCGACACTCATCACTGCTGTCACTCATCTTATTCCTGGGGTCGTCCGGTGCTCTTATATAGACGGCCTCCATGGGGGGTGCGACACCCATCACTGCTGTCACTCATCTTATTCCTGGGGTCGTCCGGTGCTCTTATATAGACGGCCTCCATGGGGGAGCGACACCCATCACTGTTGTCACTCATCTTATTCCTGGGGTCGTCCGGTGCTCTTATATAGACGGCCTCCATGGGGGAGCGACACCCATCACCGCTGTCACTCATCTTATTCCTGGGGTCGTCCGCTGCTCTTATACAGACGGCCTCCATGGGGGGTGCGACACCCATCACTGCTGTCACTCATCTTATTCCTGGGGTCGTCCGGTGCTCTTATATAGACGGCCTCCATGGGGGGTGCGACACCCATCACTGCTGTCACTCATCTTATTCCTGGGGTCGTCCGGTGCTCTTATATAGACGGCCTCCATGTGGGGTGCGACACCCATCACTGCTGTCAGTCATCTTATTCCTGGGGTCGTCCGGTGCTCTTATATAGACGGCCTCCATGGGGGGTGCGACACCCATCACTGCTGTCACTCATCTTATTCCTGGGGTCGTCCCGTGCTCTTATATAGTCGGCCTCCATGGGGGGTGCGACACCCATCACTGCTGTCACTCATCTTATTCCTGGGGTCGTCCGCTGCTCTTATATAGACAGCCTCCATGGGGGGTGCGACACCCATCACAGCTGTCACTCATCTTATTCCTGGGGTCGTCCGGTGCTCTTATATAGACGGCCTCCATGGGGGGTGCGACACCCATCACCGCTGTCACTCATCTTATTCCTGGGGTCATCCGGTGCTCTTATATAGACGGCCTCCATGGGGGGTGCGAAACCCATCACCGCTGTCACTCATCTTATTCCTGGGGTCGTCCGGTGTTCTTATATAGACGGCCTCCATGGGGGGTGCGACACCCATCACTGCTGTCACTCATCTTATTCCTGGGGTCGTCCGGTGCTCTTATATAGACGGCCTCCATGGGGGGTGCGACACCCATCACTGCTGTCAGTCATCTTATTCCTGGGGTCGTCCGGTGCTCTTATATAGACGGCCTCCATGGGGGGTGCGACACCCATCACTGCTGTCACTCATCTTATTCCTGGGGTCGTCCGGTGCTCTTATATAGACGGCCTCCATGGGGGGTGCGACACCCATCACAGCTGTCACTCATCTTATTCCTGGGGTCGTCCGGTGCTCTTATATAGACGGCCTCCATGGGGGGTGCGACACCCATCACTGCTGTCACTCATCTTATTCCTGGGGTCGTCCGGTGCTCTTATATAGATGGCCTCCATGGGGGGTGCGACACCCATCACTGCTGTCACTCATCTTATTCCTGGGGTCATCCGGTGCTCTTATATAGACGGCCTCCATGGGGGGTGCGACACCCATCACAGCTGTCACTCATCTTATTCCTGGGGTCGTCCGGTGCTCTTATATAGACGGCCTCCATGGAGGGTGCGACACCCATCACTGCTGTCACTCATCTTATTCCTGGGGTCGTCCGGTGCTCTTATATAGACGACCTCCATGGGGGGTGCGACACCCATCACGGCTGTCACTCATCTTATTCCTGGGGTCGTCCGGTGTTCTTATATAGACGGCCTCCATGGGGGGTGCGACACCCATCACAGCTGTCACTCATCTTATTCCTGGGGTCGTCCGGTGCTCTTATATAGACGGCCTCCATGGGGGGTGCAACACCCATCACCGCTGTCACTCAGCTTATTCCTGGGGTCGTCCGGTGTTCTTATATAGACGGCCTCCATGGGGGTGCGACACCCATCACCGCTGTCACTCATCTTATTCCTGGGGTCGTCCGCTGCTCTTATATAGACGGCCTCCATGGGGGGTGCGACACCCATCACTGCTGTCACTCATCTTATTCCTGGGGTCGTCCGGTGCTCTTATATAGACGGCCTCCATGGGGGGTGCAACACCCATCACTGCTGTCACTCATCTTATTCCTGGGGTCGTCCGGTGCTCTTATATAGACTGCCTCCATGGGGGGTGCGACACTCATCACTGCTGTCACTCATCTTATTCCTGGGGTCGTCCGGTGCTCTTATATAGACGGCCTCCATGGGGGGTGCGACACCCATCACCGCTGTCACTCATCTTATTTCTGGGGTCGTCCGGTGTTCTTATATAGACGGCCTCCATGGGGGGTGCGACACCCATCACTGCTGTCACTCATCTTATTCCTGGGGTGGTCCGGTGCTCTTATATAGACGGCCTCCATGGGGGGTGCGACACCCATCACCGCTGTCACTCATCTTATTCCTGGGGTCGTCCGATGCTCTTATATAGACGGCCTCCATGGGGGGTGCGACACCCATCACCGCTGTCACTCATCTTATTCCTGGGGTCGTCCGATGCTCTTATATAGACGGCCTCCATGGGGGGTGCGACACCCATCACCGCTGTCACTCATCTTATTCCTGGGGTCGTCCGGTGCTCTTATATAGACTGCCTCCATGGGGGGTGCGACACCCATCACCGCTGTCACTCATCTTATTCCTGGGGTCGTCCGGTGCTCTTATATAGACGGCCTCCATGGGGGGTGCGACACCCATCACTGCTGTCACTCATCTTATTCCTGGGGTCGTCCGGTGTTCTTATATAGACGGCCTCCATGGGGGGTGCGACACCCATCACTGCTGTCACTCATCTTATTCCTGGGGTCGTCCGGTGTTCTTATATAGACGGCCTCCATGGGGGGTGCGACACCCATCACTGCTGTCACTCATCTTATTCCTGGGGTCGTCCGGTGCTCTTATATAGACGGCCTCCATGGGGGGTGCGACACCCATCACCGCTGTCACTCATCTTATTCCTGGGGTCGTCCGGTGTTCTTATATAGACGGCCTCCATGGGGGGTGCGACACCCATCACTGCTGTCACTCATCTTATTCCTGGGGTCGTCCGGTGCTCTTATATAGACGGCCTCCATGGGGGGTGCGACACTCATCACTGTTGTCACTCATCTTATTCCTGGGGTCATGAGGTGCTCTTATATAGACGGCCTCCATGGGGGGTGCGACACCCATCACCGCTGTCACTCATCTTATTCCTGGGGTCGTCCGGTGCTCTTATATAGATGGCCTCCATGGGGGGTGCGACACCCATCACCGCTGTCACTCATCTTATTCCTGGGATCGTCCGGTGCTCTTATATAGACGGCCTCCATGGGGGGTGCGACACCCATCACTGCTGTCACTCATCTTATTCCTGGGGTCGTCCGGTGCTCTTATATAGACGGCCTCCATGGGGGGTGCGACACCCATCACTGCTGTCACTCATCTTATTCCTGGGGTCGTCCGGTGCTCTTATATAGACGGCCTCCATGGGGGGTGCGACACCCATCACCGCTGTCACTCATCTTATTCCTGGGGTCGTCAGGTGCTCTTATATAGACGGCCTCCATGGGGGGTGCGACACCCATCACCGCTGTCACTCATCTTATTCCTGGGGTCGTCCGCTGCTCTTATATAGACGGCCTCCATGGAGGGTGCGACACCCATCACCGCTGTCACTCATCTTATTCCTGGGGTCGTCCAGTGCTCTTATATAGACGGCCTCCATGGGGGGTGCGACACCCATCACCGCTGTCACTCATCTTATTCCTGGGGTCGTCCGGTGCTCTTATATAGACGGCCTCCATGGGGGGTGCGACACCCATCACTGCTGTCACTCATCTTATTCCTGGGGTCGTCCGGTGCTCTTATATAGACGGCCTCCATGGGGGGTGCGACACCCATCACTGCTGTCACTCATCTTATTCCTGGGGTCGTCCGGTGCTCTTATATAGACGGCCTCCATGGGGGGTGCGACACCCATCACTGCTGTCACTCATCTTATTCCTTCGGTCGTCCGATGCTCTTATATAGACAGCCTCCATGGGGGGTGCGACACCCATCACTGCTGTCACTCATCTTATTCCTGGGGTCGTCCGGTGCTCTTATATAGACGGCCTCCATGGGGGGTGCGACACCCATCACTGCTGTCACTCATCTTATTCCTGGGGTCGTCCGGTGCTCTTATATAGACGGCCTCCATGGGGGGTGCGAGACCCATCACTGCTGTCACTCATCTTATTCCTGGGGTCGTCCGGTGCTCTTATATAGACGGCCTCCATGGGGGGTGCGACACCCATCACTGCTGTCACTCATCTTATTCCTGGGGTCGTCCGGTGCTCTTATATAGACGGCCTCCATGGAGGGTGCGACACCCATCACTGCTGTCACTCATCTTATTCCTGGGGTCGTCCGGTGTTCTTATATAGACGGCCTCCATGGGGGGTGCGACACCCATCACCGCTGTCACTCATCTTATTCCTGGGGTCGTCCGGTGCTCTTATATAGACGGCCTCCATGGGGGGTGCGACACCCATCACCGCTGTCACTCATCTTATTCCTGGGGTCGTCCGGTGTTCTTATATAGACGGCCTCCATGGGGGGTGCGACACCCATCACTGCTGTCACTCATCTTATTCCTGGGGTCGTCCGGTGCTCTTATATAGACGGCCTCCATGGAGGGTGCGACACCCATCACCGCTGTCACTCATCTTATTCCTGGGGTCGTCCGGTGCTCTTATATAGACGGCCTCCATGGTGGGTGCGACACCCATCACTGCTGTCAGTCATCTTATTCCTGGGGTCGTCCGGTGCTCTTATATAGACGGCCTCCATGGGGGGTGCGACACCCATCACTGCTGTCAGTCATCTTATTCCTGGGGTCGTCCGGTGTTCTTATATAGACGGCCTCCATGGAGGGTGCGACACCCATCACTGCTGTCACTCATCTTATTCCTGGGGTCGTCCGGTGCTCTTATATAGACGGCCTCCATGGAGGGTGTGACACCCATCACTGCTGTCACTCATCTTATTCCTGGGGTCGTCCGATGCTCTTATATAGACGGCCTCCATGGGGGGTGCGACACCCATCACTGCTGTCACTCATCTTATTCCTGGGGTCGTCCGGTGCTCTTATATAGACGGCCTCCATGGGGGGTGCGACACCCATCACTGCTGTCACTCATCTTATTCCTGGGGTCGTCCGGTGCTCTTATATAGACGGCCTCCATGGGGGGTGCGACACCCATCACCGCTGTCACTCATCTTATTCCTGGGGTCGTCCGGTGTTCTTATATAGACGGCCTCCATGGGGGGTGCGACACCCATCACCGCTGTCACTCATCTTATTCCTGGGGTCGTCCGGTGCTCTTATATAGACGGCCTCCATGGGGGTGCGACACCCATCACTGCTGTCACTCATCTTATTCCTGGGGTCGTCCGGTGCTCTTATATAGACGGCCTCCATGGGGGGTGCGACACCCATCACTGCTGTCACTCATCTTATTCCTGGGGTCGTCCGGTGCTCTTATATAGACGGCCTCCATGGGGGGTGCGACACCCATCACCGCTGTCACTCATCTTATTCCTGGGGTCGTCCGGTGCTCTTATATAGACGGCCTCCATGGGAGGTGCGACACCCATCACCGCTGTCACTCATCTTATTCCTGGGGTCGTCCGGTGCTCTTATATAGACGGCCTCCATGGAGGGTGCGACACCCATCACTGCTGTCACTCATCTTATTCCTGGGGTCGTCCGATGCTCTTATATAGACGGCCTCCATGGGGGGTGCGACACCCATCACTGCTGTCACTCATCTTATTCCTGGGGTCGTCCGGTGTTCTTATATAGACGGCCTCCATGGGGGGTGCGACACCCATCACCGCTGTCACTCATCTTATTCCTGGGGTCGTCCGGTGCTCTTATATAGACGGCCTCCATGGGAGGTGCGACACCCATCACCGCTGTCACTCATCTTATTCCTGGGGTCGTCCGGTGCTCTTATATAGACGGCCTCCATGGGGGGTGCGACACCCATCACTGCTGTCACTCATCTTATTCCTGGGGTCGTCCGGTGCTCTTATATAGACGGCCTCCATGGGGGGTGCGACACCCATCACTGCTGTCACTCATCTTATTCCTGGGGTCGTCCGGTGCTCTTATATAGACGGCCTCCATGGAGGGTGCGACACCCATCACTGCTGTCACTCATCTTATTCCTGGGGTCGTCCGGTGCTCTTATATAGACGGCCTCCATGGAGGGTGCGACACCCATCACTGCTGTCACTCATCTTATTCCTGGGGTCGTCCGATGCTCTTATATAGACGGCCTCCATGGGGGGTGCGACACCCATCACCGCTGTCACTCATCTTATTCCTGGGGTCGTCCGATGCTCTTATATAGACGGCCTCCATGGGGGGTGCGACACCCATCACTGCTGTCACTCATCTTATTCCTGGGGTCGTCCGGTGTTCTTATATAGACAGCCTCCATGGGGGGTGCGACACCCATCACTGCTGTCACTCATCTTATTCCTGGGGTCGTCCGGTGTTCTTATATAGACAGCCTCCATGGGGGGTGCGACACCCATCACCGCTGTCACTCATCTTATTCCTGGGGTCGTCCGGTGCTCTTATACAGACGGCCTCCATGGAGGTGCGACACCCATCACTGCTGTAAGTCATCTTATTCCTGGGGTCGTCCGGTGCTCTTATATAGACGGCCTCCATAGGGGGTGCGACACCCATCACCGCTGTCACTCATCTTATTCCTGGGGTCGTCCTGTGCTCTTATACAGACGGCCTCCATGGGGGGTGCGACACCCATCACCGCTGTCACTCATCTTATTCCTGGGGTCGTCCGGTGCTCTTATATAGACGGCCTCCATGGGGGGTGCGACACCCATCACCGCTGTCACTCATCTTATTCCTGGGGTCGTCCGGTGCTCTTATATAGACGGCCTCCATGGGGGGTGCGACACCCATCACCGCTGTCACTCATCTTATTCCTGGGGTCGTCCGGTGCTCTTATACAGACGGCCTCCATGGAGGTGCGACACCCATCACTGCTGTCACTCATCTTATTCCTGGGGTCGTCCGGTGCTCTTATATAGACGGCCTCCATGGGGGGTGCGACACCTATCACTGCTGTCACTCATCTTATTCCTGGGGTCGTCCGGTGCTCTTATATAGACGGCCTCCATGGGGGGTGCGACACCCATCACTGCTGTCACTCATCTTATTCCTGGGGTCGTCCGGTGTTCTTATATAGACGGCCTCCATGGGGGGTGCGACACCCATCACTGCTGTCACTCATCTTATTCCTGGGGTCGTCCGGTGTTCTTATATAGACAGCCTCCATGGGGGGTGTGACACCCATCACTGCTGTCAGTCATCTTATTCCTGGGGTCGTCCGGTGCTCTTATATAGACGGCCTCCATGGGGGAGCGACACCCATCACCGCTGTCACTCATCTTATTCCTGGGGTCGTCCGGTGCTCTTATATAGACGGCCTCCATGGAGGGTGCGACACCCATCACTGCTGTCACTTATCTTATTCCTGGGGTCGTCCGGTGTTCTTTTATAGACAGCCTCCATGGGGGGTGCGACACCCATCACCGCTGTCACTCATCTTATTCCTGGGGTCGTCCGGTGCTCTTATATAGACGGCCTCCATGGGGGGTGCGACACCCATCACTGCTGTCACTCATCTTATTCCTGGGGTCGTCCGGTGCTCTTATATAGACAGCCTCCATGGGGGGTGCGACACCCATCACCGCTGTCACTCATCTTATTCCTGGGGTCGTCCGGTGCTCTTATATAGACGGCCTCCATGGAGGGTGTGACACCCATCACTGCTGTCACTCATCTTATTCCTGGGGTCGTCCGGTGCTCTTATATAGACGGCCTCCATGGGGGGTGCGACACCCATCACTGCTGTCACTCATCTTATTCTTGGGGTCGTCCGGTGCTCTTATATAGACGGCCTCCATGGAGGGTGCGACACCCATCACTGCTGTCAGTCATCTTATTCCTGGGGTCGTCCGGTGCTCTTATATAGACGGCCTCCATGGGGGGTGCGACACCCATCACTGCTGTCAGTCATCTTATTCCTGGGGTCGTCTGGTGCTCTTATATAAACGGCCTCCATGGGGGGTGCGACACCCATCACTGCTGTCACTCATCTTATTCCTGGGGTCGTCCGGTGCTCTTATATAGACGGCCTCCATGGGGGGTGCGACACCCATCACTGCTGTCACTCATCTTATTCCAGGGGTCGTCCGGTGCTCTTATATAGACGGCCTCCATGGGGGGTGCGACACCCATCACTGCTGTCAGTCATCTTATTCCTGGGGTCGTCCGGTGCTCTTATATAGACGGCCTCCATGGGGGGTGCGACACTCATCACTGCTGTCACTCATCTTATTCCTGGGGTCGTCCGGTGTTCTTATATAGACGGCCTCCATGGGGGGTGCGACACCCATCACCGCTGTCACTCATCTTATTCCTGGGGTCGTCCGGTGTTCTTATATAGACGGCCTCCATGGGGGTGCGACACCCATCACCGCTGTCACTCATCTTATTCCTGGGGTCGTCCGGTGCTCTTATATAGACGGCCTCCATGGGGAGTGCGACACCCATCACCGCTGTCACTCATCTTATTCCTGGGGTCGTCCGGTGCTCTTATATAGACGGCCTCCATGGGGGGTGCGACACTCATCACTGCTGTCACTCATCTTATTCCTGGGGTCGTCCGGTGCTCTTATATAGACGGCCTCCATGGGGGGTGCGACACTCATCACTGCTGTCACTCATCTTATTCCTGGGGTCGTCCAGTGCTCTTATATAGACGGCCTCCATGGGGGGTGCGACACCCATCACCGCTGTCACTCATCTTATTCCTGGGGTCGTCCGGTGCTCTTATATAGACGGCCTCCATGGGGGGTGCGACACCCATCACCGCTGTCACTCATCTTATTCCTGGGGTCGTCCGGTGCACTTATATAGACGGCCTCCATGGGGGGTGCGACACCCATCACCGCTGTCACTCATCTTATTCCTGGGGTCGTCCGGTGCACTTATATAGACGGCCTCCATGGGGGGTGCGACACCCATCACCGCTGTCACTCATCTTATTCCTGGGGTCGTCCAGTGCTCTTATATAGACGGCCTCCATGGGGGGTGCGACACCCATCACCGCTGTCACTCATCTTATTCCTGGGGTCGTCCGGTGCTCTTATATAGACGGCCTCCATGGGGGGTGCGACACCCATCACTGCTGTCACTCATCTTATTCCTGGGGTCGTCCGGTGCTCTTATATAGATGGCCTCCATGGGGGGTGCGACACCCATCACTGCTGTCACTCATCTTATTCCTGGGGTCGTCCGGTGCTCTTATATAGACGGCCTCCATGGGGGGTGCGACACCCATCGCTGCTGTCACTCATCTTATTCCTGGGGTCGTCCGGTGCTCTTATATAGACGGCCTCCATGGGCGGTGCGACACCCATCACCGCTGTCACTCATCTTATTCCTGGGGTCGTCCGGTGCTCTTATATAGACGGCCTCCATGGGGGGTGCGACACCCATCACCGCTGTCACTCATCTTATTCCTGGGGTCGTCCGGTGCTCTTATATAGACGGCCTCCATGGGGGGTGCGACACCCATCACTGCTGTCACTCATCTTATTCCTGGGGTCGTCCGGTGCTCTTATATAGATGGCCTCCATGGGGGGTGCGACACCCATCACTGCTGTCACTCATCTTATTCCTGGGGTCGTCCGGTGCTCTTATATAGACGGCCTCCATGGGGGGTGCGACACCCATCACCGCTGTCACTCATCTTATTCCTGGGGTCGTCCGCTGCTCTTATATAGACGGCCTCCATGGGGGGTGCGATACCCATCACCGCTGTCACTCATCTTATTCCTGGGGTCGTCCGCTGCTCTTATATAGACGGCCTCCATGGGGGGTGCGACACCCATCACTGCTGTCACTCATCTTATTCCTGGGGTCGTCCGCTGCTCTTATATAGACGGCCTCCATGGGGGGTGCGACACTCATCACCGCTGTCACTCATCTTATTCCTGGGGTCGTCCGGTGCTCTTATATAGACGGCCTCCATGGGGGGTGCGACACCCATCACTGCTGTCACTCATCTTATTCCTGGGGTCGTCCGGTGCTCTTATATAGACGGCCTCCATGGGGGGTGCGACACTCATCACTGCTGTCACTCATCTTATTCCTGGGGTCGTCCGGTGCTCTTATATAGACGGCCTCCATGGGGGTTGCGACACCCATCACTGCTGTCACTCATCTTATTCCTGGGGTCGTCCGGTGCTCTTATATAGATGGCCTCCATGGGGGGAGCGACACCCATCACCGCTGTCACTCATCTTATTCCTGGGGTTGTCCGGTGCTCTTATATAGACGGCCTCCATGGGGGGTGCGACACCCATCACCGCTGTCACTCATCTTATTCCTGGGGTCGTCCGCTGCTCTTATATAGACGGCCTCCATGGGGGGTGCGACACCCATCACTGCTGTCACTCATCTTATTCCTGGGGTCGTCCGCTGCTCTTATATAGACGGCCTCCATGGGGGGAGCGACACCCATCACTGCTGTCACTCATCTTATTCCTGGGGTCGTCCGCTGCTCTTATATAGATGGCCTCCATGGGGGGTGCGACACCCATCACTGCTGTCACTCATCTTATTCCTGGGGTCGTCCGCTGCTCTTATACAGACGGCCTCCATGAGGGGTGCGACACCCATCACTGCTGTCACTCATCTTATTCCTGGGGTCGTCCGCTGCTCTTATATAGACGGCCTCCATGGGGGGTGCGACACCCATCACTGCTGTCACTCATATTATTCCTGGGGTCGTCCGCTGCTCTTATATAGACGGCCTCCATGGTGAGTGCGACACCCATCACTGCTGTCACTCATCTTATTCCTGGGGTCGTCCGCTGCTCTTATATAGACGGCCTCCATGGGGGGTGCGACACCCATCACCGCTGTCACTCATCTTATTCCTGGGGTCGTCCGCTGCTCTTATATAGACGGCCTCCATGGGGGGTGCGACACCCATCACTGCTGTCACTCATATTATTCCTGGGGTCGTCCGCTGCTCTTATATAGACGGCCTCCATGGTGAGTGCGACACCCATCACTGCTGTCACTCATCTTATTCCTGGGGTCGTCCGGTGCTCTTATATAGACGGCCTCCATGGGGGGTGCGACACCCATCACTGCTGTCACTCATCTTATTCCTGGGGTCGTCCGGTGCTCTTATATAGACGGCCTCCATGGGGGGAGCGACACCCATCACTGCTGTCACTCATCTTATTCCTGGGGTCGTCCGGTGCTCTTATATAGACGGCCTCCATGGGGGGTGCGACACCCATCACTGCTGTCACTCATCTTATTCCTGGGATCGTCCGCTGCTCTTATATAGACGGCCTCCATGGGGGGAGCGACACCCATCACTGCTGTCACTCATCTTATTCCTGGGGTCGTCCGCTGCTCTTATATAGATGGCCTCCATGGGGGGTGCGACACCCATCACCGCTGTCACTCATCTTATTCCTGGGGTCGTCCGGTGCTCTTATATAGACGGCCTCCATGAGGGGTGCGACACCCATCACCGCTGTCACTCATCTTATTCCTGGGGTCGTCCGGTGCTCTTATATAGACGGCCTCCATGGGGGGTGCGACACCCATCACCGCTGTCACTCATCTTATTCCTGGGGTCGTCCGCTGCTCTTATATAGACGGCCTCCATGGGGGGTGCGACACCCATCACCGCTGTCACTCATCTTATTCCTGGGGTCGTCCGGTGCTCTTATATAGACGGCCTCCATGGGGGGTGCGACACCCATCACTGCTGTCACTCATCTTATTCCTGGGGTCGTCCGGTGCTCTTATATAGACGGCCTCCATGGAGGGTGCGACACCCATCACCGCTGTCACTCATCTTATTCCTGGGGTCGTCCGGTGCTCTTATATAGACGGCCTCCATGGGGGGTGCGACACCCATCACTGCTGTCACTCATCTTATTCCTGGGGTCGTCCGGTGCTCTTATATAGACGGCCTCCATGGGGGGAGCGACACCCATCACTGCTGTCACTCATCTTATTCCTGGGGTCGTCCGATGCTCTTATATAGACGGCCTCCATGGGGGTGCGACACCCATCACTGCTGTCACTCATCTTATTCCTGGGGTCGTCCGGTGCTCTTATATAGACGGCCTCCATGGGGGGTGCGACACCCATCACTGCTGTCACTCATCTTATTCCTGGGGTCGTCCGGTGCTCTTATATAGACGGCCTCCATGGGGGTGCGACACCCATCACTGCTGTCACTCATCTTATTCCTGGGGTGGTCCGGTGCTCTTATATAGACGGCCTCCATGGGGGGTGCGACACCCATCACTGCTGTCACTCATCTTATTCCTGGGGTCGTCCGGTGTTCTTATATAGACGGCCTCCATGGGGGGTGCGACACCCATCACTGCTGTCACTCATCTTATTCCTGGGGTCGTCCGGTGCTCTTATATAGACGGCCTCCATGGGGGGTGCGACACCCATCACCGCTGTCACTCATCTTATTCCTGGGGTCGTCCGCTGCTCTTATATAGACGGCCTCCATGGGGGGTGCGACACCCATCACCGCTGTCACTCATCTTATTCCTGGGGTCATCCGGTGCTCTTATATAGACGGCCTCCATGGGGGGTGCGACACCCATCACTGCTGTCACTCATCTTATTCCTGGGGTCGTCCGGTGCTCTTATATAGACGGCCTCCATGGGGGGTGCGACACCCATCACTGCTGTCACTCATCTTATTCCTGGGGTCGTCCGCTGCTCTTATATAGACGGCCTCCATGGGGGGTGCGACACCCATCACTGCTGTCACTCATCTTATTCCTGGGGTCGTCCGATGCTCTTATACAGACGGCCTCCATGGGGGGTGCGACACCCATCACTGCTGTCACTCATCTTATTCCTGGGGTCGTCCGGTGTTCTTATATAGACGGCCTCCATGGGGGGTGCGACACCCATCACTGCTGTCACTCATCTTATTCCGGGGGTAGTCCGGTGCTCTTATATAGACGGCCTCCATGGGGGGTGCGACACCCATCACCGCTGTCACTCATCTTATTCCTGGGGTCGTCCGGTGCTCTTATATAGACGGCCTCCATGGGGGGTGCGACACCCATCACTGCTGTCAGTCATCTTATTCCTGGGGTCGTCCGGTGTTCTTATATAGACGGCCTCCATGGGGGGTGCGACACCCATCACTGCTGTCACTCATCTTATTTCTGGGGTCGTCCGGTGCTCTTATATAGACGGCCTCCATGGGGGGTGCGACACCCATCACTGCTGTCACTCATCTTATTCCTGGGGTCGTCTGATGCTCTTATATAGACGGCCTCCATGGGGGAGCGACACCCATCACTGCTGTCACTCATCTTATTCCTGGGGTCGTCCGCTGCTCTTATATAGACGGCCTCCATGGGGGGTGCGACACCCATCACCGCTGTCACTTATCTTATTCCTGGGGTCGTCCGGTGCTCTTATATAGACGGCCTCCATGGGGGGTGCGACACCCATCACCGCTGTCACTCATCTTATTCCTGGGGTCGTCCGGTGTTCTTATATAGACGGCCTCCATGGGGGGTGCAACACCCATCACTGCTGTCACTCATCTTATTCCTGGGGTCGTCCGGTGCTCTTATATAGACGGCCTCCATGGGGGGTGCGACACTCATCACTGCTGTCACTCATCTTATTCCTGGGGTCGTCCGGTGCTCTTATATAGACGGCCTCCATGGGGGGTGCGACACACATCACTGCTGTCACTCATCTTATTCCTGGGGTCGTCCGGTGCTCTTATATAGACGGCCTCCATGGGGGGTGCGACACCCATCACCGCTGTCACTCATCTTATTCCTGGGGTCGTCCGATGCTCTTATATAGACGGCCTCCATGGGGGGTGCGACACCCATCACTGCTGTCACTCATCTTATTCCTGGGGTCGTCCGGTGCTCTTATATAAACGGCCTCCATGGGGGGTGCGACACCCATCATGGCTGTCACTCATCTTATTCCTGGGGTCGTCCGGTGCTCTTATATAGACGGCCTCCATGGGGGGTGCAACACCCATCACCGCTGTCACTCATCTTATTCCTGGGGTCGTCCGGTGCTTTCATATAAACGGCCTCCATGGGGGTGCGACACCCATCACTGCTGTCACTCATCTTATTCCTGGGGTCGTCCGGTGCTCTTATATAGACGGCCTCCATGGGGGGTGCGACACCCATCACTGCTGTCACTCATCTTATTCCTGGGGTCGTCCGGTGCTCTTATATAGACGGCCTCCATGGGGGGTGCGACACTCATCACTGCTGTCACTCATCTTATTCCTGGGGTCGTCCGGTGCTCTTATATAGACGGCCTCCATGGGGGGTGCGACACCCATCACTGCTGTCACTCATCTTATTCCTGGGGTCGTCCGGTGCTCTTATATAGATGGCCTCCATGGGGGGAGCGACACCCATCACCGCTGTCACTCATCTTATTCCTGGGGTTGTCCGGTGCTCTTATATAGACGGCCTCCATGGGGGGTGCGACACCCATCACCGCTGTCACTCATCTTATTCCTGGGGTCGTCCGCTGCTCTTATATAGACGGCCTCCATGGGGGGTGCGACACCCATCACTGCTGTCACTCATCTTATTCCTGGGGTCGTCCGCTGCTCTTATATAGACGGCCTCCATGGGGGGAGCGACACCCATCACTGCTGTCACTCATCTTATTCCTGGGGTCGTCCGCTGCTCTTATATAGATGGCCTCCATGGGGGGTGCGACACCCATCACTGCTGTCACTCATCTTATTCCTGGGGTCGTCCGCTGCTCTTATACAGACGGCCTCCATGAGGGGTGCGACACCCATCACTGCTGTCACTCATCTTATTCCTGGGGTCGTCCGCTGCTCTTATATAGACGGCCTCCATGGGGGGTGCGACACCCATCACTGCTGTCACTCATATTATTCCTGGGGTCGTCCGCTGCTCTTATATAGACGGCCTCCATGGTGAGTGCGACACCCATCACTGCTGTCACTCATCTTATTCCTGGGGTCGTCCGGTGCTCTTATATAGACGGCCTCCATGGGGGGTGCGACACCCATCACTGCTGTCACTCATCTTATTCCTGGGGTCGTCCGGTGCTCTTATATAGACGGCCTCCATGGGGGGAGCGACACCCATCACTGCTGTCACTCATCTTATTCCTGGGGTCGTCCGGTGCTCTTATATAGACGGCCTCCATGGGGGGTGCGACACCCATCACTGCTGTCACTCATCTTATTCCTGGGATCGTCCGCTGCTCTTATATAGACGGCCTCCATGGGGGGAGCGACACCCATCACTGCTGTCACTCATCTTATTCCTGGGGTCGTCCGCTGCTCTTATATAGATGGCCTCCATGGGGGGTGCGACACCCATCACCGCTGTCACTCATCTTATTCCTGGGGTCGTCCGCTGCTCTTATACAGACGGCCTCCATGAGGGGTGCGACACCCATCACCGCTGTCACTCATCTTATTCCTGGGGTCGTCCGGTGCTCTTATATAGACGGCCTCCATGGGGGGTGCGACACCCATCACCGCTGTCACTCATCTTATTCCTGGGGTCGTCCGCTGCTCTTATATAGACGGCCTCCATGGGGGGTGCGACACCCATCACCGCTGTCACTCATCTTATTCCTGGGGTCGTCCGGTGCTCTTATATAGACGGCCTCCATGGGGGGTGCGACACCCATCACTGCTGTCACTCATCTTATTCCTGGGGTCGTCCGGTGCTCTTATATAGACGGCCTCCATGGAGGGTGTGACACCCATCACTGCTGTCACTCATCTTATTCCTGGGGTCGTCCGATGCTCTTATATAGACGGCCTCCATGGGGGTGCGACACCCATCACTGCTGTCACTCATCTTATTCCTGGGGTCGTCCGGTGCTCTTATATAGACGGCCTCCATGGGGGGTGCGACACCCATCACTGCTGTCACTCATCTTATTCCTGGGGTCGTCCGGTGCTCTTATATAGACGGCCTCCATGGGGGTGCGACACCCATCACTGCTGTCACTCATCTTATTCCTGGGGTGGTCCGGTGCTCTTATATAGACGGCCTCCATGGGGGGTGCGACACCCATCACTGCTGTCACTCATCTTATTCCTGGGGTCGTCCGGTGTTCTTATATAGACGGCCTCCATGGGGGGTGCGACACCCATCACTGCTGTCACTCATCTTATTCCTGGGGTCGTCCGGTGCTCTTATATAGACGGCCTCCATGGGGGGTGCGACACCCATCACCGCTGTCACTCATCTTATTCCTGGGGTCGTCCGCTGCTCTTATATAGACGGCCTCCATGGGGGGTGCGACACCCATCACCGCTGTCACTCATCTTATTCCTGGGGTCATCCGGTGCTCTTATATAGACGGCCTCCATGGGGGGTGCGACACCCATCACTGCTGTCACTCATCTTATTCCTGGGGTCGTCCGGTGCTCTTATATAGACGGCCTCCATGGGGGGTGCGACACCCATCACTGCTGTCACTCATCTTATTCCTGGGGTCGTCCGCTGCTCTTATATAGACGGCCTCCATGGGGGGTGCGACACCCATCACTGCTGTCACTCATCTTATTCCTGGGGTCGTCCGATGCTCTTATACAGACGGCCTCCATGGGGGGTGCGACACCCATCACTGCTGTCACTCATCTTATTCCTGGGGTCGTCCGGTGTTCTTATATAGACGGCCTCCATGGGGGGTGCGACACCCATCACTGCTGTCACTCATCTTATTCCGGGGGTCGTCCGGTGCTCTTATATAGACGGCCTCCATGGGGGGTGCGACACCCATCACCGCTGTCACTCATCTTATTCCTGGGGTCGTCCGGTGCTCTTATATAGACGGCCTCCATGGGGGGTGCGACACCCATCACTGCTGTCAGTCATCTTATTCCTGGGGTCGTCCGGTGTTCTTATATAGACGGCCTCCATGGGGGGTGCGACACCCATCACTGCTGTCACTCATCTTATTTCTGGGGTCGTCCGGTGCTCTTATATAGACGGCCTCCATGGGGGGTGCGACACCCATCACTGCTGTCACTCATCTTATTCCTGGGGTCGTCTGATGCTCTTATATAGACGGCCTCCATGGGGGAGCGACACCCATCACTGCTGTCACTCATCTTATTCCTGGGGTCGTCCGCTGCTCTTATATAGACGGCCTCCATGGGGGGTGCGACACCCATCACCGCTGTCACTTATCTTATTCCTGGGGTCGTCCGGTGCTCTTATATAGACGGCCTCCATGGGGGGTGCGACACCCATCACCGCTGTCACTCATCTTATTCCTGGGGTCGTCCGGTGTTCTTATATAGACGGCCTCCATGGGGGGTGCGACACACATCACTGCTGTCACTCATCTTATTCCTGGGGTCGTCCGGTGCTCTTATATAGACGGCCTCCATGGGGGGTGCGACACCCATCACCGCTGTCACTCATCTTATTCCTGGGGTCGTCCGATGCTCTTATATAGACGGCCTCCATGGGGGGTGCGACACCCATCACTGCTGTCACTCATCTTATTCCTGGGGTCGTCCGGTGCTCTTATATAAACGGCCTCCATGGGGGGTGCGACACCCATCATGGCTGTCACTCATCTTATTCCTGGGGTCGTCCGGTGCTCTTATATAGACGGCCTCCATGGGGGGTGCGACACCCATCACCGCTGTCACTCATCTTATTCCTGGGGTCGTCCGGTGCTTTCATATAAACGGCCTCCATGGGGGTGCGACACCCATCACTGCTGTCACTCATCTTATTCCTGGGGTCGTCCGGTGCTCTTATATAGACGGCCTCCATGGGGGGTGCGACACCCATCACTGCTGTCACTCATCTTATTCCTGGGGTCGTCCGGTGCTCTTATATAGACGGCCTCCATGGGGGGTGCGACACCCATCACCGCTGTCACTCATCTTATTCCTGGGGTCGTCCGCTGCTCTTATATAGACGGCCTCCATGGGGGGTGCGACACCCATCACTGCTGTCACTCATCTTATTCCTGGGGTCGTCCGGTGCTCTTATATAGACGGCCTCCATGGGGGGTGCGACACTCATCACTGCTGTCACTCATCTTATTCCTGGGGTCGTCCGCTGCTCTTATATAGACGGCCTCCATGGGGGGTGCGACACCCATCACCGCTGTCACTCATCTTATTCCTGGGGTCGTCCGGTGCTCTTATATAGACGGCCTCCATGGGGGGTGCGACACCCATCATCGCTGTCACTCATCTTATTCCTGGGGTCGTCCGGTGCTTTTATATAAACGGCCTCCATGGGGGGTGCGACACCCATCACTGCTGTCACTCATCTTATTCCTGGGGTCGTCCGGTGCTTTTATATAAACGGCCTCCATGGGGGGTGCGACACCCATCACTGCTGTCACTCATCTTATTCCTGGGGTCGTCCGGTGCTCTTATATAGACGGCCTCCATGGGGGTGCGACACCCATCACTGCTGTCACTCATCTTATTCCTGGGGTCGTCCGGTGCTTTTATATAAACGGCCTCCATGGGGGGTGCGACACCCATCACTGCTGTCACTCATCTTATTCCTGGGGTCGTCCGGTGCTCTTATATAGACGGCCTCCATGGGGGGTGCGACACCCATCACTGCTGTCACTCATCTTATTCCTGGGGTCGTCCGCTGCTCTTATATAGACGGCCTCCATGGGGGGTGCGACACCCATCACCGCTGTCACTCATCTTATTCCTGGGGTCGTCCGATGCTCTTATATAGATGGCCTCCATGGGGGGTGCGACACCCATCACTGCTGTCACTCATCTTATTCCTGGGGTCGTCCGGTGCTCTTATATAGACGGCCTCCATGGAGGGTGTGACACCCATCACTGCTGTCACTCATCTTATTCCTGGGGTCGTCCGGTGCTCTTATATAGACGGCCTCCATGGGGGGTGCGACACCCATCACTGCTGTCACTCATCTTATTCCTGGGGTCGTCCGGTGCTCTTATATAGACGGCCTCCATGGGGGGTGCGACACCCATCACTGCTGTCACTCATCTTATTCCTGGGGTCGTCCGGTGCTCTTATATAGACGGCCTCCATGGAGGGTGCGACACCCATCACTGCTGTCAGTCATCTTATTCCTGGGGTCGTCCGGTGCTCTTATATAGACGGCCTCCATGGGGGGTGCGACACCCATCACTGCTGTCACTCATCTTATTCCTGGGGTCGTCCGGTGCTCTTATATAGACGGCCTCCATGGGGGAGCGACACCCATCACTGCTGTCACTCATCTTATTCCTGGGGTCGTCCGGTGCTCTTATACAGACGGCCTCCATGGGGGGTGCGACACCCATCACCGCTGTCACTCATCTTATTCCTGGGGTCGTCCGGTGCTCTTATACAGACGGCCTCCATGGGGGGTGCGACACCCATCACCGCTGTCAGTCATCTTATTCCTGGGGTCGTCCGGTGCTCTTATATAGACGGCCTCCATGGGGGGTGCGACACCCATCACTGCTGTCACTCATCTTATTCCTGGGGTCGTCCGCTGCTCTTATATAGACGGCCTCCATGGTGGGTGCGACACCCATCACCGCTGTCACTCATCTTATTCCTGGGGTCGTCCGCTGCTCTTATATAGACGGCCTCCATGGGGGGAGCGACACCCATCACCGCTGTCAGTCATCTTATTCCTGGGGTCGTCCGGTGCTCTTATATAGACGGCCTCCATGGGGGGTGCGACACTCATCACCGCTGTCACTCATCTTATTCCTGGGGTCGTCCGGTGCTCTTATATAGACGGCCTCCATGGGGGGTGCGACACCCATCACTGCTGTCACTCATCTTATTCCTGGGGTCGTCCGGTGCTCTTATATAGACTGCCTCCATGGGGGGTGCGACACCCATCACCGCTGTCACTCATCTTATTCCTGGGGTCGTCCGGTGCTCTTATATAGACGGCCTCCATGGGGGGTGCGACACTCATCACCGCTGTCACTCATCTTATTCCTGGGGTCGTCCGGTGCTCTTATATAGACGGCCTCCATGGGGGTGCGACACCCATCACCGCTGTCACTCATCTTATTCCTGGGGTCGTCCGGTGCTCTTATATAGACGGCCTCCATGGGGGGTGCGACACCCATCACCGCTGTCACTCATCTTATTCCTGGGGTCGTCCGGTGCTCTTATATAGACGGCCTCCATGGGGGGTGCGACACCCATCACCGCTGTCACTCATCTTATTCCTGGGGTCGTCCGGTGCTCTTATATAGACGGCCTCCATGGGGGGTGCGACACTCATCACCGCTGTCACTCATCTTATTCCTGGGGTCGTCCGGTGCTCTTATATAGACGGCCTCCATGGGGGGTGCGACACCCATCACCGCTGTCACTCATCTTATTCCTGGGGTCGTCCGGTGTTCATATATAGACGGCCTCCATGGGGGGTGCGACACCCATCACTGCTGTCACTCATCTTATTCCTGGGGTCGTCCGGTGCTCTTATATAGACGGCCTCCATGGGGGGTGCGACACCCATCACCGCTGTCACTCATCTTATTCCGGGGGTCGTCCGATGCTCTTATATAGACGGCCTCCATGGGGGGTGCGACACCCATCACCGCTGTCACTCATCTTATTCCTGGGGTCGTCCGATGCTCTTATATAGACGGCCTCCATGGGGGGTGCGACACCCATCACTGCTGTCACTCATCTTATTCCTGGGGTCGTCCGATGCTCTTATATAGACGGCCTCCATGGGGGGTGCGACACCCATCACCGCTGTCACTCATCTTATTCCTGGGGTCGTCCGGTGCTCTTATATAGATGGCCTCCATGGGGGGTGCGACACTCATCACTGCTGTCACTCATCTTATTCCTGGGGTCGTCCGGTGCTCTTATATAGACGGCCTCCATGGGGAGAGCGACACCCATCACCGCTGTCACTCATCTTATTCCTGGGGTCGTCCGGTGCTCTTATATAGACGGCCTCCATGGGGGGTGCGACACCCATCACCGCTGTCACTCATCTTATTCCTGGGGTCGTCCGATGCTCTTATATAGACGGCCTCCATGGGGGGTGCAACACCCATCACTGCTGTCACTCATCTTATTCCTGGGGTCGTCCGATGCTCTTATATAGACGGCCTCCATGGGGGGTGCGACACCCATCACCGCTGTCACTCATCTTATTCCTGGGGTCGTCCGGTGCTCTTATATAGATGGCCTCCATGGGGGGTGCGACACTCATCACTGCTGTCACTCATCTTATTCCTGGGGTCGTCCGGTGCTCTTATATAGACGGCCTCCATGGGGAGAGCGACACCCATCACCGCTGTCACTCATCTTATTCCTGGGGTCGTCCGGTGCTCTTATATAGACGGCCTCCATGGGGGGTGCGACACCCATCACCGCTGTCACTCATCTTATTCCTGGGGTCGTCCGGTGCTCTTATATAGACGGCCTCCATGGGGGGTGCGACACCCATCACTGCTGTCACTCATCTTATTCCTGGGGTGGTCCGGTGCTCTTATATAGACGGCCTCCATGGGGGGTGCGACACCCATCACTGCTGTCACTCATCTTATTCCTGGGGTCGTCCGGTGCTCTTATATAGACGGCCTCCATGGGGGGTGCGACACCCATCACCGCTGTCACTCATCTTATTCCTGGGGTCGTCCGATGCTCTTATATAGACGGACTCCATGGGGGGTGCGACACCCATCACCGCTGTCACTCATCTTATTCCTGGGGTCGTCCGATGCTCTTATATAGACGGCCTCCATGGGGGGTGCGACACTCATCACTGCTATCACTCATCTTATTCCTGGGGTCGTCCGGTGCTCTTATATAGACGGCCTCCATGGGGGAGCGACACCCATCACCGCTGTCACTCATCTTATTCCTGGGGTCGTCCGGTGCTCTTATATAGACGGCCTCCATGGGGGGTGCGACACCCATCACTGCTGTCACTCATCTTATTCCTGGGGTCGTCCGGTGCTCTTATATAGACGGCCTCCATGGGGGATGCGACACCCATCACTGCTGTTACTCATCTTATTCCTGAGGTCGTCCGGTGCTCTTATATAGACGGACTCCATGGGGGGTGCGACACCCATCACCGCTGTCACTCATCTTATTCCTGGGGTCGTCCGGTGCTCTTATATAGACGGCCTCCATGGTGGGTGCGACACCCATCACTGCTGTCACTCATCTTATTCCTGGGGTCGTCCGGTGCTCTTATACAGACGGCCTCCATGGGGGGTGCGACACCCATCACTGCTGTCACTCATCTTATTCCTGGGGTCGTCCGGTGCTCTTATATAGACGGCCTCCATGGATGGTGCGACACCCATCACTGCTGTCACTCATCTTATTCCTGGGGTCGTCCGGTGCTCTTATATAGACGGCCTCCATGGGGGGAGCGACACCCATCACTGCTGTCACTCATCTTATTCCTGGGGTCGTCCGATGCTCTTATATAGACGGCCTCCATGGGGGGTGCGACACCCATCACTGCTGTCACTCATCTTATTCCTGGGGTCGTCCGGTGCTCTTATATAGACGGCCTCCATGGGGAGTGCGACACCCATCACCGCTGTCACTCATCTTATTCCTGGGGTCGTCTGGTGCTCTTATATAGACGGCCTCCATAGGGGGTGCGACACCCATCACCGCTGTCACTCATCTTATTCCTGGGGTCGTCCGCTGCTCTTATATAGACGGCCTCCATGGGGGGTGCGACACCCATCAATGCTGTCACTCATCTTATTCCTGGGGTCGTCCGGTGCTCTTATATAGACGGCCTCCATGGGGGGTGCGACACCCATCACTGCTGTCACTCATCTTATTCCGGGGGTCGTCCGCTGCTCTTATATAGACGGCCTCCATGGGGGGTGCGACACCCATCACCGCTGTCACTCATCTTATTCCTGGGGTCGTCCGGTGCTCTTATATAGACGGCCTCCATGGGGGGTGCGACACCCATCACTGCTGTCACTCATCTTATTCCTGGGGTCGTCCGGTGCTCTTATATAGTCGGCCTCCATGGGGGGTGCGACACCCATCACTGCTGTCACTCATCTTATTCCTGGGGTCGTCCGGTGCTCTTATATAGACGGCCTCCATGGAGGGTGCGACACCCATCACCGCTGTCACTCATCTTATTCCTGGGGTCGTCCGGTGCTCTTATATAGACGGCCTCCATGGGGGGTGCGACACCCATCACTGCTGTCACTCATCTTATTCCTGGGGTCGTCCGGTGCTCTTATATAGACGGCCTCCATGGGGGGTGCGACACCCATCACTGCTGTCACTCATCTTATTCCTGGGGTCGTCCGGTGCTCTTATATAGACGGCCTCCATGGGGGGTGCGACACCCATCACTGCTGTCACTCATCTTATTCCTGGGGTCGTCCGCTGCTCTTATATAGACGGCCTCCATGGGGGGTGCGACACCCATCACCGCTGTCGCTCATCTTATTCCTGGGGTCGTCCGGTGCTCTTATATAGACGGCCTCCATGGGGGGTGCGACACCCATCACCGCTGTCACTCATCTTATTCCTGGGGTCGTCTGGTGCTCTTATATAGACGGCCTCCATGGGGGGTGCGACACCCATCACCGCTGTCACTCATCTTATTCCTGGGGTCGTCCGGTGCTCTTATATAGACGGCCTCCATGGGGGGTGCGACACCCATCACTGCTGTCACTCATCTTATTCCTGGGGTCGTCCGCTGCTCTTATATAGACGGCCTCCATGGGGGGTGCGACACCCATCACTTCTGTCACTCATCTTATTCCTGGGGTCGTCCGCTGCTCTTATATAGACGGCCTCCATGGGAGGTGCGACACCCATCACTGCTGTCACTCATCTTATTCCTGGGGTCGTCCGGTGCTCTTATATAGACGGCCTCCATGGGGGGTGCGACACCCATCACCGCTGTCATTCATCTTATTCCTGGGGTCGTCCGGTGCTCTTATATAGACGGACTCCATGGGAGGTGCGACACCCATCACTGCTGTCACTCATCTTATTCCTGGGGTCGTCCGGTGCTCTTATATAGACGGCCTCCATGGGGGGTGCGACACCCATCACCGCTGTCATTCATCTTATTCCTGGGGTCGTCCGGTGCTCTTATATAGACGGACTCCATGGGGGGTGCGACACCCATCACCGCTGTCATTCATCTTATTCCTGGGGTCGTCCGGTGCTCTTATATAGACGGCCTCCATGGGGGGTGCGACACCCATCACTGCTGTCAGTCATCTTATTCCTGGGGTCGTCCGGTGCTCTTATACAGACGGCCTCCATGGGGGGTGCGACACCCATCACTGCTGTCACTCATCTTATTCCTGGGGTCGTCCGATGCTCTTATATAGACGGCCTCCATGGGAGGTGCGACACCCATCACTGCTGTCACTCATCTTATTCCTGGGGTCGTCCGGTGCTCTTATATAGACGGCCTCCATGGGGGGTGCGACACCCATCACCGCTGTCATTCATCTTATTCCTGGGGTCGTCCGGTGCTCTTATATAGACGGCCTCCATGGGGGGAGCGACACCCATCACTGCTGTCACTCATCTTATTTCTGGGGTCGTCCGATGCTCTTATATAGACGGCCTCCATGGGGGGTGCGACACCCATCACCGCTGTCACTCATCTTATTCCTGGGGTCGTCCGGTGCTCTTATATAGACGGCCTCCATGGAGGGTGCGACACCCATCACTGCTGTCACTCATCTTATTCCTGGGGTCTTCCGATGCTCTTATATAGACGGCCTCCATGGGGGGTACGACACCCATCACTGCTGTCACTCATCTTATTCCTGGGGTCTTCCGATGCTCTTATATAGACGGCCTCCATGGGGAGTGCGACACCCATCACTGCTGTCACTCATCTTATTCCTGGGGTCGTCCGGTGCTCTTATACAGACGGCCTCCATGGGGGGTGCGACACCCATCACTGCTGTCACTCATCTTATTCCTGGGGTCGTCCGCCGCTCTTATATAGACGGCCTCCATGGGGGGTGCGACACCCATCACTGCTGTCACTCATCTTATTCCTGGGGTCGTCCGGTGCTCTTATATAGACGGCCTCCATGGGGGTGCGACACCCATCACCGCTGTCACTCATCTTATTCCTGGGGTCGTCCGCTGCTCTTATATAGACGGCCTCCATAGGGGGTGCGACACCCATCACTGCTGTCACTCATCTTATTCCTGGGGTCGTCCGGTGTTCTTATATAGACGGCCTCCATGGGGGGTGCGACACTCATCACTGCTGTCACTCATCTTATTCCTGGGGTCGTCCGGTGCTCTTATATAGTCGGCCTCCATGGGGGGTGCGACACCCATCACTGCTGTCACTCATCTTATTCCTGGGGTCGTCCGGTGCTCTTATATAGTCGGCCTCCATGGGGGGTGCGACACCCATCACTGCTGTCACTCATCTTATTCCTGGGGTCGTCCGGTGCTCTTATATAGACGGCCTCCATGGGGGGTGCGACACCCATCACGGCTGTCACTCATCTTATTCCTGGGGTCGTCCGCTGCTCTTATATAGACGGCCTACATGGGGGGTGCGACACCCATCACGGCTGTCACTCATCTTATTCCTGGGGTCGTCCGGTGCTCTTATATAGTCGGCCTCCATGGGGGGTGCGACACCCATCACTGCTGTCACTCATCTTATTCCTGGGGTCGTCCGGTGCTCTTATATAGTCGGCCTCCATGGGGGGTGCGACACCCATCACTGCTGTCACTCATCTTATTCCTGGGGTCGTCCGGTGCTCTTATATAGTCGGCCTCCATGGGGGGTGCGACACCCATCACTGCTGTCACTCATCTTATTCCTGGGGTCGTCCGGTGCTCTTATATAGTCGGCCTCCATGGGGGGTGCGACACCCATCACTGCTGTCACTCATCTTATTCCTGGGGTCGTCCGGTGCTCTTATATAGACGGCCTCCATGGGGGGTGCGACACCCATCACGGCTGTCACTCATCTTATTCCTGGGGTCGTCCGCTGCTCTTATATAGACGGCCTACATGGGGGGTGCGACACCCATCACGGCTGTCACTCATCTTATTCCTGGGGTCGTCCGGTGCTCTTATATAGACGGCCTCCATGGGGGGTGCGACACCCATCACGGCTGTCACTCATCTTATTCCTGGGGTCGTCCGCTGCTCTTATATAGACGGCCTACATGGGGGGTGCGACACCCATCACGGCTGTCACTCATCTTATTCCTGGGGTCGTCCGGTGCTCTTATATAGACGGCCTACATGGGGGGTGCGACACCCATCACGGCTGTCACTCATCTTATTCCTGGGGTCGTCCGGTGCTCTTATATAGACGGCCTCCATGGGGGGTGCGACACCCATCACTGCTGTCACTCATCTTATTCCTGGGGTCGTCCGATGCTCTTATATAGACGGCCTCCATGGGGGGAGCGACACCCATCACCGCTGTCACTCATCTTATTCCTGGGGTCGTCCGGTGCTCTTATATAGACGGCCTCCATGGGGGGTGCGACACCCATCACTGCTGTCACTCATCTTATTCCTGGGGTCGTCCGGTGCTCTTATATAGACGGCCTCCATGGGGGGTGCGACACCCATCACTGCTGTCAGTCATCTTATTCCTGGGGTCGTCCGGTGCTCTTATACAGACGGCCTCCATGGGGGGTGCAACACCCATCACCGCTGTCAGTCATCTTATTCCTGGGGTCGTCCGGTGCTCTTATATAGATGGCCTCCATGGGGGGTGCGACACTCATCACTGCTGTCACTCATCTTATTCCTGGGGTCGTCCGGTGCTCTTATATAGACGGCCTCCATGGGGGGTGCGACACCCATCACGGCTGTCACTCATCTTATTCCTGGGGTCGTCCGCTGCTCTTATATAGACGGCCTACATGGGGGGTGCGACACCCATCACGGCTGTCACTCATCTTATTCCTGGGGTCGTCCGGTGCTCTTATATAGACGGCCTCCATGGGGGGTGCGACACCCATCACGGCTGTCACTCATCTTATTCCTGGGGTCGTCCGCTGCTCTTATATAGACGGCCTCCATGGGGGGTGCGATACCCATCACTGCTGTCACTCATCTTATTCCTGGGGTCGTCCGGTGCTCTTATATAGACGGCCTCCATGGGGGGTGCGACACACATCACTGCTGTCACTCATCTTATTCCTGGGGTCGTCCGGTGCTCTTATATAGACGGCCTCCATGGGGGGTGCGACACTCATCACTGCTGTCACTCATCTTATTCCTGGGGTCGTCCGCTGCTCTTATATGGACGGCCTACATGGGGGGTGCGACACCCATCACGGCTGTCACTCATCTTATTCTTGGGGTCGTCCGCTGCTCTTATATAGACGGCCTCCATGGGGGGTGCGATACCCATCACTGCTGTCACTCATCATATTCCTGGGGTCGTCCGCTGCTCTTATATAGACGGCCTCCATGGGGGGTGCGACACCCATCACTGCTGTCACTCATCTTATTCCTGGGGTCGTCCGGTGCTCTTATATAGACGGCCTCCATGGGGGGTGCGACACCCATCACCGCTGTCAGTCATCTTATTCCTGGGGTCGTCCGGTGTTCTTATATAGATGGCCTCCATGGGGGGTGCGACACCCATCACGGCTGTCACTCATCTTATTCTTGGGGTCGTCCGCTGCTCTTATATAGACGGCCTCCATGGGGGGTGCGATACCCATCACTGCTGTCACTCATCTTATTCCTGGGGTCGTCCGCTGCTCTTATATAGACGGCCTCCATGGGGGGTGCGACACTCATCACTGCTGTCACTCATCTTATTCCTGGGGTCGTCCGGTGCTCTTATATAGTCGGCCTCCATGGGGGGTGCGACACCCATCACTGCTGTCACTCATCTTATTCCTGGGGTCGTCCGGTGCTCTTATATAGTCGGCCTCCATGGGGGGTGCGACACCCATCACTGCTGTCACTCATCTTATTCCTGGGGTCGTCCGGTGCTCTTATATAGACGGCCTCCATGGGGGGTGCGACACCCATCACGGCTGTCACTCATCTTATTCCTGGGGTCGTCCGCTGCTCTTATATAGACGGCCTACATGGGGGGTGCGACACCCATCACGGCTGTCACTCATCTTATTCCTGGGGTCGTCCGGTGCTCTTATATAGTCGGCCTCCATGGGGGGTGCGACACCCATCACTGCTGTCACTCATCTTATTCCTGGGGTCGTCCGGTGCTCTTATATAGTCGGCCTCCATGGGGGGTGCGACACCCATCACTGCTGTCACTCATCTTATTCCTGGGGTCGTCCGGTGCTCTTATATAGTCGGCCTCCATGGGGGGTGCGACACCCATCACTGCTGTCACTCATCTTATTCCTGGGGTCGTCCGGTGCTCTTATATAGTCGGCCTCCATGGGGGGTGCGACACCCATCACTGCTGTCACTCATCTTATTCCTGGGGTCGTCCGGTGCTCTTATATAGACGGCCTCCATGGGGGGTGCGACACCCATCACGGCTGTCACTCATCTTATTCCTGGGGTCGTCCGCTGCTCTTATATAGACGGCCTACATGGGGGGTGCGACACCCATCACGGCTGTCACTCATCTTATTCCTGGGGTCGTCCGGTGCTCTTATATAGACGGCCTCCATGGGGGGTGCGACACCCATCACGGCTGTCACTCATCTTATTCCTGGGGTCGTCCGCTGCTCTTATATAGACGGCCTACATGGGGGGTGCGACACCCATCACGGCTGTCACTCATCTTATTCCTGGGGTCGTCCGGTGCTCTTATATAGACGGCCTACATGGGGGGTGCGACACCCATCACGGCTGTCACTCATCTTATTCCTGGGGTCGTCCGGTGCTCTTATATAGACGGCCTCCATGGGGGGTGCGACACCCATCACTGCTGTCACTCATCTTATTCCTGGGGTCGTCCGATGCTCTTATATAGACGGCCTCCATGGGGGGAGCGACACCCATCACCGCTGTCACTCATCTTATTCCTGGGGTCGTCCGGTGCTCTTATATAGACGGCCTCCATGGGGGGTGCGACACCCATCACTGCTGTCACTCATCTTATTCCTGGGGTCGTCCGGTGCTCTTATATAGACGGCCTCCATGGGGGGTGCGACACCCATCACTGCTGTCAGTCATCTTATTCCTGGGGTCGTCCGGTGCTCTTATACAGACGGCCTCCATGGGGGGTGCAACACCCATCACCGCTGTCAGTCATCTTATTCCTGGGGTCGTCCGGTGCTCTTATATAGATGGCCTCCATGGGGGGTGCGACACTCATCACTGCTGTCACTCATCTTATTCCTGGGGTCGTCCGGTGCTCTTATATAGACGGCCTCCATGGGGGGTGCGACACCCATCACGGCTGTCACTCATCTTATTCCTGGGGTCGTCCGCTGCTCTTATATAGACGGCCTACATGGGGGGTGCGACACCCATCACGGCTGTCACTCATCTTATTCCTGGGGTCGTCCGGTGCTCTTATATAGACGGCCTCCATGGGGGGTGCGACACCCATCACGGCTGTCACTCATCTTATTCCTGGGGTCGTCCGCTGCTCTTATATAGACGGCCTCCATGGGGGGTGCGATACCCATCACTGCTGTCACTCATCTTATTCCTGGGGTCGTCCGCTGCTCTTATATAGACGGCCTCCATGGGGGGTGCGACACACATCACTGCTGTCACTCATCTTATTCCTGGGGTCGTCCGGTGCTCTTATATAGACGGCCTCCATGGGGGGTGCGACACTCATCACTGCTGTCACTCATCTTATTCCTGGGGTCGTCCGCTGCTCTTATATGGACGGCCTACATGGGGGGTGCGACACCCATCACGGCTGTCACTCATCTTATTCTTGGGGTCGTCCGCTGCTCTTATATAGACGGCCTCCATGGGGGGTGCGATACCCATCACTGCTGTCACTCATCTTATTCCTGGGGTCGTCCGCTGCTCTTATATAGACGGCCTCCATGGGGGGTGCGACACTCATCACTGCTGTCACTCATCTTATTCCTGGGGTCGTCCGGTGCTCTTATATAGACGGCCTCCATGGGGGGTGCGACACCCATCACCGCTGTCAGTCATCTTATTCCTGGGGTCGTCCGGTGTTCTTATATAGATGGCCTCCATGGGGGGTGCGACACCCATCACTGCTGTCACTCATCTTATTCCTGGGGTCGTCCGGTGCTCTTATATAGACAGCCTCCATGGGGGATGCGACACCCATCACCGCTGTCACTCATCTTATTCCTGGGGTCGTCCGGTGCTCTTATATAGACGGCCTCCATGGTGGGTGCGACACCCATCACTGCTGTCACTCATCTTATTCCTGGGGTCGTCCGCTGCTCTTATATAGACGGCCTCCATGGGGGGAGCGACACCCATCACCGCTGTCAGTCATCTTATTCCTGGGGTCGTCCGCTGCTCTTATATAGACGGCCTCCATGGGGGGTGCGACACCCATCACCGCTGTCACTCATCTTATTCCTGGGGTGGTCCGGTGCTCTTATATAGACGGCCTCCATGGGGGGAGCGACACCCATCACCGCTGTCAGTCATCTTATTCCTGGGGTCGTCCGCTGCTCTTATATAGACGGCCTCCATGGGGGGTGCGACACTCATCACTGCTGTCACTCATCTTATTCCTGGGGTGGTCCGGTGCTCTTATATAGACGGCCTCCATGGAGGGTGCGACACCCATCACCGCTGTCACTCATCTTATTCCTGGGGTCGTCCGGTGCTCTTATATAGACGGCCTCCATGGGGGGTGCGACACCCATCACCGCTGTCAGTCATCTTATTCCTGGGGTCGTCCGGTGCTCTTATATAGACGGCCTCCATGGGGGGAGCGACACCCATCACTGCTGTCACTCATCTTATTCCTGGGGTCGTCCGGTGCTCTTATATAGACGGCCTCCATGGGGGGTGCGACACTCATCACTGCTGTCAGTCATCTTATTCCTGGGGTCGTCCGGTGCTCTTATATAGACGGCCTCCATGGGGGGAGCGACACCCATCACTGCTGTCACTCATCTTATTCCTGGGGTCGTCCGGTGCTCTTATATAGACGGCCTCCATGGGGGGTGCGACACTCATCACTGCTGTCAGTCATCTTATTCCTGGGGTCGTCCGGTGCTCTTATATAGACGGCCTCCATGGGGGTGCGACACCCATCACTGCTGTCACTCATCTTATTCCTGGGGTCGTCCGGTGCTCTTATATAGACGGCCTCCATGGGGGGTGCGACACCCATCACCGCTGTCACTCATCTTATTCCTGGGGTCGTCCGGTGCTCTTATATAGACGGCCTCCATGGGGGGTGCGACACCCATCACTGCTGTCACTCATCTTATTCCTGGGGTCGTCCGGTGCTCTTATATAGACGGCCTCCATGGGGGGTGCGATACCCATTACCGCTGTCAGTCATCTTATTCCAGGGGTCGTCCGGTGTTCTTATATAGACGGCCTCCATGGGGGGTGCGATACCCATTACCACTGTCAGTCATCTTATTCCAGGGGTCGTCCGGTGTTCTTATATAGACGGCCTCCATGGGGGGTGCGACACTCATCACTGCTGTCAGTCATCTTATTCCTGGGGTCGTCCGGTGCTCTTATATAGACGGCCTCCATGGGGGGTGCGATACCCATTACCACTGTCAGTCATCTTATTCCTGGGGTCGTCCGGTGCTCTTATATAGACGGCCTCCATGGGGGGTGCGACACCCATCACTGCTGTCACTCATCTTATTCCTGGGGTGGTCCGGTGCTCTTATATAGACGTCCTCCATGGGGGGTGCGACACTCATCACTGCTGTCAGTCATCTTATTCCTGGGGTCGTCCGGTGCTCTTATATAGACGGCCTCCATGGGGGGTGCGACACCCATCACTGCTGTCACTCATCTTATTCCTGGGGTCGTCCGGTGCTCTTATATAGACGGCCTCCATGGGGGGTGCGATACCCATCACTGCTGTCACTCATCTTATTCCTGGGGTCGTCCGCTGCTCTTATATAGACGGCCTCCATGGGGGGTGCGACACCCATCACTGCTGTCACTCATCTTATTCCTGGGGTCGTCCGGTGCTCTTATATAGACGGCCTCCATGGGGGGAGCGACACCCATCACCGCTGTCACTCATCTTATTCCTGGGGTCGTCCGGTGCTCTTATATAGACGGCCTCCATGGGGGGTGCGACACTCATCACCGCTGTCACGCATCTTATTCCTGGGGTCGTCCGCTGCTCTTATATAGACGGCCTCCATGGAGGGTGCGACACCCATCACTGCTGTCACTCATCTTATTCCTGGGGTCGTCCGGTGTTCTTATATAGACGGCCTCCATGGGGGGTGCGACACCCATCACTGCTGTCACTCATCTTATTCCTGGGGTCGTCCGGTGCTCTTATATAGACGGCCTCCATGGGGGAGCGACACCCATCACTGCTGTCACTCATCTTATTCCTGGGGTCGTCCGGTGTTCTTATATAGACGGCCTCCATGGGGGGTGCGACACCCATCACTGCTGTCAGTCATCTTATTCCTGGGGTCGTCCGGTGTTCTTATATAGACGGCCTCCATGGGGGGTGCGACACCCATCACTGCTGTCAGTCATCTTATTCCTGGGGTCGTCCGGTGCTCTTATATAGACGGCCTCCATGGGGGGTGCGACACCCATCACCGCTATCACTCATCTTATTCCTGGGGTCGTCCGCTGCTCTTATATAGACGGCCTCCATGGGGGGTGCGACACCCATCATCGCTGTCACTCATCTTATTCCTGGGGTCGTCCGGTGCTCTTATATAGACGGCCTCCATGGGGGGTGCGACACTCATCACTGCTGTCACTCATCTTATTCCTGGGGTCGTCCGGTGCTCTTATATAGACGGACTCCATGGGGGGTGCGACACCCATCACTGCTGTCAGTCATCTTATTCCTGGGGTCGTCCGGTGCTCTTATATAGACGGCCTCCATGGGGGGTGCGACACCCATCACCGCTGTCAGTCATCTTATTCCTGGGGTCGTCCGGTGTTCTTATATAGACGGCCTCCATGGGGGGTGCGACACCCATCACTGCTGTCACTCATCTTATTCCTGGGGTCGTCCGGTGCTCTTATATAGACGGCCTCCATGGGGGGTGCGACACCCATCACCGCTGTCAGTCATCTTATTCCTGGGGTCGTCCGGTGCTCTTATATAGACGGCCTCCATGGGGGGTGCGACACCCATCACGGCTGTCACTCATCTTATTCCTGGGGTCGTCCGCTGCTCTTATATAGACGGCCTCCATGGGGGGTGCGACACTCATCACCGCTGTCAGTCATCTTATTCCTGGGGTAGTCCGGTGCTCTTATATAGACGGCCTCCATGGGGGGTGCGACACCCATCACTTCTGTCACTCATCTTATTCCTGGGGTCGTCCGCTGCTCTTATATAGACGGCCTCCATGGGGGGTGCGACACCCATCACCGCTGTCACTCATCTTATTCCTGGGGTCGTCCGGTGCTCTTATATAGACGGCCTCCATGGGAGGTGCGACACCCATCACTGCTGTCACTCATCTTATTCCTGGGGTCGTCCGGTGCTCTTATATAGTCGGCCTCCATGGGGGGAGCGACACCCATCACCGCTGTCACTCATCTTATTCCTGGGGTCGTCCGGTGCTCTTATATAGACGGCCTCCATGGGGGGTGCGACACCCATCACTGCTGTCAGTCATCTTATTCCTGGGGTCGTCCGGTGCTCTTATATAGTCGGCCTCCATGGGGGGTGCAACACCCATCACCGCTGTCACTCATCTTATTCCTGGGGTCGTCCGGTGCTCTTATATAGATGGCCTCCATGGGGCGTGCGACACCCATCACTGCTGTCACTCATCTTATTCCTGGGGTCGTCCGGTGCTCTTATATAGACGGCCTCCATGGGGGAGCGACACCCATCACTGCTGTCAGTCATCTTATTCCTGGGGTCGTCCGGTGCTCTTATATAGACGGCCTCCATGGGGGGTGCGACACCCACCATCGCTGTCACTCATCTTATTCCTGGGGTCGTCCGGTGCTCTTATATAGACGGCCTCCATGGAGGGTGCGACACCCATCACCGCTGTCACTCATCTTATTCCTGGGGTCGTCCGCTGCTCTTATATAGACGGCCTCCATGGGGGGTGCGACACCCATCACTGCTGTCACTCATCTTATTCCTGGGGTCGTCCGGTGCTCTTATATAGACGGCCTCCATGGGGGGTGCGACACCCATCACGGCTGTCACTCATCTTATTCCTGGGGTCGTCCGCTGCTCTTATATAGACGGCCTACATGGGGGGTGCGACACCCATCACGGCTGTCACTCATCTTATTCCTGGGGTCGTCCGGTGCTCTTATATAGACGGCCTCCATGGGGGGTGCGACACCCATCACGGCTGTCACTCATCTTATTCCTGGGGTCGTCCGCTGCTCTTATATAGACGGCCTACATGGGGGGTGCGACACCCATCACGGCTGTCACTCATCTTATTCCTGGGGTCGTCCGGTGCTCTTATATAGACGGCCTCCATGGGGGGTGCGACACCCATCACGGCTGTCACTCATCTTATTCCTGGGGTCGTCCGCTGCTCTTATATAGACGGCCTCCATGGGGGGTGCGATACCCATCACTGCTGTCACTCATCTTATTCCTGGGGTCGTCCGCTGCTCTTATATAGACGGCCTCCATGGGGGGTGCGACACTCATCACTGCTGTCACTCATCTTATTCCTGGGGTCGTCCGCTGCTCTTATATGGACGGCCTACATGGGGGGTGCGACACCCATCACGGCTGTCACTCATCTTATTCCTGGGGTCGTCCGGTGTTCTTATATAGATGGCCTCCATGGGGGGTGCGACACCCATCACTGCTGTCACTCATCTTATTCCTGGGGTCGTCCGGTGCTCTTATATAGACAGCCTCCATGGGGGATGCGACACCCATCACTGCTGTCACTCATCTTATTCCTGGGGTCGTCCGGTGCTCTTATATAGACGGCCTCCATGGGGGGTGCGACACCCATCACCGCTGTCAGTCATCTTATTCCTGGGGTCGTCCGGTGTTCTTATATAGACGGCCTCCATGGTGGGTGCGACACCCATCACTGCTGTCACTCATCTTATTCCTGGGGTCGTCCGCTGCTCTTATATAGACGGCCTCCATGGGGGGAGCGACACCCATCACCGCTGTCAGTCATCTTATTCCTGGGGTCGTCCGGTGCTCTTATATAGACGGCCTCCATGGGGGGTGCGACACCCATCACTGCTGTCACTCATCTTATTCCTGGGGTCGTCCGGTGCTCTTATATAGACGGCCTCCATGGGGGGTGCGATACCCATCACTGCTGTCACTCATCTTATTCCTGGGGTCGTCCGCTGCTCTTATATAGACGGCCTCCATGGGGGGTGCGACACCCATCACTGGTGTCACTCATCTTATTCCTGGGGTCGTCCGGTGCTCTTATATAGACGGCCTCCATGGGGGGAGCGACACCCATCACCGCTGTCACTCATCTTATTCCTGGGGTCGTCCGGTGCTCTTATATAGACGGCCTCCATGGGGGGTGCGACACTCATCACCGCTGTCACTCATCTTATTCCTGGGGTCGTCCGCTGCTCTTATATAGACGGCCTCCATGGAGGGTGCGACACCCATCACTGCTGTCACTCATCTTATTCCTGGGGTCGTCCGGTGCTCTTATATAGACGGCCTCCATGGGGGAGCGACACCCATCACTGCTGTCACTCATCTTATTCCTGGGGTCGTCCGGTGTTCTTATATAGACGGCCTCCATGGGGGGTGCGACACCCATCACTGCTGTCAGTCATCTTATTCCTGGGGTCGTCCGGTGTTCTTATATAGACGGCCTCCATGGGGGGTGCGACACCCATCACTGCTGTCAGTCATCTTATTCCTGGGGTCGTCCGGTGCTCTTATATAGACGGCCTCCATGGGGGGTGCGACACCCATCATGGCTGTCACTCATCTTATTCCTGGGGTCGTCCGGTGCTCTTATATAGACGGCCTCCATGGGGGGTGCGACACCCATCACCGCTGTCACTCATCTTATTCCTGGGGTCGTCCGGTGCTCTTATATAGACGGCCTCCATGGGGGGTGCGACACCCATCACCGCTATCACTCATCTTATTCCTGGGGTCGTCCGCTGCTCTTATATAGACGGCCTCCATGGGGGGTGCGACACTCATCACTGCTGTCACTCATCTTATTCCTGGGGTCGTCCGGTGCTCTTATATAGACGGCCTCCATGGGGGGTGCGACACCCATCACTGCTGTCAGTCATCTTATTCCTGGGGTCGTCCGGTGCTCTTATATAGACGGCCTCCATGGGGGGTGCGACACCCATCACCGCTGTCAGTCATCTTATTCCTGGGGTCGTCCGGTGTTCTTATATAGACGGCCTCCATGGGGGGTGCGACACCCATCACTGCTGTCACTCATCTTATTCCTGGGGTCGTCCGGTGCTCTTATATAGACGGCCTCCATGGGGGGTGCGACACCCATCACCGCTGTCAGTCATCTTATTCCTGGGGTCGTCCGGTGCTCTTATATAGACGGCCTCCATGGGGGGTGCGACACCCATCACGGCTGTCACTCATCTTATTCCTGGGGTCGTCCGCTGCTCTTATATAGACGGCCTCCATGGGGGGTGCGACACTCATCACCGCTGTCAGTCATCTTATTCCTGGGGTAGTCCGGTGCTCTTATATAGACGGCCTCCATGGGGGGTGCGACACCCATCACTTCTGTCACTCATCTTATTCCTGGGGTCGTCCGCTGCTCTTATATAGACGGCCTCCATGGGGGGTGCGACACCCATCACCGCTGTCACTCATCTTATTCCTGGGGTCGTCCGGTGCTCTTATATAGACGGCCTCCATGGGAGGTGCGACACCCATCACTGCTGTCACTCATCTTATTCCTGGGGTCGTCCGGTGCTCTTATATAGTCGGCCTCCATGGGGGGAGCGACACCCATCACCGCTGTCACTCATCTTATTCCTGGGGTCGTCCGGTGCTCTTATATAGACGGCCTCCATGGGGGGTGCGACACCCATCACTGCTGTCAGTCATCTTATTCCTGGGGTCGTCCGGTGCTCTTATATAGTCGGCCTCCATGGGGGGTGCAACACCCATCACCGCTGTCACTCATCTTATTCCTGGGGTCGTCCGGTGCTCTTATATAGATGGCCTCCATGGGGCGTGCGACACCCATCACTGCTGTCACTCATCTTATTCCTGGGGTCGTCCGGTGCTCTTATATAGACGGCCTCCATGGGGGAGCGACACCCATCACTGCTGTCAGTCATCTTATTCCTGGGGTCGTCCGGTGCTCTTATATAGACGGCCTCCATGGGGGGTGCGACACCCACCATCGCTGTCACTCATCTTATTCCTGGGGTCGTCCGGTGCTCTTATATAGACGGCCTCCATGGAGGGTGCGACACCCATCACCGCTGTCACTCATCTTATTCCTGGGGTCGTCCGCTGCTCTTATATAGACGGCCTCCATGGGGGGTGCGACACCCATCACTGCTGTCACTCATCTTATTCCTGGGGTCGTCCGGTGCTCTTATATAGACGGCCTCCATGGGGGGTGCGACACCCATCACGGCTGTCACTCATCTTATTCCTGGGGTCGTCCGCTGCTCTTATATAGACGGCCTACATGGGGGGTGCGACACCCATCACGGCTGTCACTCATCTTATTCCTGGGGTCGTCCGGTGCTCTTATATAGACGGCCTCCATGGGGGGTGCGACACCCATCACGGCTGTCACTCATCTTATTCCTGGCGTGGTCCGATGCTCTTATATAGACGGCCTCCATGGGGGGTGCGACACCCATCACGGCTGTCACTCATCTTATTCCTGGGGTCGTCCGCTGCTCTTATATAGACGGCCTACATGGGGGGTGCGACACCCATCACGGCTGTCACTCATCTTATTCCTGGGGTCGTCCGGTGCTCTTATATAGACGGCCTCCATGGGGGGTGCGACACCCATCACGGCTGTCACTCATCTTATTCCTGGGGTCGTCCGCTGCTCTTATATAGACGGCCTCCATGGGGGGTGCGATACCCATCACTGCTGTCACTCATCTTATTCCTGGGGTCGTCCGCTGCTCTTATATAGACGGCCTCCATGGGGGGTGCGACACTCATCACTGCTGTCACTCATCTTATTCCTGGGGTCGTCCGCTGCTCTTATATGGACGGCCTACATGGGGGGTGCGACACCCATCACGGCTGTCACTCATCTTATTCCTGGGGTCGTCCGGTGTTCTTATATAGATGGCCTCCATGGGGGGTGCGACACCCATCACTGCTGTCACTCATCTTATTCCTGGGGTCGTCCGGTGCTCTTATATAGACAGCCTCCATGGGGGATGCGACACCCATCACTGCTGTCACTCATCTTATTCCTGGGGTCGTCCGGTGCTCTTATATAGACGGCCTCCATGGGGGGTGCGACACCCATCACCGCTGTCAGTCATCTTATTCCTGGGGTCGTCCGGTGTTCTTATATAGACGGCCTCCATGGTGGGTGCGACACCCATCACTGCTGTCACTCATCTTATTCCTGGGGTCGTCCGCTGCTCTTATATAGACGGCCTCCATGGGGGGAGCGACACCCATCACCGCTGTCAGTCATCTTATTCCTGGGGTCGTCCGGTGCTCTTATATAGACGGCCTCCATGGGGGGTGCGACACTCATCACTGCTGTCACTCATCTTATTCCTGGGGTGGTCCGGTGCTCTTATATAGACGGCCTCCATGGGGGGAGCGACACCCATCACCGCTGTCAGTCATCTTATTCCTGGGGTCGTCCGGTGCTCTTATATAGACGGCCTCCATGGGGGGTGCGACACTCATCACTGCTGTCACTCATCTTATTCCTGGGGTGGTCCGGTGCTCTTATATAGACGGCCTCCATGGGGGGAGCGACACCCATCACTGCTGTCACTCATCTTATTCCTGGGGTCGTCTGGTGCTCTTATATAGACGGCCTCCATGGGGGGTGCGACACTCATCACTGCTGTCACTCATCTTATTCCTGGGGTGGTCCGGTGCTCTTATATAGACGGCCTCCATAGAGGGTGCGACACCCATCACTGCTGTCAGTCATCTTATTCCTGGGGTCGTCCGGTGCTCTTATATAGACGGCCTCCATGGTGGGTGCGACACTCATCACTGCTGTCACTCATCTTATTCCTGGGGTCGTCCGCTGCTCTTATATAGACGGCCTCCATGGTGGGTGCGACACCCATCACTGCTGTCACTCATCTTATTCCTGGGGTCGTCCGGTGCTCTTATATAGACGGCCTCCATGGGGGGTGCGACACCCATCACTGCTGTCAGTCATCTTATTCCTGGGGTCGTCCGGTGCTCTTATATAGACGGCCTCCATGGGGGGTGCGACACCCATCACCGCTGTCAGTCATCTTATTCCTGGGGTCGTCCGGTGTTCTTATATAGACGGCCTCCATGGGGGGTGCGACACCCATCACTGCTGTCACTCATCTTATTCCTGGGGTCGTCCGGTGCTCTTATATAGACGGCCTCCATGGGGGGTGCGACACCCATCACCGCTGTCAGTCATCTTATTCCTGGGGTCGTCCGGTGCTCTTATATAGACGGCCTCCATGGGGGGTGCGACACCCATCACGGCTGTCACTCATCTTATTCCTGGGGTCGTCCGCTGCTCTTATATAGACGGCCTCCATGGGGGGTGCGACACTCATCACCGCTGTCAGTCATCTTATTCCTGGGGTAGTCCGGTGCTCTTATATAGACGGCCTCCATGGGGGGTGCGACACCCATCACTTCTGTCACTCATCTTATTCCTGGGGTCGTCCGCTGCTCTTATATAGACGGCCTCCATGGGGGGTGCGACACCCATCACCGCTGTCACTCATCTTATTCCTGGGGTCGTCCGGTGCTCTTATATAGACGGCCTCCATGGGAGGTGCGACACCCATCACTGCTGTCACTCATCTTATTCCTGGGGTCGTCCGGTGCTCTTATATAGTCGGCCTCCATGGGGGGAGCGACACCCATCACCGCTGTCACTCATCTTATTCCTGGGGTCGTCCGGTGCTCTTATATAGACGGCCTCCATGGGGGGTGCGACACCCATCACTGCTGTCAGTCATCTTATTCCTGGGGTCGTCCGGTGCTCTTATATAGTCGGCCTCCATGGGGGGTGCAACACCCATCACCGCTGTCACTCATCTTATTCCTGGGGTCGTCCGGTGCTCTTATATAGATGGCCTCCATGGGGCGTGCGACACCCATCACTGCTGTCACTCATCTTATTCCTGGGGTCGTCCGGTGCTCTTATATAGACGGCCTCCATGGGGGAGCGACACCCATCACTGCTGTCAGTCATCTTATTCCTGGGGTCGTCCGGTGCTCTTATATAGACGGCCTCCATGGGGGGTGCGACACCCACCATCGCTGTCACTCATCTTATTCCTGGGGTCGTCCGGTGCTCTTATATAGACGGCCTCCATGGAGGGTGCGACACCCATCACCGCTGTCACTCATCTTATTCCTGGGGTCGTCCGCTGCTCTTATATAGACGGCCTCCATGGGGGGTGCGACACCCATCACTGCTGTCACTCATCTTATTCCTGGGGTCGTCCGGTGCTCTTATATAGACGGCCTCCATGGGGGGTGCGACACCCATCACGGCTGTCACTCATCTTATTCCTGGGGTCGTCCGCTGCTCTTATATAGACGGCCTACATGGGGGGTGCGACACCCATCACGGCTGTCACTCATCTTATTCCTGGGGTCGTCCGGTGCTCTTATATAGACGGCCTCCATGGGGGGTGCGACACCCATCACGGCTGTCACTCATCTTATTCCTGGCGTGGTCCGATGCTCTTATATAGACGGCCTCCATGGGGGGTGCGACACCCATCACGGCTGTCACTCATCTTATTCCTGGGGTCGTCCGCTGCTCTTATATAGACGGCCTACATGGGGGGTGCGACACCCATCACGGCTGTCACTCATCTTATTCCTGGGGTCGTCCGGTGCTCTTATATAGACGGCCTCCATGGGGGGTGCGACACCCATCACGGCTGTCACTCATCTTATTCCTGGGGTCGTCCGCTGCTCTTATATAGACGGCCTCCATGGGGGGTGCGATACCCATCACTGCTGTCACTCATCTTATTCCTGGGGTCGTCCGCTGCTCTTATATAGACGGCCTCCATGGGGGGTGCGACACTCATCACTGCTGTCACTCATCTTATTCCTGGGGTCGTCCGCTGCTCTTATATGGACGGCCTACATGGGGGGTGCGACACCCATCACGGCTGTCACTCATCTTATTCCTGGGGTCGTCCGGTGTTCTTATATAGATGGCCTCCATGGGGGGTGCGACACCCATCACTGCTGTCACTCATCTTATTCCTGGGGTCGTCCGGTGCTCTTATATAGACAGCCTCCATGGGGGATGCGACACCCATCACTGCTGTCACTCATCTTATTCCTGGGGTCGTCCGGTGCTCTTATATAGACGGCCTCCATGGGGGGTGCGACACCCATCACCGCTGTCAGTCATCTTATTCCTGGGGTCGTCCGGTGTTCTTATATAGACGGCCTCCATGGTGGGTGCGACACCCATCACTGCTGTCACTCATCTTATTCCTGGGGTCGTCCGCTGCTCTTATATAGACGGCCTCCATGGGGGGAGCGACACCCATCACCGCTGTCAGTCATCTTATTCCTGGGGTCGTCCGGTGCTCTTATATAGACGGCCTCCATGGGGGGTGCGACACTCATCACTGCTGTCACTCATCTTATTCCTGGGGTGGTCCGGTGCTCTTATATAGACGGCCTCCATGGGGGGAGCGACACCCATCACCGCTGTCAGTCATCTTATTCCTGGGGTCGTCCGGTGCTCTTATATAGACGGCCTCCATGGGGGGTGCGACACTCATCACTGCTGTCACTCATCTTATTCCTGGGGTGGTCCGGTGCTCTTATATAGACGGCCTCCATGGGGGGAGCGACACCCATCACTGCTGTCACTCATCTTATTCCTGGGGTCGTCTGGTGCTCTTATATAGACGGCCTCCATGGGGGGTGCGACACTCATCACTGCTGTCACTCATCTTATTCCTGGGGTGGTCCGGTGCTCTTATATAGACGGCCTCCATAGAGGGTGCGACACCCATCACTGCTGTCAGTCATCTTATTCCTGGGGTCGTCCGGTGCTCTTATATAGACGGCCTCCATGGTGGGTGCGACACTCATCACTGCTGTCACTCATCTTATTCCTGGGGTCGTCCGCTGCTCTTATATAGACGGCCTCCATGGTGGGTGCGACACCCATCACTGCTGTCACTCATCTTATTCCTGGGGTCGTCCGGTGCTCTTATATAGACGGCCTCCATGGGGGGTGCGACACCCATCACCGCTGTCACTCATCTTATTCCTGGGGTCGTCCGGTGCTCTTATATAGACGGCCTCCATGGGGGGTGCGACACCCATCACCGCTGTCACTCATCTTATTCCTGGGGTCGTCCGGTGCTCTTATATAGACGGCCTCCATGGGGGGTGCGACACCCATCACTGCTGTCACTCATCTTATTCCTGGGGTCGTCCGGTGCTCTTATATAGACAGCCTCCATGGAGGGTGCGACACCCATCACTGCTGTCACTCATCTTATTCCTGGGGTCGTCCGGTGCTCTTATATAGACGGCCTCCATGGGGGGAGCGACACCCATCACTGCTGTCACTCATCTTATTCCTGGGGTCGTCCGGTGCTCTTATATAGACGGCCTCCATGGGGGGTGCGACACTTATCACTGCTGTCAGTCATCTTATTCCTGGGGTCGTCCGGTGCTCTTATATAGACGGCCTCCATGGGGGGAGCGACACCCATCACTGCTGTCACTCATCTTATTCCTGGGGTCGTCCGGTGCTCTTATATAGACGGCCTCCATGGGGGGTGCGACACTCATCACTGCTGTCAGTCATCTTATTCCTGGGGTCGTCCGGTGCTCTTATATAGACGGCCTCCATGGGGGTGCGACACCCATCACTGCTGTCACTCATCTTATTCCTGGGGTCGTCCGGTGCTCTTATATAGACGGCCTCCATGGGGGGTGCGACACCCATCACCGCTGTCACTCATCTTATTCCTGGGGTCGTCCGGTGCTCTTATATAGACGGCCTCCATGGGGGTGCGACACCCATCACTGCTGTCACTCATCTTATTCCTGGGGTCGTCCGCTGCTCTTATATAGACGGCCTCCATGGGGGGTGCGACACCCATCACTGCTGTCAGTCATCTTATTCCTGGGGTCGTCCGGTGCTCTTATATAGACGGCCTCCATGGGGGTGCGACACCCATCACTGCTGTCACTCATCTTATTCCTGGGGTCGTCCGGTGCTCTTATATAGACGGCCTCCATGGGGGGTGCGACACCCATCACCGCTGTCACTCATCTTATTCCTGGGGTCGTCCGGTGCTCTTATATAGACGGCCTCCATGGGGGGAGCGACACCCATCACTGCTGTCACTCATCTTATTCCTGGGGTCGTCCGGTGCTCTTATATAGACGGCCTCCATGGGGGGTGCGACACTCATCACTGCTGTCAGTCATCTTATTCCTGGGGTCGTCCGGTGCTCTTATATAGACGGCCTCCATGGGGGGTGCGACACCCATCACCGCTGTCACTCATCTTATTCCTGGGGTCGTCCGGTGCTCTTATATAGACGGCCTCCATGGGGGTGCGACACCCATCACTGCTGTCACTCATCTTATTCCTGGGGTCGTCCGGTGCTCTTATATAGACGGCCTCCATGGGGGGTGCGACACCCATCACCGCTGTCACTCATCTTATTCCTGGGGTCGTCCGGTGCTCTTATATAGACGGCCTCCATGGGGGGAGCGACACCCATCACCGCTGTCACTCATCTTATTCCTGGGGTCGTCCGGTGCTCTTATATAGACGGCCTCCATGGAGGGTGCGACACCCATCACTGCTGTCACTCATCTTATTCCTGGGGTCGTCCGGTGCTCTTATATAGACAGCCTCCATGGGGGGTGCGACACCCATCACTGCTGTCACTCATCTTATTCCTGGGGTCGTCCGGTGCTCTTATATAGACGGCCTCCATGGGGGGAGCGACACCCATCACTGCTGTCACTCATCTTATTCCTGGGGTCGTCCGGTGCTCTTATATAGACGGCCTCCATGGGGGGTGCGACACTCATCACTGCTGTCACTCATCTTATTCCTGGGGTCGTCCGGTGCTCTTATATAGACGGCCTCCATGGGGGGTGCGACACCCATCACTGCTGTCACTCATCTTATTCCTGGGGTCGTCCGGTGTTCTTATATAGACGGCCTCCATGGGGGGTGCGACACCCATCACTGCTGTCAGTCATCTTATTCCTGGGGTCGTCCGGTGCTCTTATATAGACGGCCTCCATGGGGGGTGCGACACCCATCACTGCTGTCACTCATCTTATTCCTGGGGTCGTCCGGTGCTCTTATATAGACGGCCTCCATGGGGGGTGCGATACCCATTACCGCTGTCAGTCATCTTATTCCTGGGGTCGTCTGGTGCTCTTATATAGACGGCCTCCATGGGGGGAGCGACACCCATCACTGCTGTCACTCATCTTATTTCTGGGGTCGTCCGGTGCTCTTATATAGACGGCCTCCATGGGGGGTGCGACACTCATCACTGCTGTCAGTCATCTTATTCCTGGGGTCGTCCGGTGCTCTTATATAGACGGCCTCCATGGGGGGTGCGATACCCATCACTGCTGTCACTCATCTTATTCCTGGGGTCGTCCGCTGCTCTTATATAGACGGCCTCCATGGGGGGTGCGACACCCATCACTGCTGTCACTCATCTTATTCCTGGGGTCGTCCGGTGCTCTTATATAGACGGCCTCCATGGGGGGTGCGACACCCATCACTGCTGTCACTCATCTTATTCCTGGGGTCGTCCGGTGCTCTTATATAGACGGCCTCCATGGGGGGTGCGACACCCATCACTGCTGTTACTCATCTTATTCCTGGGGTCGTCCGGTGCTCTTATATAGACGGCCTCCATGGGGGGAGCGACACCCATCACCGCTGTCACTCATCTTATTCCTGGGGTCGTCCGGTGCTCTTATATAGACGGCCTCCATGGGGGGTGCGACACCCATCACTGCTGTCAGTCATCTTATTCCTGGGGTCGTCCGGTGTTCTTATATAGACGGCCTCCATGGGGGGTGCGACACCCATCACTGCTGTCAGTCATCTTATTCCTGGGGTCGTCCGGTGCTCTTATATAGACGGCCTCCATGGGGGGTGCGACACCCATCACCGCTATCACTCATCTTATTCCTGGGGTCGTCCGCTGCTCTTATATAGACGGCCTCCATGGGGGGTGCGACACTCATCACCGCTGTCACTCATCTTATTCCTGGGGTCGTCCGGTGCTCTTATATAGACGGCCTCCATGGGGGGTGCGACACCCATCACTGCTGTCACTCATCTTATTCCTGGGGTCATCCGGTGCTCTTATATAGACGGCCTCCATGGGGGGTGCGACACTCATCACTGCTGTCACTCATCTTATTCCTGGGGTCGTCCGGTGCTCTTATATAGACGGCCTCCATGGGGGGAGCGACACCCATCACCGCTGTCAGTCATCTTATTCCTGGGGTCGTCCGGTGCTCTTATATAGACGGCCTCCATGGGGGAGCGACACCCATCACTGCTGTCACTCATCTTATTCCTGGGGTCGTCCGCTGCTCTTATATAGACGGCCTCCATGGGGGGTGCGACACCCATCACTGCTGTCACTCATCTTATTCCTGGGGTCGTCCGGTGCTCTTATATAGACGGCCTCCATGGGGGGTGCGATACCCATCACTGCTGTCACTCATCTTATTCCTGGGGTCGTCCGGTGCTCTTATATAGACGGCCTCCATGGGGGGTGCGACACCCATCACCGCTGTCACTCATCTTATTCCTGGGGTCGTCCGGTGTTCTTATATAGACGGCCTCCATGGGGGGTGCGACACTCATCACTGCTGTCAGTCATCTTATTCCTGGGGTCGTCCGCTGCTCTTATATAGACGGCCTCCATGGGGGGTGCGACACCCATCACCGCTGTCACTCATCTTATTCCTGGGGTCGTCCGGTGCTCTTATATAGACGGCCTCCATGGGGGGTGCGACACCCATCACTGCTGTCACTCATCTTATTCCTGGGGTCGTCCGGTGCTCTTATATAGACGGCCTCCATGGGGGGTGCGATACCCATCACCGCTGTCAGTCATCTTATTCCTGGGGTCGTCCGGTGCTCTTATATAGACGGCCTCCATGGGGGGTGCGACACCCATCACTGCTGTCACTCATCTTATTCCTGGGGTCGTCCGGTGCTCTTATATAGACGGCCTCCATGGGGGGTGCGACACTCATCACTGCTGTCAGTCATCTTATTCCTGGGGTCGTCCGGTGCTCTTATATAGACGGCCTCCATGGGGGAGCGACACCCATCACTGCTGTCACTCATCTTATTCCTGGGGTCGTCCGGTGTTCTTATATAGACGGCCTCCATGGGGGGTGCGACACCCATCACTGCTGTCACTCATCTTATTCCTGGGGTCGTCCGGTGCTCTTATATAGACGGCCTCCATGGGGGGTGCGATACCCATCACTGCTCACTCATCTTATTCCTGGGGTCGTCCGGTGCTCTTATATAGACGGCCTCCATGGGGGGTGCGACACCCATCACCGCTGTCACTCATCTTATTCCTGGGGTCGTCCGGTGTTCTTATATAGACGGCCTCCATGGGGGGTGCGACACTCATCACTGCTGTCAGTCATCTTATTCCTGGGGTCGTCCGCTGCTCTTATATAGACGGCCTCCATGGGGGGTGCGACACCCATCACCGCTGTCACTCATCTTATTCCTGGGGTCGTCCGGTGCTCTTATATAGACGGCCTCCATGGGGGGTGCGACACCCATCACTGCTGTCACTCATCTTATTCCTGGGGTCGTCCGGTGCTCTTATATAGACGGCCTCCATGGGGGGTGCGATACCCATCACCGCTGTCAGTCATCTTATTCCTGGGGTCGTCCGGTGCTCTTATATAGACGGCCTCCATGGGGGGTGCGACACCCATCACTGCTGTCACTCATCTTATTCCTGGGGTGGTCCGGTGCTCTTATATAGACGGCCTCCATGGGGGGTGCGACACTCATCACTGCTGTCAGTCATCTTATTCCTGGGGTCGTCCGGTGCTCTTATATAGACGGCCTACATGGGGGGTGCGACACCCATCACTGCTGTCACTCATCTTATTCCTGGGGTCGTCCGGTGCTCTTATATAGACGGCCTCCATGGGGGGAGCGACACCCATCACTGCTGTCACTCATCTTATTCCTGGGGTCGTCCGCTGCTCTTATATAGACGGCCTCCATGGGGGTGCGACACCCATCACCGCTGTCACTCATCTTATTCCTGGGGTCGTCCGGTGCTCTTATATAGACGGCCTCCATGGGGGGAGCGACACCCATCACTGCTGTCACTCATCTTATTCCTGGGGTCGTCCGCTGCTCTTATATAGACGGCCTCCATGGGGGTGCGACACCCATCACCGCTGTCACTCATCTTATTCCTGGGGTCGTCCGGTGCTCTTATATAGATGGCCTCCATGGGGGGTGCGACACCCATCACTGCTGTCACTCATCTTATTCCTGGGGTCGTCCGGTGCTCTTATATAGACGGCCTCCATGGGGGGTGCGACACCCATCACCGCTGTCACTCATCTTATTCCTGGGGTCGTCCGCTGCTCTTATATAGACGGCCTCCATGGGGGGTGCGACACCCATCACTGCTGTCACTCATCTTATTCCTGGGGTCGTCCGGTGCTCTTATATAGACGGCCTCCATGGGGGGTGCGACACCCATCACCGCTGTCACTCATCTTATTCCTGGGGTCGTCCGCTGCTCTTATATAGATGGCCTCCATGGGGGGTGCGACACCCATCACTGCTGTCACTCATCTTATTCCTGGGGTCGTCCGGTGCTCTTATATAGACGGCCTCCATGGGGGGTGCGACACTCATCACCGCTGTCACTCATCTTATTCCTGGGGTCGTCCGGTGCTCTTATATAGACGGCCTCCATGGGGGTGCGACACCCATCACCGCTGTCACTCATCTTATTCCTGGGGTCGTCCGGTGCTCTTATATAGACGGCCTCCATGGGGGGTGCGACACTCATCACTGCTGTCACTCATCTTATTCCTGGGGTGGTCCGGTGCTCTTATATAGACGGCCTCCATGGGGGGAGCGACACCCATCACTGCTGTCACTCATCTTATTCCTGGGGTCGTCCGGTGCTCTTATATAGACGGCCTCCATGGGGGGTGCGACACTCATCACTGCTGTCAGTCATCTTATTCCTGGGGTCGTCCGGTGCTCTTATATAGACGGCCTCCATGGGGGAGCGACACCCATCACTGCTGTCACTCATCTTATTCCTGGGGTCGTCCGCTGCTCTTATATAGACGGCCTCCATGGGGGGTGCGACACCCATCACTGCTGTCACTCATCTTATTCCTGGGGTCGTCCGGTGCTCTTATATAGACGGCCTCCATGGGGGGTGCGATACCCATCACTGCTGTCACTCATCTTATTCCTGGGGTCGTCCGGTGCTCTTATATAGACGGCCTCCATGGGGGGTGCGACACCCATCACCGCTGTCACTCATCTTATTCCTGGGGTCGTCCGGTGTTCTTATATAGACGGCCTCCATGGGGGGTGCGACACTCATCACTGCTGTCAGTCATCTTATTCCTGGGGTCGTCCGCTGCTCTTATATAGACGGCCTCCATGGGGGGTGCGACACCCATCACCGCTGTCACTCATCTTATTCCTGGGGTCGTCCGGTGCTCTTATATAGACGGCCTCCATGGGGGGTGCGACACCCATCACTGCTGTCACTCATCTTATTCCTGGGGTCGTCCGGTGCTCTTATATAGACGGCCTCCATGGGGGTGCGATACCCATCACCGCTGTCAGTCATCTTATTCCTGGGGTCGTCCAGTGCTCTTATATAGACGGCCTCCATGGGGGGTGCGACACCCATCACTGCTGTCACTCATCTTATTCCTGGGGTGGTCCGGTGCTCTTATATAGACGGCCTCCATGGGGGGTGCGACACCCATCACCGCTGTCACTCATCTTATTCCTGGGGTCGTCCGGTGCTGTTATATAGACGGCCTCCATGGGGGGTGCGACACTCATCACTGCTGTCAGTCATCTTATTCCTGGGGTCGTCCGATGCTCTTATATAGACGGCCTCCATGGGGGGTGCGACACCCATCACCGCTGTCACTCATCTTATTCCTGGGGTCGTCCGATGCTCTTATATAGACGGCCTCCATGGAGGGTGTGACACCCATCACCGCTGTCACTCATCTTATTCCTGGGGTCGTCCGATGCTCTTATATAGACGGCCTCCATGGGGGGTGCGACACCCATCACCGCTGTCACTCATCTTATTCCTGGGGTCGTCCGATGCTCTTATATAGACGGCCTCCATGGAGGGTGCGACACCCATCACTGCTGTCACTCATCTTATTCCTGGGGTCGTCCGGTGCTCTTATATAGACGGCCTCCATGGGGGGTGCGACACCCATCACTGCTGTCACTCATCTTATTCCTGGGGTCGTCCGGTGCTCTTATATAGACGGCCTCCATGGGGGGTGCGACACCCATCACCGCTGTCACTCATCTTATTCCTGGGGTCGTCCGGTGTTCTTATATAGACGGCCTCCATGGGGGGTGCGACACTCATCACTGCTGTCAGTCATCTTATTCCTGGGGTGGTCCGGTGCTCTTATATAGACGGCCTACATGGGGGGTGCGACACCCATCACTGCTGTCACTCATCTTATTCCTGGGGTCGTCCGGTGCTCTTATATAGACGGCCTCCATGGGGGGAGCGACACCCATCACTGCTGTCACTCATCTTATTCCTGGGGTCGTCCGGTGCTCTTATATAGACGGCCTACATGGGGGGTGCGACACCCATCACTGCTGTCACTCATCTTATTCCTGGGGTCGTCCGGTGCTCTTATATAGACAGCCTCCATGGGGGGTGCGACACCCATCACTGCTGTCAGTCATCTTATTCCTGGGGTCGTCCGCTGCTCTTATATAGACGGCCTCCATGGGGGTGCGACACCCATCACCGCTGTCACTCATCTTATTCCTGGGGTCGTCCGGTGCTCTTATATAGACGGCCTCCATGGGGGGAGCGACACCCATCACTGCTGTCACTCATCTTATTCCTGGGGTCGTCCGCTGCTCTTATATAGACGGCCTCCATGGGGGTGCGACACCCATCACCGCTGTCACTCATCTTATTCCTGGGGTCGTCCGGTGCTCTTATATAGATGGCCTCCATGGGGGGTGCGACACCCATCACTGCTGTCACTCATCTTATTCCTGGGGTCGTCCGGTGCTCTTATATAGACGGCCTCCATGGGGGGTGCGACACCCATCACCGCTGTCACTCATCTTATTCCTGGGGTCGTCCGGTGCTCTTATATAGACGGCCTCCATGGGGGTGCGACACCCATCACCGCTGTCACTCATCTTATTCCTGGGGTCGTCCGGTGCTCTTATATAGACGGCCTCCATGGGGGGTGCGACACTCATCACTGCTGTCACTCATCTTATTCCTGGGGTGGTCCGGTGCTCTTATATAGACGGCCTCCATGGGGGGAGCGACACCCATCACTGCTGTCACTCATCTTATTCCTGGGGTCGTCCGGTGCTCTTATATAGACGGCCTCCATGGGGGGTGCGACACTCATCACTGCTGTCAGTCATCTTATTCCTGGGGTCGTCCGGTGCTCTTATATAGACGGCCTCCATGGGGGGTGCGATACTCATCACTGCTGTCACTCATCTTATTCCTGGGGTCGTCCGGTGCTCTTATATAGACGGCCTCCATGGGGGGGTGCGACACCCATCACTGCTGTCACTCATCTTATTCCTGGGGTCGTCCGATGCTCTTATATAGACGGCCTCCATGGGGGGTGCGATACCCATCACTGCTGTCACTCATCTTATTCCTGGGGTCGTCCGGTGCTCTTATATAGACGGCCTCCATGGGGGGTGCGATACCCATCACTGCTGTCACTCATCTTATTCCTGGGGTCGTCCGGTGCTCTTATATAGACGGCCTCCATGGGGGGTGCGACACCCATCACCGCTGTCACTCATCTTATTCCTGGGGTCGTCCGGTGTTCTTATATAGATGGCCTCCATGGGGGGTGCGACACTCATCACTGCTGTCAGTCATCTTATTCCTGGGGTCGTCCGCTGCTCTTATATAGACGGCCTCCATGGGGGGTGCGACACCCATCACCGCTGTCACTCATCTTATTCCTGGGGTCGTCCGGTGCTCTTATATAGACGGCCTCCATGGGGGGTGCGACACCCATCACTGCTGTCACTCATCTTATTCCTGGGGTCGTCCGGTGCTCTTATATAGACGGCCTCCATGGGGGGTGCGATACCCATCACCGCTGTCAGTCATCTTATTCCTGGGGTCGTCCAGTGCTCTTATATAGACGGCCTCCATGGGGGGTGCGACACCCATCACTGCTGTCACTCATCTTATTCCTGGGGTGGTCCGGTGCTCTTATATAGACGGCCTCCATGGGGGGTGCGACACCCATCACTGCTGTCACTCATCTTATTCCTGGGGTCGTCCGGTGCTCTTATATAGACGGCCTCCATGGGGGGTGCGACACCCATCACTGCTGTCACTCATCTTATTCCTGGGGTCGTCTGGTGCTCTTATATAGACGGCCTCCATGAGGGTGCGACACTCATCACTGCTGTCAGTCATCTTATTCCTGGGGTCGTCCGGTGCTCTTATATAGACGGCCTCCATGGGGGGTGCGACACCCATCACTGCTGTCACTCATCTTATTCCTGGGGTCGTCCGGTGCTCTTATATAGACGGCCTCCATGGGGGGTGCGACACCCATCACCGCTGTCACTCATCTTATTCCTGGGGTCGTCCGGTGCTCTTATATAGACGGCCTCCATAGAGGGTGCGACACCCATCACTGCTGTCACTCATCTTATTCCTGGGGTCGTCCGGTGCTCTTATATAGACGGCCTCCATGGGGGGTGCGACACCCATCACCGCTGTCACTCATCTTATTCCTGGGGTCGTCCGGTGCTCTTATATAGACGGCCTCCATGGGGGGTGCGACACCCATCACTGCTGTCACTCATCTTATTCCTGGGGTCGTCCGGTGCTCTTATACAGACGGCCTCCATGGGGGGTGCGACACCCATCACTGCTGTCACTCATCTTATTCCTGGGGTCGTCCGGTGCTCTTATATAGACGGCCTCCATGGGGGGTGCGACACCCATCACCACTGTCACTCATCTTATTCCTGGGGTCGTCCGGTGCTCTTATATAGACGGCCTCCATGGGGGGTGCGACACCCATCACCGCTGTCACTCATCTTATTCCTGGGGTCGTCCGGTGCTCTTATATAGTCGGCCTCCATGGGGGGTGCGACACCCATCACTGCTGTCACTCATCTTATTCCTGGGGTCGTCCGGTGCTCTTATATAGACGGCCTCCATGGGGGGTGCGACACCCATCACCGCTGTCACTCATCTTATTCCTGGGGTCGTCCGGTGCTCTTATATAGACGGCCTCCATGGTGGGTGCGACACCCATCACCGCTGTCACTCATCTTATTCCTGGGGTCGTCCGGTGCTCTTATATAGACGGCCTACATGGGGGGTGCGACACCCATCACTGCTGTCACTCATCTTATTCCTGGGGTCGTCCGGTGCTCTTATATAGACGGCCTCCATGGGGGAGCGACACCCATCACTGCTGTCACTCATCTTATTCCTGGGGTCGTCCGGTGCTCTTATATAGACGGCCTCCATGGGGGGTGCGACACCCATCACCGCTGTCACTCATCTTATTCCTGGGGTCGTCCGGTGCTCTTATATAGACGGCCTCCATGGGGGGTGCGACACCCATCACCGCTGTCACTCATCTTATTCCTGGGGTCGTCCGGTGCTCTTATATAGACGGCCTCCATGGGGGGTGCGACACTCATCACTGCTGTCAGTCATCTTATTCCTGGGGTCGTCCGATGCTCTTATATAGACGGCCTCCATGGGGGGTGCGACACCCATCACCGCTGTCACTCATCTTATTCCTGGGGTCGTCCGATGCTCTTATATAGACGGCCTCCATGGAGGGTGTGACACCCATCACCGCTGTCACTCATCTTATTCCTGGGGTCGTCCGATGCTCTTATATAGACGGCCTCCATGGGGGGTGCGACACCCATCACCGCTGTCACTCATCTTATTCCTGGGGTCGTCCGATGCTCTTATATAGACGGCCTCCATGGAGGGTGCGACACCCATCACCGCTGTCACTCATCTTATTCCTGGGGTCGTCCGATGCTCTTATATAGACGGCCTCCATGGAGGGTGTGACACCCATCACCGCTGTCACTCATCTTATTCCTGGGGTCGTCCGGTGCTCTTATATAGACGGCCTCCATGGGGGGTGCGACACCCATCACTGCTGTCACTCATCTTATTCCTGGGGTCGTCCGGTGCTCTTATATAGACGGCCTCCATGGAGGGGTGCGACACCCATCACTGCTGTCACTCATCTTATTCCTGGGGTCGTCCGATGCTCTTATATAGACGGCCTCCATGGGGGGTGCGACACCCATCACCGCTGTCACTCATCTTATTCCTGGGGTCGTCCGGTGTTCTTATATAGACGGCCTCCATGGGGGGTGCGACACCCATCACTGCTGTCACTCATCTTATTCCTGGGGTCGTCCGATGCTCTTATATAGACGGCCTCCATGGGGGGTGCGACACCCATCACTGCTGTCACTCATCTTATTCCTGGGGTCGTCCGATGCTCTTATATAGACGGCCTCCATGGTGGGTGCGACACCCATCACTGCTGTCACTCATCTTATTCCTGGGGTCGTCCGGTGCTCTTATATAGACGGCCTCCATGGGGGGTGCGACACCCATCACTGCTGTCACTCATCTTATTCCTGGGGTCGTCCGGTGCTCATATATAGACGGCCTCCATGGGGGGTGCGACACCCATCACCACTGTCACTCATCTTATTCCTGGGGTCGTCCGGTGCTCTTATATAGACGGCCTCCATGGGGGGTGCGACACCCATCACTGCTGTCACTCATCTTATTCCTGGGGTCGTCCGGTGCTCTTATATAGACGGCCTCCATGGAGGGTGCGACACCCATCACTGCTGTCACTCATCTTATTCCTGGGGTCGTCCCGTGTTCTTATATAGACGGCCTCCATGGGGGGTGCGACACCCATCACCGCTGTCACTCATCTTATTCCTGGGGTCGTCCGGTGTTCTTATATAGACGGCCTCCATGGTGGGTGCGACACCCATCACCGCTGTCACTCATCTTATTCCTGGGGTCGTCCGGTGCTCTTATATAGTCGGCCTCCATGGGGGGTGCGACACCCATCACTGCTGTCACTCATCTTATTCCTGGGGTCGTCCGGTGCTCTTATACAGACGGCCTCCATGGGGGATGCGACACCCATCACCGCTGTCACTCATCTTATTCCTGGGGTCGTCCGGTGCTCTTATATAGTCGGCCTCCATGGGGGGTGCGACACCCATCACTGCTGTCACTCATCTTATTCCTGGGGTCGTCCGGTGCTCTTATATAGACGGCCTCCATGGGGGTGCGACACTCATCACTGCTGTCACTCATCTTATTCCTGGGGTCGTCCGGTGCTCCTATATAGACGGCCTCCATGGGGGGAGCGACACCCATCACCGCTGTCACTCATCTTATTCCTGGGGTCGTCCGCTGCTCTTATATAGACGGCCTCCATGGGGGAGCGACACCCATCACCGCTGTCACTCATCTTATTCCTGGGGTCGTCCGGTGCTCTTATATAGACGGCCTCCATGGGGGGTGCGACACCCATCACTGATGTCACTCATCTTATTCCTGGGGTCGTCCGGTGCTCTTATATAGACGGCCTCCATGGGGGGTGCGACACCCATCACTGCTGTCACTCATCTTATTCCTGGGGTCGTCCGGTGCTCTTATATAGACGGCCTCCATGGGGGGTGCGACACCCATCACTGCTGTCACTCATCTTATTCCTGGGGTCGTCCGGTGCTCTTATATAGACAGCCTCCATGGGGGGTGCGACACCCATCACTGCTGTCAGTCATCTTATTCCTGGGGTCGTCCGGTGTTCTTATATAGACGGCCTCCATGGGGGTGCGACACCCATCACCGCTGTCACTCATCTTATTCCTGGGGTGGTCCGGTGCTCTTATATAGACGGCCTCCATGGGGGGTGCGACACCCATCACGGCTGTCACTCATCTTATTCCTGGGGTCGTCCGGTGCTCTTATATAGACGGCCTCCATGGGGGGTGCGACACCCATCACTGCTGTCACTCATCTTATTCCTGGGGTCGTCCGGTGCTCTTATATAGACGGCCTCCATGGGGGGTGCGACACCCATCACTGCTGTCACTCATCTTATTCCTGGGGTCGTCCGGTGCTCTTATACAGACGGCCTCCATGGGGGGTGCGACACCCATCACTGCTGTCACTCATCTTATTCCTGGGGTCGTCCGCTGCTCTTATACAGACGGCCTCCATGGAGGGTGCGACACCCATCACCGCTGTCACTCATCTTATTCCTGGGGTCGTCCGATGCTCTTATATACACGGCCTCCATGGGGGGTGCGACACCCATCACCGCTGTCACTCATCTTATTCCTGGGGTCGTCCGGTGCTCTTATATAGACGGCCTCCATGGGGGGTGCGACACCCATCACTGCTGTCACTCATCTTATTCCTGGGGTCGTCCGGTGCTCTTATATAGACAGCCTCCATGGGGGGTGCGACACCCATCACCGCTGTCAGTCATCTTATTCCTGGGGTCGTCCGCTGCTCTTATATAGACGGCCTCCATGGGGGAGCGACACCCATCACTGCTGTCACTCATCTTATTCCTGGGGTCGTCCGGTGCTCTTATATAGACGGCCTCCATGGGGGGTGCGACACCCATCACCGCTGTCAGTCATCTTATTCCTGGGGTCGTCCGGAGCTCTTATATAGACGGCCTCCATGGGGGGTGCGACACCCATCACTGCTGTCACTCATCTTATTCCTGGGGTCGTCCGGTGCTCTTATATAGACGGCCTCCATTGGGGTGCGACACCCATCACTGCTGTCACTCATCTTATTCCTGGGGTCGTCCGGTGCTCTTATATAGACAGCCTCCATGGGGGGTGCGACACCCATCACCGCTGTCACTCATCTTATTCCTGGGGTCGTCCGGTGCTCTTATATAGACGGCCTCCATGGGGGGTGCGACACCCATCACCGCTGTCACTCATCTTATTCCTGGGGTTGTCCGGTGCTCTTATATAGACGGCCTCCATGGGGGGTGCGACACCCATCACCGCTGTCAGTCATCTTATTCCTGGGGTCGTCCGGTGCTCTTATATAGACGGCCTCCATGGGGGGTGCGACACCCATCACTGCTGTCACTCATCTTATTCCTGGGGTTGTCCGGTGCTCTTATATAGACGGCCTCCATGGGGGGTGCGACACCCATCACCGCTGTCAGTCATCTTATTCCTGGGGTCGTCCGGTGCTCTTATATAGACAACCTCCATGGGGGGTGCGACACCCATCACCGCTGTCAGTCATCTTATTCCTGGGGTCGTCCGGTGCTCTTATATAGACGGCCTCCATGGGGGGTGCGACACCCATCACCGCTGTCAGTCATCTTATTCCTGGGGTCGTCCGGTGCTCTTATATAGACAGCCTCCATGGGGGGTGCGACACCCATCACCGCTGTCAGTCATCTTATTCCTGGGGTCGTCCGGTGCTCTTATATAGACGGCTTCCATGGGGGGTGCGACACCCATCACTGCTGTCACTCATCTTATTCCTGGGGTAGTCCGGTGCTCTTATATAGACGGCCTCCATGGGGGGTGCGACACCCATCACTGCTGTCACTCATCTTATTCCTGGGGTCGTCCGCTGCTCTAATATAGACGGCCTCCATGGGGGGTGCGACACCCATCACTGCTGTCACTCATCTTATTCCTGGGGTCGTCCGGTGCTCTTATATAGACGGCCTCCATGGTGAGTGCGACACCCATCACTGCTGTCACTCATCTTATTCCTGGGGTCGTCCGGTGCTCTTATATAGACGGCCTCCATGGGGGGTGCGACACCCATCACCGCTGTCACTCATCTTATTCCTGGGGTCGTCCGGTGCTCTTATATAGTCGGCCTCCATGGGGGGTGCGACACCCATCACTGCTGTCACTCATCTTATTCCAGGGGTCGTCCGGTGCTCTTATATAGACGGCCTCCATGGGGGGTGCGACACCCATCACTGCTGTCACTCATCTTATTCCTGGGGTAGTCCGGTGCTCTTATATAGACGGCCTCCATGGGGGGTGCGACACCCATCACTGCTGTCACTCATCTTATTCCAGGGGTCGTCCGGTGCTCTTATATAGACGGCCTCCATGGGGGGTGCGACACCCATCACCGCTGTCACTCATCTTATTCCTGGGGTCGTCCGGTGCTCTTATATAGACGGCCTCCATGGGGGGTGCGACACCCATCACTGCTGTCACTCATCTTATTCCTGGGGTAGTCCGGTGCTCTTATATAGACGGCCTCCATGGGGGGTGCGACACCCATCACTGCTGTCACTCATCTTATTCCTGGGGTCGTCCGCTGCTCTAATATAGACGGCCTCCATGGGGGGTGCGACACCCATCACTGCTGTCACTCATCTTATTCCTGGGGTCGTCCGGTGCTCTTATATAGACGGCCTCCATGGTGAGTGCGACACCCATCACTGCTGTCACTCATCTTATTCCTGGGGTCGTCCGGTGCTCTTATATAGACGGCCTCCATGGGGGGTGCGACACCCATCACCGCTGTCACTCATCTTATTCCTGGGGTCGTCCGGTGCTCTTATATAGTCGGCCTCCATGGGGGGTGCGACACTCATCACTGCTATCACTCATCTTATTCCAGGGGTCGTCCGGTGCTCTTATATAGACGGCCTCCATGGGGGGTGCGACACCCATCACTGCTGTCACTCATCTTATTCCTGGGGTAGTCCGGTGCTCTTATATAGACGGCCTCCATGGGGGGTGCGACACCCATCACTGCTGTCACTCATCTTATTCCAGGGGTCGTCCGGTGCTCTTATATAGACGGCCTCCATGGGGGGTGCGACACCCATCACCGCTGTCACTCATCTTATTCCAGGGGTCGTCCGGTGCTCTTATATAGACGGCCTCCATGGGGGGTGCGACACCCATCACCGCTGTCACTCATCTTATTCCTGGGGTCGTCCGGTGCTCTTATATAGACGGCCTCCATGGGGGGTGCGACACCCATCACTGCTGTCACTCATCTTATTCCTGGGGTCTTCCGGTGCTCTTATATAAACGGCCTCCATGGGGGGTGCGACACCCATCACCGCTGTCACTCATCTTATTCCAGGGGTCGTCCGGTGTTCTTATATAGACGGCCTCCATGGGGGGTGCGACACCCATCACTGCTGTCACTCATCTTATTCCTGGGGTCGTCTGGTGCTCTTATATAGACGGCTTCCATGGGGGGTGCGACACTCATCACCGCTGTCAGTCATCTTATTCCTGGGGTCGTCCGATGCTCTTATATAGACGGCCTCCATGGGGGGTGCGACACCCATCACCGCTGTCACTCATCTTATTCCTGGGGTCGTCCGATGCTCTTATATAGACGGCCTCCATGGGGGGTGCGACACCCATCACCGCTGTCACTCATCTTATTCCTGGGGTCGTCCGATGCTCTAATATAGACGGCCTCCATGGGGGGTGCGACACCCATCACTGCTGTCACTCATCTTATTCCTGGGGTAGTCCGGTGCTCTTATATAGACGGCCTCCATGGGGGGTGCGACACTCATCACTGCTGTCACTCATCTTATTCCTGGGTAGTCCGGTGCTCTTATATAGACGGCCTCCATGGGGGGTGCGACACCCATCACTGCTGTCAGTCATCTTATTCCTGGGGTCGTCTGGTGCTCTTATATAGACGGCCTCCATGGGGGGTGCGACACCCATCACTGCTGTCACTCATCTTATTCCTGGGGTCGTCCGGTGCTCTTATATAGACGGCCTCCATGGAGGGTGCGACACCCATCACTGCTGTCAGTCATCTTATTCCTGGGGTCGTCCGGTGCTCTTATATAGACGGCCTCCATGGGGGGTGCGACACCCATCACTGCTGTCACTCATCTTATTCCTGGGGTCGTCCGCTGCTCTTATATAGACGGCCTCCATGGTGGGTGCGACACCCATCACTGCTGTCACTCATCTTATTCCTGGGGTCGTCCGCTGCTCTTATATAGACGGCCTCCATGTGGGGTGCGACACCCATCACCGCTGTCACTCATCTTATTCCTGGGGTCGTCCGGTGCTCTTATATAGACGGCCTCCATGGGGGGTGCGACACCCATCACCGCTGTCACTCATCTTATTCCTGGGGTCGTCCGATGCTCTTATATAGACGGCCTCCATGGGGGGTGCGACACCCATCACCGCTGTCACTCATCTTATTCCTGGGGTCGTCCGATGCTCTTATATAGACGGCCTCCATGGGGGGTGCGACACCCATCACCGCTGTCACTCATCTTATTCCTGGGGTCGTCCGATGCTCTAATATAGACGGCCTCCATGGGGGGTGCGACACCCATCACTGCTGTCACTCATCTTATTCCTGGGGTAGTCCGGTGCTCTTATATAGACGGCCTCCATGGGGGGTGCGACACTCATCACTGCTGTCACTCATCTTATTCCTGGGTAGTCCGGTGCTCTTATATAGACGGCCTCCATGGGGGGTGCGACACCCATCACTGCTGTCACTCATCTTATTCCTGGGGTCGTCCGGTGCTCTTATATAGACGGCCTCCATGGAGGGTGCGACACCCATCACTGCTGTCAGTCATCTTATTCCTGGGGTCGTCCGGTGCTCTTATATAGACGGCCTCCATGGGGGGTGCGACACCCATCACTGCTGTCACTCATCTTATTCCTGGGGTCGTCCGCTGCTCTTATATAGACGGCCTCCATGGTGGGTGCGACACCCATCACTGCTGTCACTCATCTTATTCCTGGGGTCGTCCGCTGCTCTTATATAGACGGCCTCCATGGGGGGTGCGACACCCATCACTGCTGTCACTCATCTTATTCCTGGGGTCGTCCGGTGCTCTTATATAGACGGCCTCCATGGGGGGTGCGACACCCATCACTGCTGTCACTCATCTTATTCCTGGGGTCGTCCGCTGCTCTTATATAGACGGCCTCCATGGGGGGTGCGACACCCATCACTGCTGTCACTCATCTTATTCCTGGGGTCGTCCGGTGCTCTTATATAGACGGCCTCCATGGTGGGTGCGACACACATCACTGCTGTCACTCATCTTATTCCTGGGGTCGTCCGGTGCTCTTATATAGACGGCCTCCATGGGGGGTGCGACAACCATCACTGCTGTCACTCATCTTATTCCTGGGGTCGTCCGGTGCTCTTATATAGACGGCCTCCATGGGGGGTGCGACACCCATCACTGCTGTCACTCATCTTATTCCTGGGGTCGTCCGGTGCTCTTATATAGACGGTCTCCATGGGGGGGGTGCGACACACATCACTGCTGTCACTCATCTTATTCCTGGGGTCGTCCGGTGCTCTTATATAGACGGCCTCCATGGGGGGTGCGACACCCATCACGGCTGTCACTCATCTTATTCCTGGGGTCGTCCGGTGCTCTTATATAGACGGCCTCCATGGGGGGTGCGACACCCATCACCGCTGTCACTCATCTTATTCCTGGGGTCGTCCGGTGTTCTTATATAGACGGCCTCCATGAGGGTGCGACACCCATCACTGCTGTCACTCATCTTATTCCTGGGGTCGTCCGGTGCTCTTATATAGACGGCCTCCATGGGGGGTGCGACACCCATCAACGCTGTCACTCATCTTATTCCTGGGGTCGTCCGGTGTTCTTATATAGACGGCCTCCATGGGGGGTGCGACACCCATCACTGCTGTCACTCATCTTATTCCTGGGGTCGTCCGGTGCTCTTATATAGACGGCCTCCATGGGGGGTGCGACACCCATCACTGCTGTCACTCATCTTATTCCCGGGGTCGTCCGCTGCTCTTATATAGATGGCCTCCATGGGGGGTGCGACACCCATCACCGCTGTCACTCATCTTATTCCTGGGGTCGTCCGGTGCTCTTATATAGACGGCCTCCATGGGGGGTGCGACACCCATCACTGCTGTCACTCATCTTATTCCTGGGGTCGTCCGGTGCTCTTATATAGACGGCCTCCATGGGGGGTGCGACACCCATCACTGCTGTCACTCATCTTATTCCTGGGGTCGTCCGGTGCTCTTATATAGACGGCCTCCATGGGGGGTGCGACACCCATCACCGCTGTCACTCATCTTATTCCTGGGGTCTTCCGGTGCTCTTATATAGACGGCCTCCATGGGGGGTGCGACACTCATCACTGCTGTCACTCATCTTATTCCTGGGGTCGTCCGCTGCTCTTATATAGACGGCCTCCATGGGGGTGCGACACCCATCACTGCTGTCACTCATCTTATTCCTGGGGTCGTCTGGTGCTCTTATATAGACGGCCTCCATGGGGGGTGCGACACCCATCACTGCTGTCACTCATCTTATTCCTGGGGTCGTCCGATGCTCTTATATAGACGGCCTCCATGGGGGGTGCGACACCCATCACCGCTGTCACTCATCTTATTCCTGGGGTCGTCCGCTGCTCTTATATAGACGGCCTCCATGGGGGGTGCGACACCCATCACTGCTGTCACTCATCTTATTCCTGGGGTCGTCCGGTGCTCTTATATAGACGGCCTCCATGGGGGGTGCGACACCCATCACTGCTGTCACTCATCTTATTCCTGGGGTCGTCCGGTGCTCTTATATAGACGGCCTCCATGGGGGGTGCGACACCCATCACCGCTGTCACTCATCTTATTCCTGGGGTCGTCCGGTGCTCTTATATAGACGGCCTCCATGGGGGGTGCGACACCCATCACTGCTGTCACTCATCTTATTCCTGGGGTCGTCCGGTGCTCTTATATAGACGGCCTCCATGGTGGGTGCGACACCCATCACTGCTGTCACTCATCTTATTCCTGGGGTCGTCCGGTGCTCTTATATAGACGGCCTCCATGGGGGTGCGACACCCATCATCGCTGTCACTCATCTTATTCCTGGGGTCGTCCGCTGCTCTTATATAGACGGCCTCCATGGGGGTGCGACACACATCACTGCTGTCACTCATCTTATTCCTGGGGTCGTCCGGTGCTCTTATATAGACGGCCTCCATGGGGGGTGCGACACCCATCACTGCTGTCACTCATCTTATTCCTGGGGTCGTCCGGTGTTCTTATATAGACGGCCTCCATGGGGGGTGCGACACCCATCACCGCTGTCACTCATCTTATTCCTGGGGTCGTCCGCTGCTCTTATATAGACGGCCTCCATGGGGGGTGCGACACCCATCATCGCTGTCACTCATCTTATTCCTGGGGTCGTCCGCTGCTCTTATATAGACGGCCTCCATGGGGGTGCGACACACATCACTGCTGTCACTCATCTTATTCCTGGGGTCGTCCGGTGCTCTTATATAGACGGCCTCCATGGGGGGTGCGACACCCATCACTGCTGTCACTCATCTTATTCCTGGGGTCGTCCGGTGTTCTTATATAGACGGCCTCCATGGGGGGTGCGACACCCATCACCGCTGTCACTCATCTTATTCCTGGGGTCGTCCGCTGCTCTTATATAGACGGCCTCCATGGGGGGTGCGACACCCATCACTGCTGTCACTCATCTTATTCCTGGGGTCGTCCGCTGCTCTTATATAGACGGCCTCCATGGGGGGTGCGACACCCATCACTGCTGTCACTCATCTTATTCCTGGGGTCGTCCGGTGCTCTTATATAGACGGCCTCCATGGGGGGTGCGACACCCATCACTGCTGTCACTCATCTTATTCCTGGGGTCGTCCGGTGCTCTTATATAGACGGCCTCCATGGGGGGTGCGACACCCATCACTGCTGTCACTCATCTTATTCCTGGGGTCGTCCGGTGCTCTTATATAGACGGCCTCCATGGTGGGTGCGACACCCATCACTGCTGTCACTCATCTTATTCCTGGGGTCGTCCGGTGCTCTTATATAGACGGCCTCCATGGTGGGTGCGACACACATCACTGCTGTCACTCATCTTATTCCTGGGGTCGTCCGGTGCTCTTATATAGACGGCCTCCATGGGGGGTGCGACACCCATCACCGCTGTCACTCATCTTATTCCTGGGGTCGTCCGCTGCTCTTATATAGACGGCCTCCATGGAGGGTGTGACACCCATCACTGCTGTCACTCATCTTATTCCTGGGGTCGTCCGGTGCTCTTATATAGACGGCCTCCATGGGGGGTGCGACACCCATCACCGCTGTCACTCATCTTATTCCTGGGGTCGTCCGGTGCTCTTATATAGACGGCCTCCATGGGGGGTGCGACACCCATCACTGCTGTCACTCATCTTATTCCTGGGGTCGTCCGGTGTTCTTATATAGACGGCCTCCATGAGGGTGCGACACCCATCACTGCTGTCACTCATCTTATTCCTGGGGTCGTCCGGTGCTCTTATATAGACGGCCTCCATGGGGGGTGCGACACCCATCACCGCTGTCACTCATCTTATTCCTGGGGTCGTCCGGTGCTCTTATATAGACGGCCTCCATGGGGGGTGCGACACCCATCACCGCTGTCACTCATCTTATTCCTGGGGTCGTCCGGTGTTCTTATATAGACGGCCTCCATGGGGGGTGCGACACCCATCACTGCTGTCACTCATCTTATTCCTGGGGTCGTCCGGTGCTCTTATATAGACGGCCTCCATGGGGGGTGCGACACCCATCACTGCTGTCACTCATCTTATTCCTGGGGTCGTCCGGTGTTCTTATATAGACGGCCTCCATGGGGGGTGCGACACCCATCACTGCTGTCACTCATCTTATTCCTGGGGTCGTCCGGTGTTCTTATATAGACGGCCTCCATGGGGGGTGCGACACCCATCACTGCTGTCACTCATCTTATTCCTGGGGTCGTCCGGTGCTCTTATATAGACGGCCTCCATGGGGGGTGCGACACCCATCACTGCTGTCACTCATCTTATTCCTGGGGTGGTCCGGTGCTCTTATATAGACGGCCTCCATGGGGGGTGCGACACCCATCACTGCTGTCACTCATCTTATTCCTGGGGTCGTCCGGTGCTCTTATATAGACGGCCTCCATGGGGGGTGCGACACTCATCACTGCTGTCACTCATCTTATTCCTGGGGTCGTCCGCTGCTCTTATATAGACGGCCTCCATGGGGGGTGCGACACCCATCACCGCTGTCACTCATCTTATTCCTGAGGTCTTCCGGTGCTCTTATATAGACGGCCTCCATGGGGGGTGCGACACTCATCACTGCTGTCACTCATCTTATTCCTGGGGTCGTCCGCTGCTCTTATATAGACGGCCTCCATGGGGGTGCGACACCCATCACCGCTGTCACTCATCTTATTCCTGGGGTCGTCTGGTGCTCTTATATAGACGGCCTCCATGGGGGGTGCGACACCCATCACCGCTGTCACTCATCTTATTCCTGGGGTCGTCCGGTGCTCTTATATAGACGGCCTCCATGGGGGGTGCGACACCCATCACTGCTGTCACTCATCTTATTCCTGGGGTCGTCCGGTGCTCTTATATAGACGGCCTCCATGGGGGGTGCGACACCCATCACTGCTGTCACTCATCTTATTCCTGGGGTCGTCCGGTGCTCTTATATAGACGGCCTCCATGGGGGGTGCGACACCCATCACCGCTGTCACTCATCTTATTCCTGGGGTCGTCCGGTGCTCTTATACAGACGGCCTCCATGGGGGGTGCGACACCCATCACCGCTGTCACTCATCTTATTCCTGGGGTCGTCCGGTGCTCTTATATAGACGGCCTCCATGAGGGTGCGACACCCATCACTGCTGTCACTCATCTTATTCCTGGGGTCGTCCGGTGCTCTTATATAGACGGCCTCCATGGGGGGTGCGACACCCATCACTTCTGTCACTCATCTTATTCCTGGGGTCGTCCGGTGCTCTTATATAGACGGCCTCCATGGGGAGTGCGACACCCATCACTTCTGTCACTCATCTTATTCCTGGGGTCGTCCGGTGCTCTTATATAGACGGCCTCCATGGGGGGTGCGACACCCATCACTTCTGTCACTCATCTTATTCCTGGGGTCGTCCGGTGCTCTTATATAGACGGCCTCCATGGGGAGTGCGACACCCATCACCGCTGTCACTCATCTTATTCCTGGGGTCGTCCGGTGCTCTTATATAGACGGCCTCCATGGGGGGAGCGACACCCATCACTGCTGTCACTCATCTTATTCCTGGGGTCGTCCGGTGCTCTTATATAGACGGCCTCCATGGGGGGTGCGACACCCATCACCGCTGTCACTCATCTTATTCCTGGGGTCGTCCGGTGCTCTTATATAGACGGCCTCCATGGGGGGTGCGACACCCATCACCGCTGTCATTCATCTTATTCCTGGGGTCGTCCGGTGCTCTTATATAGACGGCCTCCATGGGGGGAGCGACACCCATCACTGCTGTCACTCATCTTATTCCTGGGGTCGTCCGGTGCTCTTATATAGACGGCCTCCATGGGGGGTGCGACACCCATCACCGCTGTCACTCATCTTATTCCTGGGGTCGTCCGGTGCTCTTATATAGACGGCCTCCATGGGGGGTGCGACACCCATCACTGCTGTCACTCATCTTATTCCTGGGGTCGTCCGGTGCTCTTATATAGATGGCCTCCATGGGAGGTGCGACACCCATCACCGCTGTCACTCATCTTATTCCTGGGGTCGTCCGGTGCTCTTATATAGACGGCCTCCATGGGGGAGCGACACCCATCACCGCTGTCAGTCATCTTATTCCTGGGGTCATCCGGTGCTCTTATATAGTCGGCCTCCATGGGGGGTGCGACACCCATCACCGCTGTCACTCATCTTATTCCTGGGGTCGTCCGGTGCTCTTATATAGACGGCCTCCATGGGGGGTGCGACACCCATCACTGCTGTCAGTCATCTTATTCCTGGGGTCATCCGGTGCTCTTATATAGTCGGCCTCCATGGGGGGTGCGACACCCATCACCGCTGTCACTCATCTTATTCCTGGGGTCGTCCGGTGCTCTTAGACGGCCTCCATGGGGGGAGCGACACCCATCACTGCTGTCACTCATCTTATTCCTGGGGTCGTCCGGTGCTCTTATATAGACGGCCTCCATGGGGGGTGCGACACCCATCACTGCTGTCAGTCATCTTATTCCTGGGGTCGTCCGATGCTCTTATATAGACGGCCTCCATGGGGGGTGCGACACCCATCACTGCTGTCACTCATCTTATTCCTGGGGTCGTCCGATGCTCTTATATAGACGGCCTCCATGGGGGGTGCGACACCCATCACTGCTGTCACTCATCTTATTCCTGGGGTCGTCCGCTGCTCTTATATAGACGGCCTCCATGGGGGGTGCGACACCCATCACCGCTGTCAGTCATCTTATTCCTGGGGTCGTCCGGTGCTCTTATATAGACGGCCTCCATGGGGGGTGCGACACCCATCACCGCTGTCACTCATCTTATTCCTGGGGTCGTCCGATGCTCTTATATAGACGGCCTCAATGTGGGGTGCGACACCCATCACCGCTGTCACTCATCTTATTCCTGGGGTCGTCCGGTGCTCTTATATAGACGGCCTCCATGGGGGGTGCGACACCCATCACCGCTGTCACTCATCTTATTCCTGGGGTCGTCCGCTGCTCTTATATAGACGGCCTCCATGGGGGGTGCGACACCCATCACTGCTGTCACTCATCTTATTCCTGGGGTCGTCCGCTGCTCTTATATAGACGGCCTCCATGGGGGGTGCGACACCCATCACCGCTGTCACTCATTTTATTCCTGGGTAGTCCGGTGCTCTTATATAGACGGCCTCCATGGGGGGTGCGACACCCATCACCGCTGTCACTCATCTTATTCCTGGGGTCGTCCGGTGCTCTTATATAGACGGCCTCCATGGGGGGTGCGACACCCATCACCGCTGTCAGTCATCTTATTCCTGGGGTCGTCCGGTGTTCTTATATAGACGGCCTCCATGGGGGGTGCGACACCCATCACCGCTGTCACTCATCTTATTCCTGGGGTCGTCTGGTGCTCTTATATAGACGGCCTCCATGGGGGGTGCGACACCCATCACCGCTGTCACTCATCTTATTCCTGGGGTCGTCCGATGCTCTTATATAGACGGCCTCCATGGGGGGTGCGACACCCATCACTGCTGTCAGTCATCTTATTCCTGGGGTCGTCCGGTGTTCTTATATAGACGGCCTCCATGGGGGGAGCGACACCCATCACCGCTGTCAGTCATCTTATTCCTGGGGTCGTCCGGTGTTCTTATATAGACGGCCTCCATGAGGGTGCGACACCCATCACTGCTGTCACTCATCTTATTCCTGGGGTCGTCCGGTGCTCTTATATAGACGGCCTCCATGGGGGGTGCGACACCCATCAACGCTGTCACTCATCTTATTCCTGGGGTCGTCCGGTGTTCTTATATAGACGGCCTCCATGGGGGGTGCGACACCCATCACTGCTGTCACTCATCTTATTCCTGGGGTCGTCCGGTGCTCTTATATAGACGGCCTCCATGGGGGGTGCGACACCCATCACTGCTGTCACTCATCTTATTCCTGGGGTCGTCCGGTGTTCTTATATAGACGGCCTCCATGGGGGGTGCGACACCCATCACTGCTGTCACTCATCTTATTCCTGGGGTCGTCCGGTGCTCTTATATAGACGGCCTCCATGGGGGGTGCGACACCCATCACTGCTGTCACTCATCTTATTCCTGGGGTCGTCCGGTGCTCTTATATAGACGGCCTCCATGGGGGGTGCGACACCCATCACTGCTGTCACTCATCTTATTCCTGGGGTCGTCCGGTGCTCTTATATAGACGGCCTCCATGGGGGGTGCGACACCCATCACCGCTGTCACTCATCTTATTCCTGGGGTCGTCCGCTGCTCTTATATAGACGGCCTCCATGGGGGGTGCGACACCCATCACTGCTGTCACTCATCTTATTCCTGGGGTCGTCCGGTGCTCTTATATAGACGGCCTCCATGGGGGGTGCGACACCCATCACTGCTGTCACTCATCTTATTCCTGGGGTCGTCCGGTGCTCTTATATAGACGGCCTCCATGGGGGGTGCGACACCCATCACCGCTGTCACTCATCTTATTCCTGGGGTCGTCCGGTGCTCTTATATAGACGGCCTCCATGGGGGGTGCGACACCCATCACTGCTGTCACTCATCTTATTCCTGGGGTCGTCCGGTGCTCTTATATAGACGGCCTCCATGGTGGGTGCGACACCCATCACTGCTGTCACTCATCTTATTCCTGGGGTCGTCCGGTGCTCTTATATAGACGGCCTCCATGGTGGGTGCGACACACATCACTGCTGTCACTCATCTTATTCCTGGGGTCGTCCGGTGCTCTTATATAGACGGCCTCCATGGGGGGTGCGACACACATCACTGCTGTCACTCATCTTATTCCTGGGGTCGTCCGGTGCTCTTATATAGACGGCCTCCATGGGGGGTGCGACACCCATCACTGCTGTCACTCATCTTATTCCTGGGGTCGTCCGGTGTTCTTATATAGACGGCCTCCATGAGGGTGCGACACCCATCACTGCTGTCACTCATCTTATTCCTGGGGTCGTCCGGTGCTCTTATATAGACGGCCTCCATGGGGGGTGCGACACCCATCACCGCTGTCACTCATCTTATTCCTGGGGTCGTCCGCTGCTCTTATATAGACGGCCTCCATGGGGGGTGCGACACCCATCACTGCTGTCACTCATCTTATTCCTGGGGTCGTCCGGTGCTCTTATATAGACCGCCTCCATGGGGGGTGCGACACCCATCACTGCTGTCACTCATCTTATTCCTGGGGTCGTCCGGTGCTCTTATATAGACGGCCTCCATGGGGGGTGCGACACCCATCACTGCTGTCACTCATCTTATTCCTGGGGTCGTCCGGTGCTCTTATATAGACGGCCTCCATGGGGGGTGCGACACCCATCACCGCTGTCACTCATCTTATTCCTGGGGTCGTCCGGTGCTCTTATATAGACGGCCTCCATGGGGGGTGCGACACCCATCACTGCTGTCACTCATCTTATTCCTGGGGTCGTCCGGTGCTCTTATATAGACGGCCTCCATGGTGGGTGCGACACCCATCACTGCTGTCACTCATCTTATTCCTGGGGTCGTCCGGTGCTCTTATATAGACGGCCTCCATGGTGGGTGCGACACACATCACTGCTGTCACTCATCTTATTCCTGGGGTCGTCCGGTGCTCTTATATAGACGGCCTCCATGGGGGGTGCGACACCCATCACCGCTGTCACTCATCTTATTCCTGGGGTCGTCCGCTGCTCTTATATAGACGGCCTCCATGGAGGGTGTGACACCCATCACTGCTGTCACTCATCTTATTCCTGGGGTCGTCCGGTGCTCTTATATAGACGGCCTCCATGGGGGGTGCGACACCCATCACTGCTGTCACTCATCTTATTCCTGGGGTCGTCCGGTGTTCTTATATAGACGGCCTCCATGAGGGTGCGACACCCATCACTGCTGTCACTCATCTTATTCCTGGGGTCGTCCGGTGCTCTTATATAGACGGCCTCCATGGGGGGTGCGACACCCATCACCGCTGTCACTCATCTTATTCCTGGGGTCGTCCGGTGCTCTTATATAGATGGCCTCCATGGGGGGTGCGACACCCATCACCGCTGTCACTCATCTTATTCCTGGGGTCGTCCGGTGTTCTTATATAGACGGCCTCCATGGGGGGTGCGACACCCATCACTGCTGTCACTCATCTTATTCCTGGGGTCGTCCGGTGCTCTTATATAGACGGCCTCCATGGGGGGTGCGACACCCATCACTGCTGTCACTCATCTTATTCCTGGGGTCGTCCGGTGTTCTTATATAGACGGCCTCCATGGGGGGTGCGACACCCATCACTGCTGTCACTCATCTTATTCCTGGGGTCGTCCGGTGCTCTTATATAGACGGCCTCCATGGGGGGTGCGACACCCATCACTGCTGTCACTCATCTTATTCCTGGGGTCGTCCGGTGCTCTTATATAGACGGCCTCCATGGGGGGTGCGACACCCATCACTGCTGTCACTCATCTTATTCCTGGGGTCGTCCGGTGCTCTTATATAGACGGCCTCCATGGGGGGTGCGACACTCATCACTGCTGTCACTCATCTTATTCCTGGGGTCGTCCGCTGCTCTTATATAGACGGCCTCCATGGGGGGTGCGACACCCATCACCGCTGTCACTCATCTTATTCCTGAGGTCTTCCGGTGCTCTTATATAGACGGCCTCCATGGGGGGTGCGACACTCATCACTGCTGTCACTCATCTTATTCCTGGGGTCGTCCGGTGCTCTTATATAGACGGCCTCCATGGGGGTGCGACACCCATCACCGCTGTCACTCATCTTATTCCTGGGGTCGTCTGGTGCTCTTATATAGACGGCCTCCATGGGGGGTGCGACACCCATCACCGCTGTCACTCATCTTATTCCTGGGGTCGTCCGGTGCTCTTATATAGACGGCCTCCATGGGGGGTGCGACACCCATCACTGCTGTCACTCATCTTATTCCTGGGGTCGTCCGGTGCTCTTATATAGACGGCCTCCATGGGGGGTGCGACACCCATCACTGCTGTCACTCATCTTATTCCTGGGGTCGTCCGGTGCTCTTATATAGACGGCCTCCATGGGGGGTGCGACACCCATCACCGCTGTCACTCATCTTATTCCTGGGGTCGTCCGGTGCTCTTATACAGACGGCCTCCATGGGGGGTGCGACACCCATCACCGCTGTCACTCATCTTATTCCTGGGGTCGTCCGGTGCTCTTATATAGACGGCCTCCATGAGGGTGCGACACCCATCACTGCTGTCACTCATCTTATTCCTGGGGTCGTCCGGTGCTCTTATATAGACGGCCTCCATGGGGAGTGCGACACCCATCACTTCTGTCACTCATCTTATTCCTGGGGTCGTCCGGTGCTCTTATATAGACGGCCTCCATGGGGGGTGCGACACCCATCACTTCTGTCACTCATCTTATTCCTGGGGTCGTCCGGTGCTCTTATATAGACGGCCTCCATGGGGGGTGCGACACCCATCACTGCTGTCACTCATCTTATTCCTGGGGTCATCCGGTGTTCATATATAGACGGCCTCCATGGGGGGTGCGACACCCATCACCGCTGTCACTCATCTTATTCCTGGGGTCGTCCGGTGCTCTTATATAGACGGCCTCCATGGGGGGTGCGACACCCATCACTGCTGTCAGTCATCTTATTCCTGGGGTCGTCCGGTGCTCTTATATAGACGGCCTCCATGGGGGGTGCGACACCCATCACCGCTGTCACTCATCTTATTCCTGGGGTCGTCCGGTGCTCTTATATAGACGGCCTCCATGGGGGGTGCGACACCCATCACGGCTGTCAGTCATCTTATTCCTGGGGTCATCCGGTGTTCATATATAGACGGCCTCCATGGGGGGTGCGACACCCATCACCGCTGTCACTCATCTTATTCCTGGGGTCGTCCGGTGCTCTTATATAGACGGCCTCCATGGGGGGTGCGACACCCATCACGGCTGTCAGTCATCTTATTCCTGGGGTCGTCCGGTGCTCTTATATAGACGGCCTCCATGGGGGGTGCGACACCCATCACTGCTGTCAGTCATCTTATTCCTGGGGTCGTCCGGTGCTCTTATATAGACGGCCTCCATGGGGGGTGCGACACCCATCACCGCTGTCACTCATCTTATTCCTGGGGTCGTCCGGTGCTCTTATATAGACGGCCTCCATGGGGAGTGCGACACCCATCACCGCTGTCACTCATCTTATTCCTGGGGTCGTCCGGTGCTCTTATATAGACGGCCTCCATGGGGGGTGCGACACCCATCACCGCTGTCACTCATCTTATTCCTGGGGTCGTCCGCTGCTCTTATATAGACGGCCTCCATGGGGGGTGCGACACCCATCACCGCTGTCACTCATCTTATTCCTGGGGTCGTCCGGTGCTCTTATACAGACGGCCTCCATGGGGGGTGCGACACCCATCACCGCTGTCACTCATCTTATTCCTGGGGTCGTCCGGTGCTCTTATATAGTCGGCCTCCATGGGGGGTGCGACACCCATCACCGCTGTCACTCATCTTATTCCTGGGGTCGTCCGGTGTTCTTATATAGACGGCCTCCATGGGGGGTGCGACACCCATCACCGCTGTCACTCATCTTATTCCTGGGGTCGTCCGGTGCTCTTATATAGACGGCCTCCATGGGGGGTGCGACACCCATCACCGCTGTCACTCATCTTATTCCTGGGGTCGTCCGATGCTCTTATATAGACGGCCTCCATGGGGGGTGCGACACCCATCACTGCTGTCAGTCATCTTATTCCTGTGGTCGTCCGGTGTTCTTATATAGACGGCCTCCATGGGGGGAGCGACACCCATCACCGCTGTCAGTCATCTTATTCCTGGGGTCGTCCGGTGTTCTTATATAGACGGCCTCCATGGGGGGTGCGACACCCATCACTGCTGTCAGTCATCTTATTCCTGGGGTCGTCCGGTGTTCTTATATAGACGGCCTCCATGGGGGGTGCGACACCCATCATCGCTGTCACTCATCTTATTCCTGGGGTCGTCCGGTGCTCTTATATAGACGGCCTCCATGGGGGGTGCGACACCCATCACTGCTGTCACTCATCTTATTCCTGGGGTCGTCCGGTGCTCTTATATAGACGGCCTCCATGGGGGGTGCGACACCCATCACCGCTGTCACTCATCTTATTCCTGGGGTCGTCCGCTGCTCTTATATAGACGGCCTCCATGGGGGGTGCGACACCCATCACCGCTGTCACTCATCTTATTCCTGGGGTCGTCCGCTGCTCTTATATAGACGGCCTCCATGGGGGGTGCGACACCCATCACCGCTGTCACTCATCTTATTCCTGGGGTCGTCCGGTGCTCTTATATAGACGGCCTCCATGGGGGGTGCGACACCCATCACCGCTGTCACTCATCTTATTCCTGGGGTCGTCCGGTGCTCTTATATAGACGGCCTCCATGGGGGAGCGACACCCATCACTGCTGTCACTCATCTTATTCCTGGGGTCGTCCGGTGCTCTTATATAGACGGCCTCCATAGGGGGTGCGACACCCATCACCGCTGTCACTCATCTTATTCCTGGGGTCGTCCGGTGCTCTTATATAGACGGCCTCCATGGGGGGTGCGACACCCATCACCGCTGTCACTCATCTTATTCCTGGGGTCGTCCGGTGCTCTTATATAGACGGCCTCCATGGGGGAGCGACACCCATCACTGCTGTCACTCATCTTATTCCTGGGGTCGTCCGGTGCTCTTATATAGACGGCCTCCATGGGGGGTGCGACACCCATCACCGCTGTCACTCATCTTATTCCTGGGGTCGTCCGGTGCTCTTATATAGACGGCCTCCATGGGGGGTGCGACACCCATCACTGCTGTCACTCATCTTATTCCTGGGGTCGTCCGCTGCTCTTATATAGACGGCCTCCATGGGGGGTGCGACACCCATCACTGCTGTCACTCATCTTATTCCTGGGGTCGTCCGGTGCTCTTATATAGACGGCCTCCATGGGGGTGCGACACCCATCACTGCTGTCACTCATCTTATTCCTGGGGTCGTCCGGTGCTCTTATATAGACGGCCTCCATTGGGGGTGCGACACACATCACTGCTGTCACTCATCTTATTCCTGGGGTCGTCCGGTGCTCTTATATAGACGGCCTCCATGGGGGGTGCGACACCCATCACTGCTGTCACTCATCTTATTCCTGGGGTCGTCCGGTGCTCTTATATAGACGGCCTCCATGGGGGGTGCGACACCCATCACTGCTGTCACTCATCTTATTCCTGGGGTCGTCCGCTGCTCTTATATAGACGGCCTCCATGGGGGGTGCGACACCCATCACTGCTGTCACTCATCTTATTCCTGGGGTCGTCCGCTGCTCTTATATAGACGGCCTCCATGGGGGTGCGACACCCATCACTGCTGTCACTCATCTTATTCCTGGGGTCGTCCGGTGCTCTTATATAGACGGCCTCCATGGGGGGTGCGACACCCATCACCGCTGTCACTCATCTTATTCCTGGGGTCGTCCGGTGCTCTTATATAGACGGCCTCCATGGGGGGTGCGACACCCATCACCGCTGTCACTCATCTTATTCCTGGGGTCGTCCGGTGCTCTTATATAGATGGCCTCCATGGGGGGTGCGACACCCATCACTGCTGTCACTCATCTTATTCCTGGGGTCGTCCGCTGCTCTTATATAGACGGCCTCCATGGGGGGTGCGACACCCATCACTGCTGTCACTCATCTTATTCCTGGGGTCGTCCGCTGCTCTTATATAGACGGCCTCCATGGGGGGTGCGACACCCATCACCGCTGTCACTCATCTTATTCCGGGGGTCGTCCGGTGCTCTTATATAGACGGCCTCCATGGTGGGTGCGACACCCATCACCGCTGTCACTCATCTTATTCCTGGGGTCGTCCGGTGCTCTTATATAGACGGCCTCCATGGGGGGTGCGACACCCATCACTGCTGTCACTCATCTTATTCCTGGGGTCGTCCGGTGCTCTTATATAGACGGCCTCCATGGGGGGTGCGACACCCATCACTGCTGTCACTCATCTTATTCCTGGGGTCGTCCGCTGCTCTTATATAGACGGCCTCCATGGGGGGTGCGACACCCATCACTGCTGTCACTCATCTTATTCCTGGGTAGTCCGGTGCTCTTATATAGACGGCCTCCATGGGGGGTGCGACACCCATCACTGCTGTCACTCATCTTATTCCTGGGGTCGTCCGGTGCTCTTATATAGACGGCCTCCATGGGGGTGCGACACTCATCACCGCTGTCATTCATCTTATTCCTGGGGTCGTCCGGTGCTCTTATATAGACGGCCTCCATGGGGGTGCGACACTCATCACCGCTGTCACTCATCTTATTCCTGGGGTCGTCCGGTGCTCTTATATAGACGGCCTCCATGGGGGGTGCGACACCCATCATGGCTGTCACTCATCTTATTCCTGGTGTCGTCCGTTGCTCTTATATAGACGGCCTCCATGGGGGGTGCGACATCCATCACTGCTGTCACTCATCTTATTCCTGGGGTCGTCCGGTGCTCTTATATAGACGGCCTCCATGGGGGAGCGACACCCATCACTGCTGTCACTCATCTTATTCCTGGGGTCGTCCGCTGCTCTTATATAGACGGCCTCCATGGGGGGTGCGACACCCATCACTGCTGTCACTCATCTTATTCCTGGGGTCGTCCGGTGCTCTTATATAGACGGCCTCCATGGGGGTGCGACACCCATCACTGCTGTCACTCATCTTATTCCTGGGGTCGTCCGATGCTCTTATACAGACGGCCTCCATGGGGGTGCGACACCCATCACTGCTGTCACTCATCTTATTCCTTGGGTCGTCCGGTGCTCTTATATAGACGGCCTCCATGGGGGGTGCTACACCCATCACTGCTGTCACTCATCTTATTCCTGGGGTCGTCCGGTGCTCTTATATAGACGGCCTCCATGGGGGTGCGACACCCATCACTGCTGTCACTCATCTTATTCCTGGGGTCGTCCGGTGCTCTTATATAGACGGCCTCCATGGGGGGTGCGACACCCATCACCGCTGTCACTCATCTTATTCCTGGGGTCGTCCGGTGCTCTTATATAGACGGCCTCCATGGGGGGTGCGACACCCATCACTGCTGTCACTCATCTTATTCCTGGGGTCGTCCGGTGCTCTTATATAGACGGCCTCCATGGGGGAGCGACACCCATCACTGCTGTCACTCATCTTATTCCTGGGGTCGTCCGCTGCTCTTATATAGACGGCCTCCATGGGGGGTGCGACACCCATCACTGCTGTCACTCATCTTATTCCTTGGGTCGTCCGGTGCTCTTATATAGACGGCCTCCATGGGGGGTGCGACACCCATCACTGCTGTCACTCATCTTATTCCTGGGGTCGTCCGGTGCTCTTATATAGACGGCCTCCATGGGGGATGCGACACCCATCACTGCTGTCACTCATCTTATTCCTGGGGTCGTCCGGTGCTCTTATATAGACGGCCTCCATGGGGGGTGCGACACCCATCACCGCTGTCACTCATCTTATTCCTGGGGTCGTCCGCTGCTCTTATATAGACGGCCTCCATGGGGGGTGCGACACCCATCACCGCTGTCACTCATCTTATTCCTGGGGTCGTCCGCTGCTCTTATATAGACGGCCTCCATGGGGGGTGCGACACCCATCACCGCTGTCACTCATCTTATTCCTGGGGTCGTCCGGTGCTCTTATATAGACGGCCTCCATGGGGGGTGCGACACCCATCACCGCTGTCACTCATCTTATTCCTGGGGTCGTCCGGTGCTCTTATATAGACGGCCTCCATGGGGGAGCGACACCCATCACTGCTGTCACTCATCTTATTCCTGGGGTCGTCCGGTGCTCTTATATAGACGGCCTCCATAGGGGGTGCGACACCCATCACCGCTGTCACTCATCTTATTCCTGGGGTCGTCCGGTGCTCTTATATAGACGGCCTCCATGGGGGGTGCGACACCCATCACCGCTGTCACTCATCTTATTCCTGGGGTCGTCCGGTGCTCTTATATAGACGGCCTCCATGGGGGAGCGACACCCATCACTGCTGTCACTCATCTTATTCCTGGGGTCGTCCGGTGCTCTTATATAGACGGCCTCCATGGGGGGTGCGACACCCATCACCGCTGTCACTCATCTTATTCCTGGGGTCGTCCGGTGCTCTTATATAGACGGCCTCCATGGGGGGTGCGACACCCATCACTGCTGTCACTCATCTTATTCCTGGGGTCGTCCGCTGCTCTTATATAGACGGCCTCCATGGGGGGTGCGACACCCATCACTGCTGTCACTCATCTTATTCCTGGGGTCGTCCGGTGCTCTTATATAGACGGCCTCCATGGGGGTGCGACACCCATCACTGCTGTCACTCATCTTATTCCTGGGGTCGTCCGGTGCTCTTATATAGACGGCCTCCATTGGGGGTGCGACACACATCACTGCTGTCACTCATCTTATTCCTGGGGTCGTCCGGTGCTCTTATATAGACGGCCTCCATGGGGGGTGCGACACCCATCACTGCTGTCACTCATCTTATTCCTGGGGTCGTCCGGTGCTCTTATATAGACGGCCTCCATGGGGGGTGCGACACCCATCACTGCTGTCACTCATCTTATTCCTGGGGTCGTCCGCTGCTCTTATATAGACGGCCTCCATGGGGGGTGCGACACCCATCACTGCTGTCACTCATCTTATTCCTGGGGTCGTCCGCTGCTCTTATATAGACGGCCTCCATGGGGGTGCGACACCCATCACTGCTGTCACTCATCTTATTCCTGGGGTCGTCCGGTGCTCTTATATAGACGGCCTCCATGGGGGGTGCGACACCCATCACCGCTGTCACTCATCTTATTCCTGGGGTCGTCCGGTGCTCTTATATAGACGGCCTCCATGGGGGGTGCGACACCCATCACCGCTGTCACTCATCTTATTCCTGGGGTCGTCCGGTGCTCTTATATAGATGGCCTCCATGGGGGGTGCGACACCCATCACTGCTGTCACTCATCTTATTCCTGGGGTCGTCCGCTGCTCTTATATAGACGGCCTCCATGGGGGGTGCGACACCCATCACTGCTGTCACTCATCTTATTCCTGGGGTCGTCCGCTGCTCTTATATAGACGGCCTCCATGGGGGGTGCGACACCCATCACCGCTGTCACTCATCTTATTCCGGGGGTCGTCCGGTGCTCTTATATAGACGGCCTCCATGGTGGGTGCGACACCCATCACCGCTGTCACTCATCTTATTCCTGGGGTCGTCCGGTGCTCTTATATAGACGGCCTCCATGGGGGGTGCGACACCCATCACTGCTGTCACTCATCTTATTCCTGGGGTCGTCCGGTGCTCTTATATAGACGGCCTCCATGGGGGGTGCGACACCCATCACTGCTGTCACTCATCTTATTCCTGGGGTCGTCCGCTGCTCTTATATAGACGGCCTCCATGGGGGGTGCGACACCCATCACTGCTGTCACTCATCTTATTCCTGGGTAGTCCGGTGCTCTTATATAGACGGCCTCCATGGGGGGTGCGACACCCATCACTGCTGTCACTCATCTTATTCCTGGGGTCGTCCGGTGCTCTTATATAGACGGCCTCCATGGGGGTGCGACACCCATCACTGCTGTCACTCATCTTATTCCTGGGGTCGTCCGGTGCTCTTATATAGACGGCCTCCATGGGGGGTGCGACACCCATCACCGCTGTCACTCATCTTATTCCTGGGGTCGTCCGGTGCTCTTATATAGACGGCCTCCATGGGGGGTGCGACACCCATCACTGCTGTCACTCATCTTATTCCTGGGGTCGTCCGGTGCTCTTATATAGACGGCCTCCATGGGGGAGCGACACCCATCACTGCTGTCACTCATCTTATTCCTGGGGTCGTCCGCTGCTCTTATATAGACGGCCTCCATGGGGGGTGCGACACCCATCACTGCTGTCACTCATCTTATTCCTTGGGTCGTCCGGTGCTCTTATATAGACGGCCTCCATGGGGGGTGCGACACCCATCACTGCTGTCACTCATCTTATTCCTGGGGTCGTCCGGTGCTCTTATATAGACGGCCTCCATGGGGGATGCGACACCCATCACTGCTGTCACTCATCTTATTCCTGGGGTCGTCCGGTGCTCTTATATAGACGGCCTCCATGGGGGGTGCGACACCCATCACTGCTGTCACTCATCTTATTCCTGGGGTCGTCCGATGCTCTTATATAGACGGCCTCCATGGATGGTGCGACACCCATCGCTGCTGTCACTCATCTTATTCCTGGGGTCGTCAGGTGATCTTATATAGACGGCCTCCATGGGGGGTGCGACACCCATCACTGCTGTCACTCATCTTATTTCTGGGGTCGTCAGGTGATCTTATATAGACAGCCTCCATGGGGGGTGCGACACCCATCACTGCTGTCACTCATCTTATTTCTGGGGTCGTCCGCTGCTCTTATATAGATGGCCTCCATGGGGGGTGCGACACCCATCACTGCTGTCACTCATCTTATTCCTGGGGTCGTCCGATGCTCTTATATAGACGGCCTCCATGGATGGTGCGACACCCATCGCTGCTGTCACTCATCTTATTCCGGGGGTCGTCCGCTGCTCTTATATAGATGGCCTCCATGGGGGGTGCGACACCCATCACTGCTGTCACTCATCTTATTCCTGGGGTCGTCCAGTGCTCTTATATAGACGGCCTCCATGGGGGGTGCGACACCCATCACTGCTGTCACTCATCTTATTCCTGGGGTCGTCCGCTGCTCTTATATAGACGGCCTCCATGGGGGGTGCGACACCCATCACTGCTGTCACTCATCTTATTCCTGGGGTCGTCCGGTGCTCTTATATAGACGGCTTCCATGGGGGGTGCGACACCCATCACTGCTGTCACTCATCTTATTCCTGGGGTCGTCCGGTGTTCTTATATAGACGGCCTCCATGGGGGGTGCGACACCCATCACCGCTGTCACTCATCTTATTCCTGGGGTCGTCCGGTGCTCTTATACAGACGGCCTCCATGGGGGGTGCGACACCCATCATCGCTGTCACTCATCTTATTCCTGGGGTCGTCCGGTGCTCTTATATAGACGGCCTCCATGGGGGGTGCGACACCCATCACTGCTGTCAGTCATCTTATTCCTGGGGTCGTCCGGTGCTCTTATTAGACGGCCTCCATGGAGGGTGCGACACCCATCACTGCTGTCACTCATCTTATTCCTGGGGTCGTCCGGTGCTCTTATATAGACGGCCTCCATGGGGGGTGCGACACCCATCACTGCTGTCACTCATCTTATTCCTGGGGTCATCCGCTGCTCTTATATAGACGGCCTCCATGGGGGGTGCGACACCCATCACCGCTGTCACTCATCTTATTCCTGGGGGTCGTCCGGTGCTCTTATATAGACGGCCTCCATGGGGGGTGCGACACCCATCACCGCTGTCACTCATCTTATTCCTGGGGTCGTCCGCTGCTCTTATATAGACGGCCTCCATGGGGGGTGCGACACCCATCACTGCTGTCACTCATCTTATTCCTGGGTAGTCCGGTGCTCTTATATAGACGGCCTCCATGGGGGGTGCGACACCCATCACTGCTGTCACTCATCTTATTCCTGGGGTCGTCCAGTGCTCTTATATAGACGGCCTCCATGGGGGGTGCGACACCCATCACTGCTGTCACTCATCTTATTCCTGGGGTCGTCCGCTGCTCTTATATAGACGGCCTCCATGGGGGGTGCGACACCCATCACTGCTGTCACTCATCTTATTCCTGGGGTCGTCCGGTGCTCTTATATAGACGGCTTCCATGGGGGGTGCGACACCCATCATCGCTGTCACTCATCTTATTCCTGGGGTCGTCCGGTGCTCTTATATAGACGGCCTCCATGGGGGGTGCGACACCCATCACTGCTGTCAGTCATCTTATTCCTGGGGTCGTCCGGTGCTCTTATATAGACGGCCTCCATGGGGGGTGCGACACCCATCACTGCTGTCACTCATCTTATTCCGGGGGTCATCCGCTGCTCTTATATAGACGGCCTCCATGGGGGGTGCGACACCCATCACCGCTGTCACTCATCTTATTCCTGGGGGTCGTCCGGTGCTCTTATATAGACGGCCTCCATGGGGGGTGCGACACCCATCACCGCTGTCACTCATCTTATTCCTGGGGTCGTCCGCTGCTTTTATATAGACGGCCTCCATGGAGGGTGCGACACCCATCACTGCTGTCACTCATCTTATTCCTGGGTAGTCCGGTGCTCTTATATAGACGGCCTCCATGGGGGGTGCGACACCCATCACCGCTGTCACTCATCTTATTCCTGGGGTCGTCCGGTGCTCTTATATAGACGGCCTCCATGGGGGGTGCGACACCCATCACTGCTGTCACTCATCTTATTCCTGGGGTCGTCCGGTGTTCTTATATAGACGGCCTCCATGGGGGGTGCGACACCCATCACTGCTGTCACTCATCTTATTCCTGGGGTCGTCCGGTGCTCTTATATAGACGGCCTCCATGGGGGGTGCGACACCCATCACTGCTGTCACTCATCTTATTCCTGGGGTCGTCCGGTGCTCTTATATAGACGGCCTCCATGGGGGGTGCGACACCCATCACCGCTGTCACTCATCTTATTCCTGGGGTCGTCCGGTGCTCTTATATAGACGGCCTCCATGGGGGGTGCGACACCCATCACCGCTGTCACTCATCTTATTCCTGGGGTCGTCCGGTGTTCTTATATAGACGGCCTCCATGGGGGGTGCGACACCCATCACTGCTGTCACTCATCTTATTCCTGGGGTCGTCCGGTGCTCTTATATAGACGGCCTCCATGGGGGGTGCGACACCCATCACCGCTGTCACTCATCTTATTCCTGGGGTCGTCCGGTGCTCTTATATAGACGGCCTCCATGGGGGGTGCGACACCCATCACCGCTGTCACTCATCTTATTCCTGGGGTCGTCCGGTGTTCTTATATAGACGGCCTCCATGGGGGGTGCGACACCCATCACTGCTGTCACTCATCTTATTCCTGGGGTCGTCCGGTGCTCTTATATAGACGGCCTCCATGGGGGGTGCGACACCCATCACCGCTGTCACTCATCTTATTCCTGGGGTCGTCCGGTGTTCTTATATAGACGGCCTCCATGGGGGGTGCGACACCCATCACCGCTGTCACTCATCTTATTCCTGGGGTCGTCCGGTGCTCTTATATAGACGGCCTCCATGGGGGGTGCGACACCCATCACCGCTGTCACTCATCTTATTCCTGGGGTCGTCCGGTGTTCTTATATAGACGGCCTCCATGGGGGGTGCGACACCCATCACTGCTGTCACTCATCTTATTCCTGGGGTCGTCCGGTGTTCTTATATAGACGGCCTCCATGGGGGGTGCGACACCCATCACCGCTGTCACTCATCTTATTCCTGGGGTCGTCCAGTGCTCTTATACAGACGGCCTCCATGGGGGGAGCGACACTCATCACCGCTGTCACTCATCTTATTCCTGGGGTCGTCCGGTGCTCTTATATAGACGGCCTCCATGGGGGGTGCGACACTCATCACCGCTGTCACTCATCTTATTCCTGGGGTCGTCCGGTGCTCTTATATAGACGGCCTCCATGGGGGGTGCGACACCCATCACCGCTGTCACTCATTTTATTCCTGGGGTCGTCCGGTGCTCTTATATAGACGGCCTCCATGGGGGAGCGACACCCATCACTGCTGTCACTCATCTTATTCCAGGGGTCGTCCGGTGCTCTTATATAGACGGCCTCCATGGGGGGTGCGACACCCATCACTGCTGTCACTCATCTTATTCCTGGGGTCGTCCGGTGCTCTTATATAGACGGACTCCATGGGGGGTGCGACACCCATCCCCGCTGTCACTCATCTTATTCCTGGGGTCGTCCGGTGCTCTTATACAGACGGCCTCCATGGGGGGTGCGACACCCATCACTGCTGTCACTCATCTTATTCCTGGGGTCGTCCGGTGCTCTTATATAGACGGCCTCCATGGGGGGAGCGACACCCATCACTGCTGTCACTCATCTTATTCCTGGGGTCGTCCGGTGCTCTTATATAGACGGCCTCCATGGGGGGAGCGACACCCATCACTGCTGTCACTCATCTTATTCCTGGGGTCGTCCGCTGCTCTTATATAGACGGCCTCCATGGGGGGTGCGACACCCATCGCTGCTGTCACTCATCTTATTCCTGGGGTCGTCCGGTGCTCTTATATAGACGGCCTCCATGGGGGGTGCGACACCCATCACTGCTGTCAGTCATCTTATTCCTGGGGTCGTCCGATGCTCTTATATAGACGGACTCCATGGGGGGTGCGACACTCATCACTGCTGTCACTCATCTTATTCCTGGGGTCGTCCGGTGCTCTTATACAGACGGCCTCCATGGGGGGTGCGACACTCATCACCGCTGTCACTCATCTTATTCCTGGGGTCGTCCGATGCTCTTATATAGACGGACTCCATGGGGGGTGCGACACTCATCACTGCTGTCACTCATCTTATTCCTGGGGTCGTCCGGTGCTCTTATATAGACGGCCTCCATGGGGGGTGCGACACCCATCACTGCTGTCAGTCATCTTATTCCTGGGGTCGTCCGATGCTCTTATATAGACGGACTCCATGGGGGGTGCGACACTCATCACTGCTGTCACTCATCTTATTCCTGGGGTCGTCCGGTGCTCTTATACAGACGGCCTCCATGGGGGGTGCGACACTCATCACCGCTGTCACTCATCTTATTCCTGGGGTCGTCCGGTGTTCTTATATAGACGGCCTCCATGGGGGGTGCGACACCCATCACCGCTGTCACTCATCTTATTCCTGGGGTCGTCCGGTGCTCTTATATAGACGGCCTCCATGGGGGGTGCGACACCCATCACTGCTGTCACTCATCTTATTCCTGGGGTCGTCCGGTGCTCTTATATAGACGGCCTCCATGGGGGGTGCGACACCCATCACTGCTGTCACTCATCTTAATCCTGGGGTCGTCCGGTGCTCTTATATAGACGGCCTCCATGGGGGGTGCGACACCCATCACTGCTGTCACTCATCTTATTCCTGGGGTCGTCCGGTGCTCTTATATAGACGGCCTCCATTGGGGGTGCGACACTCATCACTGCTGTCACTCATCTTATTCCTGGGGTCGTCCGCTGCTCTTATATAGACGGCCTCCATGGGGGGTGCGACACCCATCACCGCTGTCACTCATCTTATTCCTGGGGTCGTCCGATGCTCTTATATAGACGGCCTCCATGGGGGGTGCGACACCCATCACCGCTGTCACTCATCTTATTCCTGGGGTCGTCCGGTGCTCTTATATAGACGGCCTCCATTGGGGGTGCGACACCCATCACCGCTGTCACTCATCTTATTCCTGGGGTCGTCCGCTGCTCTTATATAGACGGCCTCCATGGGGGGTGCGACACCCATCACTGCTGTCACTCATCTTATTCCTGGGGTCGTCCGGTGCTCTTATATAGACGGCCTCCATGGGGGGTGCGACACCCATCACTGCTGTCACTCATCTTAATCCTGGGGTCGTCCGGTGCTCTTATATAGACGGCCTCCATGGGGGGTGCGACACCCATCACTGCTGTCACTCATCTTATTCCTGGGGTCGTCCGGTGCTCTTATATAGACGGCCTCCATTGGGGGTGCGACACTCATCACTGCTGTCACTCATCTTATTCCTGGGGTCGTCCGCTGCTCTTATATAGACGGCCTCCATGGGGGGTGCGACACCCATCACCGCTGTCACTCATCTTATTCCTGGGGTCGTCCGATGCTCTTATATAGACGGCCTCCATGGGGGGTGCGACACCCATCACCGCTGTCACTCATCTTATTCCTGGGGTCGTCCGGTGCTCTTATATAGACGGCCTCCATTGGGGGTGCGACACCCATCACCGCTGTCACTCATCTTATTCCTGGGGTCGTCCGCTGCTCTTATATAGACGGCCTCCATGGGGGGTGCGACACCCATCACCGCTGTCACTCATCTTATTCCTGGGGTCGTCCGATGCTCTTATATAGACGGCCTCCATGGGGGGTGCGACACCCATCACCGCTGTCACTCATCTTATTCCTGGGGTCGTCCGGTGCTCTTATATAGACGGCCTCCATGGGGGGTGCGACACCCATCACCGCTGTCACTCATCTTATTCCTGGGGTCGTCCGGTGCTCTTATATAGACGGCCTCCATGGGGGGTGCGACACCCATCACTGCTGTCACTCATCTTATTCCTGGGGTCGTCCAGTGCTCTTATATAGACGGCCTCCATGGGGGGTGCGACACCCATCACTGCTGTCACTCATCTTATTCCTGGGGTCGTCCAGTGCTCTTATATAGACGGCCTCCATGGGGGGTGCGACACCCATCACTGCTGTCACTCATCTTATTCCGGGGGTCATCCGCTGCTCTTATATAAACGGCCTCCATGGGGGGTGCGACACTCATCACCGCTGTCACTCATCTTATTCCTGGGGTGGTCCGGTGCTCTTATATAGACGGCCTCCATGGGGGGTGCGACACCCATCACTGCTGTCACTCATCTTATTCCTGGGGTGGTCCGGTGCTCTTATATAGACGGCCTCCATGGGGGGTGCGACACCCATCACTGCTGTCACTCATCTTATTCCTGGGGTCGTCCGGTGCTCTTATATAGACGGCCTCCATGGGGGGTGCGACACCCATCACTGCTGTCACTCATCTTATTCCTGGGGTCGTCAGGTGCTCTTATATAGACGGCCTCCATGGGGGGTGCGACACTCATCACTGCTGTCACTCATCTTATTCCTGGGGTCGTCCGGTGCTCTTATATAGACGGCCTCCATGGGGGGTGCGACACCCATCACTGCTGTCACTCATCTTATTCCTGGGGTCGTCCGGTGCTCTTATATAGACGGCCTCCATGGGGGGTGCGACACCCATCACTGCTGTCACTCATCTTATTCCTGGGGTCGTCCGATGTTCTTATATAGACGGCCTCCATGGGGGGTGCGACACCCATCACTGCTGTCAGTCATCTTATTCCTGGGGTCGTCCGGTGTTCTTATATAGACGGCCTCCATGGGGGGTGCAACACCCATCACTGCTGTCACTCATCTTATTCCTGGGGTCGTCCGGTGCTCTTATATAGACGGCCTCCATGGGGGGTGCGACACCCATCACTGCTGTCACTCATCTTATTCCTGGGGTCGTCCGGTGCTCTTATATAGACGGCCTCCATGGGGGGTGCGACACCCATCACTGCTGTCACTCATCTTATTCCTGGGGTCGTACAGTGCTCTTATATAGACGGCCTCCATGGGGGGTGCGACACCCATCACTGCTGTCACTCATCTTATTCCTGGGGTCGTCCGGTGCTCTTATATAGACGGCCTCCATGGGGGGTGCGACACCCATCACCGCTGTCACTCATCTTATTCCTGGGGTCGTCCGGTGCTCTTATATAGACGGCCTCCATGGATGGTGCGACACCCATCACTGCTGTCACTCATCTTATTCCTGGGGTCGTCCGCTGCTCTTATATAGACGGCCTCCATGGATGGTGCGACACCCATCACTGCTGTCACTCATCTTATTCCTGGGGTCGTCCAGTGCTCTTATATAGACGGCCTCCATGGGGGGTGCGACACCCATCACTGCTGTCACTCATCTTATTCCTGGGGTCGTCCGGTGCTCTTATATAGACGGCCTCCATGGGGGGTGCGACACCCATCACTGCTGTCAGTCATCTTATTCCTGGGGTCGTCCGCTGCTCTTATATAGACGGCCTCCATGGGAGGTGCGACACCCATCACTGCTGTCACTCATCTTATTCCTGGGGTCGTCCGCTGCTCTTATATAGACGGCCTCCATGGGGGGTCCGACACCCATCACCGCTGTCACTCATCTTATTCCTGGGGTCGTCCGATGCTCTTATATAGACGGCCTCCATGGGGGGTGCGACACCCATCACCGCTGTCACTCATCTTATTCCTGGGGTCGTCCGGTGCTCTTATATAGACGGCCTCCATTGGGGGTGCGACACCCATCACCGCTGTCACTCATCTTATTCCTGGGGTCGTCCGCTGCTCTTATATAGACGGCCTCCATGGGGGGTGCGACACCCATCACCGCTGTCACTCATCTTATTCCTGGGGTCGTCCGATGCTCTTATATAGACGGCCTCCATGGGGGGTGCGACACCCATCACCGCTGTCACTCATCTTATTCCTGGGGTCGTCCGGTGCTCTTATATAGACGGCCTCCATGGGGGGTGCGACACCCATCACCGCTGTCACTCATCTTATTCCTGGGGTCGTCCGGTGCTCTTATATAGACGGCCTCCATGGGGGGTGCGACACCCATCACTGCTGTCACTCATCTTATTCCTGGGGTCGTCCAGTGCTTTTATATAGACGGTCTCCATGGGGGGTGCGACACCCATCACTGCTGTCACTCATCTTATTCCTGGGGTCGTCCAGTGCTCTTATATAGACGGCCTCCATGGGGGGTGCGACACCCATCACTGCTGTCACTCATCTTATTCCGGGGGTCATCCGCTGCTCTTATATAAACGGCCTCCATGGGGGGTGCGACACTCATCACCGCTGTCACTCATCTTATTCCTGGGGTGGTCCGGTGCTCTTATATAGACGGCCTCCATGGGGGGTGCGACACCCATCACTGCTGTCACTCATCTTAATCCTGGGGTCGTCCGGTGCTCTTATATAGACGGCCTCCATGGGGGGTGCGACACCCATCACTGCTGTCACTCATCTTATTCCTGGGGTCGTCCGGTGCTCTTATATAGACGGCCTCCATTGGGGGTGCGACACTCATCACTGCTGTCACTCATCTTATTCCTGGGGTCGTCCGCTGCTCTTATATAGACGGCCTCCATGGGGGGTGCGACACCCATCACCGCTGTCACTCATCTTATTCCTGGGGTCGTCCGATGCTCTTATATAGACGGCCTCCATGGGGGGTGCGACACCCATCACCGCTGTCACTCATCTTATTCCTGGGGTCGTCCGGTGCTCTTATATAGACGGCCTCCATTGGGGGTGCGACACCCATCACCGCTGTCACTCATCTTATTCCTGGGGTCGTCCGCTGCTCTTATATAGACGGCCTCCATGGGGGGTGCGACACCCATCACTGCTGTCACTCATCTTATTCCTGGGGTCGTCCGGTGCTCTTATATAGACGGCCTCCATGGGGGGTGCGACACCCATCACTGCTGTCACTCATCTTAATCCTGGGGTCGTCCGGTGCTCTTATATAGACGGCCTCCATGGGGGGTGCGACACCCATCACTGCTGTCACTCATCTTATTCCTGGGGTCGTCCGGTGCTCTTATATAGACGGCCTCCATTGGGGGTGCGACACTCATCACTGCTGTCACTCATCTTATTCCTGGGGTCGTCCGCTGCTCTTATATAGACGGCCTCCATGGGGGGTGCGACACCCATCACCGCTGTCACTCATCTTATTCCTGGGGTCGTCCGATGCTCTTATATAGACGGCCTCCATGGGGGGTGCGACACCCATCACCGCTGTCACTCATCTTATTCCTGGGGTCGTCCGGTGCTCTTATATAGACGGCCTCCATTGGGGGTGCGACACACATCACCGCTGTCACTCATCTTATTCCTGGGGTCGTCCGCTGCTCTTATATAGACGGCCTCCATGGGGGGTGCGACACCCATCACCGCTGTCACTCATCTTATTCCTGGGGTCGTCCGATGCTCTTATATAGACGGCCTCCATGGGGGGTGCGACACCCATCACCGCTGTCACTCATCTTATTCCTGGGGTCGTCCGGTGCTCTTATATAGACGGCCTCCATGGGGGGTGCGACACCCATCACCGCTGTCACTCATCTTATTCCTGGGGTCGTCCGGTGCTCTTATATAGACGGCCTCCATGGGGGGTGCGACACCCATCACTGCTGTCACTCATCTTATTCCTGGGGTCGTCCAGTGCTCTTATATAGACGGCCTCCATGGGGGGTGCGACACCCATCACTGCTGTCACTCATCTTATTCCTGGGGTCGTCCAGTGCTCTTATATAGACGGCCTCCATGGGGGGTGCGACACCCATCACTGCTGTCACTCATCTTATTCCGGGGGTCATCCGCTGCTCTTATATAAACGGCCTCCATGGGGGGTGCGACACTCATCACCGCTGTCACTCATCTTATTCCTGGGGTGGTCCGGTGCTCTTATATAGACGGCCTCCATGGGGGGTGCGACACCCATCACTGCTGTCACTCATCTTATTCCTGGGGTGGTCCGGTGCTCTTATATAGACGGCCTCCATGGGGGGTGCGACACCCATCACTGCTGTCACTCATCTTATTCCTGGGGTCGTCCGGTGCTCTTATATAGACGGCCTCCATGGGGGGTGCGACACCCATCACTGCTGTCACTCATCTTATTCCTGGGGTCGTCAGGTGCTCTTATATAGACGGCCTCCATGGGGGGTGCGACACTCATCACTGCTGTCACTCATCTTATTCCTGGGGTCGTTCGGTGCTCTTATATAGACGGCCTCCATGGGGGGTGCGACACCCATCACTGCTGTCACTCATCTTATTCCTGGGGTCGTCCGGTGCTCTTATATAGACGGCCTCCATGGGGGGTGCGACACCCATCACTGCTGTCACTCATCTTATTCCTGGGGTCGTCCGATGTTCTTATATAGACGGCCTCCATGGGGGGTGCGACACCCATCACTGCTGTCAGTCATCTTATTCCTGGGGTCGTCCGGTGTTCTTATATAGACGGCCTCCATGGGGGGTGCAACACCCATCACTGCTGTCACTCATCTTATTCCTGGGGTCGTCCGGTGCTCTTATATAGACGGCCTCCATGGGGGGTGCGACACCCATCACTGCTGTCACTCATCTTATTCCTGGGGTCGTCCGGTGCTCTTATATAGACGGCCTCCATGGGGGGTGCGACACCCATCACTGCTGTCACTCATCTTATTCCTGGGGTCGTACAGTGCTCTTATATAGACGGCCTCCATGGGGGGTGCGACACCCATCACTGCTGTCACTCATCTTATTCCTGGGGTCGTCCGGTGCTCTTATATAGACGGCCTCCATGGGGGGTGCGACACCCATCACCGCTGTCACTCATCTTATTCCTGGGGTCGTCCGGTGCTCTTATATAGACGGCCTCCATGGATGGTGCGACACCCATCACTGCTGTCACTCATCTTATTCCTGGGGTCGTCCGCTGCTCTTATATAGACGGCCTCCATGGATGGTGCGACACCCATCACTGCTGTCACTCATCTTATTCCTGGGGTCGTCCAGTGCTCTTATATAGACGGCCTCCATGGGGGGTGCGACACCCATCACTGCTGTCACTCATCTTATTCCTGGGGTCGTCCGGTGCTCTTATATAGACGGCCTCCATGGGGGGTGCGACACCCATCACTGCTGTCAGTCATCTTATTCCTGGGGTCGTCCGCTGCTCTTATATAGACGGCCTCCATGGGAGGTGCGACACCCATCACTGCTGTCACTCATCTTATTCCTGGGGTCGTCCGCTGCTCTTATATAGACGGCCTCCATGGGGGGTCCGACACCCATCACCGCTGTCACTCATCTTATTCCTGGGGTCGTCCGATGCTCTTATATAGACGGCCTCCATGGGGGGTGCGACACCCATCACCGCTGTCACTCATCTTATTCCTGGGGTCGTCCGGTGCTCTTATATAGACGGCCTCCATTGGGGGTGCGACACCCATCACCGCTGTCACTCATCTTATTCCTGGGGTCGTCCGCTGCTCTTATATAGACGGCCTCCATGGGGGGTGCGACACCCATCACCGCTGTCACTCATCTTATTCCTGGGGTCGTCCGATGCTCTTATATAGACGGCCTCCATGGGGGGTGCGACACCCATCACCGCTGTCACTCATCTTATTCCTGGGGTCGTCCGGTGCTCTTATATAGACGGCCTCCATGGGGGGTGCGACACCCATCACCGCTGTCACTCATCTTATTCCTGGGGTCGTCCGGTGCTCTTATATAGACGGCCTCCATGGGGGGTGCGACACCCATCACTGCTGTCACTCATCTTATTCCTGGGGTCGTCCAGTGCTTTTATATAGACGGCCTCCATGGGGGGTGCGACACCCATCACTGCTGTCACTCATCTTATTCCTGGGGTCGTCCAGTGCTCTTATATAGACGGCCTCCATGGGGGGTGCGACACCCATCACTGCTGTCACTCATCTTATTCCGGGGGTCATCCGCTGCTCTTATATAAACGGCCTCCATGGGGGGTGCGACACTCATCACCGCTGTCACTCATCTTATTCCTGGGGTGGTCCGGTGCTCTTATATAGACGGCCTCCATGGGGGGTGCGACACCCATCACTGCTGTCACTCATCTTATTCCTGGGGTGGTCCGGTGCTCTTATATAGACGGCCTCCATGGGGGGTGCGACACCCATCACTGCTGTCACTCATCTTATTCCTGGGGTCGTCCGGTGCTCTTATATAGACGGCCTCCATGGGGGGTGCGACACCCATCACTGCTGTCACTCATCTTATTCCTGGGGTCGTCAGGTGCTCTTATATAGACGGCCTCCATGGGGGGTGCGACACTCATCACTGCTGTCACTCATCTTATTCCTGGGGTCGTCCGGTGCTCTTATATAGACGGCCTCCATGGGGGGTGCGACACCCATCACTGCTGTCACTCATCTTATTTCTGGGGTCGTCCGGTGCTCTTATATAGACGGCCTCCATGGGGGGTGCGACACCCATCACTGCTGTCACTCATCTTATTCCTGGGGTCGTCCGATGTTCTTATATAGACGGCCTCCATGGGGGGTGCGACACCCATCACTGCTGTCAGTCATCTTATTCCTGGGGTCGTCCGGTGTTCTTATATAGACGGCCTCCATGGGGGGTGCAACACCCATCACTGCTGTCACTCATCTTATTCCTGGGGTCGTCCGGTGCTCTTATATAGACGGCCTCCATGGGGGGTGCGACACCCATCACTGCTGTCACTCATCTTATTCCTGGGGTCGTCCGGTGCTCTTATATAGACGGCCTCCATGGGGGGTGCGACACCCATCACCGCTGTCACTCATCTTATTCCTGGGGTCGTACAGTGCTCTTATATAGACGGCCTCCATGGGGGGTGCGACACCCATCACTGCTGTCACTCATCTTATTCCTGGGGTCGTCCGGTGCTCTTATATAGACGGCCTCCATGGGGGGTGCGACACCCATCACCGCTGTCACTCATCTTATTCCTGGGGTCGTCCGGTGCTCTTATATAGACGGCCTCCATGGATGGTGCGACACCCATCACTGCTGTCACTCATCTTATTCCTGGGGTCGTCCGCTGCTCTTATATAGACGGCCTCCATGGATGGTGCGACACCCATCACTGCTGTCACTCATCTTATTCCTGGGGTCGTCCAGTGCTCTTATATAGACGGCCTCCATGGGGGGTGCGACACCCATCACTGCTGTCACTCATCTTATTCCTGGGGTCGTCCGGTGCTCTTATATAGACGGCCTCCATGGATGGTGCGACACCCATCACTGCTGTCACTCATCTTATTCCTGGGGTCGTACGGTGTTCTTATATAGACGGCCTCCATGGGGGGGTGCGACACCCATCACTGCTGTCACTCATCTTATTCCTGGGGTCGTCCGGTGTTCTTATATAGACGGCCTCCATGGGGGGTGCGACACCCATCACTGCTGTCACTCATCTTATTCCTGGTGTCGTCCGGTGCTCTTATATAGACGGCCTCCATGGGGGGAGCGACACCCATCACTGCTGTCACTCATCTTATTCCTGGGGTCGTCCGGTGCACTTATATAGACGGCCTCCATGGGGGGTGCGACATCCATCACTGCTGTCACTCATCTTATTCCTGGGGTCGTCCGGTGCTCTTATATAGACGGCCTCCATGGGGGGTGCGACACCCATCACTGCTGTCACTCATCTTATTCCTGGGGTCGTCCGGTGCTCTTATATAGACGGCCTCCATGGGGGGTGCGACACCCATCACTGCTGTCACTCATCTTATTCCTGGGGTCGTCCGTTGATCTTATATAGACGGCCTCCATGGGGGGTGCGACACCCATCACCGCTGTCACTCATCTTATTCCTGGGGTCGTCCGGTGCTCTTATATAGACGGCCTCCATGGGGGGTGCGACACCCATCACTGCTGTCACTCATCTTATTCCTGGGGTCGTCCGGTGCTCTTATATAGACGGCCTCCATGGGGGGTGCGACACCCATCACTGCTGTCACTCATCTTATTCCTGGGGTCGTCCGGTGCTCTTATATAGACGGCCTCCATGGGGGGTGCGACACCCATCACTGCTGTCACTCATCTTATTCCTGGGGTCGTCCGGTGTTCTTATATAGACGGCCTCCATGGGGGAGCGACACCCATCACTGCTGTCACTCATCTTATTCCTGGGGTCGTCCGGTGCTCTTATATAGACGGCCTCCATGGGGGTGCGACACCCATCACCGCTGTCACTCATCTTATTCCTGGGGTCGTCCGGTGCTCTTATATAGACGGCCTCCATGGGGGGTGCGACACCCATCGCTGCTGTCAGTCATCTTATTCCTGGGGTCGTCCGGTGGTCTTATATAGACGGCCTCCATGGGGGGTGCGACACCCATCACTGCTGTCAGTCATCTTATTCCTGGGGTCGTCCGCTGCTCTTATATAGACGGCCTCCATGGGGGGTGCGACACCCATCACGTCTGTCACTCATCTTATTCCTGGGGTCGTCCGGTGCTCTTATATAGACGGCCTCCATGGGGGGTGCGACACCCATCACTGCTGTCAGTCATCTTATTCCTGGGGTCGTCCGCTGCTCTTATATAGACGGCCTCCATGGGGGGTGCGACACCCATCACGTCTGTCACTCATCTTATTCCTGGGGTCGTCCGCTGCTCTTATATAGACGGCCTCCATGGGGGGTGCGACACCCATCATCGCTTTCACTCATCTTATTCCTGGGGTCGGCCGCTGCTCTTATATAGACGGCCTCCATGGGGGGTGCGACACCCATCACTGCTGTCACTCATCTTATTCCTGGGGTCGTCCGGTGCTCTTATACAGACGGCCTCCATGGGGGGTGCGACACCCATCACCGCTGTCACTCATCTTATTCCTGGGGTCGTCCGGTGCTCTTATATAGACGGCCTCCATGGGGGTGCGACACCCATCACTGCTGTCACTCATCTTATTCCTGGGGTCGTCCGGTGCTCTTATATAGACGGCCTCCATGGGGGGTGCGACACCCATCACTGCTGTCACTCATCTTATTTCTGGGGTCGTCCGGTGCTCTTATACAGACGGCCTCCATGGGGGGTGCGACACCCATCACCGCTGTCACTCATCTTATTCCTGGGGTTGTCCGGTGCTCTTATATAGACGGCCTCCATGGGGGTGCGACACCCATCACCGCTGTCACTCATCTTATTCCTGGGGTCGTCCGGTGTTCTTATATAGACGGCCTCCATGGGGGGTGCGACACCCATCACCGCTGTCACTCATCTTATTCCTGGGGTCGTCCGGTGCTCTTATATAGACGGCCTCCATGGGGGGTGCGACACCCATCACCGCTGTCACTCATCTTATTCCTGGGGTCGTCCGGTGCTCTTATATAGACGGCCTCCATGGGGGGTGCGACACCCATCACCGCTGTCACTCATCTTATTCCTGGGGTCGTCCGATGCTCTTATATAGACGGCCTCCATGGGGGGTGCGACACCCATCATCGCTGTCACTCATCTTATTCCTGGGGTCGTCCGGTGCTCTTATATAGACGGCCTCCATGGGGGGGTGCGACACCCATCACCACTGTCATTCATCTTATTCCTGGGGTCGTCCGGTGCTCTTATATAGACGGCCTCCATGGGGGGTGCGACACCCATCACTGCTGTCAGTCATCTTATTCCTGGGGTCGTCCGATGTTCTTATATAGACGGCCTCCATGGGGGGTGCGACACCCATCACTGCTGTCACTCATCTTATTCCTGGGGTCGTCCGGTGCTCTTATATAGACGGCCTCCATGGGGGGTGCGACACCCATCACCACTGTCATTCATCTTATTCCTGGGGTCGTCCGGTGCTCTTATACAGACGGCCTCCATGGGGGATGCGACACCCATCACGGCTGTCACTCATCTTATTCCTGGGGTCGTCCGGTGCTCTTATACAGACGGCCTCAATGGGGGGTGCGACACCCATCACCGCTGTCACTCATCTTATTCCTGGGGTCGTCCGGTGCTCTTATATAGATGGCCTCCATGGAGGGTGCGACACCCATCACTGCTGTCACTCATCTTATTCCTGGGGTCGTCCGGTGCTCTTATATAGACGGCCTCCATGGGGGGTGCGACACCCATCACGGCTGTCACTCATCTTATTCCTGGGGTCGTCCGGTGCTCTTATATAGACGGCCTCCATGGGGGGTGCGACACCCATCACCGCTGTCACTCATCTTATTCCTGGGGTCGTCCGGTGCTCTTATATAGACGGCCTCCATGGGGGGTGCGACACCCATCACTGCTGTCACTCATCTTATTCCTGGGGTCGTCCGATGCTCTTATATAGACGGCCTCCATGGGGGGTGCGACACCCATCACTGCTGTCAGTCATCTTATTCCTGGGGTCGTCCGATGTTCTTATATAGACGGCCTCCACGGGGGAGCGACACCCATCACTGCTGTCACTCATCTTATTCCTGGGGTCGTCCGGTGCTCTTATATAGACGGCCTCCATGGGGGAGCGACACCCATCACCGCTGTCACTCATCTTATTCCTGGGGTCGTCCGGTGCTCTTATATAGACGGCCTCCATGGAGGGAGCGACACCCATCACCGCTGTCACTCATCTTATTCCAGGGGTCGTCCGGTGCTCTTATATAGACGGCCTCCATGGGGGGTGCGACACCCATTACTGCTGTCACTCATCTTATTCCTGGGGTCGTCCGGTGCTCTTATATAGACGACCTCCATGGAGGGAGCGACACCCATCACCGCTGTCACTCATCTTATTCCTGGGGTCGTCCGGTGCTCTTATATAGACGGCCTCCATGGAGGGAGCGACACCCATCACCGCTGTCACTCATCTTATTCCAGGGGTCGTCCGGTGTTCTTATATAGACGGCCTCCATGGAGGGAGCGACACCCATCACCGCTGTCACTCATCTTATTCCTGGGGTCGTCCGGTGCTCTTATATAGACGGCCTCCATGGAGGGAGCGACACCCATCACTGCTGTCACTCATCTTATTCCTGGGGTCGTCCGGTGCTCTTATATAGACGGCCTCCATGGGGGAGCGACACCCATCACCGCTGTCACTCATCTTATTCCTGGGGTCGTCCGGTGCTCTTATATAGACGGCCTCCATGGAGGGTGCGACACCCATCACCGCTGTCACTCATCTTATTCCAGGGGTCGTCCGGTGTTCTTATATAGACGGCCTCCATGGAGGGAGCGACACCCATCACCGCTGTCACTCATCTTATTCCAGGGGTCGTCCGGTGCTCTTATATAGACGGCCTCCATGGGGGGTGCGACACCCATCACTGCTGTCACTCATCTTATTCCTGGGGTCGTCCGGTGCTCTTATATAGACGGCCTCCATGGGGGGTGCGACACCCATCACCGCTGTCACTCATCTTATTCCTGGGGTCGTCCGGTGCTCTTATATAGACGGCCTCCATGGGGGGTGCGACACTCATCACCGCTGTCACTCATCTTATTCCTGGGGTCGTCCGGTGCTCTTATATAGACGGCGTCCATGGGGGGTGCGACACCCATCACTGCTGTCACTCATCTTATTCCTGGGGTCGTCCGGTGCTCTTATATAGACGGCCTTCATGGGGGATGCGACACCCATCACTGCTGTCACTCATCTTATTCCTGGGGTCGTCTGGTGCTCTAATACAGACGGCCTCCATGGGGGGTGCGACACCCATCACTGCTGTCACTCATCTTATTCCTGGGGTCGTCCGGTGCTCTTATATAGACGGCGTCCATGGGGGGTGCGACACCCATCACTTCTGTCACTCATCTTATTCCTGGGGTCGTCCGCTGCTCTTATATAGACGGCCTCCATGGGGGGTGCGACACCCATCACTGCTGTCACTCATCTTATTCCTGGGGTCGTCCGGTGCTCTTATATAGACGGCGTCCATGGGGGGTGCGACACCCATCACTGCTGTCACTCATCTTATTCCTGGGGTCGTCCGATGCTCTTATATAGACGGCCTCCATGGGGGGTGCGACACCCATCACCGCTGTCACTCATCTTATTCCTGGGGTCGTCCGCTGCTCTTATATAGACGGCCTCCATGGGGGGTGCGACACCCATCACCGTTGTCACTCATCTTATTCCTGGGGTCGTCTGATGCTCTTATATAGACGGCCTCCATGGGGGGTGCGACACCCATCACCGCTGTCACTCATCTTATTCCTGGGGTCGTCCGGTGCTCTTATATAGACGGCCTCCATGGGGGGTGCGACACCCATCACCGCTGTCACTCATCTTATTCCTGGGGTCGTCCGCTGCTCTTATATAGACGGCCTCCATGGGGGGAGCGACACCCATCACTGCTGTCACTCATCTTATTCCTGGGGTCGTCCGGTGCTCTTATATAGACGGCCTCCATGGGGGTGCGACACCCATCACTGCTGTCACTCATCTTATTCCTGGGGTCGTCCGGTGCTCTTATATAGACGGCCTCCATGGGGGAGCGACACCCATCACTGCTGTCACTCATCTTATTCCTGGGGTCGTCCGGTGCTCTTATATAGACGGCCTCCATGGGGGGTGCGACACCCATCACTGCTGTCACTCATCTTATTCCTGGGGTCGTCCGGTGCTCTTATATAGACGGCCTCCATGGGGGGTGCGACACCCATCACCGCTGTCACTCATCTTATTCCTGGGGTCGTCCGGTGCTCTTATATAGACGGCCTCCATGGGGGGTGCGACACCCATCACCGCTGTCACTCATCTTATTCCTGGGGTCGTCCGGTGCACTTATATAGACGGCCTCCATGGGGGGTGCGACACCCATCACTGCTGTCACTCATCTTATTCCTGGGGTCGTCCGGTGCTCTTATACAGACGGCCTCAATGGGGGTGCGACACCCATCACTGCTGTCACTCATCTTATTCCTGGGGTCGTCCGGTGCTCTTATATAGACGGCCTCCATGGGGGAGCGACACCCATCACTGCTGTCACTCATCTTATTCCTGGGGTCGTCCGGTGCTCTTATATAGACGGCCTCCATGGGGGGTGCGACACCCATCACTGCTGTCACTCATCTTATTCCTGGGGTCGTCCGATGCTCTTATATAGACGGCCTCCATGGGGGGTGCGACACCCATCACCGCTGTCACTCATCTTATTCCTGGGGTCGTCCGGTGCTCTTATATAGACGGCCTCCATGGGGGGTGCGACACCCATCACCGCTGTCACTCATCTTATTCCTGGGGTCGTCCGGTGCACTTATATAGACGGCCTCCATGGGGGGTGCGACACCCATCACTGCTGTCACTCATCTTATTCCTGGGGTCGTCCGGTGCTCTTATACAGACGGCCTCAATGGGGGGTGCGACACCCATCACCGCTGTCACTCATCTTATTCCTGGGGTCGTCTGGTGCTCTTATACAGACGGCCTCCATGGGGGGTGCGACACTCATCACTGCTGTCACTCATCTTATTCCTGGGGTCGTCCGGTGCTCTTATATAGACGGCTTCCATGGGGGGTGCGACACCCATCACTGCTGTCACTCATCTTATTCCTGGGGTCGTCCGGTGCTTTTACATAGACGGCCTCCATGGGGGGTGCGACACCCATCACTGCTGTCACTCATCTTATTCCTGGGGTCGTCCGGTGCTCTTATATAGACGGCCTCCATGGGGGGTGCGACACCCATCACCGCTGTCAGTCATCTTATTCCTGGGGTCGTCCGGTGCTCTTATACAGACGGCCTCCATGGGGGGTGCGACACCCATCACTGCTGTCACTCATCTTATTCCTGGGGTCGTCCGGTGCTCTTATATAGACGGCCTCCATGGGGGGTGCGACACCCATCACCGCTGTCACTCATCTTATTCCTGGGGTCGTCCGCTGCTCTTATATAGACGGCCTCCATGGGGGGGTGCGACACTCATCACTGCTGTCACTCATCTTATTCCTGGGGTCGTCCGCTGCTCTTATATAGACGGCCTCCATGTGGGGTGCGACACCCATCACCGCTGTCACTCATCTTATTCCTGGGGTCGTCCGGTGCTCTTATATAGACGGCCTCCATGGGGGGTGCGACACCCATCACCGCTGTCACTCATCTTATTCCTGGGGTCGTCCGGTGCTCTTATATAGACGGCCTCCATGGGGGGTGCGACACCCATCACTGCTGTCACTCATCTTATTCCTGGGGTCGTCCGGTGCTCTTATATAGACGGCCTCCATGGGGGGTGCGACACCCATCACTGCTGTCAGTCATCTTATTCCTGGGGTCGTCCGGTGCTCTTATATAGACGGCCTCCATGGGGGTGCGACACCCATCACTGCTGTCACTCATCTTATTCCTGGGGTCGTCCGGTGCTCTTATATAGACGGCCTCCATGGGGGGTGCGACACCCATCACTGCTGTCACTCATCTTATTCCTGGGGTCGTCCGATGCTCTTATATAGACGGCCTCCATGGGGGGTGCGACACCCATCACTGCTGTCACTCATCTTATTCCTGGGGTCGTCCGGTGCTCTTATATAGACGGCCTCCATGGGGGTGCGACACCCATCACTGCTGTCACTCATCTTATTCCTGGGGTCGTCCGGTGCTCTTATATAGACGGCCTCCATGGGGGGTGCGACACTCATCACCGCTGTCACTCATCTTATTCCTGGGGTCGTCCGGTGCTCTTATATAGACGGCCTCCATGGGGGTGCGACACCCATCACCGCTGTCACTCATCTTATTCCTGGGGTCGTCCGGTGCTCTTATATAGACGGCCTCCATGGGGGGTGCGACACCCATCACTGCTGTCACTCATCTTATTCCTGGGGTCGTCCGGTGCTCTTATATAGACGGCCTCCATGGGGCAGCGACACCCATCACTGCTGTCACTCATCTTATTCCTGGGGTCGTCCGGTGCTCTTATATAGACGGCCTCCATGGGGGGTGCGACACCCATCACTGCTGTCAGTCATCTTATTCCTGGGGTCGTCCGGTGTTCTTATATAGATGGCCTCCATGGGGGGTGCGACACCCATCACCACTGTCATTCATCTTATTCCTGGGGTCGTCCGGTGCTCTTATATAGACGGCCTCCATGGGGGGTGCGACACCCATCACCGCTGTCACTCATCTTATTCCTGGGGTCGTCCGGTGTTCTTATACAGACGGCCTCCATGGGGGGTGCGACACCCATCACTGCTGTCACTCATCTTATTCCTGGGGTCGTCCGGTGTTCTTATACAGACGGCCTCCATGGGGGGTGCGACACCCATCACTGCTGTCACTCATCTTATTCCTGGGGTCGTCCGGTGCTTTTACATAGACGGCCTCCATGGGGGGTGCGACACCCATCACCGCTGTCAGTCATCTTATTCCTGGGGTCGTCCGGTGCTCTTATATAGACGGCCTCCATAGGGGGTGCGACACTCATCACCGCTGTCACTCATCTTATTCCTGGGGTCGTCCGGTGCTCTTATATAGACGGCCTCCATGGGGGGTGCGACACCCATCACTGCTGTCACTCATCTTATTCCTGGGGTCGTCCGGTGCTCTTATACAGACGGCCTCCATAGGGGGTGCGACACCCATCACCGCTGTCACTCATCTTATTCCTGGGGTCGTCCGGTGCTCTTATATAGACGGCCTCCATAGGGGGTGCGACACCCATCACCGCTGTCACTCATCTTATTCCTGGGGTCGTCCGGTGCTCTTATATAGACGGCCTCCATGGGGGGTGCGACACCCATCACTGCTGTCACTCATCTTATTCCTGGGGTCGTCCGGTGCTCTTATATAGACGGCCTCCATGAGGGTGCGACACCCATCACCGCTGTCACTCATCTTATTCCGGGGGTCGTCCGGTGCTCTTATATAGACGGCCTCCATGGGGGGTGCGACACTCATCACTGCTGTCACTCATCTTATTCCTGGGGTCGTCCGGTGCTCTTATATAGACGGCCTCCATAGGGGGTGCGACACCCATCACCGCTGTCACTCATCTTATTCCTGAGGTCGTCCGGTGTTCTTATATAGACGGCCTCCATGGGGGGTGCGACACCCATCGCTGCTGTCACTCATCTTATTCCTGGGGTCGTCCGCTGCTCTTATATAGACGGCCTCCATGGGGGTGCGACACCCATCACCGCTGTCACTCATCTTATTCCTGGGGTCGTCCGGTGCTCTTATATAGACGGCCTCCATGGGGGGTGCGACACACATCACTGCTGTCACTCATCTTATTCCTGGGGTCGTCCGGTGCTCTTATATAGACGGCCTCCATGGGGGGTGCGACACCCATCACTGCTGTCACTCATCTTATTCCTGGGGTCGTCTGCTGCTCTTATATAGACGGCCTCCATGGGGGGTGCGACACCCATCACTGCTGTCACTCATCTTATTCCTGGGGTCGTCCGGTGCTCTTATATAGACGGCCTCCATGGGGGGTGCGATACCCATCACTGCTGTCACTCATCTTATTCCTGGGGTCGTCCGATGCTCTTATATAGACGGCCTCCATGGGGGGTGCGACACCCGTCACTGCTGTCACTCATCTTATTCCTGGGGTCGTCCGATGCTCTTATATAGACGGCCTCCATGGGGGGTGCGACACCCATCACTGCTGTCACTCATCTTATTCCTGGGGTAGTCCGGTGCTCTTATATAGACGGCCTCCTCGGGGGGTGCGACACCCATCACTGCTGTCACTCATCTTATTCCTGGGGTCGTCCGGTGCTCTTATATAGACGGCCTCCATAGGGGGTGCGACACCCATCACTGCTGTCACTCATCTTATTCCTGGGGTCGTCCGGTGCTCTTATATAGACGGCCTCCATGGGGGGTGCGACACTCATCACTGCTGTCAGTCATCTTATTCCTGGGGTCGTCCGGTGCTCTTATATAGACGGCCTCCATGGGGGTGCGACACCCATCACTGCTGTCACTCATCTTATTCCTGGGGTCGTCCGGTGCTCTTATATAGACGGCCTCCATGGGGGGTGCGACACCCATCACCGCTGTCATTCATCTTATTCCTGGGGTCGTCCGGTGCTCTTATATAGACGGCCTCCATGGGGGGTGCGACACCCATCACTGCTGTCACTCATCTTATTCCTGGGGTCGTCCGCTGCTCTTATATAGACGGCCTCCATAGGGGGTGCGACACCCATCACTGCTGTCACTCATCTTATTCCTGGGGTCGTCCGGTGCTCTTATATAGACGGCCTCCATGGGGGGTGCGACACTCATCACCGCTGTCACTCATCTTATTCCTGGGGTCGTCCGGTGCTCTTATATAGACGGCCTCCATGGGGGGTGCGACACCCATCACCGCTGTCATTCATCTTATTCCTGGGGTCGTCCGGTGCTCTTATATAGACGGCCTCCATGGGGGGTGCGACACCCATCACTGCTGTCACTCATCTTATTCCTGGGGTCGTCCGCTGCTCTTATATAGACGGCCTCCATAGGGGGTGCGACACCCATCACTGCTGTCACTCATCTTATTCCTGGGGTCGTCCGGTGCTCTTATATATACGGCCTCCATGGGGGGTGCGACACCCATCACCGCTGTCATTCATTTAATTCCTGGGGTCGTCCGGTGCTCTTATATAGACGGCCTCCATGGGGGGTGCGACACCCATCACCGCTGTCACTCATCTTATTCCTGGGGTCGTCCGGTGCTCTTATATAGACGGCCTCCATGAGGGGTGCGACACCCATCACGGCTGTCACTCATCTTATTCCTGGGGTCGTCCGCTGCTCTTATATAGACGGCCTCCATGGGGGGTGCGACACCCATCACTGCTGTCACTCATCTTATTCCTGGGGTCGTCCGGTGCTCTTATATAGACGGCCTCCATGGGGGGTGCGACACCCATCACCGCTGTCACTCATCTTATCCCTGGGGTCGTCCGGTGCTCTTATATAGACGGCCTCCATGGGGGGTGCGACACCCATCACTGCTGTCAGTCATCTTATTCCTGGGGTCGTCCGGTGTTCTTATATAGACGGCCTCCATGGGGGGTGCGACACCCATCACTGCTGTCACTCATCTTATTCCTGGGGTCGTCCGGTGCTCTTATATAGACGGCCTCCATGGGGGGTGCGACACCCATCACCGCTGTCACTCATCTTATTCCTGGGGTCGTCCGGTGCTCTTATATAGACGGCCTCCATGGGGGGTGCGACACCCATCACTGCTGTCACTCATCTTATTCCTGGGGTCGTCCGGTGCTCTTATATAGACGGCCTCCATGGGGGGTGCGACACCCATCACCGCTGTCACTCATCTTATTCCTGGGGTCGTCCGGTGCTCTTATATAGACGGCCTCCTTGGGGGGTGCGACACCCATCACTGCTGTCACTCATCTTATTCCTGGGGTCGTCCGGTGCTCTTATATAGACGGCCTCCATGGGGGGTGCGACACCCATCACTGCTGTCACTCATCTTATTCCTGGGGTCGTCCGGTGCTCTTATATAGACGGCCTCCATGGGGGGTGCGACACCCATCACCGCTGTCACTCATCTTATTCCTGGGGTCGTCCGGTGCTCTTATATAGACGGCCTCCATGGGGGGTGCGACACCCATCACCGCTGTCACTCATCTTATTCCTGGGGTCGTCCAGTGCTCTTATATAGACGGCCTCCATGGGGGGTGCGACACCCATCACCGCTGTCACTCATCTTATTCCTGGGGTCGTCCGGTGCTCTTATATAGACGGCCTCCATAGGGGGTGCGACACCCATCACTGCTGTCACTCATCTTGTTCCTGGGGTCGTCCGCTGCTCTTATATAGACGGCCTCCATGGGGGGTGCGACACCCATCACCGCTGTCACTCATCTTATTCCTGGGGTCGTCCGGTGCTCTTATGTAGACGGCCTCCATAGGGGGTGCGACACCCATCACCGCTGTCACTCATCTTATTCCTGGGGTCGTCCGGTGCTCTTATATAGACGGCCTCCATGGGGGGTGCGACACCCATCACCGCTGTCACTCATCTTATTCCTGGGGTCGTCCGGTGCTCTTATATAGACGGCCTCCATGGGGGGTGCGACACCCATCACTGCTGTCACTCATCTTATTCCTGGGGTCGTCCGGTGTTCTTATATAGACGGCCTCCATGGGGGGTGCGACACCCATCACCGCTGTCACTCATCTTATTCCTGGGGTTGTCCGGTGCTCTTAAATAGACGGCCTCCATGGGGGGTGCGACACCCATCACTGCTGTCACTCATCTTATTCCTGGGGTCGTCCAGTGCTCTTATACAGACGGCCTCCATGGGGGGTGCGACACCCATCACTGCTGTCACTCATCTTATTCCTGGGGTCGTCCGGTGTTCTTATATAGACGGCCTCCATGGGGGGTGCGACACCCATCACCGCTGTCACTCATCTTATTCCTGGGGTCGTCCGGTGCTCTTAAATAGACGGCCTCCATGGGGGGTGCGACACCCATCACTGCTGTCACTCATCTTATTCCTGGGGTCGTCCAGTGCTCTTATACAGACGGCCTCCATGGGGGGTGCGACACCCATCACTGCTGTCACTCATCTTATTCCTGGGGTCGTCCGGTGCTCTTATACAGACGGCCTCCATGGGGGGTGCGACACCCATCACTGCTGTCACTCATCTTATTCCTGGGGTCGTCCAGTGCTCTTATACAGACGGCCTCCATGGGGGGTGCGACACCCATCACTGCTGTCACTCATCTTATTCCTGGGGTCGTCCGCTGCTCTTATATAGACGGCCTCCATGGGGGGTGCGACACTCATCACTGCTGTCACTCATCTTATTCCTGGGGTCGTCCGGTGCTCTTAAATAGACGGCCTCCATGGGGGGTGCGACACCCATCACTGCTGTCACTCACCTTATTCCTGGGGTCGTCCGGTGCTCTTATATAGACGGCCTCCATGGGGGGTGCGACACCCATCACCGCTGTCACTCATCTTATTCCTGGGGTCGTCCGGTGCTCTTATATAGACGGCCTCCATGGGGGGTGCGATACCCATCACCGCTGTCACTCATCTTATTCCTGGGGTCGTCCGGTGCTCTTATATAGACGGCCTCCATGGGGGGTGCGATACCCATCACTGCTGTCACTCATCTTATTCCTGGGTTCGTCCGGTGCTCTTATATAGACGGCCTCCATGGGGGGTGCGACACCCATCACTGCTGTCACTCATCTTATTCCTGGGGTCGTCCGGTGCTCTTATATAGACGGCCTCCATGGGGGGTGCGACACCCATCACCGCTGTCACTCATCTTATTCCTGGGGTCGTCCGGTGCTCTTATATAGACGGCCTCCATGGGGGGTGCGACACCCATCACGGCTGTCACTCATCTTATTCCTGGGGTCGTCCGGTGCTCTTATATAGACGGCCTCCATGGAGGGTGCGACACCCATCACTGCTGTCACTCATCTTATTCCTGGGGTCGTCCGGTGCTCTTATACAGACGGCCTCCATGGGGGGTGCGACACCCATCACTGCTGTCACTCATCTTATTCCTGGGGTCGTCCGGTGCTCTTATACAGACGGCCTCCATGGGGGGTGCGACACCCATCACCGCTGTCAGTCATCTTATTCCTGGGGTCGTCCGGTGCTCTTATATAGACGGCCTCCATGGGGGGTGCGACACCCATCACCGCTGTCACTCATCTTATTCCTGGGGTCGTCCGGTGCTCTTATATAGACGGCCTCCATGGGGGGTGCGACACCCATCACCGCTGTCACTCATCTTATTCCTGGGGTCGTCCGGTGCTCTTATATAGACGGCCTCCATGGGGGGTGCGACACCCATCACCGCTGTCACTCATCTTATTCCTGGGGTCGTCCGGTGCTCTTATATAGACGGCCTCCATGGGGGGTGCGACACCCATCACCGCTGTCACTCATCTTATTCCTGGGGTCGTCCGGTGCTCTTATATAGACGGCCTCCATGGGGGGTGCGACACACATCACCGCTGTCACTCATCTTATTCCTGGGGTCGTCCGGTGCTCTTATATAGACGGCCTCCATGGGGGGTGCGACACCCATCACCGCTGTCACTCATCTTATTCCTGGGGTCGTCCGGTGCTCTTATATAGACGGCCTCCATGGGGGGTGCGACACCCATCACGGCTGTCACTCATCTTATTCCTGGGGTCGTCCGGTGCTCTTATATAGACGGCCTCCATGGGGGGTGCGACACCCATCACTGCTGTCACTCATCTTATTCCTGGGGTCGTCCGGTGCTCTTATATAGACGGCCTCCATGGGGGGTGCGACACCCATCACTGCTGTCACTCATCTTATTCCTGGGGTCGTCCGGTGCTCTTATATAGACGGCCTCCATGGGGGGTGCGACACCCATCACCGCTGTCACTCATCTTATTCCTGGGGTCGTCCGGTGCTCTTATACAGACGGCCTCCATGGGGGGTGCGACACCCATCACTGCTGTCACTCATCTTATTCCTGGGGTCGTCCGGTGCTCTTATATAGACGGCCTCCATGGGGGGTGCGACACCCATCACTGCTGTCACTCATCTTATTCCTGGGGTCGTCCGGTGCTCTTATATAGACGGCCTCCATGGGGGGTGCGACACCCATCACCGCTGTCACTCATCTTATTCCTGGGGTCGTCCGGTGCTCTTATATAGACGGCCTCCATGGGGGGTGCGACACTCATCACGGCTGTCACTCATCTTATTCCTGGGGTCGTCCGCTGCTCTTATATAGACGGCCTCCATGGGGGGTGCGACACCCATCACCGCTGTCAGTCATCTTATTCCTGGGGTCGTCCGGTGCTCTTATATAGATGGCCTCCATGGGGGGTGCGACACCCATCACCGCTGTCACTCATCTTATTCCTGGGGTCGTCCGCTGCTCTTATATAGACGGCCTCCATGGGGGGAGCGACACCCATCACTGCTTTCACTCATCTTATTCCTGGGGTCGTCCGCTGCTCTTATATAGACGGCCTCCATGGGGGGTGCGACACCCATCACTGCTGTCACTCATCTTATTCCTGGGGTCGTCCGGTGCTCTTATATAGACGGCCTCCATGGGGGGTGCGACACCCATCACTGCTGTCACTCATCTTATTCCTGGGGTCGTCCGGTGCCCTTATATAGACGGCCTCCATGGGGGGTGCGACACCCATCACTGCTGTCACTCATCTTATTCCTGGGGTCGTCCGGTGCTCTTATATAGATGGCCTCCATGGGGGGTGCAACACCCATCACTGCTGTCACTCATCTTATTCCTGGGGTCGTCCGGTGCTCTTATATAGACGGCCTCCATGGGGGGTGCGACACTCATCACGGCTGTCACTCATCTTATTCCTGGGGTCGTCCGGTGCTCTTATATAGATGGCCTCCATGGGGGGTGTGACACCCATCACCGCTCTCAGTCATCTTATTCCTGGGGTCGTCCGGTGCTCTTATATAGATGGCCTCCATGGGGGGTGTGACACCCATCACCGCTGTCAGTCATCTTATTCCTGGGGTCATCCGGTGCTCTTATATAGATGGCCTCCATGGGGGGTGCGACACCCATCACCGCTCTCAGTCATCTTATTCCTGGGGTCGTCCGGTGCTCTTATATAGATGGCCTCCATGGGGGGTGTGACACCCATCACCGCTGTCAGTCATCTTATTCCTGGGGTCATCCGGTGCTCTTATATAGACGGCCTCCATGGGGGGTGCGACACCCATCACCGCTGTCACTCATCTTATTCCTGGGGTCGTCCGGTGCTCTTATATAGACGGCCTCCATGGGGGGTGCGACACCCATCACCGCTGTCAGTCATCTTATTCCTGGGGTCGTCCGGTGCTCTTATATAGATGGCCTCCATGGGGGGTGTGACACCCATCACCGCTGTCAGTCATCTTATTCCTGGGGTCGTCCGGTGCTCTTATATAGACGGCCTCCATGGGGGGTGCGACACCCATCACCGCTGTCACTCATCTTATTCCTGGGGTCGTCCGGTGCTCTTATACAGACGGCCTCCATGGGGGGTGCGACACCCATCACTGCTGTCACTCATCTTATTCCTGGGGTCGTCCGGTGCTCTTATATAGACGGCCTCCATGGGGGGTGCGACACCCATCACTGCTGTCACTCATCTTATTCCTGGGGTCGTCCGGTGCTCTTATATAGACGGCCTCCATGGGGGGTGCGACACCCATCACTGCTGTCACTCATCTTATTCCTGGGGTCGTCCGGTGCTCTTATATAGACGGTTTCCATGGGGGGTGCGACACCCATCACCGCTGTCAGTCATCTTATTCCTGGGGTCGTCCGGTGCTCTTATATAGACGGCCTCCATGGGGGTGTGACACCCATCACCGCTGTCAGTCATCTTATTCCTGGGGTCATCCGGTGCTCTTATATAGATGGCCTCCATGGGGGGTGCGACACCCATCACCGCTGTCAGTCATCTTATTCCTGGGGTCGTCCGGTGCTCTTATATAGACGGCCTCCATGGGGGGTGCGACACCCATCACTGCTGTCACTCATCTTATTCCTGGGATCGTCCGCTGCTCTTATATAGACGGCCTCCATGGAGGGTGCGACACCCATCACTGCTGTCACTCATCTTATTCCTGGGGTCGTCCGGTGCTCTTATATAGACGGCCTCCATGGGGGTGCGACACCCATCACTGCTGTCACTCATCTTATTCCTGGGGTCGTCCGGTGCTCTTATATAGATGGCCTCCATGGGGGGTGTGACACCCATCACCGCTGTCAGTCATCTTATTCCTGGGGTCGTCCGGTGCTCTTATATAGATGGCCTCCATGGGGGGTGTGACACCCATCACCGCTGTCAGTCATCTTATTCCTGGGGTCGTCCGCTGCTCTTATATAGACGGCCTCCATGGGGGGTGCGACACCCATCACCGCTGTCAGTCATCTTATTCCTGGGGTCGTCCGGTGCTCTTATATAGACGGCCTCCATGGGGGGTGCGACACCCATCACCGCTGTCACTCATCTTATTCCTGGGGTCGTCCGGTGCTCTTATATAGACGGCCTCCATAGGGGGTGCGACACCCATCACTGCTGTCACTCATCTTGTTCCTGGGGTCGTCCGCTGCTCTTATATAGACGGCCTCCATGGGGGGTGCGACACCCATCACCGCTGTCACTCATCTTATTCCTGGGGTCGTCCGGTGCTCTTATGTAGACGGCCTCCATAGGGGGTGCGACACCCATCACTGCTGTCACTCATCTTATTCCTGGGGTCGTCCGGTGCTCTTATATAGACGGCCTCCATGGGGGGTGCGACACCCATCACCGCTGTCACTCATCTTATTCCTGGGGTCGTCCGGTGCTCTTATATAGACGGCCTCCATGGGGGGTGCGACACCCATCACTGCTGTCACTCATCTTATTCCTGGGGTCGTCCGGTGTTCTTATATAGACGGCCTCCATGGGGGGTGCGACACCCATCACCGCTGTCACTCATCTTATTCCTGGGGTCGTCCGGTGCTCTTAAATAGACGGCCTCCATGGGGGGTGCGACACCCATCACTGCTGTCACTCATCTTATTCCTGGGGTCGTCCAGTGCTCTTATACAGACGGCCTCCATGGGGGGTGCGACACCCATCACTGCTGTCACTCATCTTATTCCTGGGGTCGTCCGGTGTTCTTATATAGACGGCCTCCATGGGGGGTGCGACACCCATCACCGCTGTCACTCATCTTATTCCTGGGGTCGTCCGGTGCTCTTAAATAGACGGCCTCCATGGGGGGTGCGACACCCATCACTGCTGTCACTCATCTTATTCCTGGGGTCGTCCAGTGCTCTTATACAGACGGCCTCCATGGGGGGTGCGACACCCATCACTGCTGTCACTCATCTTATTCCTGGGGTCGTCCGGTGCTCTTATACAGACGGCCTCCATGGGGGGTGCGACACCCATCACTGCTGTCACTCATCTTATTCCTGGGGTCGTCCAGTGCTCTTATACAGACGGCCTCCATGGGGGGTGCGACACCCATCACTGCTGTCACTCATCTTATTCCTGGGGTCGTCCGCTGCTCTTATATAGACGGCCTCCATGGGGGGTGCGACACTCATCACTGCTGTCACTCATCTTATTCCTGGGGTCGTCCGGTGCTCTTAAATAGACGGCCTCCATGGGGGGTGCGACACCCATCACTGCTGTCACTCACCTTATTCCTGGGGTCGTCCGGTGCTCTTATATAGACGGCCTCCATGGGGGGTGCGACACCCATCACCGCTGTCACTCATCTTATTCCTGGGGTCGTCCGGTGCTCTTATATAGACGGCCTCCATGGGGGGTGCGATACCCATCACCGCTGTCACTCATCTTATTCCTGGGGTCGTCCGGTGCTCTTATATAGACGGCCTCCATGGGGGGTGCGATACCCATCACTGCTGTCACTCATCTTATTCCTGGGGTCGTCCGGTGCTCTTATATAGACGGCCTCCATGGGGGGTGCGACACCCATCACTGCTGTCACTCATCTTATTCCTGGGGTCGTCCGGTGCTCTTATATAGACGGCCTCCATGGGGGGTGCGACACCCATCACCGCTGTCACTCATCTTATTCCTGGGGTCGTCCGGTGCTCTTATATAGACGGCCTCCATGGGGGGTGCGACACCCATCACGGCTGTCACTCATCTTATTCCTGGGGTCGTCCGGTGCTCTTATATAGACGGCCTCCATGGAGGGTGCGACACCCATCACTGCTGTCACTCATCTTATTCCTGGGGTCGTCCGGTGCTCTTATACAGACGGCCTCCATGGGGGGTGCGACACCCATCACTGCTGTCACTCATCTTATTCCTGGGGTCGTCCGGTGCTCTTATACAGACGGCCTCCATGGGGGGTGCGACACCCATCACCGCTGTCAGTCATCTTATTCCTGGGGTCGTCCGGTGCTCTTATATAGACGGCCTCCATGGGGGGTGCGACACCCATCACCGCTGTCACTCATCTTATTCCTGGGGTCGTCCGGTGCTCTTATATAGACGGCCTCCATGGGGGGTGCGACACCCATCACCGCTGTCACTCATCTTATTCCTGGGGTCGTCCGGTGCTCTTATATAGACGGCCTCCATGGGGGGTGCGACACCCATCACCGCTGTCACTCATCTTATTCCTGGGGTCGTCCGGTGCTCTTATATAGACGGCCTCCATGGGGGGTGCGACACCCATCACCGCTGTCACTCATCTTATTCCTGGGGTCGTCCGGTGCTCTTATATAGACGGCCTCCATGGGGGGTGCGACACACATCACCGCTGTCACTCATCTTATTCCTGGGGTCGTCCGGTGCTCTTATATAGACGGCCTCCATGGGGGGTGCGACACCCATCACCGCTGTCACTCATCTTATTCCTGGGGTCGTCCGGTGCTCTTATATAGACGGCCTCCATGGGGGGTGCGACACCCATCACGGCTGTCACTCATCTTATTCCTGGGGTCGTCCGGTGCTCTTATATAGACGGCCTCCATGGGGGGTGCGACACCCATCACTGCTGTCACTCATCTTATTCCTGGGGTCGTCCGGTGCTCTTATATAGACGGCCTCCATGGGGGGTGCGACACCCATCACTGCTGTCACTCATCTTATTCCTGGGGTCGTCCGGTGCTCTTATATAGACGGCCTCCATGGGGGGTGCGACACCCATCACCGCTGTCACTCATCTTATTCCTGGGGTCGTCCGGTGCTCTTATACAGACGGCCTCCATGGGGGGTGCGACACCCATCACTGCTGTCACTCATCTTATTCCTGGGGTCATCCGGTGCTCTTATATAGACGGCCTCCATGGGGGGTGCGACACCCATCACTGCTGTCACTCATCTTATTCCTGGGGTCGTCCGGTGCTCTTATATAGACGGCCTCCATGGGGGGTGCGACACCCATCACCGCTGTCACTCATCTTATTCCTGGGGTCGTCCGGTGCTCTTATATAGACGGCCTCCATGGGGGGTGCGACACTCATCACGGCTGTCACTCATCTTATTCCTGGGGTCGTCCGCTGCTCTTATATAGACGGCCTCCATGGGGGGTGCGACACCCATCACCGCTGTCAGTCATCTTATTCCTGGGGTCGTCCGGTGCTCTTATATAGATGGCCTCCATGGGGGGTGCGACACCCATCACCGCTGTCACTCATCTTATTCCTGGGGTCGTCCGCTGCTCTTATATAGACGGCCTCCATGGGGGGAGCGACACCCATCACTGCTTTCACTCATCTTATTCCTGGGGTCGTCCGCTGCTCTTATATAGACGGCCTCCATGGGGGGTGCGACACCCATCACTGCTGTCACTCATCTTATTCCTGGGGTCGTCCGGTGCTCTTATATAGACGGCCTCCATGGGGGGTGCGACACCCATCACTGCTGTCACTCATCTTATTCCTGGGGTCGTCCGGTGCCCTTATATAGACGGCCTCCATGGGGGGTGCGACACCCATCACTGCTGTCACTCATCTTATTCCTGGGGTCGTCCGGTGCTCTTATATAGATGGCCTCCATGGGGGGTGCAACACCCATCACTGCTGTCACTCATCTTATTCCTGGGGTCGTCCGGTGCTCTTATATAGACGGCCTCCATGGGGGGTGCGACACTCATCACGGCTGTCACTCATCTTATTCCTGGGGTCGTCCGGTGCTCTTATATAGATGGCCTCCATGGGGGGTGTGACACCCATCACCGCTCTCAGTCATCTTATTCCTGGGGTCGTCCGGTGCTCTTATATAGATGGCCTCCATGGGGGGTGTGACACCCATCACCGCTGTCAGTCATCTTATTCCTGGGGTCATCCGGTGCTCTTATATAGATGGCCTCCATGGGGGGTGCGACACCCATCACCGCTCTCAGTCATCTTATTCCTGGGGTCGTCCGGTGCTCTTATATAGATGGCCTCCATGGGGGGTGTGACACCCATCACCGCTGTCAGTCATCTTATTCCTGGGGTCATCCGGTGCTCTTATATAGATGGCCTCCATGGGGGGTGCGACACCCATCACCGCTCTCAGTCATCTTATTCCTGGGGTCGTCCGGTGCTCTTATATAGATGGCCTCCATGGGGGGTGCGACACCCATCACCGCTGTCACTCATCTTATTCCTGGGGTCGTCCGGTGCTCTTATATAGACGGCCTCCATGGGGGGTGCGACACCCATCACTGCTGTCACTCATCTTATTCCTGGGGTCGTCCGGTGCTCTTATATAGACGGCCTCCATGGGGGGTGCGACACCCATCACTGCTGTCACTCATCTTATTCCTGGGGTCGTCCGGTGCTCTTATATAGACGGCCTCCATGGGGGGTGCGACACCCATCACTGCTGTCACTCATCTTATTCCTGGGGTCGTCCGGTGCTCTTATATAGACGGTTTCCATGGGGGGTGCGACACCCATCACTGCTGTCACTCATCTTATTCCTGGGGTCGTCCGGTGCTCTTATATAGACGGTTTCCATGGGGGGTGCGACACCCATCACCGCTGTCAGTCATCTTATTCCTGGGGTCGTCCGGTGCTCTTATATAGACGGCCTCCATGGGGGTGCGACACCCATCACCGCTGTCAGTCATCTTATTCCTGGGGTCGTCCGGTGCTCTTATATAGACGGCCTCCATGGGGGGTGCGACACCCATCACTGCTGTCACTCATCTTATTCCTGGGGTCGTCCGGTGCTCTTATATAGACGGCCTCCATGGGGGGTGCGACACCCATCACTGCTGTCACTCATCTTATTCCTGGGATCGTCCGCTGCTCTTATATAGACGGCCTCCATGGAGGGTGCGACACCCATCACTGCTGTCACTCATCTTATTCCTGGGGTCGTCCGGTGCTCTTATATAGACGGCCTCCATGGGGGTGCGACACCCATCACTGCTGTCACTCATCTTATTCCTGGGGTCGTCCGGTGCTCTTATATAGATGGCCTCCATGGGGGGTGTGACACCCATCACCGCTGTCAGTCATCTTATTCCTGGGGTCGTCCGGTGCTCTTATATAGATGGCCTCCATGGGGGGTGTGACACCCATCACCGCTGTCAGTCATCTTATTCCTGGGGTCGTCCGCTGCTCTTATATAGACGGCCTCCATGGGGGGTGCGACACCCATCACCGCTGTCAGTCATCTTATTCCTGGGGTCGTCCGGTGCTCTTATATAGATGGCCTCCATGGGGGGTGTGACACCCATCACCGCTGTCAGTCATCTTATTCCTGGGGTCGTCCGGTGCTCTTATATAGATGGCCTCCATGGGGGGTGTGACACCCATCACCGCTGTCAGTCATCTTATTCCTGGGGTCGTCCGGTGCTCTTATATAGACGGCCTCCATGGGGGGTGCGACACCCATCACTGCTGTCACTCATCTTATTCCTGGGGTCGTCCGCTGCTCTTATATAGACGGCCTCCATGGGGGGTGCGACACTCATCACCGCTGTCACTCATCTTATTCCTGGGGTCGTCCGGTGCTCTTATATAGACGGCCTCCATGGGGGGTGTGACACCCATCACCGCTGTCACTCATCTTATTCCTGGGGTCGTCCGGTGCTCTTATATAGATGGCCTCCATGGGGGGTGTGACACCCATCACCGCTGTCACTCATCTTATTCCTGGGGTCGTCCGGTGCTCTTATATAGATGGCCTCCATGGGGGGTGCGACACCCATCACCGCTGTCAGTCATCTTATTCCTGGGGTCGTCCGGTGCTCTTATATAGATGGCCTCCATGGGGGAGCGACACCCATCACTGCTGTCACTCATCTTATTCCTGGGGTCGTCCGGTGCTCTTATATAGACGGCCTCCATGGGGGGTGCGACACCCATCACCGCTGTCACTCATCTTATTCCTGGGGTCGTCCGGTGCTCTTATATAGACGGCCTCCATGGGGGGTGCGACACCCATCACTGCTGTCACTCATCTTATTCCTGGGGTCGTCCGGTGCTCTTATATAGACGGCCTCCATGGGGGGTGCGACACCCATCACCGCTGTCAGTCATCTTATTCCTGGGGTCGTCCGGTGCTCTTATATAGACGGCCTCCATGGGGGGTGCGACACCCATCACCGCTGTCACTCATCTTATTCCTGGGGTCGTCCGGTGCTCTTATACAGACGGCCTCCATGGGGGGTGCGACACCCATCACAGCTGTCACTCATCTTATTCCTGGGGTCGTCCGGTGCTCTTATATAGACGGCCTCCATGGGGGGTGCGACACCCATCACTGCTGTCACTCATCTTATTCCTGGGGTCGTCCGGTGCTCTTATATAGACGGCCTCCATGGGGGGTGTGACACCCATCACCGCTGTCACTCATCTTATTCCTGGGGTCGTCCGGTGCTCTTATATAGACGGCCTCCATGGGGGGAGCGACACCCATCACTGCTGTCACTCATCTTATTCCTGGGGTCGTCCGGTGCTCTTATATAGACGGCCTCCATGAGGGGTGCGACACCCATCACTGCTGTCACTCATCTTATTCCTGGGGTCGTCCGGTGCTCTTATACAGACGGCCTCCATGGGGGGTGCGACACCCATCACCGCTGTCACTCATCTTATTCCTGGGGTCGTCCGGTGCTCTTATATAGACGGCCTCCATGGGGGGTGCGACACCCATCACTGCTGTCACTCATCTTATTCCTGGGGTCGTCCGGTGCTCTTATATAGACGGCCTCCATGGGGGGTGCGACACCCATCACCGCTGTCAGTCATCTTATTCCTGGGGTCGTCCGGTGCTCTTATATAGACGGCCTCCATGGGGGGTGCGACACCCATCACCGCTGTCACTCATCTTATTCCTGGGGTCGTCCGGTGCTCTTATACAGACGGCCTCCATGGGGGGTGCGACACCCATCACAGCTGTCACTCATCTTATTCCTGGGGTCGTCCGGTGCTCTTATATAGACGGCCTCCATGGGGGGTGCGACACCCATCACTGCTGTCACTCATCTTATTCCTGGGGTCGTCCGGTGCTCTTATATAGACGGCCTCCATGGGGGGTGTGACACCCATCACCGCTGTCACTCATCTTATTCCTGGGGTCGTCCGGTGCTCTTATATAGACGGCCTCCATGGGGGGAGCGACACCCATCACTGCTGTCACTCATCTTATTCCTGGGGTCGTCCGGTGCTCTTATATAGACGGCCTCCATGAGGGGTGCGACACCCATCACTGCTGTCACTCATCTTATTCCTGGGGTCGTCCGGTGCTCTTATACAGACGGCCTCCATGGGGGGTGCGACACCCATCACCGCTGTCACTCATCTTATTCCTGGGGTGGTCCGGTGCTCTTATATAGACGGCCTCCATGGGGGGTGCGACACCCATCACAGCTGTCACTCATCTTATTCCTGGGGTCGTCCGGTGCTCTTATATAGACGGCCTCCATGGGGGGTGCGACACCCATCACTGCTGTCACTCATCTTATTCCTGGGGTCGTCCGGTGCTCTTATATAGACGGCCTCCATGGAGGGTGCGACACCCATCACTGCTGTCACTCATCTTATTCCTGGGGTCGTCCGGTGCTCTTATACAGACGGCCTCCATGGGGGTGTGACACCCATCACTGCTGTCACTCATCTTATTCCTGGGGTCGTCCGCTGATCTTATATAGACGGCCTCCATGGGGCGTGCGACACCCATCACTGCTGTCACTCATCTTATTCCTGGGGTCGTCCGGTGCTCTTATATAGACGGCCTCCATGGGGGGTGCGACACCCATCACTGCTGTCACTCATCTTATTCCTGGGGTCGTCCGGTGTTCTTATATAGACGGCCTCCATGGGGGGTGCGACACCCATCACTGCTGTCACTCATCTTATTCCTGGGGTCGTCCGGTGCTCTTATATAGACGGCCTCCATGGGGGGTGCGACACCCATCACTGCTGTCACTCATCTTATTCCTGGGGTCGTCCGGTGCTCTTATATAGACGGCCTCCATGGGGGGTGCGACACCCATCACTGCTGTCACTCATCTTATTCCTGGGGTCGTCCGGTGTTCTTATATAGACGGCCTCCATGGAGGGTGCGACACCCATCACCGCTGTCACTTATCTTATTCCTGGGGTCGTCCGCTGCTCTTATACAGACGGCCTCCATGAGGGGGCAACACCCAATACCGCTGTCACTCATCTTATTCCTGGGGTCGTCCGGTGCTCTTATATAGACAGCCTCCATGGGGGGTGCGACACCCATCACTGCTGTCACTCATCTTATTCCTGGGGTCGTCCGCTGCTCTTATATAGACGGCCTCCATGGGGGGTGCGACACCCATCACTGCTGTCACTCATCTTATTCCTGGGGTCGTCCGGTGCTCTTATATAGACGGCCTCCATGGGGGTGCGACACCCATCATCGCTGTCACTCATCTTATTCCTGGGGTCGTCCGGTGCTCTTATATAGACGGCCTCCATGGGGGGTGCGACACCCATCACTGCTGTCACTCATCTTATTCCTGGGGTCGTCCGGTGCTCTTATATAGACGGCCTCCATGGGGGGTGCGACACCCATCACCGCTGTCACTCATCTTATTCCTGGGGTCGTCCGGTGCTCTTATATAGACGGCCTCCATGGGGGGTGCGACACCCATCACTGCTGTCACTCATCTTATTCCTGGGGTCGTCCGGTGCTCTTATATAGACGGCCTCCATGGGGGGTGCGACACCCATCACTGCTGTCACTCATCTTATTCCTGGGGTCATCCGCTGCTCTTATACAGACGGCCTCCATGGGGGGTGCGACACCCATCACCGCTGTCACTCATCTTATTCCTGGGGTCGTCCGGTGCTCTTATATAGACAACCTCCATGGGGGGTGCGACACCCATCACTGCTGTCACTCATCTTATTCCTGGGGTCGTCCGGTGCTCTTATATAGACAACCTCCATGGGGGGTGCGACACCCATCACGGCTGTCACTCATCTTATTCCTGGGGTCGTCCGGTGCTCTTATATAGACAACCTCCATGGGGGGTGCGACACCCATCACTGCTGTCACTCATCTTATTCCTGGGGTCGTCCGGTGCTCTTATATAGACAACCTCCATGGGGGGTGCGACACCCATCACGGCTGTCACTCATCTTATTCCTGGGGTCGTCCGGTGCTCTTATATAGACAACCTCCATGGGGGGTGCGACACCCATCACTGCTGTCACTCATCTTATTCCTGGGGTCGTCCGGTGCTCTTATATAGATGGCCTCCATGGGGGGTGCGACACCCATCACCGCTGTCACTCATCTTATTCCTGGGGTCGTCCGGTGCTCTTATTTAGACGGCCTCCATGGGGGGTGCGACACCCATCACCGCTGTCACTCATCTTATTCCTGGGGTCGTCCGCTGCTCTTATATAGACGGCCTCCATGGGGGGTGCGACACCCATCACCGCTGTCACTCATCTTATTCCTGGGGTCGTCCGGTGCTCTTATATAGACAGCCTCCATGGGGGGTGCGACACCCATCACAGCTGTCACTCATCTTATTCCTGGGGTCGTCCGGTGCTCTTATATAGACGGCCTCCATGGGGGGTGCGACACCCATCACTGCTGTCACTCAACTTATTCCTGGGGTCGTCCGCTGCTCTTATATAGGCGGCCTCCATGGGGGGTGCGACACCCATCATCGCTGTCACTCATCTTATTCCTGGGGTCGTCCGCTGCTCTTATATAGACGGCCTCCATGGGGGGTGCGACACCCATCATCGCTGTCACTCATCTTATTCCTGGGGTCGTCCGGTGCTCTTATATAGACGGCCTCCATGGGGGGTGCGACACCCATCACTGCTGTCACTCATCTTATTCCTGGGGTCGTCCGGTGCTCTTATATAGACGGCCTCCATAGGGGGTGCGACACCCATCACCGCTGTCACTCATCTTATTCCTGGGTAGTCCGGTGCTCTTATATAGACGGCCTCCATGGGGGGTGCGACACCCATCACCGCTGTCAGTCATCTTATTCCTGGGGTCGTCCGGTGCTCTTATATAGACGGCCTCCATGGGGGGTGCGACACCCATCACCGCTGTCACTCATCTTATTCCTGGGGTCGTCCGGTGTTCTTATATAGACGGCCTCCATGGAGGGTGCGACACCCATCACCGCTGTCACTCATCTTATTCCTGGGGTCGTCCGGTGCTCTTATATAGACGGCCTCCATGGGGGGTGCGACACCCATCACTGCTGTCACTCATCTTATTCCTGGGGTCGTCCGGTGCTCTTATATAGACGGCCTCCATGGGGGGTGCGACACCCATCACCGCTGTCAGTCATCTTATTCCTGGGGTCGTCCGGTGCTCTTATATAGACGGCCTCCATGGGGGGTGCGACACCCATCACCGCTGTCAGTCATCTTATTCCTGGGGGCGTCCGGTGCTCTTATATAGACGGCCTCCATGGGGGGTGCGACACCCATCACTGCTGTCACTCATCTTATTCCTGGGGTCGTCCGGTGCTCTTATATAGACGGCCTCCATGGGGGTTGCGACACCCATCACCGCTGTCACTCATCTTATTCCTGGGGTCGTCCGGTGCTCTTATATAGACGGCCTCCATGGGGGGTGCGACACGCATCACTGCTGTCAGTCATCTTATTCCTGGGGTCGTCCGGTGCTCTTATATAGACAGCCTCCATGGGGGGTGCGACACCCATCACTGCTGTCACTCATCTTATTCCTGGGGTCGTCCGGTGCTCTTATATAGACGGCCTCCATGGGGGGTGCGACACCCATCACCGCTGACACTCATCTTATTCCTGGGGTCGTCCGGTGTTCTTATATAGACGGCCTCCATGGGGGGTGCGACACCCATCACTGCTGTCACTCATCTTATTCCTGGGGTCGTCCGGTGCTCTTATATAGACGGCCTCCATGGGGGGTGCGACACCCATCACCGCTGACACTCATCTTATTCCTGGGGTCGTCCGGTGTTCTTATATAGACGGCCTCCATGGGGGGTGCGACACCCATCACTGCTGTCACTCATCTTATTCCTGGGGTCGTCCGGTGCTCTTATATAGACGGCCTCCATGGGGGGTGCGACACCCATCACTGCTGTCACTCATCTTATTCCTGGGGTCGTCCGGTGCTCTTTTATAGACGGCCTCCATGGGGGGTGCGACACCCATCACTGCTGTCACTCATCTTATTCCTGGGGTCGTCCGGTGCTCTTATATAGACGGCCTCCATGGGGGGTGCGACACCCATCACTGCTGTCACTCATCTTATTCCTGGGGTCGTCCGGTGCTCTTATATAGACGGCCTCCATGGAGGGTGCGACACCCATCACCGCTGTCACTCATCTTATTCCTGGGGTCGTCCGGTGCTCTTATATAGACGGCCTCCATGGGGGGTGCGACACTCATCACCGCTGTCACTCATCTTATTCCTGGGGTCGTCCGGTGCTCTTATATAGATGGCCTCCATGGGGGGTGCGACACCCATCACCGCTGTCACTCATCTTATTCCTGGGGTCGTCCGGTGCTCTTATATAGACGGCCTCCATGGGGGGTGCGACACCCATCACCGCTGTCACTCATCTTATTCCTGGGGTCGTCCGGTGCTCTTATATAGACGGCCTCCATGGGGGGTGCGACACCCATCACTGCTGTCACTCATCTTATTCCTGGGGTCGTCCGGTGCTCTTATATAGACGGCCTCCATGGGGGGTGCGACACGAATCACTGCTGTCACTCATCTTATTCCTGGGGTCGTCCGGTGCTCTTATATAGACGGCCTCCATGGGGGGTGCGACACTCATCACTGCTGTCACTCATCTTATTCCTGGGGTCGTCCGGTGCTCTTATATAGACGGCCTCCATGGGGGGTGCGACACTCATCACCGCTGTCACTCATCTTATTCCTGGGGTCGTCCGCTGCTCTTATATAGACGGCCTCCATGGAGGGTGCGACACCCATCACTGCTGTCACTCATCTTATTCCTGGGGTCGTCCGGTGCTCTTATATAGACGGCCTCCATGGGGGAGCGACACCCATCACTGCTGTCACTCATCTTATTCCTGGGGTCGTCCGGTGCTCTTATATAGACGGCCTCCATGGGGGGTGTGACACCCATCACCGCTGTCACTCATCTTATTCCTGGGGTCGTCCGGTGCTCTTATATAGACGGCCTCCATGGGGGGTGCGACACACATCACCGCTGTCACTCATCTTATTCCTGGGGTCGTCCGGTGCTCTTATATAGACGGCCTCCATGGGGGGTGCGACACGCATCACTGCTGTCAGTCATTTTATTCCTGGGGTCGTCTGGTGCTCTTATATAGACAGCCTCCATGGGGGGTGCGACACCCATCACTGCTGTCACTCATCTTATTCCTGGGGTCGTCCGGTGCTCTTATATAGACGGCCTCCATGGGGGGTGCGACACCCATCACCGCTGACACTCATCTTATTCCTGGGGTCGTCCGGTGTTCTTATATAGACGGCCTCCATGGGGGGTGCGACACCCATCACCGCTGTCACTCATCTTATTCCTGGGGTCGTCCGGTGCTCTTATATAGACGGCCTCCATGGGGGGTGCGACACCCATCACCGCTGTCACTCATCTTATTCCTGGGGTCGTCCGGTGCTCTTATATAGACGGCCTCCATGGGGGGTGCGACACTCATCACCGCTGTCACTCATCTTATTCCTGGGGTCGTCCGGTGCTCTTATATAGACGGCCTCCATGGAGGGTGCGACACCCATCACCGCTGTCACTCATCTTATTCCTGGGGTCGTCCGGTGCTCTTATATAGACGGCCTCCATGGGGGGTGCGACACCCATCACCGCTGTCACTCATCTTATTCCTGGGGTCGTCCGGTGCTCTTATATAGACGGCCTCCATGGGGGGTGCGACACCCATCACTGCTGTCACTCATCTTATTCCTGGGGTCGTCCGGTGCTCTTATATAGACGGCCTCCATGGGGGGTGCGACACCCATCACTGCTGTCACTCATCTTATTCCTGGGGTCGTCCGGTGCTCTTATATAGACGGCCTCCATGGGGGGTGCGACACCCATCACCGCTGTCACTCATCTTATTCCTGGGGTCGTCCGGTGCTCTTATATAGACGGCCTCCATGGGGGGTGCGACACCCATCACTGCTGTCACTCATCTTATTCCTGGGGTCGTCCGGTGCTCTTATATAGACGGCCTCCATGGGGGGTGCGACACCCATCACTGCTGTCACTCATCTTATTCCTGGGGTCGTCCGGTGCTCTTATATAGACTGCCTCCATGGGGGGTGCGACACTCATCACTGCTGTCACTCATCTTATTCCTGGGGTCGTCCGGTGCTCTTATATAGACGGCCTCCATGGGGGGTGCGACACCCATCACCGCTGTCACTCATCTTATTCCTGGGGTCGTCCGGTGCTCTTATATAGACGGCCTCCATGGGGGGTGTGACACCCATCACCGCTGTCACTCATCTTATTCCTGGGGTCGTCCGGTGCTCTTATATAGACGGCCTCCATGGGGGGTGCGACACTCATCACTGCTGTCACTCATCTTATTCCTGGGGTCGTCCGCTGCTCTTATATAGACGGCCTCCATGGAGGGTGCGACACCCATCACTGCTGTCACTCATCTTATTCCTGGGGTCGTCCGCTGCTCTTATATAGACGGCCTCCATGGAGGGTGCGACACCCATCACTGCTGTCACTCATCTTATTCCTGGGGTCGTCCGCTGCTCTTATATAGACGGCCTCCATGGGGGGTGCGACACCCATCACCGCTGTCACTCATCTTATGCCTGGGGTCGTCCGATGCTCTTATATAGATGGCCTCCATGTGGGGTGCGACACCCATCACTGCTGTCAGTCATCTTATTCCTGGGGTCGTCCGCTGCTCTTATATAGACGGCCTCCATGTGGGGTGCGACACCCATCACCGCTGTCACTCATCTTATTCCTGGGGTCGTCCGCTGCTCTTATATAGACGGCCTCCATGGAGGGTGCGACACCCATCACCGCTGTCACTCATCTTATTCCTGGGGTCGTCCGCTGCTCTTATATAGACGGCCTCCATGTGGGGTGCGACACTCATCACTGCTGTCACTCATCTTATTCCTGGGGTCGTCCGCTGTTCTTATATAGACGGCCTCCATGTGGGGTGCGACACCCATCACCGCTGTCACTCATCTTATTCCTGGGGTCGTCCGCTGCTCTTATATAGACGGCCTCCATGGGGGGTGCGACACCCATCACTGCTGTCACTCATCTTATTCCTGGGGTCGTCCGGTGCTCTTATATAGACGGCCTCCATGTGGGGTGCGACACCCATCACCGCTGTCACTCATCTTATTCCTGGGGTCGTCCGCTGCTCTTATATAGACGGCCTCCATGGGGGGTGCGACACTCATCACCGCTGTCACTCATCTTATTCCTGGGGTCGTCCAGTGCTCTTATATAGACGGCCTCCATGGGGGGTGCGACACCCATCACCGCTGTCACTCATCTTATTCCTGGGGTCTTCCGGTGCTTTTATACAGACGGCCTCCATGGGGGGTGCGACACCCATCACTGCTGTCACTCATCTTATTCCTGGGGTCGTCCGGTGCTCTTATATAGACGGCCTCCATGGGGGGTGCGACACCCATCACTGCTGTCACTCATCTTATTCCTGGGGTCGTCCGGTGCTCTTATATAGACGGCCTCCATGGAGGGTGCGACACCCATCACCGCTGTCACTCATCTTATTCCTGGGGTCGTCCGGTGCTCTTATATAGACGGCCTCCATGGGGGGTGCGACACTCATCACCGCTGTCACTCATCTTATTCCTGGGGTCGTCCGGTGCTCTTATATAGATGGCCTCCATGGGGGGTGCGACACCCATCACCGCTGTCACTCATCTTATTCCTGGGGTCGTCCGCTGCTCTTATATAGACGGCCTCCATGGGGGGTGCGACACCCATCACCGCTGTCACTCATCTTATTCCTGGGGTCGTCCGCTGCTCTTATATAGACGGCCTCCATGGGGGGTGCGACACCCATCACTGCTGTCACTCATCTTATTCCTGGGGTCGTCCGGTGCTCTTATATAGACTGCCTCCATGGGGGGTGCGACACTCATCACTGCTGTCACTCATCTTATTCCTGGGGTCGTCCGGTGCTCTTATATAGACGGCCTCCATGGGGGGTGCGACACCCATCACTGCTGTCACTCATCTTATTCCTGGGGTCGTCCGGTGCTCTTATATAGACGGCCTCCATGGGGGGTGCGACACCCATCACCGCTGACACTCATCTTATTCCTGGGGTCGTCCGGTGTTCTTATATAGACGGCCTCCATGGGGGGTGCGACACCCATCACTGCTGTCACTCATCTTATTCCTGGGGTCGTCCGGTGCTCTTATATAGACGGCCTCCATGGGGGGTGCGACACCCATCACCGCTGACACTCATCTTATTCCTGGGGTCGTCCGGTGTTCTTATATAGACGGCCTCCATGGGGGGTGCGACACCCATCACTGCTGTCACTCATCTTATTCCTGGGGTCGTCCGGTGCTCTTATATAGACGGCCTCCATGGGGGGTGCGACACCCATCACTGCTGTCACTCATCTTATTCCTGGGGTCGTCCGGTGCTCTTTTATAGACGGCCTCCATGGGGGGTGCGACACCCATCACTGCTGTCACTCATCTTATTCCTGGGGTCGTCCGGTGCTCTTATATAGACGGCCTCCATGGGGGGTGCGACACCCATCACTGCTGTCACTCATCTTATTCCTGGGGTCGTCCGGTGCTCTTATATAGACGGCCTCCATGGAGGGTGCGACACCCATCACCGCTGTCACTCATCTTATTCCTGGGGTCGTCCGGTGCTCTTATATAGACGGCCTCCATGGGGGGTGCGACACTCATCACCGCTGTCACTCATCTTATTCCTGGGGTCGTCCGGTGCTCTTATATAGATGGCCTCCATGGGGGGTGCGACACCCATCACCGCTGTCACTCATCTTATTCCTGGGGTCGTCCGGTGCTCTTATATAGACGGCCTCCATGGGGGGTGCGACACCCATCACCGCTGTCACTCATCTTATTCCTGGGGTCGTCCGGTGCGCTTATATAGACGGCCTCCATGGGGGGTGCGACACCCATCACTGCTGTCACTCATCTTATTCCTGGGGTCGTCCGGTGCTCTTATATAGACGGCCTCCATGGGGGGTGCGACACCCATCACTGCTGTCACTCATCTTATTCCTGGGGTCGTCCGGTGCTCTTATATAGACGGCCTCCATGGGGGGTGCGACACTCATCACTGCTGTCACTCATCTTATTCCTGGGGTCGTCCGGTGCTCTTATATAGACGGCCTCCATGGGGGGTGCGACACTCATCACCGCTGTCACTCATCTTATTCCTGGGGTCGTCCGCTGCTCTTATATAGACGGCCTCCATGGAGGGTGCGACACCCATCACTGCTGTCACTCATCTTATTCCTGGGGTCGTCCGGTGCTCTTATATAGACGGCCTCCATGGGGGAGCGACACCCATCACTGCTGTCACTCATCTTATTCCTGGGGTCGTCCGGTGCTCTTATATAGACGGCCTCCATGGGGGGTGTGACACCCATCACCGCTGTCACTCATCTTATTCCTGGGGTCGTCCGGTGCTCTTATATAGACGGCCTCCATGGGGGGTGCGACACACATCACCGCTGTCACTCATCTTATTCCTGGGGTCGTCCGGTGCTCTTATATAGACGGCCTCCATGGGGGGTGCGACACGCATCACTGCTGTCAGTCATTTTATTCCTGGGGTCGTCCGGTGCTCTTATATAGACAGCCTCCATGGGGGGTGCGACACCCATCACTGCTGTCACTCATCTTATTCCTGGGGTCGTCCGGTGCTCTTATATAGACGGCCTCCATGGGGGGTGCGACACCCATCACCGCTGACACTCATCTTATTCCTGGGGTCGTCCGGTGTTCTTATATAGACGGCCTCCATGGGGGGTGCGACACCCATCACCGCTGTCACTCATCTTATTCCTGGGGTCGTCCGGTGCTCTTATATAGACGGCCTCCATGGGGGGTGCGACACCCATCACCGCTGTCACTCATCTTATTCCTGGGGTCGTCCGGTGCTCTTATATAGACGGCCTCCATGGGGGGTGCGACACCCATCACTGCTGTCACTCATCTTATTCCTGGGGTCGTCCGGTGCTCTTATATAGACGGCCTCCATGGAGGGTGCGACACCCATCACTGCTGTCACTCATCTTATTCCTGGGGTCGTCCGATGCTCTTATATAGACGGCCTCCATGGGGGGTGCGACACCCATCACTGCTGTCACTCATCTTATTCCTGGGGTCGTCCGCTGCTCTTATATAGACGGCCTCCATGGAGGGTGCGACACCCATCACTGCTGTCACTCATCTTATTCCTGGGGTCGTCCGGTGCTCTTATATAGACGGCCTCCATGGGGGTGCGACACCCATCACTGCTGTCACTCATCTTATTCCTGGGGTCGTCCGGTGCTCTTATATAGACGGCCTCCATGGAGGGTGCGACACCCATCACCGCTGTCACTCATCTTATTCCTGGGGTCGTCCGGTGCTCTTATATAGACGGCCTCCATGGGGGGTGCGACACTCATCACCGCTGTCACTCATCTTATTCCTGGGGTCGTCCGGTGCTCTTATATAGACGGCCTCCATGGAGGGTGCGACACCCATCACCGCTGTCACTCATCTTATTCCTGGGGTCGTCCGGTGCTCTTATATAGACGGCCTCCATGGGGGGTGCGACACCCATCACTGCTGTCACTCATCTTATTCCTGGGGTCGTCCGGTGCTCTTATATAGACGGCCTCCATGGGGGGTGCGACACCCATCACTGCTGTCACTCATCTTATTCCTGGGGTCGTCCGGTGCTCTTATATAGACGGCCTCCATGGGGGGTGCGACACCATTCACTGCTGTCACTCATCTTATTCCTGGGGTCGTCCGGTGCTCTTATATAGACGGCCTCCATGGGGGGTGCGACACCCATCACCGCTGTCACTCATCTTATTCCTGGGGTCGTCCGGTGCTCTTATATAGACGGCCTCCATGGGGGGTGCGACACCCATCACTGCTGTCACTCATCTTATTCCTGGGGTCGTCCGGTGCTCTTATATAGACGGCCTCCATGGGGGGTGCGACACCCATCACTGCTGTCACTCATCTTATTCCTGGGGTCGTCCGGTGCTCTTATATAGACTGCCTCCATGGGGGGTGCGACACTCATCACTGCTGTCACTCATCTTATTCCTGGGGTCGTCCGGTGCTCTTATATAGACGGCCTCCATGGGGGGTGCGACACCCATCACCGCTGTCACTCATCTTATTCCTGGGGTCGTCCGGTGCTCTTATATAGACGGCCTCCATGGGGGGTGTGACACCCATCACCGCTGTCACTCATCTTATTCCTGGGGTCGTCCGGTGCTCTTATATAGACGGCCTCCATGGGGGGTGCGACACTCATCACTGCTGTCACTCATCTTATTCCTGGGGTCGTCCGCTGCTCTTATATAGACGGCCTCCATGGAGGGTGCGACACCCATCACTGCTGTCACTCATCTTATTCCTGGGGTCGTCCGGTGCTCTTATATAGACGGCCTCCATGGGGGGTGCGACACCCATCACTGCTGTCACTCATCTTATTCCTGGGGTCGTCCGCTGCTCTTATATAGACGGCCTCCATGGGGGGTGCGACACCCATCACCGCTGTCACTCATCTTATGCCTGGGGTCGTCCGATGCTCTTATATAGATGGCCTCCATGTGGGGTGCGACACCCATCACTGCTGTCAGTCATCTTATTCCTGGGGTCGTCCGCTGCTCTTATATAGACGGCCTCCATGTGGGGTGCGACACCCATCACCGCTGTCACTCATCTTATTCCTGGGGTCGTCCGCTGCTCTTATATAGACGGCCTCCATGGAGGGTGCGACACCCATCACCGCTGTCACTCATCTTATTCCTGGGGTCGTCCGCTGCTCTTATATAGACGGCCTCCATGTGGGGTGCGACACTCATCACTGCTGTCACTCATCTTATTCCTGGGGTCGTCCGCTGTTCTTATATAGACGGCCTCCATGTGGGGTGCGACACCCATCACCGCTGTCACTCATCTTATTCCTGGGGTCGTCCGCTGCTCTTATATAGACGGCCTCCATGGGGGGTGCGACACCCATCACTGCTGTCACTCATCTTATTCCTGGGGTCGTCCGGTGCTCTTATATAGACGGCCTCCATGTGGGGTGCGACACCCATCACTGCTGTCACTCATCTTATTCCTGGGGTCGTCCGGTGCTCTTATATAGACGGCCTCCATGGGGGTGCGACACCCATCACTGCTGTCACTCATCTTATTCCTGGGGTCGTCCGGTGCTCTTATATAGACGGCCTCCATGGAGGGTGCGACACCCATCACCGCTGTCACTCATCTTATTCCTGGGGTCGTCCGGTGCTCTTATATAGACGGCCTCCATGGGGGGTGCGACACTCATCACCGCTGTCACTCATCTTATTCCTGGGGTCGTCCGGTGCTCTTATATAGACGGCCTCCATGGAGGGTGCGACACCCATCACCGCTGTCACTCATCTTATTCCTGGGGTCGTCCGGTGCTCTTATATAGACGGCCTCCATGGGGGGTGCGACACCCATCACTGCTGTCACTCATCTTATTCCTGGGGTCGTCCGGTGCTCTTATATAGACGGCCTCCATGGGGGGTGCGACACCCATCACTGCTGTCACTCATCTTATTCCTGGGGTCGTCCGGTGCTCTTATATAGACGGCCTCCATGGGGGGTGCGACACCATTCACTGCTGTCACTCATCTTATTCCTGGGGTCGTCCGGTGCTCTTATATAGACGGCCTCCATGGGGGGTGCGACACCCATCACCGCTGTCACTCATCTTATTCCTGGGGTCGTCCGGTGCTCTTATATAGACGGCCTCCATGGGGGGTGCGACACCCATCACTGCTGTCACTCATCTTATTCCTGGGGTCGTCCGGTGCTCTTATATAGACGGCCTCCATGGGGGGTGCGACACCCATCACTGCTGTCACTCATCTTATTCCTGGGGTCGTCCGGTGCTCTTATATAGACTGCCTCCATGGGGGGTGCGACACTCATCACTGCTGTCACTCATCTTATTCCTGGGGTCGTCCGGTGCTCTTATATAGACGGCCTCCATGGGGGGTGCGACACCCATCACCGCTGTCACTCATCTTATTCCTGGGGTCGTCCGGTGCTCTTATATAGACGGCCTCCATGGGGGGTGTGACACCCATCACCGCTGTCACTCATCTTATTCCTGGGGTCGTCCGGTGCTCTTATATAGACGGCCTCCATGGGGGGTGCGACACTCATCACTGCTGTCACTCATCTTATTCCTGGGGTCGTCCGCTGCTCTTATATAGACGGCCTCCATGGAGGGTGCGACACCCATCACTGCTGTCACTCATCTTATTCCTGGGGTCGTCCGCTGCTCTTATATAGACGGCCTCCATGGAGGGTGCGACACCCATCACTGCTGTCACTCATCTTATTCCTGGGGTCGTCCGCTGCTCTTATATAGACGGCCTCCATGGGGGGTGCGACACCCATCACCGCTGTCACTCATCTTATGCCTGGGGTCGTCCGATGCTCTTATATAGATGGCCTCCATGTGGGGTGCGACACCCATCACTGCTGTCAGTCATCTTATTCCTGGGGTCGTCCGCTGCTCTTATATAGACGGCCTCCATGTGGGGTGCGACACCCATCACCGCTGTCACTCATCTTATTCCTGGGGTCGTCCGCTGCTCTTATATAGACGGCCTCCATGGAGGGTGCGACACCCATCACCGCTGTCACTCATCTTATTCCTGGGGTCGTCCGCTGCTCTTATATAGACGGCCTCCATGTGGGGTGCGACACTCATCACTGCTGTCACTCATCTTATTCCTGGGGTCGTCCGCTGTTCTTATATAGACGGCCTCCATGTGGGGTGCGACACCCATCACCGCTGTCACTCATCTTATTCCTGGGGTCGTCCGCTGCTCTTATATAGACGGCCTCCATGGGGGGTGCGACACCCATCACTGCTGTCACTCATCTTATTCCTGGGGTCGTCCGGTGCTCTTATATAGACGGCCTCCATGTGGGGTGCGACACCCATCACCGCTGTCACTCATCTTATTCCTGGGGTCGTCCGCTGCTCTTATATAGACGGCCTCCATGGGGGGTGCGACACTCATCACCGCTGTCACTCATCTTATTCCTGGGGTCGTCCAGTGCTCTTATATAGACGGCCTCCATGGGGGGTGCGACACCCATCACCGCTGTCACTCATCTTATTCCTGGGGTCTTCCGGTGCTTTTATACAGACGGCCTCCATGGGGGGTGCGACACCCATCACTGCTGTCACTCATCTTATTCCTGGGGTCGTCCGGTGCTCTTATATAGACGGCCTCCATGGGGGGTGCGACACCCATCACTGCTGTCACTCATCTTATTCCTGGGGTCGTCCGGTGCTCTTATATAGACGGCCTCCATGGAGGGTGCGACACCCATCACCGCTGTCACTCATCTTATTCCTGGGGTCGTCCGGTGCTCTTATATAGACGGCCTCCATGGGGGGTGCGACACTCATCACCGCTGTCACTCATCTTATTCCTGGGGTCGTCCGGTGCTCTTATATAGATGGCCTCCATGGGGGGTGCGACACCCATCACCGCTGTCACTCATCTTATTCCTGGGGTCGTCCGGTGCTCTTATATAGACGGCCTCCATGGGGGGTGCGACACCCATCACCGCTGTCACTCATCTTATTCCTGGGGTCGTCCGGTGCTCTTATATAGACTGCCTCCATGGGGGGTGCGACACTCATCACTGCTGTCACTCATCTTATTCCTGGGGTCGTCCGGTGCTCTTATATAGACGGCCTCCATGGGGGGTGCGACACCCATCACCGCTGTCACTCATCTTATTCCTGGGGTCGTCCGCTGCTCTTATATAGACGGCCTCCATGGGGGGTGCGACACCCATCACTGCTGTCACTCATCTTATTCCTGGGGTCGTCCGGTGCTCTTATATAGACTGCCTCCATGGGGGGTGCGACACTCATCACTGCTGTCACTCATCTTATTCCTGGGGTCGTCCGGTGCTCTTATATAGACGGCCTCCATGGGGGTGCGACACCCATCACTGCTGTCACTCATCTTATTCCTGGGGTCGTCCGGTGCTCTTATATAGACGGCCTCCATGGGGGGTGCGACACCCATCACCGCTGTCACTCATCTTATTCCTGGGGTCGTCCGGTGCTCTTATATAGACGGCCTCCATGGGGGTGCGACACCCATCACTGCTGTCACTCATCTTATTCCTGGGGTCGTCCGGTGCTCTTATATAGACGGCCTCCATGGGGGGTGCGACACTCATCACCGCTGTCACTCATCTTATTCCTGGGGTCGTCCGCTGCTCTTATATAGACGGCCTCCATGGAGGGTGCGACACCCATCACTGCTGTCACTCATCTTATTCCTGGGGTCGTCCGGTGCTCTTATATAGACGGCCTCCATGGGGGAGCGACACCCATCACTGCTGTCACTCATCTTATTCCTGGGGTCGTCCGGTGCTCTTATATAGACGGCCTCCATGGGAGGTGTGACACCCATCACCGCTGTCACTCATCTTATTCCTGGGGTCGTCCGGTGCTCTTATATAGAAGGCCTCCATGGGGGGTGCGACACCCATCACCGCTGTCACTCATCTTATTCCTGGGGTCGTCCGGTGCTCTTATATAGACGGCCTCCATGGGGGGTGCGACACGCATCACTGCTGTCAGTCATCTTATTCCTGGAATCGTCCGGTGCTCTTATATAGACAGCCTCCATGGGGGGTGCGACACCCATCACTGCTGTCACTCATCTTATTCCTGGGGTCGTCCGGTGCTCTTATATAGACGGCCTCCATGGGGGGTGCGACACCCATCACCGCTGACACTCATCTTATTCCTGGGGTCGTCCGGTGTTCTTATATAGACGGCCTCCATGGGGGGTGCGACACCCATCACCGCTGTCAGTCATCTTATTCCTGGGGTCGTCCGGTGCTCTTATATAGACGGCCTCCATGGGGGGTGCGACACCCATCACTGCTGTCACTCATCTTATTCCTGGGGTCGTCCGGTGCTCTTATATAGACGGCCTCCATGGGGGGTGCGACACCCATCACTGCTGTCACTCATCTTATTCCTGGGGTCGTCCGGTGCTCTTATATAGACGGCCTCCATGGGGGGTGCGACACCCATCACTGCTGTCACTCATCTTATTCCTGGGGTCGTCCGGTGCTCTTATATAGACGGCCTCCATGGAGGGTGCGACACCCATCACCGCTGTCACTCATCTTATTCCTGGGGTCGTCCGGTGCTCTTATATAGACGGCCTCCATGGGGGGTGCGACACTCATCACCGCTGTCACTCATCTTATTCCTGGGGTCGTCCGGTGCTCTTATATAGATGGCCTCCATGGGGGGTGCGACACCCATCACCGCTGTCACTCATCTTATTCCTGGGGTCGTCCGGTGCTCTTATATAGACGGCCTCCATGGGGGGTGCGACACCCATCACCGCTGTCACTCATCTTATTCCTGGGGTCGTCCGGTGCTCTTATATAGACGGCCTCCATGGGGGGTGCGACACCCATCACTGCTGTCACTCATCTTATTCCTGGGGTCGTCCGGTGCTCTTATATAGACTGCCTCCATGGGGGGTGCGACACTCATCACTGCTGTCACTCATCTTATTCCTGGGGTCGTCCGGTGCTCTTATATAGACGGCCTCCATGGGGGGTGCGACACCCATCACCGCTGTCACTCATCTTATTCCTGGGGTCGTCCGCTGCTCTTATATAGACGGCCTCCATGGGGGGTGCGACACCCATCACTGCTGTCACTCATCTTATTCCTGGGGTCGTCCGGTGCTCTTATATAGACTGCCTCCATGGGGGGTGCGACACTCATCACTGCTGTCACTCATCTTATTCCTGGGGTCGTCCGGTGCTCTTATATAGACGGCCTCCATGGGGGGTGCGACACTCATCACCGCTGTCACTCATCTTATTCCTGGGGTCGTCCGCTGCTCTTATATAGACGGCCTCCATGGAGGGTGCGACACCCATCACTGCTGTCACTCATCTTATTCCTGGGGTCGTCCGGTGCTCTTATATAGACGGCCTCCATGGGGGAGCGACACCCATCACTGCTGTCACTCATCTTATTCCTGGGGTCGTCCGGTGCTCTTATATAGACGGCCTCCATGGGGGGTGTGACACCCATCACCGCTGTCACTCATCTTATTCCTGGGGTCGTCCGGTGCTCTTATATAGACGGCCTCCATGGGGGGTGCGACACCCATCACCGCTGTCACTCATCTTATTCCTGGGGTCGTCCGGTGCTCTTATATAGACGGCCTCCATGGGGGGTGCGACACGCATCACTGCTGTCAGTCATCTTATTCCTGGGGTCGTCCGGTGCTCTTATATAGACAGCCTCCATGGGGGGTGCGACACCCATCACTGCTGTCACTCATCTTATTCCTGGGGTCGTCCGGTGCTCTTATATAGACGGCCTCCATGGGGGGTGCGACACCCATCACCGCTGACACTCATCTTATTCCTGGGGTCGTCCGGTGTTCTTATATAGACGGCCTCCATGGGGGGTGCGACACCCATCACTGCTGTCACTCATCTTATTCCTGGGGTCGTCCGGTGCTCTTTTATAGACGGCCTCCATGGGGGGTGCGACACCCATCACTGCTGTCACTCATCTTATTCCTGGGGTCGTCCGGTGCTCTTATATAGACGGCCTCCATGAGGGAGCGACACCCATCACCGCTGTCACTCATCTTATTCCTGGGGTCGTCCGGTGCTCTTATATAGACAGCCTCCATGGGGGGTGCGACACCCATCACTGCTGTCACTCATCTTATTCCTGGGGTCGTCCGGTGCTTTTATATAGACGGCCTCCATGGGGGGTGCGACACCCATCACCGCTGACACTCATCTTATTCCTGGGGTCGTCCGGTGTTCTTATATAGACGGCCTCCATGGGGGGTGCGACACCCATCACTGCTGTCACTCATCTTATTCCTGGGGTCGTCCGGTGCTCTTATATAGACGGCCTCCATGGGGGGTGCGACACCCATCACTGCTGTCAGTCATCTTATTCCTGGGGTCGTCCGGTGCTCTTATATAGACGGCCTCCATGGAGGGTGCGACACCCATCACTGCTGTCACTCATCTTATTCCTGGGGTCGTCCGCTGCTCTTATATAGACGGCCTCCATGGGGGTGCGACACCCATCACTGCTGTCACTCATCTTATTCCTGGGGTCGTCCGGTGCTCTTATATAGACGGCCTCCATGGAGGGTGCGACACCCATCACCGCTGTCACTCATCTTATTCCTGGGGTCGTCCGGTGCTCTTATATAGACGGCCTCCATGGGGGGTGCGACACTCATCACCGCTGTCACTCATCTTATTCCTGGGGTCGTCCGGTGCTCTTATATAGACGGCCTCCATGGAGGGTGCGACACCCATCACCGCTGTCACTCATCTTATTCCTGGGGTCGTCCGGTGCTCTTATATAGACGGCCTCCATGGGGGGTGCGACACCCATCACCGCTGTCACTCATCTTATTCCTGGGGTCGTCCGGTGCTCTTATATAGACGGCCTCCATGGGGGGTGCGACACTCATCACCGCTGTCACTCATCTTATTCCTGGGGTCGTCCGGTGTTCTTATATAGACGGCCTCCATGGGGGGTGCGACACCCATCACTGCTGTCACTCATCTTATTCCTGGGGTCGTCCGGTGCTCTTATATAGATGGCCTCCATGGGGGGTGCGACACCCATCACCGCTGTCACTCATCTTATTCCTGGGGTCGTCCGGTGCTCTTATATAGACTGCCTCCATGGGGGGTGCGACACCCATCACCGCTGTCACTCATCTTATTCCTGGGGTCGTCCGGTGCTCTTATATAGACGGCCTCCATGGGGGGTGCGACACCCATCACTGCTGTCACTCATCTTATTCCTGGGGTCGTCCGGTGCTCTTATATAGACGGCCTCCATGGGGGGTGCGACACCCATCACTGCTGTCACTCATCTTATTCCTGGGGTCGTCCGGTGCTCTTATATAGACGGCCTCCATGGGGGGTGCGACACCCATCACTGCTGTCACTCATCTTATTCCTGGGGTCGTCCGGTGTTCTTATATAGACGGCCTCCATGGGGGGTGCGACACTCATCACTGCTGTCACTCATCTTATTCCTGGGGTCGTCCGGTGCTCTTATATAGACGGCCTCCATGGGGGGTGCGACACTCATCACCGCTGTCACTCATCTTATTCCTGGGGTCGTCCGCTGCTCTTATATAGACGGCCTCCATGGAGGGTGCGACACCCATCACTGCTGTCACTCATCTTATTCCTGGGGTCGTCCGCTGCTCTTATATAGACGGCCTCCATGGGGGGTGCGACACCCATCACCGCTGTCACTCATCTTATGCCTGGGGTCGTCCGATGCTCTTATATAGATGGCCTCCATGTGGGGTGCGACACCCATCACTGCTGTCACTCATCTTATTCCTGGGGTCGTCCGCTGCTCTTATATAGACGGCCTCCATGGGGGGTGCGACACTCATCACTGCTGTCACTCATCTTATTCCTGGGGTCGTCCGGTGCTCTTATATAGACGGCCTCCATGGGGGGTGCGACACCCATCACTGCTGTCACTCATCTTATTCCTGGGGTCGTCCGGTGCTCTTATATAGTCGGCCTCCATGGGGGGTGCGACACCCATCACTGCTGTCACTCATCTTATTCCTGGGGTCGTCCGGTGCTCTTATATAGACGGCCTCCATGGGGGGTGCGACACCCATCACTGCTGTCACTCATCTTATTCCTGGGGTCGTCCGGTGCTCTTATATAGACGGCCTCCATGGGGGGTGCGACACCCATCACTGCTGTCACTCATCTTATTCCTGGGGTCGTCCGGTGTTCTTATATAGACGGCCTCCATGGGGGGTGCGACACTCATCACTGCTGTCACTCATCTTATTCCTGGGGTCGTCCGGTGCTCTTATATAGACGGCCTCCATGGGGGGTGCGACACTCATCACCGCTGTCACTCATCTTATTCCTGGGGTCGTCCGCTGCTCTTATATAGACGGCCTCCATGGAGGGTGCGACACCCATCACTGCTGTCACTCATCTCATTCCTGGGGTCGTCCGCTGCTCTTATATAGACGGCCTCCATGGGGGGTGCGACACCCATCACCGCTGTCACTCATCTTATGCCTGGGGTCGTCCGATGCTCTTATATAGATGGCCTCCATGTGGGGTGCGACACCCATCACTGCTGTCACTCATCTTATTCCTGGGGTCGTCCGCTGCTCTTATATAGACGGCCTCCATGGGGGGTGCGACACTCATCACTGCTGTCACTCATCTTATTCCTGGGGTCGTCCGGTGCTCTTATATAGACGGCCTCCATGGGGGGTGCGACACCCATCACTGCTGTCACTCATCTTATTCCTGGGGTCGTCCGGTGCTCTTATATAGTCGGCCTCCATGGGGGGTGCGACACCCATCACTGCTGTCACTCATCTTATTCCTGGGGTCATCCGGTGCTCTTATATAGACGGCCTCCATGGGGGGTGCGACACCCATCACTGCTGTCACTCATCTTATTCCTGGGGTCGTCCGGTGCTCTTATATAGACGGCCTCCATGGGGGGTGCGACACCCATCACTGCTGTCACTCATCTTATTCCTGGGGTCATCCGGTGCTCTTATATAGACGGCCTCCATGGGGGGTGCGACACCCATCACCGCTGTCACTCATCTTATTCCTGGGGTCGTCCGGTGCTCTTATATAGACGGCCTCCATGGGGGGTGCGACACTCATCACCGCTGTCACTCATCTTATTCCTGGGGTCGTCCGGTGCTCTTATATAGACGGCCTCCATGGGGGGTGCGACACCCATCACCGCTGTCACTCATCTTATTCCTGGGGTCGTCCGCTGCTCTTATATAGACGGCCTCCATGGAGGGTGCGACACCCATCACCGCTGTCACTCATCTTATTCCTGGGGTCGTCCGCTGCTCTTATATAGACGGCCTCCATGTGGGGTGCGACACCCATCACCGCTGTCACTCATCTTATTCCTGGGGTCGTCCGCTGCTCTTATATAGACGGCCTCCATGGGGGGTGCGACACTCATCACCGCTGTCACTCATCTTATTCCTGGGGTCGTCCAGTGCTCTTATATAGACGGCCTCCATGGGGGGTGCGACACCCATCACCGCTGTCACTCATCTTATTCCTGGGGTCTTCCGGTGCTTTTATACAGACGGCCTCCATGGGGGGTGCGACACCCATCACTGCTGTCACTCATCTTATTCCTGGGGTCGTCCGGTGCTCTTATATAGACGGCCTCCATGGGGGGTGCGACACCCATCACCGCTGTCACTCATCTTATTCCTGGGGTCTTCCGGTGCTTTTATACAGACGGCCTCCATGGGGGGTGCGACACCCATCACTGCTGTCACTCATCTTATTCCTGGGGTCGTCCGGTGCTTTTATACAGACGGCCTCCATGGGGGGTGCGACACCCATCACCGCTGTCACTCATCTTATTCCTGGGGTCGTCCGATGCTCTTATATAGACGGCCTCAATGGGGGGTGCGACACCCATCACTGCTGTCACTCATCTTATTCCTGGGGTCTTCCGGTGCTTTTATACAGACGGCCTCCATGGAGGGTGCGACACCCATCACTGCTGTCACTCATCTTATTCCTGGGGTCGTCCGGTGCTTTTATACAGACGGCCTCCATGGAGGGTGCGACACCCATCACTGCTGTCACTCATCTTATTCCTGGGGTCGTCCGGTGCTCTTATATAGACGGCCTCCATGAGGGTGCGACACCCATCACTGCTGTCACTCATCTTATTCCTGGGGTCTTCCGGTGCTTTTATACAGACGGCCTCCATGGAGGGTGCGACACCCATCACTGCTGTCACTCATCTTATTCCTGGGGTCGTCCGGTGCTCTTATATAGACGGCCTCCATGAGGGTGCGACACCCATCACTGCTGTCACTCATCTTATTCCTGGGGTCGTCCGGTGCTCTTATATAGTCGGCCTCCATGGGGGGTGCGACACCCATCACCGCTGTCACTCATCTTATTCCTGGGGTCGTCCGGTGCTCTTATATAGACGGCCTCCATGGGGGGTGCGACACCCATCACTGCTGTCACTCATCTTATTCCTGGGGTCGTCCGGTGTTCTTATATAGATGGCCTCCATGGAGGGTGCGACACCCATCACCGCTGTCACTCATCTTATTCCTGGGGTCGTCCGCTGCTCTTATATAGACGGCCTCCATGGGGGGTGCGACACCCATCACTGCTGTCACTCATCTTATTCCTGGGGTCGTCCGGTGCTCTTATATAGACGGCCTCCATGGAGGGTGCGACACCCATCACCGCTGTCACTCATCTTATTCCTGGGGTCGTCCGGTGCTCTTATATAGTCGGCTTCCATGGGGGGTGCGACACCCATCACTGCTGTCACTCATCTTATTCCTGGGGTCGTCCGGTGCTCTTATATAGACGGCCTCCATGGGGGTGCGACACCCATCACTGCTGTCAGTCATCTTATTCCTGGGGTCGTCCGGTGCTCTTATATAGACGGCCTCCATGGGGGTGCGACACCCATCACTGCTGTCAGTCATCTTATTCCTGGGGTCGTCCGGTGCTCTTATATAGACGGCCTCCATGGGGGGTGCGACACCCATCACTGCTGTCACTCATCTTATTCCTGGGGTCGTCCGGTGCTCTTATATAGACGGCCTCCATGGGGGGTGCGACACCCATCACCGCTGTCACTCATCTTATTCCTGGGGTCGTCCGGTGCTCTTATATAGACGGCCTCCATGGAGGGTGCGACACCCATCACCGCTGTCACTCATCTTATTCCTGGGGTCGTCCGCTGCTCTTATATAGACGGCCTCCATGGGGAGAGCGACACCCATCACTGCTGTCACTCATCTTATTCCTGGGGTCGTCCGCTGCTCTTATATAGACGGCCTCCATAGGGGGTGCGACACCCATCACCGCTGTCACTCATCTTATTCCTGGGGTCGTCCGGTGCTCTTATATAGACGGCCTCCATGGGGGGTGCGACACCCATCACTGCTGTCACTCATCTTATTCCTGGGGTCGTCTGGTGCTCTTATATAGACGGCCTCCATGGGGGGTGCGACACCCATCACTGCTGTCATTCATCTTATTCCTGGGGTCGTCCGGTGCTCTTATATAGACGGCCTCCATGGAGGGTGCGACACCCATCACCGCTGTCACTCATCTTATTCCTGGGGTCGTCCGGTGCTCTTATATAGACGGCCTCCATGGGGGGTGCGACACCCATCACTGCTGTCACTCATCTTATTCCTGGGGTCGTCCGGTGCTCTTATATAGACGGCCTCCATGGAGGGTGCGACACCCATCACCGCTGTCACTCATCTTATTCCTGGGGTCGTCCGCTGCTCTTATATAGACGGCCTCCATGGGGAGAGCGACACCCATCACTGCTGTCACTCATCTTATTCCTGGGGTCGTCCGGTGCTCTTATATAGACGGCCTCCATAGGGGGTGCGACACCCATCACCGCTGTCACTCATCTTATTCCTGGGGTCGTCCGGTGCTCTTATATAGACGGCCTCCATGGGGGGTGCGACACCCATCACTGCTGTCACTCATCTTATTCCTGGGGTCGTCTGGTGCTCTTATATAGACGGCCTCCATGGGGGGTGCGACACCCATCACTGCTGTCACTCATCTTATTCCTGGGGTCGTCCGGTGCTCTTATATAGACGGCCTCCATGGGGGGTGCGACACCCATCACTGCTGTCACTCATCTTATTCCTGGGGTCGTCCGGTGCTCTTATATAGACGGCCTCCATGGGGGGTGCGACACCCATCACTGCTGTCACTCAGCTTATTCCTGGGGTCGTCCGGTGTTCTTATATAGACGGCCTCCATGGGGGGTGCGACACCCATCACTGCTGTCACTCATCTTATTCCTGGGGTCGTCCGGTGTTCTTATATAGACGGCCTCCATGGGGGGTGCGACACCCATCACTGCTGTCACTCAGCTTATTCCTGGGGTCGTCCGGTGCTCTTATATAGACGGCCTCCATGGGGGGTGCGACACCCATCACCGCTGTAACTCATCTTATTCCTGGGGTCGTCCGGTGCTCTTATATAGACGGCCTCCATGGGGGGAGCGACACCCATCACTGCTGTCACTCATCTTATTCCTGGGGTCGTCCGGTGCTCTTATATAGACGGCCTCCATGGGGGGTGCGACACCCATCGCTGCTGTCACTCATCTTATTCCTGGGGTCGTCCGGTGCTCTTATATAGACGGCCTCCATGGGGGGTGCGACACCCATCACCGCTGTCACTCATCTTATTCCTGGGGTCGTCCGATGCTCTTATATAGACGGCCTCCATGGGGGGTGCGACACCCATCACTGCTGTCACTCATCTTATTCCTGGGGTCGTCCGGTGCTCTTATATAGACGGCCTCCATGGGGGGTGCGACACCCATCACTTCTGTCACTCATCTTATTCCTGGGGTCGTCCGGTGCTCTTATATAGACGGCCTCCATGGGGGGTGCGACACTCATCACCGCTGTCACTCATCTTATTCCTGGGGTCGTCCGGTGCTCTTATATAGACGGCCTCCATGGGGGGTGCGACACCCATCACCGCTGTCACTCATCTTATTCCTGGGTAGTCCGGTGCTCTTATATAGACGGCCTCCATGGGGGGTGCGACACCCATCACTGCTGTCACTCATCTTATGCCTGGGGTCGTCCGCTGCTCTTATATAGACGGCCTCCATGGGGGGTGCGACACCCATCACTGCTGTCACTCATCTTATTCCTGGGGTCGTCCGGTGCTCTTATATAGACGGCCTCCATGGGGGGTGCGACACCCATCACCGCTGTCACTCATCTTATTCCTGGGGTCGTCCGGTGCTCTTATATAGACGGCCTCCATAGGGGGTGCGACACCCATCACTGCTGTCACTCATCTTATTCCTGGAGACGTCCGGTGCTCTTATATAGACGGCCTCCATGGGGGGTGCGACACCCATCACTGCTGTCACTCATCTTATTCCTGGGGTCGTCCGGTGCTCTTATATAGACGGCCTCCATGGGGGGTGCGACACCCATCACTGCTGTCACTCATCTTATTCCTGGGGTCGTCCGGTGCTCTTATATAGACGGCCTCCATGGGGGGTGCGACACCCATCACCGCTGTCACTCATCTTATTCCTGGGGTCGTCCGGTGCTCTTATATAGACGGCCTCCATGGGGGGAGCGACACCCATCACTGCTGTCACTCATCTTATTCCTGGGGTCGTCCGGTGCTCATATATAGACGGCCTCCATGGAGGGTGCGACACCCATCACGGCTGTCACTCATCTTATTCCTGGGGTCGTCCGGTGCTCTTATATAGACGGCCTCCATGGGGGGTGCGACACCCATCACGGCTGTCACTCATCTTATTCCTGGGGTCGTCCGGTGCTCTTATATAGACGGCCTCCATGGGGGGTGCGACACCCATCACCGCTGTCACTCATCTTATTCCTGGGGTCGTCCGGTGCTCTTATATAGACGGCCTCCATGGGGGGAGCGACACCCATCACTGCTGTCACTCATCTTATTCCTGGGGTCGTCCGGTGCTCTTATATAGACGGCCTCCATGGGGGGTGCGACACCCATCACTGCTGTCACTCATCTTATTCCTGGGGTCGTCCGGTGCTCTTATATAGACGGCCTCCATGGGGGAGCGACAGCCATCACCGCTGTCACTCATCTTATTCCTGGGGTCGTCCGCTGCTCTTATATAGACGGCCTCCATGGGGGGTGCGACACCCATCACCGCTGTCACTCATCTTATTCCAGGGGTCGTCCGGTGCTCTTATATAGACGGCCTCCATGGGGGGTGCGACACCCATCACTGCTGTCACTCATCTTATTCCTGGGGTCGTCCGGTGCTCTTATATAGACGGCCTCCATGGTGGGTGCGACACCCATCACCGCTGTCACTCATCTTATTCCTGGGGTCGTCCGGTGTTCTTATACAGACGGCCTCCATGGGGGAGCGACACCCATCACCGCTGTCACTCATCTTATTCCTGGGGTCGTCCGGTGCTCTTATATAGACGGCCTCCATGGGGGGTGCGACACTCATCACTGCTGTCACTCATCTTATTCCTGGGGTCGTCCGGTGCTCTTATATAGACGGCCTCCATGGGGGGTGCGACACCCATCACTGCTGTCACTCATCTTATTCCTGGGGTCGTCCGGTGCTCTTATATAGATGGCCTCCATGGAGGGTGCGACACCCATCACTGCTGTCACTCATCTTATTCCTGGGGTCGTCCGGTGCTCTTATACAGACGGCCTCCATGGGGGGTGCGACACCCATCACCGCTGTCACTCATCTTATTCCTGGGGTCGTCCGGTGTTCTTATATAGATGGCCTCCATGGGGGGTGCGACACCCATCACTGCTGTCACTCATCTTATTCCTGGGGTCGTCCGGTGCTCTTATATAGACGGCCTCCATGGGGGGTGCGACACCCATCACCGCTGTCACTCATCTTATTCCTGGGGTCGTCCGGTGCTCTTATATAGACGGCCTCCATGGGGGGAGCGACACCCATCACTGCTGTCACTCATCTTATTCCTGGGGTCGTCCGGTGCTCTTATATAGACGGCCTCCATGGGGGGTGCGACACCCATCACTGCTGTCACTCATCTTATTCCTGGGGTCGTCCGGTGCTCTTATATAGACGGCCTCCATGGGGGGTGCGACACCCATCACTGCTGTCACTCATCTTATTCCTGCGGTCGTCCGGTGCTCTTATATAGACGGCCTCCATGGGGGGTGCGACACCCATCACGGCTGTCACTCATCTTATTCCTGGGGTCGTCCGGTGCTCTTATATAGACGGCCTCCATGGGGGGTGCGACACCCATCACGGCTGTCACTCATCTTATTCCTGGGGTCGTCCGGTGCTCTTATATAGACGGCCTCCATGGGGGGTGCGACACCCATCACCGCTGTCACTCATCTTATTCCTGGGGTCGTCCGGTGCTCTTATATAGACGGCCTCCATGGGGGGAGCGACACCCATCACTGCTGTCACTCATCTTATTCCTGGGGTCGTCCGGTGCTCTTATATAGACGGCCTCCATGGGGGGTGCGACACCCATCACTGCTGTCACTCATCTTATTCCTGGGGTCGTCCGGTGCTCTTATATAGACGGCCTCCATGGGGGAGCGACACCCATCACCGCTGTCACTCATCTTATTCCTGGGGTCGTCCGCTGCTCTTATATAGACGGCCTCCATGGGGGGTGCGACACCCATCACCGCTGTCACTCATCTTATTCCAGGGGTCGTCCGGTGCTCTTATATAGACGGCCTCCATGGGGGGTGCGACACCCATCACTGCTGTCACTCATCTTATTCCTGGGGTCGTCCGGTGCTCTTATATAGACGGCCTCCATGGTGGGTGCGACACCCATCACCGCTGTCACTCATCTTATTCCTGGGGTCGTCCGGTGTTCTTATACAGACGGCCTCCATGGGGGAGCGACACCCATCACCGCTGTCACTCATCTTATTCCTGGGGTCGTCCGGTGCTCTTATATAGACGGCCTCCATGGGGGGTGCGACACTCATCACTGCTGTCACTCATCTTATTCCTGGGGTCGTCCGGTGTTCTTATACAGACGGCCTCCATGGGGGGTGCGACACCCATCACCGCTGTCACTCATCTTATTCCTGGGGTCGTCCGGTGTTCTTATATAGACGGCCTCCATGGTGGGTGCGACACCCATCACTGCTGTCACTCATCTTATTCCTGGGGTCGTCCGGTGCTCTTATATAGACGGCCTCCATGGGGGGTGCGACACCCATCACCGCTGTCACTCATCTTATTCCTGGGGTCGTCCGGTGCTCTTATATAGACGGCCTCCATGGGGGGAGCGACACCCATCACTGCTGTCACTCATCTTATTCCTGGGGTCGTCCGGTGCTCTTATATAGACGGCCTCCATGGGGGGTGCGACACCCATCACTGCTGTCACTCATCTTATTCCTGGGGTCGTCCGGTGCTCTTATATAGACGGCCTCCATGGGGGAGCGACACCCATCACCGCTGTCACTCATCTTATTCCTGGGGTCGTCCGCTGCTCTTATATAGACGGCCTCCATGGGGGGTGCGACACCCATCACCGCTGTCACTCATCTTATTCCAGGGGTCGTCCGGTGTTCTTATATAGACGGCCTCCATGGGGGGTGCGACACCCATCACTGCTGTCACTCATCTTATTCCTGGGGTGGTCCGGTGCTCTTATATAGACGGCCTCCATGGTGGGTGCGACACCCATCACCGCTGTCACTCATCTTATTCCTGGGGTCGTCCGGTGTTCTTATACAGACGGCCTCCATGGGGGAGCGACACCCATCACCGCTGTCACTCATCTTATTCCTGGGGTCGTCCGGTGCTCTTATATAGACGGCCTCCATGGGGGGTGCGACACCCATCACCGCTGTCACTCATCTTATTCCTGGGGTCGTCCGGTGCTCTTATATAGACGGCCTCCATGGGGGGTGCGACACCCATCACTGCTGTCACTCATCTTATTCCTGGGGTCGTCCGGTGCTCTTATACAGACGGCCTCCATGGAGGGTGCAACACCCATCACCGCTGTCACTCATCTTATTCCTGGGGTCGTCCGATGCTGTTATATAGACGGCCTCCATGGAGGGTGCAACACCCATCACCGCTGTCACTCATCTTATTCCTGGGGTCGTCCGATGCTGTTATATAGACGGCCTCCATGGGGGGTGCGACACCCATCACCGCTGTCACTCATCTTATTCCTGGGGTCGTCCGGTGCTCTTATATAGACGGCCTCCATGGGGGGTGCGACACCCATCACTGCTGTCACTCATCTTATTCCTGGGGTCGTCCGGTGCTCTTATATAGACGGCCTCCATGGGGGGTGCGACACCCATCACCGCTGTCACTCATCTTATTCCGGGGGTCGTCCGGTGCTCTTATATAGACGGCCTCCATGGGGGGTGCGACACCCATCACCGCTGTCACTCATCTTATTCCTGGGGTCGTCCGGTGCTCTTATATAGACGGCCTCCATGGGGGGTGCGACACCCATCACTGCTGTCACTCATCTTATTCCTGGGGTCGTCCGGTGCTCTTATATAGACGGCCTCCATGGGGGGTGCGACACCCATCACCGCTGTCACTCATCTTATTCCTGGGGTCGTCCGGTGCTCTTATATAGACGGCCTCCATGGGGGGAGCGACACCCATCACCGCTGTCACTCATCTTATTCCTGGGGTCGTCCGGTGCTCTAATATAGACGGCCTCCATGGGGGGTGCGACACCCATCACTGCTGTCACTCATCTAATTCCTGGGGTCGTCCGGTGCTCTTATATAGACGGCCTCCATGGGGGGTGCGACACCCATCACTGCTGTCACTCATCTTATTCCTGGGGTCGTCCGGTGTTCTTATATAGACGGCCTCCATGGGGGGTGCGACACCCATCACCGCTGTCACTCATCTTATTCCTGGGGTCGTCCGGTGCTCTAATATAGACGGCCTCCATGGGGGGTGCGACACCCATCACTGCTGTCACTCATCTAATTCCTGGGGTCGTCCGGTGCTCTTATATAGACGGCCTCCATGGGGGGTGCGACACCCATCACTGCTGTCAGTCATCTTATTCCTGGGGTCGTCCGGTGCTCTTATATAGACGGCCTCCATGGGGGGTGCGACACCCATCACCGCTGTCACTCATCTTATTCCTGGGGTCGTCCGGTGCTCTTATATAGACGGCCTCCATGGGGGGTGCGACACCCATCACTGCTGTCACTCATCTTATTCCTGGGGTCGTCCGGTGTTCTTATATAGACGGCCTCCATGGGGGGTGCGACACCCATCACCGCTGTCACTCATCTTATTCCTGGAGTCGTCCGGTGCTCTTATATAGACGGCCTCCATGGGGGGAGCGACACCCATCACCGCTGTCACTCATCTTATTCCTGGGGTCGTCCGGTGCTCTTATATAGACGGCCTCCATGGGGGGAGCGACACCCATCACTGCTGTCACTCATCTAATTCCTGGGGTCGTCCGGTGCTCTTATATAGACGGCCTCCATGGGGGGTGCGACACCCATCACTGCTGTCACTCATCTTATTCCTGGGGTCGTCCGGTGTTCTTATATAGACGGCCTCCATGGGGGGTGCGACACCCATCACCGCTGTCACTCATCTTATTCCTGGGGTCGTCCGGTGCTCTAATATAGACGGCCTCCATGGGGGGTGCGACACCCATCACTGCTGTCACTCATCTAATTCCTGGGGTCGTCCGGTGCTCTTATATAGACGGCCTCCATGGGGGGTGCGACACCCATCACTGCTGTCAGTCATCTTATTCCTGGGGTCGTCCGGTGCTCTTATATAGACGGCCTCCATGGGGGGTGCGACACCCATCACCGCTGTCACTCATCTTATTCCTGGGGTCGTCCGGTGCTCTTATATAGACGGCCTCCATGGGGGGTGCGACACCCATCACTGCTGTCACTCATCTTATTCCTGGGGTCGTCCGGTGTTCTTATATAGACGGCCTCCATGGGGGGTGCGACACCCATCACCGCTGTCACTCATCTTATTCCTGGAGTCGTCCGGTGCTCTTATATAGACGGCCTCCATGGGGGGAGCGACACCCATCACCGCTGTCACTCATCTTATTCCTGGGGTCGTCCGGTGTTCTTATATAGACGGCCTCCATGGGGGGTGCGACACCCATCACCGCTGTCACTCATCTTATTCCTGGGGTCGTCCGGTGCTCTTATATAGACGGCCTCCATGGGGGGTGCGACACTCATCACCGCTGTCACTCATCTTATTCCTGGGGTCGTCCGGTGCTCTTATATAGACGGCCTCCATGGGGGGTGCGACACCCATCACTTCTGTCAGTCATCTTATTCCTGGGGTCGTCCGGTGCTCTTATATAGACGGCCTCCATGGGGGGTGCGACACCCATCACCGCTGTCACTCATCTTATTCCTGGGGTCGTCCGGTGCTCTTATATAGACGGCCTCCATGGGGGGTGCGACACCCATCACCGCTGTCACTCATCTTATTCCTGGGGTCGTCCGGTGCTCTTATATAGACGGCCTCCATGGGGGGTGCGACACCCATCACTGCTGTCACTCATCTTATTCCTGGGGTCGTCCGATGCTCTTATATAGACGGCCTCCATGGGGGGTGCGACACCCATCACTGCTGTCAGTCATCTTATTCCTGGGGTCGTCCGGTGCTCTTATATAGACGGCCTCCATGGGGGGTGCGACACCCATCACTGCTGTCAGTCATCTTATTCCTGGGGTCGTCCGATGCTCTTATATAGACGGCCTCCATGGGGGGTGCGACACCCATCACCGCTGTCACTCATCTTATTCCTGGGGTCGTCCGATGCTCTTATATAGACGGCCTCCATGGGGGGTGCGACACCCATCACTGCTGTCACTCATCTTATTCCTGGGGTCGTCCGGTGCTCTTATATAGACGGCCTCCATGGGGGAGCGACACCCATCACCGCTGTCACTCATCTTATTCCTGGGGTCGTCCGCTGCTCTTATATAGACGGCCTCCATGGGGGGTGCGACACCCATCACCGCTGTCACTCATCTTATTCCTGGGGTCGTCCGATGCTCTTATATAGACGGCCTCCATGGGGGGTGCGACACCCATCACTGCTGTCACTCATCTTATTCCTGGGGTCGTCCGGTGCTCTTATATAGACGGCCTCCATGGGGGAGCGACACCCATCACCGCTGTCACTCATCTTATTCCTGGGGTCGTCCGCTGCTCTTATATAGACGGCCTCCATGGGGGGTGCGACACCCATCACCGCTGTCACTCATCTTATTCCAGGGGTCGTCCGGTGCTCTTATATAGACGGCCTCCATGGGGGGTGCGACACCCATCACTGCTGTCACTCATCTTATTCCTGGGGTCGTCCGGTGCTCTTATATAGACGGCCTCCATGGGGGGTGCGACACCCATCACTGCTGTCACTCATCTTATTCCTGGGGTCGTCCGGTGCTCTTATATAGACGGCCTCCATGGTGGGTGCGACACCCATCACCGCTGTCACTCATCTTATTCCTGGGGTCGTCCGGTGTTCTTATACAGACGGCCTCCATGGGGGAGCGACACCCATCACCGCTGTCACTCATCTTATTCCTGGGGTCGTCCGGTGCTCTTATATAGACGGCCTCCATGGGGGGTGCGACACTCATCACTGCTGTCACTCATCTTATTCCTGGGGTCGTCCGGTGTTCTTATACAGACGGCCTCCATGGGGGGTGCGACACCCATCACCGCTGTCACTCATCTTATTCCTGGGGTCGTCCGGTGTTCTTATATAGACGGCCTCCATAGGGGGTGCGACACCCATCACTGCTGTCACTCATCTTATTCCTGGGGTCGTCCGGTGCTCTTATATAGACGGCCTCCATGGGGGGTGCGACACCCATCACCGCTGTCACTCATCTTATTCCTGGGGTCGTCCGGTGCTCTTATATAGACGGCCTCCATGGGGGGAGCGACACCCATCACTGCTGTCACTCATCTTATTCCTGGGGTCTTCCGGTGCTCTTATATAGACGGCCTCCATGGGGGGTGCGACACCCATCACTGCTGTCACTCATCTTATTCCTGGGGTCGTCCGGTGCTCTTATATAGACGGCCTCCATGGGGGGTGCGACACCCATCACTGCTGTCACTCATCTTATTCCTGGGGTCGTCCGGTGCTCTTATATAGACGGCCTCCATGGGGGAGCGACACCCATCACCGCTGTCACTCATCTTATTCCTGGGGTCGTCCGCTGCTCTTATATAGACAGCCTCCATGGGGGGTGCGACACCCATCACCGCTGTCACTCATCTTATTCCAGGGGTCGTCCGGTGCTCTTATATAGACGGCCTCCATGGGGGGTGCGACACCCATCACTGCTGTCACTCATCTTATTCCTGGGGTCGTCCGGTGCTCTTATATAGACGGCCTCCATGGGGGGTGCGACACCCATCACTGCTGTCACTCATCTTATTCCCGGGGTGGTCCGGTGCTCTTATATAGACGGCCTCCATGGGGGGTGCGACACCCATCACTGCTGTCACTCATCTTATTCCTGGGGTCGTCCGGTGCTCTTATATAGACGGCCTCCATGGGGGGTGCGACACCCATCACCGCTGTCACTCATCTTATTCCTGGGGTCGTCCGGTGTTCTTATATAGACGGCCTCCATGGGGGGTGCGACACCCATCACCGCTGTCACTCATCTTATTCCTGGGGTCGTCCGGTGCTCTTATATAGACGGCCTCCATGGGGGGTGCGACACCCATCACTGCTGTCACTCATCTTATTCCTGGGGTGGTCCGGTGTTCTTATATAGACGGCCTCCATGGAGGGTGCGACACCCATCACCGCTGTCACTCATCTTATTCCTGGGGTCGTCCGGTGCTCTTATATAGACGGCCTCCATGGGGAGTGCGACACCCATCACTTCTGTCACTCATCTTATTCCTGGGGTCGTCCGATGCTCTTATATAGACGGCCTCCATGGGGGGTGCGACACCCATCACCGCTGTCAGTCATCTTATTCCTGGGGTCGTCCGGTGCTCTTATATAGTCGGCCTCCATGGGGGGTGCGACACCCATCACTGCTGTCACTCATCTTATTCCTGGGGTGGTCCGGTGCTCTTATATAGACGGCCTCCATGGTGGGTGTGACACCCATCACCGCTGTCACTCATCTTATTCCTGGGGTCGTCCGGTGTTCTTATACAGACGGCCTCCATGGGGGAGCGACACCCATCACCGCTGTCACTCATCTTATTCCTGGGGTCGTCCGGTGCTCTTATATAGACGGCCTCCATGGGGGGTGCGACACCCATCACCGCTGTCACTCATCTTATTCCTGGGGTCGTCCGGTGCTCTTATATAGACGGCCTCCATGGGGGGTGCGACACCCATCACTGCTGTCACTCATCTTATTCCGGGGGTCGTCCGGTGCTCTTATATAGACGGCCTCCATGGGGGGTGCGACACCCATCACCGCTGTCACTCATCTTATTCCTGGGGTCGTCCGGTGCTCTTATATAGACGGCCTCCATGGGGGGTGCGACACCCATCACTGCTGTCACTCATCTTATTCCTGGGGTCGTCCGGTGCTCTTATATAGACGGCCTCCATGGGGGGTGCGACACCCATCACCGCTGTCACTCATCTTATTCCTGGGGTCGTCCGGTGCTCTTATATAGACGGCCTCCATGGGGGGAGCGACACCCATCACCGCTGTCACTCATCTTATTCCTGGGGTCGTCCGGTGCTCTAATATAGACGGCCTCCATGGGGGGTGCGACACCCATCACTGCTGTCACTCATCTAATTCCTGGAGTCGTCCGGTGCTCTTATATAGACGGCCTCCATGGGGGGTGCGACACCCATCACTGCTGTCACTCATCTTATTCCTGGGGTCGTCCGGTGTTCTTATATAGACGGCCTCCATGGGGGGTGCGACACCCATCACCGCTGTCACTCATCTTATTCCTGGGGTCGTCCGGTGCTCTTATATAGACGGCCTCCATGGGGGGAGCGACACCCATCACCGCTGTCACTCATCTAATTCCTGGGGTCGTCCGGTGTTCTTATATAGACGGCCTCCATGGGGGGTGCGACACCCATCACCGCTGTCACTCATCTTATTCCTGGGGTCGTCCGGTGTTCTTATATAGACGGCCTCCATGGGGGGTGCGACACCCATCACCGCTGTCACTCATCTTATTCCTGGGGTCGTCCGCTGCTCTTATATAGACGGCCTCCATGGGGGGTGCGACACTCATCACCGCTGTCACTCATCTTATTCCTGGGGTCGTCCGGTGCTCTTATATAGACGGCCTCCATGGGGGGTGCGACACCCATCACTTCTGTCAGTCATCTTATTCCTGGGGTCGTCCGGTGCTCTTATATAGACGGCCTCCATGGGGGGTGCGACACCCATCACCGCTGTCACTCATCTTATTCCTGGGGTCGTCCGGTGCTCTTATATAGACGGCCTCCATGGGGGGTGCGACACCCATCACCGCTGTCACTCATCTTATTCCTGGGGTCGTCCGGTGCTCTTATATAGACGGCCTCCATGGGGGGTGCGACACCCATCACTGCTGTCACTCATCTTATTCCTGGGGTCGTCCGGTGCTCTTATATAGACGGCCTCCATGGGGGGTGCGACACCCATCACCGCTGTCACTCATCTTATTCCTGGGGTCGTCCGGTGCTCTTATATAGACGGCCTCCATGGGGGGTGCGACACCCATCACCGCTGTCACTCATCTTATTCCTGGGGTCGTCCGGTGCTCTTATATAGACGGCCTCCATGGGGGGTGCGACACCCATCACTGCTGTCACTCATCTTATTCCTGGGGTCGTCCGATGCTCTTATATAGACGGCCTCCATGGGGGGTGCGACACCCATCACTGCTGTCAGTCATCTTATTCCTGGGGTCGTCCGGTGTTCTTATATAGACGGCCTCCATGGAGGGTGCGACACCCATCACTGCTGTCACTCATCTTATTCCAGGGGTCGTCCGATGCTCTTATATAGACGGCCTCCATGGGGGGTGCGACACCCATCACTGCTGTCACTCATCTTATTCCTGGGGTCGTCCGGTGCTCTTATATAGACGGCCTCCATGGGGGGTGCGACACCCATCACCGCTGTCACTCATCTTATTCCTAGGGTCGTCCGGTGCTCTTATATAGACGGCCTCCATGGGGGGTGCGACACCCATCACCGCTGTCACTCATCTTATTCCTGGGGTCGTCCGGTGTTCTTATATAGACGGCCTCCATGGGGGGTGCGACACCCATCACCGCTGTCACTCATCTTATTCCTGGGGTCGTCCGGTGTTCTTATATAGACGGCCTCCATGGGGGGTGCGACACCCATCACGGCTGTCACTCATCTTATTCCTGGGGTCGTCCGGTGTTCTTATATAGACGGCCTCCATGGGGGGTGCGACACCCATCACGGCTGTCACTCATCTTATTCCTGGGGTCGTCCGGTGCTCTTATATAGACGGCCTCCATGGGGGGTGCGACACCCATCACCGCTGTCACTCATCTTATTCCTGGGGTCGTCCGGTGCTCTTATATAGACGGCCTCCATGGGGGGAGCGACACCCATCACTGCTGTCACTCATCTTATTCCTGGGGTCGTCCGGTGCTCTTATATAGACGGCCTCCATGGGGGGTGCGACACCCATCACTGCTGTCACTCATCTTATTCCTGGGGTCGTCCGGTGCTCTTATATAGACGGCCTCCATGGGGGAGCGACACCCATCACCGCTGTCACTCATCTTATTCCTGGGGTCGTCCGCTGCTCTTATATAGACGGCCTCCATGGGGGGTGCGACACCCATCACCGCTGTCACTCATCTTATTCCAGGGGTCGTCCGGTGCTCTTATATAGACGGCCTCCATGGGGGGTGCGACACCCGTCACTGCTGTCACTCATCTTATTCCTGGGGTCGTCCGGTGCTCTTATATAGACGGCCTCCATGGTGGGTGCGACACCCATCACCGCTGTCACTCATCTTATTCCTGGGGTCGTCCGGTGTTCTTATACAGACGGCCTCCATGGGGGAGCGACACCCATCACCGCTGTCACTCATCTTATTCCTGGGGTCGTCCGGTGCTCTTATATAGACGGCCTCCATGGGGGGTGCGACACTCATCACTGCTGTCACTCATCTTATTCCTGGGGTCGTCCGGTGTTCTTATACAGACGGCCTCCATGGGGGGTGCGACACCCATCACCGCTGTCACTCATCTTATTCCTGGGGTCGTCCGGTGTTCTTATATAGACGGCCTCCATGGTGGGTGCGACACCCATCACTGCTGTCACTCATCTTATTCCTGGGGTCGTCCGGTGCTCTTATATAGACGGCCTCCATGGGGGGTGCGACACCCATCACCGCTGTCACTCATCTTATTCCTGGGGTCGTCCGGTGCTCTTATATAGACGGCCTCCATGGGGGGAGCGACACCCATCACTGCTGTCACTCATCTTATTCCTGGGGTCGTCCGGTGCTCTTATATAGACGGCCTCCATGGGGGGTGCGACACCCATCACTGCTGTCACTCATCTTATTCCTGGGGTCGTCCGGTGCTCTTATATAGACGGCCTCCATGGGGGAGCGACACCCATCACCGCTGTCACTCATCTTATTCCTGGGGTCGTCCGCTGCTCTTATATAGACGGCCTCCATGGGGGGTGCGACACCCATCACCGCTGTCACTCATCTTATTCCAGGGGTCGTCCGGTGTTCTTATATAGACGGCCTCCATGGGGGGTGCGACACCCATCACTGCTGTCACTCATCTTATTCCTGGGGTCGTCCGATGCTCTTATATAGACGGCCTCCATGGGGGGTGCGACACCCATCACTGCTGTCAGTCATCTTATTCCTGGGGTCGTCCGGTGTTCTTATATAGACGGCCTCCATGGAGGGTGCGACACCCATCACTGCTGTCACTCATCTTATTCCAGGGGTCGTCCGATGCTCTTATATAGACGGCCTCCATGGGGGGTGCGACACCCATCACTGCTGTCACTCATCTTATTCCTGGGGTCGTCCGGTGCTCTTATATAGACGGCCTCCATGGGGGGTGCGACACCCATCACCGCTGTCACTCATCTTATTCCTAGGGTCGTCCGGTGCTCTTATATAGACGGCCTCCATGGGGGGTGCGACACCCATCACCGCTGTCACTCATCTTATTCCTGGGGTCGTCCGGTGTTCTTATATAGACGGCCTCCATGGGGGGTGCGACACCCATCACCGCTGTCACTCATCTTATTCCTGGGGTCGTCCGGTGTTCTTATATAGACGGCCTCCATGGGGGGTGCGACACCCATCACGGCTGTCACTCATCTTATTCCTGGGGTCGTCCGGTGCTCTTATATAGACGGCCTCCATGGGGGGTGCGACACCCATCACCGCTGTCACTCATCTTATTCCTGGGGTCGTCCGGTGCTCTTATATAGACGGCCTCCATGGGGGGAGCGACACCCATCACTGCTGTCACTCATCTTATTCCTGGGGTCGTCCGGTGCTCTTATATAGACGGCCTCCATGGGGGGTGCGACACCCATCACTGCTGTCACTCATCTTATTCCTGGGGTCGTCCGGTGCTCTTATATAGACGGCCTCCATGGGGGAGCGACACCCATCACCGCTGTCACTCATCTTATTCCTGGGGTCGTCCGCTGCTCTTATATAGACGGCCTCCATGGGGGGTGCGACACCCATCACCGCTGTCACTCATCTTATTCCAGGGGTCGTCCGGTGCTCTTATATAGACGGCCTCCATGGGGGGTGCGACACCCGTCACTGCTGTCACTCATCTTATTCCTGGGGTCGTCCGGTGCTCTTATATAGACGGCCTCCATGGTGGGTGCGACACCCATCACCGCTGTCACTCATCTTATTCCTGGGGTCGTCCGGTGTTCTTATACAGACGGCCTCCATGGGGGAGCGACACCCATCACCGCTGTCACTCATCTTATTCCTGGGGTCGTCCGGTGCTCTTATATAGACGGCCTCCATGGGGGGTGCGACACTCATCACTGCTGTCACTCATCTTATTCCTGGGGTCGTCCGGTGTTCTTATACAGACGGCCTCCATGGGGGGTGCGACACCCATCACCGCTGTCACTCATCTTATTCCTGGTGTCGTCCGGTGTTCTTATATAGACGGCCTCCATGGTGGGTGCGACACCCATCACTGCTGTCACTCATCTTATTCCTGGGGTCGTCCGGTGCTCTTATATAGACGGCCTCCATGGGGGGTGCGACACCCATCACCGCTGTCACTCATCTTATTCCTGGGGTCGTCCGGTGCTCTTATATAGACGGCCTCCAAGGGGGGAGCGACACCCATCACTGCTGTCACTCATCTTATTCCTGGGGTCGTCCGGTGCTCTTATATAGACGGCCTCCATGGGGGGTGCGACACCCATCACTGCTGTCACTCATCTTATTCCTGGGGTCGTCCGGTGCTCTTATATAGACGGCCTCCATGGGGGAGCGACACCCATCACCGCTGTCACTCATCTTATTCCTGGGGTCGTCCGCTGCTCTTATATAGACGGCCTCCATGGGGGGTGCGACACCCATCACCGCTGTCACTCATCTTATTCCAGGGGTCGTCCGGTGTTCTTATATAGACGGCCTCCATGGGGGGTGCGACACCCATCACTGCTGTCACTCATCTTATTCCTGGGGTGGTCCGGTGCTCTTATATAGACGGCCTCCATGGTGGGTGCGACACCCATCACCGCTGTCACTCATCTTATTCCTGGGGTCGTCCGGTGTTCTTATACAGACGGCCTCCATGGGGGAGCGACACCCATCACCGCTGTCACTCATCTTATTCCTGGGGTCGTCCGGTGCTCTTATATAGACGGCCTCCATGGGGGGTGCGACACCCATCACCGCTGTCACTCATCTTATTCCTGGGGTCGTCCGGTGCTCTTATATAGACGGCCTCCATGGGGGGTGCGACACCCATCACTGCTGTCACTCATCTTATTCCGGGGGTCGTCCGGTGCTCTTATATAGACGGCCTCCATGGGGGGTGCGACACCCATCACCGCTGTCACTCATCTTATTCCTGGGGTCGTCCGGTGCTCTTATATAGACGGCCTCCATGGGGGGTGCGACACCCATCACTGCTGTCACTCATCTTATTCCTGGGGTCGTCCGGTGCTCTTATATAGACGGCCTCCATGGGGGGTGCGACACCCATCACCGCTGTCACTCATCTTATTCCTGGGGTCGTCCGGTGCTCTTATATAGACGGCCTCCATGGGGGGAGCGACACCCATCACCGCTGTCACTCATCTTATTCCTGGGGTCGTCCGGTGCTCTAATATAGACGGCCTCCATGGGGGGTGCGACACCCATCACTGCTGTCACTCATCTAATTCCTGGGGTCGTCCGGTGCTCTTATATAGACGGCCTCCATGGGGGGTGCGACACCCATCACTGCTGTCACTCATCTTATTCCTGGGGTCGTCCGGTGTTCTTATATAGACGGCCTCCATGGGGGGTGCGACACCCATCACCGCTGTCACTCATCTTATTCCTGGGGTCGTCCGGTGCTCTAATATAGACGGCCTCCATGGGGGGTGCGACACCCATCACTGCTGTCACTCATCTAATTCCTGGGGTCGTCCGGTGCTCTTATATAGACGGCCTCCATGGGGGGTGCGACACCCATCATTGCTGTCAGTCATCTTATTCCTGGGGTCGTCCGGTGCTCTTATATAGACGGCCTCCATGGGGGGTGCGACACCCATCACCGCTGTCACTCATCTTATTCCTGGGGTCGTCCGGTGCTCTTATATAGACGGCCTCCATGGGGGGTGCGACACCCATCACTGCTGTCACTCATCTTATTCCTGGGGTCGTCCGGTGTTCTTATATAGACGGCCTCCATGGGGGGTGCGACACCCATCACCGCTGTCACTCATCTTATTCCTGGGGTCGTCCGGTGCTCTTATATAGACGGCCTCCATGGGGGGAGCGACACCCATCACCGCTGTCACTCATCTTATTCCTGGGGTCGTCCGGTGTTCTTATATAGACGGCCTCCATGGGGGGTGCGACACCCATCACCGCTGTCACTCATCTTATTCCTGGGGTCGTCCGGTGCTCTTATATAGACGGCCTCCATGGGGGGTGCGACACTCATCACCGCTGTCACTCATCTTATTCCTGGGGTCGTCCGGTGCTCTTATATAGACGGCCTCCATGGGGGGTGCGACACCCATCACTTCTGTCAGTCATCTTATTCCTGGGGTCGTCCGGTGCTCTTATATAGACGGCCTCCATGGGGGGTGCGACACCCATCACCGCTGTCACTCATCTTATTCCTGGGGTCGTCCGGTGCTCTTATATAGACGGCCTCCATGGGGGGTGCGACACCCATCACCGCTGTCACTCATCTTATTCCTGGGGTCGTCCGGTGCTCTTATATAGACGGCCTCCATGGGGGGTGCGACACCCATCACTGCTGTCACTCATCTTATTCCTGGGGTCGTCCGATGCTCTTATATAGACGGCCTCCATGGGGGGTGCGACACCCATCACTGCTGTCAGTCATCTTATTCCTGGGGTCGTCCGGTGCTCTTATATAGACGGCCTCCATGGGGGGTGCGACACCCATCACTGCTGTCAGTCATCTTATTCCTGGGGTCGTCCGATGCTCTTATATAGACGGCCTCCATGGGGGGTGCGACACCCATCACCGCTGTCACTCATCTTATTCCTGGGGTCGTCCGATGCTCTTATATAGACGGCCTCCATGGGGGGTGCGACACCCATCACTGCTGTCACTCATCTTATTCCTGGGGTCGTCCGGTGCTCTTATATAGACGGCCTCCATGGGGGGTGCGACACCCATCACCGCTGTCACTCATCTTATTCCTAGGGTCGTCCGGTGCTCTTATATAGACGGCCTCCATGGGGGGTGCGACACCCATCACCGCTGTCACTCATCTTATTCCTGGGGTCGTCCGGTGTTCTTATATAGACGGCCTCCATGGGGGGTGCGAAACCCATCACCGCTGTCACTCATCTTATTCCTGGGGTCGTCCGGTGTTCTTATATAGACGGCCTCCATGGGGGGTGCGACACCCATCACTGCTGTCACTCATCTTATTCCTGGGGTCGTCCGGTGCTCTTATATAGACGGCCTCCATGGGGGGTGCGACACCCATCACTGCTGTCAGTCATCTTATTCCTGGGGTCGTCCGGTGCTCTTATATAGACGGCCTCCATGGGGGGTGCGACACCCATCACCGCTGTCAGTCATCTTATTCCTGGGGTCGTCCGGTGCTCTTATATAGACGGCCTCCATGGGGGGTGCGACACCCATCACCGCTGTCACTCATCTTATTCCTGGGGTCGTCCGATGCTCTTATATAGACGGCCTCCATAGGGGGTGCGACACCCATCACTGCTGTCACTCATCTTATTCCTGGGGTCGTCCGGTGCTCTTATATAGACGGCCTCCATGGGGGGTGCGACACCCATCACGGCTGTCACTCATCTTATTCCTGGGGTCGTCCGGTGCTCTTATATAGACGGCCTCCATGGGGGGTGCGACACTCATCACCGCTGTCACTCATCTTATTCCTGGGGTCGTCCGGTGCTCTTATATAGACGGCCTCCATGGGGGGTGCGACACTCATCACTGCTGTCACTCATCTTATTCCTGGGGTCGTCCGGTGCTCTTATATAGACGGCCTCCATGGGGGGTGCGACACCCATCACTGCTGTCACTCATCTTATTCCTGGGGTCGTCCGGTGTTCTTATATAGACGGCCTCCATGGGGGGTGCGACACCCATCACGGCTGTCACTCATCTTATTCCTGGGGTCGTCCGGTGCTCTTATATAGACGGCCTCCATGGGGGGTGCGACACCCATCACGGCTGTCACTCATCTTATTCCTGGGGTCGTCCGGTGCTCTTATATAGACGGCCTCCATGGGGGGTGCGACACCCATCACCGCTGTCACTCATCTTATTCCTGGGGTCGTCCGGTGCTCTTATATAGACGGCCTCCATGGGGGGTGCGACACTCATCACCGCTGTCACTCATCTTATTCCTGGGGTCGTCCGGTGCTCTTATATAGACGGCCTCCATGGGGGGTGCGACACCCATCACCGCTGTCACTCATCTTATTCCTGGGGTCGTCTGCTGCTCTTATATAGACGGCCTCCATGTGGGGTGCGACACTCATCACCGCTGTCACTCATCTTATTCCTGGGGTCGTCCAGTGCTCTTATATAGACGGCCTCCATGGGGGGTGCGACACCCATCACCGCTGTCACTCATCTTATTCCTGGGGTCGTCCGGTGCTCTTATATAGACGGCCTCCATTGGGGGTGCGACACCCATCACCGCTGTCACTCATCTTATTCCTGGGGTCGTCCGGTGTTCTTATATAGATGGCCTCCATGGGGGGTGCGACACCCATCACCGCTGTCACTCATCTTATTCCTGGGGTCGTCCGGTGCTCTTATACAGACGGCCTCCATGGGGGGTGCGACACCCATCACTGCTGTCACTCATCTTATTCCTGGGGTCGTCCGGTGCTTTTATATAGACGGCCTCCATGGGGGGTGCGACACCCATCACCGCTGTCACTCATCTTATTCCTGGGGTCGTCCGGTGCTCTTATATAGACGGCCTCCATGGGGGTGCGACACCCATCACCGCTGTCACTCATCTTATTCCTGGGGTCGTCCGGTGCTCTTATATAGACGGCCTCCATGGGGGGTGCGACACCCATCACTGCTGTCACTCATCTTATTCCTGGGGTCGTCCGGTGCTCTTATATAGACGGCCTCCATGGAGGGTGCGACACCCATCACGGCTGTCACTCATCTTATTCCTGGGGTCGTCCGGTGCTCTTATATAGACGGCCTCCATGGGGGGTGCGACACCCATCACTGCTGTCACTCATCTTATTCCTGGGGTCGTCCGGTGCTCTTATATAGACGGCCTCCATGGGGGGTGCGACACCCATCACCGCTGTCACTCATCTTATTCCTGGGGTCGTCCGGTGCTCTTATATAGACGGCCTCCATGGGGGGTGCAACACCCATCACTGCTGTCACTCATCTTATTCCTGGGGTCGTCCGGTGCTCTTATATAGACGGCCTCCATGGAGGGTGCGACACCCATCACGGCTGTCACTCATCTTATTCCTGGGGTCGTCCGGTGCTCTTATATAGACGGCCTCCATGGGGGGTGCGACACCCATCACTGCTGTCACTCATCTTATTCCTGGGGTCGTCCGGTGCTCTTATATAGACGGCCTCCATGGGGGGTGCGACACCCATCACCGCTGTCATTCATCTTATTCCTGGGGTCGTCCGATGCTCTTATATAGACGGCCTCCATGGGGAGTGCGACACCCATCACCGCTGTCACTCATCTTATTCCTGGGGTCGTCCGGTGCTCTTATATAGACGGCCTCTATGGGGGTGCGACACCCATCATCGCTGTCACTCATCTTATTCCTGGGGTCGTCCGGTGCTCTTATACAGACGGCCTCCATGGGGGGTGCGACACCCATCACCGCTGTCATTCATCTTATTCCTGGGGTCGTCCGATGCTCTTATATAGACGGCCTCCATGGGGAGTGCGACACCCATCACCGCTGTCACTCATCTTATTCCTGGGGTCGTCCGGTGCTCTTATATAGACGGCCTCCATGGGGGGTGCGACACCCATCACGGCTGTCACTCATCTTATTCCTGGGGTCGTCCGGTGCTCTTATATAGATGGCCTCCATGGGGGGTGCGACACCCATCACTGCTGTCACTCATCTTATTCCTGGGGTCGTCCGGTGCTCTTATATAGACGGCCTCCATGGGGGGTGCGACACCCATCACCACTGTCATTCATCTTATTCCTGGGGTCGTCCGGTGCTCTTATATAGACGGTCTCCATGGGGGGGTGCGACACCCATCACCGCTGTCACTCATCTTATTCCTGGGGTCGTCCGCTGCTCTTATATAGACGGCCTCCATGGAGGGTGCGACACCCATCACTGCTGTCACTCATCTTATTCCCGGGGTCGTCCGGTGCTCTTATATAGACAGCCTCCATGGGGGGTGCGACACCCATCACCGCTGTCACTCATCTTATTCCTGGGGTCGTCCAGTGCTCTTATACAGACGGCCTCCATGGGGGGTGCGACACCCATCACCGCTGTCACTCATCTTATTCCTGGGGTCGTCCGGTGCTCTTATATAGACGGCCTCCATGGGGGGTGCGACACCCATCACCGCTGTCACTCATCTTATTCCTGGGGTCGTCCGGTGCTCTTATATAGACGGCCTCCATGGGGGGTGCGACACCCATCACCGCTGTCACTCATCTTATTCCTGGGGTCGTCCGGTGCTCTTATATAGACGGCCTCCATGGAGGGTGCGACACCCATCACTGCTGTCACTCATCTTATTCCTGGGGTCGTCCGGTGCTCTTATATAGACGGCCTCCATAGGGGATGCGACACCCATCACTGCTGTCAGTCATCTTATTCCTGGGGTCGTCCGGTGCTCTTATATAGACGGCCTCCATGGGGGTGCGACACCCATCACTGCTGTCACTCATCTTATTCCTGGGGTCGTCCGGTGTTCTTATATAGACGGCCTCCATGGGGGGTGCGACACCCATCACTGCTGTCACTCATCTTATTCCTGGGGTCGTCCGGTGCTCTTATATAGACGGCCTCCATGGGGGGTGCGACACCCATCACTGCTGTCACTCATCTTATTCCTGGGGTCGTCCGGTGCTCTTATATAGACGGCCTCCATGGGGGGTGTGACACCCATCACTGCTGTCACTCATCTTATTCCTGGGGTCGTCCGGTGCTCTTATATAGACGGCCTCCATGGAGGGTGTGACACCCATCACTGCTGTCACTCATCTTATTCCTGGGGTCGTCCGATGTTCTTATATAGACGGCCTCCATGGGGGGTGCGACACCCATCACTGCTGTCACTCATCTTATTCCTGGGGTCGTCCGGTGCTCTTATATAGACGGCCTCCATGGAGGGTGTGACACCCATCACTGCTGTCACTCATCTTATTCCTGGGGTCGTCCGGTGCTCTTATATAGACGGCCTCCATGGAGGGTGCGACACTCATCACTGCTGTCACTCATCTTATTCCTGGGGTCGTCCGGTGCTCTTATATAGACGGCGTCCATGGGGGGTGCGACACCCATCACTGCTGTCACTCATCTTATTCCTGGGGTCGTCCGGTGCTCTTATATAGACGGCCTCCATGGAGGGTGCGACACTCATCACCGCTGTCACTCATCTTATTCCTGGGGTCGTCCGGTGCTCTTATATAGACGGCCTCCATGGGGGGTGCGACACCCATCACCGCTGTCACTCATCTTATTCCTGGGGTCGTCCGGTGCTCTTATATAGACGGCCTCCATGGGGGGTGCGACACCCATCACCGCTGTCACTCATCTTATTCCTGGGGTCGTCCGGTGCTCTTATATAGACGGCCTCCATGGAGGGTGCGACACCCATCACTGCTGTCACTCATCTTATTCCTGGGGTCGTCCGGTGCTCTTATATAGACGGCCTCCATAGGGGATGCGACACCCATCACTGCTGTCAGTCATCTTATTCCTGGGGTCGTCCGGTGCTCTTATATAGACGGCCTCCATGGGGGTGCGACACCCATCACTGCTGTCACTCATCTTATTCCTGGGGTCGTCCGGTGTTCTTATATAGACGGCCTCCATGGGGGGTGCGACACCCATCACTGCTGTCACTCATCTTATTCCTGGGGTCGTCCGGTGCTCTTATATAGACGGCCTCCATGGGGGGTGCGACACCCATCACTGCTGTCACTCATCTTATTCCTGGGGTCGTCCGGTGCTCTTATATAGACGGCCTCCATGGGGGGTGTGACACCCATCACTGCTGTCACTCATCTTATTCCTGGGGTCGTCCGGTGCTCTTATATAGACGGCCTCCATGGAGGGTGTGACACCCATCACTGCTGTCACTCATCTTATTCCTGGGGTCGTCCGATGTTCTTATATAGACGGCCTCCATGGGGGGTGCGACACCCATCACTGCTGTCACTCATCTTATTCCTGGGGTCGTCCGGTGCTCTTATATAGACGGCCTCCATGGAGGGTGTGACACCCATCACTGCTGTCACTCATCTTATTCCTGGGGTCGTCCGGTGCTCTTATATAGACGGCCTCCATGGAGGGTGCGACACTCATCACTGCTGTCACTCATCTTATTCCTGGGGTCGTCCGGTGCTCTTATATAGACGGCGTCCATGGGGGGTGCGACACCCATCACTGCTGTCACTCATCTTATTCCTGGGGTCGTCCGGTGCTCTTATATAGACGGCCTCCATGGAGGGTGCGACACTCATCACTGCTGTCACTCATCTTATTCCTGGGGTCGTCCGGTGCTCTTATATAGACGGCCTCCATGGAGGGTGCGACACCCATCACTGCTGTCACTCATCTTATTCCTGGGGTCGTCCGGTGCTCTTATATAGACGGCCTCCATGGAGGGTGCGACACCCATCACTGCTGTCACTCATCTTATTCCTGGGGTCGTCCGGTGTTCTTATATAGACGGCCTCCATGGGGGGTGCGACACCCATCACTGCTGTCACTCATCTTATTCCTGGGGTCGTCCGGTGCTCTTATATAGACGGCCTCCATGGGGGGTGCGACACCCATCACTGCTGTCACTCATCTTATTCCTGGGGTCGTCCGGTGCTCTTATATAGACGGCCTCCATGGAGGGTGCGACACCCATCACTGCTGTCACTCATCTTATTCCTGGGGTCGTCCGGTGTTCTTATATAGACGGCCTCCATGGGGGTGCGACACCCATCACTGCTGTCACTCATCTTATTCCTGGGGTCGTCCGCTGCTCTTATATAGACGGCATCCATGGGGGGTGCGACACCCATCACCGCTGTCACTCATCTTATTCCTGGGGTCGTCCGGTGCTCTTATATAGACGGCCTCCATGGGGGGTGCGACACCCATCACTGCTGTCACTCATCTTATTCCTGGGGTCGTCCGGTGCTCTTATATAGACGGCCTCCATAGGGGATGCGACACCCATCACTGCTGTCAGTCATCTTATTCCTGGGGTCGTCCGGTGCTCTTATATAGACGGCCTCCATGGGGGTGCGACACCCATCACTGCTGTCACTCATCTTATTCCTGGGGTCGTCCGGTGTTCTTATATAGACGGCCTCCATGGGGGGTGCGACACCCATCACTGCTGTCACTCATCTTATTCCTGGGGTCGTCCGGTGCTCTTATATAGACGGCCTCCATGGGGGGTGCGACACCCATCACTGCTGTCACTCATCTTATTCCTGGGGTCGTCCGGTGCTCTTATATAGACGGCCTCCATGGGGGGTGTGACACCCATCACTGCTGTCACTCATCTTATTCCTGGGGTCGTCCGGTGCTCTTATATAGACGGCCTCCATGGAGGGTGTGACACCCATCACTGCTGTCACTCATCTTATTCCTGGGGTCGTCCGATGTTCTTATATAGACGGCCTCCATGGGGGGTGCGACACCCATCACTGCTGTCACTCATCTTATTCCTGGGGTCGTCCGGTGCTCTTATATAGACGGCCTCCATGGAGGGTGTGACACCCATCACTGCTGTCACTCATCTTATTCCTGGGGTCGTCCGGTGCTCTTATATAGACGGCCTCCATGGAGGGTGCGACACTCATCACTGCTGTCACTCATCTTATTCCTGGGGTCGTCCGGTGCTCTTATATAGACGGCGTCCATGGGGGGTGCGACACCCATCACTGCTGTCACTCATCTTATTCCTGGGGTCGTCCGGTGCTCTTATATAGACGGCCTCCATGGAGGGTGCGACACTCATCACTGCTGTCACTCATCTTATTCCTGGGGTCGTCCGGTGCTCTTATATAGACGGCCTCCATGGAGGGTGCGACACCCATCACTGCTGTCACTCATCTTATTCCTGGGGTCGTCCGGTGCTCTTATATAGACGGCCTCCATGGAGGGTGCGACACCCATCACTGCTGTCACTCATCTTATTCCTGGGGTCGTCCGGTGTTCTTATATAGACGGCCTCCATGGGGGGTGCGACACCCATCACTGCTGTCACTCATCTTATTCCTGGGGTCGTCCGGTGCTCTTATATAGACGGCCTCCATGGGGGGTGCGACACCCATCACTGCTGTCACTCATCTTATTCCTGGGGTCGTCCGGTGCTCTTATATAGACGGCCTCCATGGAGGGTGCGACACCCATCACTGCTGTCACTCATCTTATTCCTGGGGTCGTCCGGTGTTCTTATATAGACGGCCTCCATGGGGGTGCGACACCCATCACTGCTGTCACTCATCTTATTCCTGGGGTCGTCCGCTGCTCTTATATAGACGGCATCCATGGGGGGTGCGACACCCATCACCGCTGTCACTCATCTTATTCCTGGGGTCGTCCGGTGCTCTTATATAGACGGCCTCCATAGGGGGTGCGACACCCATCACTGCTGTCACTCATCTTATTCCTGGGGTCGTCCAGTGCTCTTATATAGACGGCCTCCATGGGGGGTGCGACACCCATCACTGCTGTCACTCATCTTATTCCTGGAGACGTCCGGTGCTCTTATATAGACGGCCTCCATGGGGGGTGCGACACCCATCACTGCTGTCACTCATCTTATTCCTGGGGTCGTCCGGTGCTCTTATATAGACGGCCTCCATGGGGGGTGCGACACCCATCACTGCTGTCATTCATCTTATTCCTGGGGTCGTCCGGTGCTCTTATATAGACGGCCTCCATGGGGGGTGCGACACCCATCACTGCTGTCATTCATCTTATTCCTGGGGTCGTCCGGTGCTCTTATATAGACGGCCTCCATGGGGGGGTGCGACACCCATCACTGCTGTCATTCATCTTATTCCTGGGGTCGTCCGGTGTTCTTATATAGACGGCCTCCATGGAGGGTGCGACACCCATCACTGCTGTCACTCATCTTATTCCTGGGGTCGTCCGGTGTTCTTATATAGACGGCCTCCATGGGGGTGCGACACCCATCACCGCTGTCACTCATCTTATTCCTGGGGTTGTCCGGTGCTCTTATATAGACGGCCTCCATGGGGGGTGCGACACCCATCACTGCTGTCACTCATCTTATTCCTGGGGTCGTCCGGTGCTCTTATATAGACGGCCTCCATGGAGGGTGCGACACCCATCACTGCTGTCACTCATCTTATTCCTGGGGTCGTCCGGTGCTCTTATACAGACGGCCTCCATGGGGGATGCGACACTCATCACTGCTGTCACTCATCTTATTCCTGGGGTCGTCCGGTGCTCTTATATAGACGGCCTCCATGGGGGGTGCGACACCCATCACTGCTGTCACTCATCTTATTCCTGGGGTCGTCCGGTGCTCTTATATAGACGGCCTCCATGGGGGGTGCGACACCCATCACTGCTGTCACTCATCTTATTCCTGGGGTCGTCCGGTGCTCTTATACAGACGGCCTCCATGGGGGGTGCGACACTCATCACTGCTGTCACTCATCTTATTCCTGGGGTCGTCCGGTGCTCTTATATAGACGGCCTCCATGGGGGGTGCGACACCCATCACTGCTGTCACTCATCTTATTCCTGGGGTCGTCCGGTGCTCTTATATAGACGGCCTCCATGGAGGGTGCGACACCCATCACTGCTGTCACTCATCTTATTCCTGGGGTCGTCCGGTGCTCTTATACAGACGGCCTCCATGGGGGGTGCGACACTCATCACTGCTGTCACTCATCTTATTCCTGGGGTCGTCCGGTGCTCTTATATAGACGGCCTCCATGGGGGGTGCGACACCCATCACTGCTGTCACTCATCTTATTCCTGGGGTCGTCCGGTGCTCTTATATAGACGGCCTCCATGGGGGGTGCGACACCCATCACTGCTGTCACTCATCTTATTCCTGGGGTCGTCCGGTGCTCTTATACAGACGGCCTCCATGGGGGGTGCGACACTCATCACTGCTGTCACTCATCTTATTCCTGGGGTCGTCCGGTGCTCTTATATATACGGCCTCCATGGAGGGTGCGACACCCATCACCGCTGTCACTCATCTTATTCCTGGGGTCGTCCGGTGCTCTTATATAGACGGCCTCCATGGGGGGTGCGACACCCATCACTGCTGTCACTCATCTTATTCCTGGGGTCGTCCGGTGCTCTTATACAGACGGCCTCCATGGGGGGTGCGACACTCATCACTGCTGTCACTCATCTTATTCCTGGGGTCGTCCGCTGCTCTTATATAGACGGCCTCCATGGGGGGTGCGACACCCATCACCGCTGTCACTCATCTTATTCCTGGGGTCGTCCGGTGCTCTTATATAGACGGCCTCCATGGGGGGTGCGACACCCATCACTGCTGTCACTCATCTTATTCCTGGGGTCGTCCGGTGCTCTTATACAGACGGCCTCCATGGGGGGTGCGACACCCATCACTGCTGTCACTCATCTTATTCCTGGGGTCGTCCGGTGCTCTTATATAGACGGCCTCCATGGAGGGTGTGACACCCATCACCGCTGTCACTCATCTTATTCCTGGGGTCGTCCGGTGCTCTTATATAGACGGCCTCCATGGGGGGTGCGACACCCATCACTGCTGTCACTCATCTTATTCCTGGGGTCGTCCGGTGCTCTTATATAGACGGCCTCCATGGGGGGTGCGACACCCATCACTGCTGTCACTCATCTTATTCCTGGGGTCGTCCGGTGCTCTTATATAGACGGCCTCCATGGGGGGTGCGACACCCATCACTGCTGTCACTCATCTTATTCCTGGGGTCGTCCGGTGCTCTTATACAGACGGCCTCCATGGGGGAGCGACACCCATCACTGCTGTCACTCATCTTATTCCTGGGGTCGTCCGGTGCTCTTATATAGACGGCCTCCATGGGGGGTGCGACACCCATCACTGCTGTCACTCATCTTATTCCTGGGGTCGTCCGGTGCTCTTATACAGACGGCCTCCATGGGGGAGCGACACCCATCACTGCTGTCACTCATCTTATTCCTGGGGTCGTCCGCTGCTCTTATATAGACGGCCTCCATGGAGGGTGTGACACCCATCACCGCTGTCACTCATCTTATTCCTGGGGTCGTCCGGTGCTCTTATATAGACGGCCTCCATGGGGGGTGCGACACCCATCACTGCTGTCACTCATCTTATTCCTGGGGTCGTCCGGTGCTCTTATATAGACGGCCTCCATGGGGGGTGCGACACCCATCACCGCTGTCACTCATCTTATTCCTGGGGTCGTCCGGTGCTCTTATACAGACGGCCTCCATGGGGGGTGCGACACTCATCACTGCTGTCACTCATCTTATTCCTGGGGTCGTCCGGTGCTCTTATATATACGGCCTCCATGGAGGGTGCGACACCCATCACCGCTGTCACTCATCTTATTCCTGGGGTCGTCCGGTGCTCTTATATAGACGGCCTCCATGGGGGGTGCGACACCCATCACTGCTGTCACTCATCTTATTCCTGGGGTCGTCCGGTGCTCTTATACAGACGGCCTCCATGGGGGGTGCGACACTCATCACTGCTGTCACTCATCTTATTCCTGGGGTCGTCCGCTGCTCTTATATAGACGGCCTCCATGGGGGGTGCGACACCCATCACCGCTGTCACTCATCTTATTCCTGGGGTCGTCCGGTGCTCTTATATAGACGGCCTCCATGGGGGGTGCGACACCCATCACTGCTGTCACTCATCTTATTCCTGGGGTCGTCCGGTGCTCTTATACAGACGGCCTCCATGGGGGGTGCGACACCCATCACTGCTGTCACTCATCTTATTCCTGGGGTCGTCCGGTGCTCTTATATAGACGGCCTCCATGGAGGGTGTGACACCCATCACCGCTGTCACTCATCTTATTCCTGGGGTCGTCCGGTGCTCTTATATAGACGGCCTCCATGGGGGGTGCGACACCCATCACTGCTGTCACTCATCTTATTCCTGGGGTCGTCCGGTGCTCTTATATAGACGGCCTCCATGGGGGGTGCGACACCCATCACTGCTGTCACTCATCTTATTCCTGGGGTCGTCCGGTGCTCTTATATAGACGGCCTCCATGGGGGGTGCGACACCCATCACTGCTGTCACTCATCTTATTCCTGGGGTCGTCCGGTGCTCTTATACAGACGGCCTCCATGGGGGAGCGACACCCATCACTGCTGTCACTCATCTTATTCCTGGGGTCGTCCGGTGCTCTTATATAGACGGCCTCCATGGGGGGTGCGACACCCATCACTGCTGTCACTCATCTTATTCCTGGGGTCGTCCGGTGCTCTTATACAGACGGCCTCCATGGGGGAGCGACACCCATCACTGCTGTCACTCATCTTATTCCTGGGGTCGTCCGCTGCTCTTATATAGACGGCCTCCATGGAGGGTGTGACACCCATCACCGCTGTCACTCATCTTATTCCTGGGGTCGTCCGGTGCTCTTATATAGACGGCCTCCATGGGGGGTGCGACACCCATCACTGCTGTCACTCATCTTATTCCTGGGGTCGTCCGGTGCTCTTATATAGACGGCCTCCATGGGGGGTGCGACACTCATCACTGCTGTCACTCATCTTATTCCTGGGGTCGTCCGGTGCTCTTATATAGACGGCCTCCATGGAGGGTGCGACACCCATCACCGCTGTCACTCATCTTATTCCTGGGGTCGTCCGGTGCTCTTATATAGACGGCCTCCATGGGAGGTGCGACACCCATCACTGCTGTCACTCATCTTATTCCTGGGGTCGTCCGATGTTCTTATATAGACGGCCTCCATGGGGGGTGCGACACCCATCACTGCTGTCACTCATCTTATTCCTGGGGTCGTCCGGTGCTCTTATATAGACGGCCTCCATGGGGGGTTCGACACCCATCACCGCTGTCACTCATCTTATTCCTGGGGTCGTCCGCTGCTCTTATATAGACGGCCTCCATGGGGGGTGCGACACCCATCACTGCTGTCACTCATCTTATTCCTGGGGTCGTCCGCTGCTCTTATATAGACGGCCTCCATGGGGGGTGCGACACCCATCACCGCTGTCACTCATCTTATTCCTGGGGTCGTCCGCTGCTCTTATATAGACGGCCTCCATGGGGGGTGCGACACCCATCACCGCTGTCACTCATCTTATTCCTGGGGTCGTCCGGTGCTCTTATATAGACGGCCTCCATGGAGGGTGTGATACCCATCACCGCTGTCACTCATCTTATTCCTGGGGTCGTCCGGTGCTCTTATATAGACGGCCTCCATGGAGGGTGTGATACCCATCACCGCTGTCACTCATCTTATTCCTGGGGTCGTCCGCTGCTCTTATATAGACGGCCTCCATGGGGGGTGCGACACCCATCACCGCTGTCACTCATCTTATTCCTGGGGTCGTCCGCTGCTCTTATATAGACGGCCTCCATGGGGGGTGCGACACCCATCACTGCTGTCACTCATCTTATTCCCGGGGTCGTCCGGTGCTCTTATATAGACAGCCTCCATGGGGGGTGCGACACCCATCACCGCTGTCACTCATCTTATTCCTGGGGTCGTCCGGTGCTCTTATATAGATGGCCTCCATGGGGGGTGCGACACCCATCACCGCTGTCACTCATCTTATTCCTGGGGTCGTCCGGTGCTCTTATATAGACGGCCTACATGGGGGGTGCGACACCCATCACCGCTGTCAGTCATCTTATTCCTGGGGGCGTCCGGTGCTCTTATATAGACGGCCTCCATGGGGGGTGCGACACCCATCACTGCTGTCACTCATCTTATTCCTGGGGTCGTCCGGTGCTCTTATATAGACGGCCTCCATGGGGGTTGCGACACCCATCACCGCTGTCACTCATCTTATTCCTGGGGTCGTCCGGTGCTCTTATATAGACGGCCTCCATGGGGGGTGCGACACGCATCACTGCTGTCAGTCATCTTATTCCTGGGGTCTGCAGTACCTGCCTCGGCCTCTATACAGCGGGGGGCGCTCTGCATGTGATCGCTCCTCGCAATCTGACACTGATTACCCCCCAGATAGGCCAGGACTACAAATACCGCAGCCCTCTAATCTGCTCAATGTGACCAGGAGCCAGGAAACGGCGACCCAGAAAGGAATATTCACACTGTGCGGTATCCAGCACTGCGGGGAACACAAAATGCCCTATGGCAAGAGCCCTGACCACAGGCGGAAAAACACACTATGCGCTGCTGACGGAGTAATGCTGGCACTAATAGTTCTACAATGACTGGAACACATCAAAGCAGCCACAGGGGGCGGTATTACTTCCGGTCGGTTCCTTCGGCATTTCCGGTCAGGTGACTGAAGCCTTCCGGTCAGGTGTTACGATGCTTCCTGTTGGCTAGCCTGTTGTGTTCGGTTGCCATGGTGAGCTGTCGCTAGGTTACAGGACGTGTCTGTGAGTAGAACGGAGGCAGAAAGCGGCTGTGCTCGGTGCTGGAGTTATTGGGCAGTCACTACTGAGCTCCTGGATTATAGGCTGTGCGCCTGGATTATAGGCTGTGCGCCTGGATTATAGGCTGTGCGCCTGGATTATAGGCTGTGCGCCTGGATTATAGGCTGTGCGCCTGGATTATAGGCTGTGCGCCTGGATTATAGGCTGTGCGCCTGGATTATAGGCTGTGTGCCTGGATTATAGGCTGTGCGCCTGGATTATAGGCTGGATTATAGGCTGTGCGCCTGGATTATAGGCTGTGCGCCTGGATTATAGGCTGTGCGCCTGGATTATAGGATGGATTATAGGCTGTGCGCCTGGATTATAGGCTGTGCGCCTGGATTATAGGCTGTGCGCCTGGATTATAGGCTGTGCGCCTGGATTATAGGCTGGATTATAGGCTGTGCGCCTGGATTATAGGCTGTGCGACTGGATTATAGGCTGTGCGTCTGGATTATAGGCTGTGCGCCTGGATTATAGGCTGTGCGCCTGGATTATAGGCTGTGCGCCTGGATTGTAGGCTGGATTATAGGATGTGCGCCTGGATTACAGGCTGTGTGCCTGGATTGTAGGCTGGATTATAGGCTGTGCGCCTGGATTATAGGCTGTGCGCCTGGATTGTAGGCTGGATTATAGGATGTGCGCCTGGATTATAGGCTGTGCGCCTGGATTGTAGGCTGGATTATAGGCTGTGCGCCTGGATTGTAGGCTGGATTATAGTCTGTGCGCCTGGATTGTAGGCTGGATTATAGGCTGTGCGCCTGGATTGTAGGCTGGATTATAGGCTGTGCGCCTGGATTGTAGGCTGGATTATAGGCTGTGCACCTGGATTGTAGGCTGGATAATAGGCTGTGCGCCTGAATTATAGGCTGGATTATAGACTGAATTATAGGCTGCGTGCCTGGATTATAGGCTGGATTATAGGCTGGGTTATAGACTGGATTATAGGCTTTGCGGCTGGATTATAGGCTGGATTATAGACTGATTATAGGCTGTGTGGCTGGATTATAGACTGTGATTATAGGCTGCGCGCCTGGATTATAGGCTGGATTATAGACTGTGATTATAGGCTGCGCGCCTGGATTATAGGCTGGATTATAGACTGTGATTATAAACTGCGCGCCTGGATTTTAGGCTGGGTTATAGACTGTGATTATAGGCTGTGCGCCTGGATTATAGGTTGGGTTATAGACTGTGATTATAGGCTGCGTGCCTGGATTATAGGCTGCGCGCCTGGATTATAGGCTGGGTTATAGACTGTGATTATAGGCTGTGCACCTGGATTATAGGCTGGATTATAGACTGTGATTATAGGCTGCGTGCCTGGATTATAGGCTGCGCGCCTGGATTATAGGCTGGGTTATAGACTGTGAATATAAGCTGTGCGCCTGGATTATAGGCTGGGTTATAGACTGTGATTATAGGCTGTGCGCCTGGATTATAGGTTGGGTTATAGACTGTGATTATAGGCTGTGCGCCTGGATTATAGGCTGGATTATAGACTGTGATTATAGGCTGCGCGCCTGGATTATAGGTTGGGTTATAGACTGTGATTATAGGCTGTGCGCCTGGATTATAGGCTGGGTTATAGACTGTGATTATAGGCTGTGCGCCTGGATTATAGGTTGGGTTATAGACTGTGATTATAGGCTGTGCGCCTGGATTATAGGTTGGGTTATAGACTGTGATTATAGGCTGTGCGCCTGGATTATAGGTTGGGTTATAGACTGTGATTATAGGCTGTGCGCCTGGATTATAGGTTGGGTTATAGACTGTGATTATAGGCTGTGCGCCTGGATTATAGGTTGGGTTATAGACTGTGATTATAGGCTGTGCGCCTGGATTATAGGTTGGGTTATAGACTGTGATTATAGGCTGTGCGCCTGGATTATAGGCTGGATTATAGACTGTGATTATAGGCTGTGTGCCTAGATTATAGGTTGCGCGCCTGGATTATAGGCTGCGCGCCTGGATTATAGGCTGGGTTATAGACTGTGATTTTAGGCTGTGCTGGGCGTCACCATCCGTCAGTTCCGCTTCCCTCCTCCAGGTCTCTAGCTGCTCAAAGCTTTCGGCTCCGGTGCTGGCTTGTTCCCCTCTTCATAGATGACGGCGTCAGATGAAGCTTGTGGCTACAGGAGCTTCGGCCATTTTGCTGTTTCTTTCCTTTTCTAGCCGTTCTTGACATATAAACACTTTTGTCTTTAGCATACTGTTTGTTGCCTTGGAGACCGACCACCACTGCTGTGAACACTGCGCTGGAGCTGGATTAGGATGCTCCACTGCTCCTGGCAGCTTCATGTTAGCGCTAACCATATTGATAGAAAAGAGCTCTGCGCAGGCTCTGCTGTCCAGCCGCGGTGGTCGGTCTCCAAGGCTACAAAGTTGTAAACCAAAAAGTATTTTTGAGGAGATAAAAAGCCAGGATTTTTCTAGTGGAATCCACGTCGGGAAATGTTCTTTACGTTTTGGGGAATTGTTCACGGCCTGATAATGCGCACAGGTCACAGGTCAGCACAGGACAGTAGCCGCATGGTGCTGCCCTCTGCAGGCAGCTGCCGGTAACACGTGAAGTCACATTCACACTGTATAGTTGGGGGTTTCTGGGGTCCTCTCAGATATCAGGTCTATACAGGGATGGGGAAAATTCGGGGGACCCCAGATATTTGGGTGGATACCTGTGGTGCTGACTTGTTTCCTGCGTCTCATGTGCAGGTCTCACAATGAGTAAACGCATCGACAATGACTGCGATTCGGGGCCCCCCGTAGACCTGGCGTTCAAGTGCATCACCTCCATGGAAGGTAATGGCCGATCTCTGAACACTTCAGTAATATAATACTGTGTAAGTAATAACCAGGAATGTTCAGGGTGAACCATGAGAGCCACATGCCCGACAATGACCTCTGCGGAGGAAAGGGGTGTACGCTGCAGAGCCAGCTAAGGGGGTCTGCCCATCATGTCATCACTTCCCCCAGTTCTGATCATCTCATCTACCTAAACCTCCAGGAGCTTTCTGGCAACTTTCATCCTATCACCAAAGATCCGCCAACATCTCCAGGAGATCTCCCCATTAATGTCAAGGGTGTGTCCACCACTCAGACTCCATCACTGTGACCCCCCGTATTATGTACTCGCCTCCGGGGTCTGCACTGCCCAGCGGTGCCAGCACTGACTCTGTTATTCCACGAATGTCGGGGGAGCCGATGCCGACACTGCTGATGGCACCGATGACGGAGGCGAGTGTAGCTGCTACTATAAGGGGAAACACACTGATTGTGAAGAGGTGGTCTGAACTTCTAAAGGGGCTCTGTACAAGAGACACGTATAACAGATCCACTGGATCAATTCTGCAACCTGCATATAACTCCAGAATGGGGTCTTGTGATCCCGCAGACATCTGACCACCGGTGACTAGTCAGGTGGGGGTCCGTGTGATGGCTCTCCCCATCCCTCTGATCACCGGTGACTAGTCAGGTGGGGGTCCGTGTGTCGGCTCTCCCATCCCTCTGATCACAGGTGACTTATCAGGTGGGGGTCCATGTGCCGGCTCTCCCCATCCCTCCAATCACCAGTGACTAGTCAGGTGGGGGTCCGTGTGCCGCCTCTCCCCATCCCTCCAATCACCAGTGACTAGTCAGGTGGGGTCCGTGTGCCGGCTCTCCCCATCCCTCTGATCACAGGTGACTTATCAGGTGGGGGTCCGTGTGCCGGCTCTCCCATCCCTCTGATCACAGGTGACTTATCAAGTGGGGGTCCGTGTGCCAGCTCTTCCCATCCCTCCGATCACCAGTGACTAGTCAGGTGGGGTCTGTGTGCCGGCTCTCCCCATCCCTCTGATCACAGGTAACTAGTCAGGTGGGGGTCATTGTGTCGGCTCTCCCCATCCCTCTGATTACCGGTGACTAGTCAGGTGGGGTTCCGTGTGACGGCTCTCCCCATCCCTCTGATCACCGGGGACTATTCAGGTGGGGGTCCATGTGCCGGCTCTCCCCATCCCTCTGATCACAGGTGACTAGTCAGGTGGGGGTCCGTGTGCTGGCTCTCCCCATCCCTCTTATCACCAGTGACTAGTCAGGTGGGGGTCCGTGTGTCGGCTCTCCCCATCCCTCTGATCACAGGTGACTAGTCAGGTGGGGGTCCGTGTGTCGGCTCTCCCCATCCCTCTTATCACCAGTGACTAGTCAGGTGGGGGTCCGTGTGTCGGCTCTCCCCATCCCTCTGATCACCGGTGACTAATCAGGTGGGGGTCCGTGTGCCGGCTCTCCCCATCCCTCTTATCACCAGTGACTAGTCAGGTGGGGGTCCGTGTGTCGGCTCTCCCCATCCCTCTGATCACCGGTGACTAGTCAGGTGGGGGTCCGTGTGCCGGCTCTCCCCATCCCTCTGATCACCGGTGACTATTCAGGTGGGGGTCCGTGTGCCGGCTCTCCCCATCCCTCTTATCACCAGTGACTAGTCAGGTGGGGGTCCGTGTGCCGGCTCTCCCCATCCCTCTGATCACCGGTGACTAGTCAGGTGGGGGTCCGTGTGTCGGCTCTCCCCATCCCTCTGATCACAGGTGACTAGTCAGGTGGGGGTCCGTGTGCCGGCTCTCCCCATCCCTCCGATCACCAGTGACTAGTCAGGTGGGGGTCCATGTGCCGGCTATTTTTAAATCTTAAAATACTTCTCCACCCCCCGCAGATGTTTTACAGGAGGACCCCCGTGAGGGACCAAAACCCATAAAACGCTGTGAAAACGGGAAGCTGATGAGTCGGGCGCTGCGGCTGAACAATAACACCCTGACGGACCTTCACGGCTTTGGAGAAATCGCTGAGAAACTGCTGAGCGACCCGTCCCAACTGTGCTGGATAGACCTGTCCTTCAATGACCTTCCCAGCATTGACCCCGTAAGTCGCAGCGTACAGAGCATGTTACTGCCAGCAGCACAGAGTATTACAGTAATGTGTGACTGTGCCCTGGAAGGTCCTGACCTCGTACCGGCGTCTGTCGGTGCTCAACCTGCACGGAAACAGCATCAGTGACCTGAGCGAGGTGGACAAGCTGGCCGCTCTGCCCGACCTGAGGAGCCTCAGCCTGCACGGAAACCCCATCGAAACCGAGAGAGGCTACAGGTGAGACCGCCGGCAAATAAGGGGCCGCAGAGGCGCAAACCCAAGTGGTCAACGCGCTCACATGACGCCGTGATTGTGCCGCGATCCAACCAGAGATCGGCTGCAATGCAAAGTTCATTGAGATTGTTTTACTTTTTGTAAGAATGGCGTCTCCAGAGCGATGGAGGCTCCGGCGGTAGATCCCCCATGTGATATTAGGGTGAGAAATGGTGCAGGCCGGATCACCACCACCCATAACAGGGCGAGGATGACAGTCCATAACCACCGCTCTGTGCCCCTCACAGGTCCTACATCCTGTGTCTTCTGCCCAATCTCAAGACCCTCGACTTCAGCGCAGTCACCAAGCAAGATCGGGTCACAGCTGACGTGTGGAGACGAATGACCCCGAGGCCCAGACGTGGGAAAAGATCCAAGAAGCAGTGACGGACCTGAAGCCATCGGGACAGATATGTGATAGGCGGGGCTGCAATAAATGCCCTCAGAGCAGAACTCGCCCCGCAGCAATAAATGCCCTCAGAGCAGAACTCACCCTGAGGCAATAAATGCCCTCAGAGCAGAACTCGCCCCGCAGTAATAAATGCCCTCAGAGCAGAACTCGCCCTGCAGCAATACATGCCCTCAGAGCAGAACTCACCCTGGGGCAATAAATGCCCTCAGAGCAGAACTCACCCCACAGCAATAAATGCCCTCAGAGCAGAACTCATCCCGCAGCAATACATGCCCTCAGAGCAGAACTCGTCCCGCAGCAATAAATGCCCTCAGAGCAGAATTTGCCCCACAGCAATAAATGCCCTCAGAGCAGAAATTGTCCGGCAGCAATAAATGCCCTCAGAGCAGAATTTGCCCCACAGCAATAAATGCCCTCAGAGCAGAACTCGCCCCCAGCAATAAATGCCCTCAGAGCAGAACTAGTCACGCAGCAATAAATGCCCCCAGAGCAGAACTCGTCCCGCAGCAATAAATGCCCTCAGAGCAGAACTCGCCCCGCAGCAATAAATGCCCTCAGAGCAGAACTCGCCCCGCAGCATTAAATGCCCTCAGAGCAGAAATCGCCACGCAGCAGTAAATGCCCTCAGAGCAGAACTCGTCCCGCAGCAATAAATGCCCTCAGAGCAGAACTCACCCTGGGGCAATAAATGCCCTCAGAGCAGAACTCGTCCCGCAGCAATAAATGCCCTCAGAGCAGAACTCACCCCGGGGCAATAAATGCCCTCAGAGCAGAACTCACCCTGGGGCAATAAATGCCCTCAGAGCAGAACTCGCCCCGCAGCAATAAATGCCCTCAGAGCAGAACTCGCACCGCAGCAATAAATGCCCTCAGAGCAGAACTCGTCCCGCAGCAATAAATGCCCTCAGAGCAGAACTCACCCTGGGGCAATAAAGGCCCTCAGAGCAGAACTCGCCCCGCAGCAATAAATGCCCTCAGAGCAGAACTCACTCAGCAGCAATAAATGCCCTCAGAGCAGAACTCACTCAGCAGCAATAAATGCCCTCAGAGCAGAACTCACCCCGCAGCAGTAAATGCCCTCAGAGCAGAACTCGCCACGCAGCTCTGCCCTCAGTCTGCAGATGTGTGGATGCTTCTATTCGCAGGCCGCCAGCAGAGATCTTAAAAATGGCTGAAACCCTGTGCCCCAGAGTCATACTTGTGAGACAGAATTTTGGCATAATACTGTTGAAATACCTCAATTATTTTGTGCAATTTGTGGTCCTAGACCGCCGCTCTACGATTTCAGAAGTGGGCAGATTTTATTGTGAAAAGGGTGCAGCCGACAAACTCACAATGTACACTAAATAAAAGTGCCGTAGTCCGGGCGCTGGCGGGCGCACCATTCCTTAATAAAGCCGCCACATGTCGCTGCAGCCGGCGCTTTCTTTATGAATCCGGTCTATTTGGCAGGTCCTTTGTACAGGGAGGCAGGTGTTCCTGATAGATGGGTCTCACCGATGTCCCCGCTCCCCTGCCCAGCACATCTCCCATAGAAGTGATCGGTGAGAGCGATGGCTGCTACCGGTGGTTGGGGGGCGCAGTGCGGGTCGCACAGATGGGACCCCCTTCTATCAGACATACTGAGACCCTACAGGTGCCTGATAGGGTTCGGCCCATCAGCTTCAGGTTTCATTCTCGGCAAATACTTTTTTTTTTCTTGTTCTCATCTTTGAGACGACAGATGAGAAATAAAGAGCAGTAGGGATTAAACTGCAGGACGGGGGGCTCTGCTAATATTTAATACTGCAAAAGAACCGGCCACCCCCCCCCATGTAGCTGCCACCAGCGCCTCCTGCCTTTACAGGGCAGATATGACCGTCCGCTGTAGATCATAGTCAGGCAGCAGCCACAGGGTTAATAGAGACCGTTGTACGATGCAGGAAGAGGTTCTGAGGCCTTATTTCATCAGACGCTCCGAATAAGGAGGGTGAGGGGCGTGAGAGACGGAGAGCCGCCAGAGAGGAGGCAGAAAGTCGGCAGAGAGGAGGTAGAGTCACCAGAGAAGAGGCAGAGAGGAGGTAGAGTCACCAGAGAGGAGGCAGAAAGTCGCCAGAGAGGAGGTAGAGTCACCAGAGAGGAGGCAGAGAGGAGGTAGAGCCGCCAGAGAGGAGGCAGAGATTCGCCAGAGGGGAAGCAGAGAGTCGCCAGAGAGGAGGCAGAGAGTCGCCAGAGAGGAGGCAGAGCCGCCAGAGAGGAAGCAGAGAGGAGGCAGAGAATCGCCAGAGAGGAGGCAGAGAATCGGCAGAGAGGAGGCAGAGAGTCGCCAGAGAGGAGGCAGAGCCGCCAGAGAGGAAGCAGAGAGTTGCCAGAGAGGAGGCAGAGAGTCGCCAGAGAGGAGGCAGAGAACTGACAGAGAGGAAGCAGAGAGGAGGCAGAGAGCCGCCAGAGAGGAGGCAGAGCCGCCAGAGAGGAGGCAGAGAGCCGCCAGAGAGGAGGCAGAGAGCCGCCAGAGGAGGCAGAGAGTCGCCCGAGAGGAAGCAGAGAGGAGGCAGAGAGCTGCCAGAGAGGAGGCAGAGTAACCAGAGAGGAGGCAGAGAGCTGCCACAGAGGAGGCAGAGAGCTGCTAGAGAGCATTCAGAGCCCGTCACACCCTCCCGTCCTCCATCATGATCGTCATCCACGACAGAGCGAGACGGCTTCGTATCATCAGTTGTGGTTTCAGGAGCTCGATCTTGTCACCCCAGCCCAATGCGCAGAGACCTCTCCTATAATAACCCGTCGCTCACTGTATCCCCTCCTCTTGTGTCACATTCATCCCCTCTTATCGCATCCCCTCCCCTCGTATAGCGTCCCTTTGTATCACATCCAGCAGCCAATACATCATATCTCCATCACAGGGAACACAGATTTATTATTCTACAGGATGACAGCTTAGGGGACCTCGGCCTCGGCTGAAAGAATTCAGATCTGCTCCATTGACCATCACTGCACCGTGGATACGTTTGGGATAGGATTTGTACACACCAGTCACCTGAGCTCCATGGACAGGATTGGAGTAGTGAAGATTGGGCACTGCCGGTCGCCTGACTCCATGGAGATGTTGGGAGAAGCCAGGTTGTGACCCTCCAGTTACCTGGCCTTGTACCTCAATGGACTGTCACCTTCTTAAGCTTGTCGTTACCTCCTTTCTGTGTGTGTGTGCCACAGGTGGGGTAGTCGGCCCTGGAAGCTCTGAAGTCTTATCCCAGCGAGTCAGCAGAAGGGCGAGACTCTGTAATGTGCACCATCTTGGGTATTTGCTGGGACTGTTCTATGTGTTATTGGCTGTTTTGTGGTTCAATAAAGTGTTGCCGCAGTGTGTTACCCACACCCTGTGTTGTCCAAGTAGTATTCTGCCCACGGTGAAAGGAGAGCGGGATGATCCCTGGTTATTGCGGTCTTTCTAAAGACTGCCAGGCTTGGGCTAGTCCCATCCTCTGAACATCTCCATGGGGGCAGTTGACCGGATGGTCCGAACCTGGCTTATCCGAACATCTCCATGGGTTCAGTGATGGGCAGTGGATCAGATCTGTATTCCTCCAGTTGGAGCCATGGTGCCTCGGCTGCTGTCCTGTAGAGTCTCACTGGAAACAGAGGTAGATGCCCCTTTAATATTCCACAGCACATCCTCCACAGAATTATGGGAAGGCGAGAGGAGGTAATCCCTCATTGTGCGAGTGTTAAATTAATCTGCAGGATGGGTAATCAGCAGGCATTCAAATTAACCCCTTCACGACATATAGGTACGTCACGTGACATGTATCCTCCTTTGGTGCTGGCTCCGGTGCCGAGCCCACAACTTTTCCGGCACAGGACAGCTGACCTGATCAGAAGTAATGTGCTTCTAACAGCCACAGGTGGAATCGTGATCTACCTACAGCTGATAACAATCTGTCACGATTGCGGGGCACTGATGGGTTGGCAATGACAACTGGGGGTCTGCAGGAGACCCCCGTGTTTGTCACCTCATATCTGCTATAAACGCTGCCTCTTGGCCTACGTTCATAGCAGATAATCATTTCTTCTCCATTAGCAGCCCTATGCTCGATCACGGCGAGCAGAGCCATGAAAGACTCAAACAGGAGAAGAAAAAAAAAGCGAAACAAATTAAATTATATATTTTCTAAATCAAAGAAACAAGGAAGACAAACACACAGACTTGTATTTTTATGTAAAAAAATAAATAAGTACACATATTTGGCATGAGCCTGTAAAACAATCCCACCAGTTCACCCTTTCAGTGACAACCAAAAATAAAATACGGGGGGAAAAACCAACAAAAAAACAACGATGTTTCTACATGATAGCACTGAACGAAAAGTGGAATAAAACAATGAAAAAGATGAATGTAGATTAATATTGTATCGCTGAAAACGCTGTCCGGTAAGAGGAAGCTGCCACACAGCTCCGTCAGCGGGAAAACAAAAAGTTATTCTCAAAGCAATGCAAAAATAATTCTTTTTTTCTATAGGAAAAAAAAAAAAGTCAGGAGCGATAAAAAAAAAAAAAAATGAAATAACTGTGGTATCGCTGTAATCGTACTGACCTGAAGTGTAGAAACCAGGGATTCAAGCTTGAGGAGGCTAATTTGCATATTCCAGGTGCCTTCTGGGAAAAGCGAAGAGTCTCCCTAAGCTAGAAGATCGTTGGGTACAGCCGGGACCAGCTGCTTGGAAAGAATCACCAAACCAGGGATTCAAGCTTGAGGAGGCTAATTTGCATATTCCAGGTGCCTTATGGGAAAAGCGAAGAGTCTCCCTAAGCTAGAAGATCGTTGGGTACAGCCGGGACCAGCTGCTTGGAAAGAATCACCAAACCAGGGATTCAAGCTTGAGGAGGCTAATTTGCATATTCCAGGTGCCTTATGGGAAAAGCGAAGAGTCTCCCTAAGCTAGAAGATCGTTGGGTACAGCCGGGACCAGCTGCTTGGAAAGAATCACCAAACCGCGCGCCTGTAGGACATTATTGCAAGAGAGCTTGGCTGAGTAGATTACACAAGAAGGAAAACACACAGCAAGTCAGCAGGATCTAGGAGCAACATGGCAGATGTGACAACCTACATGGTGAGCTGCAGCATGTGCTACATGTTCACAGATCGACCAGAAGAAGAATTAAATTTCACCTGTCAGAAGTGTAGACTAGTGGCCCTTTTAGAAGAAAAGGTGCGGGGTCTGGAAGAAAGAATAGCAACTTTGAAACTCATCAAAGAGAATGAAGACTTTCTAGACAGAACAGAAGCATCTCTACTGATCACAGAAGGTGAAAAAAGTGTCAGAGAACCTCCAAAAGCAGATGAGTGGAAGCATGTGACCATGGAGAAATCACCAACCACACAACTGAAGAACCGATATCAAATCTTTGTAGAGGATGAAGATGGCACACCTAAGGATGAAGCAATACCAGCAAGCAAAAAAGAAAAGGGCACACAGCAACAAGTGACAGCAAAAAGTACAGCCAAGAAGCAACGAAGAGTGGTGGTGGTGGGAGACTCACTACTGAGAGGCACAGAAGCAGCCATCTGCAGACCGGACATAACCGCAAGAGAAGTATGCTGCCTTCCAGGTGCGATGATCAAGGATGTGACCGATAGGATACCAAAGCTCTTCAGCTCCAAGGACGTCCACCCATTTCTTCTGATACATGTTGGCACCAATGACACGGCAAGGAAGGACCTACCGACAATCTGCAAAGACTTTGAAGAGTTGGGGAAGAAAGTAAAGGAACTGGATGCACAGGTAGTTTTTTCTTCTATCCTTCCAGTAGACGGGCATGGCACCAGGAGATGGAACAGGATCCTTGATGCAAACAACTGGCTAAGACGATGGTGCAGACAACAAGGATTCGGATTCCTGGACCACGGTGTGAATTACTTGTACGATGGACTCCTCGCCAGAGACGGACTACACCTCAACAAACCTGGGAAACACACATTCGCCAGAAGACTCGCTACACTCATCAGGAGGGCGTTAAACTAGAAGAAGAGGGCACGGGAAGAAAAACATTAGACTCGACCAAAGAAGACCCAGGAAAACATACTCAGAAGGGAGGTAAGAACATTTCTAAAACAATCCACAGCGAGGAGATTGGAACAAAACAAAATCCTCTAAACTGCATGCTCACAAACGCCAGAAGCCTGACAAACAAGATGGAAGAACTAGAAGCAGAAATATCTACAGGTAACTTTGACATAGTGGGAATAACCGAGACATGGTTAGATGAAAGCTATGACTGGGCAGTTAACTTACAGGGTTACAGTCTGTTTAGAAAGGATCGTAAAAATCGGAGAGGAGGAGGGGTTTGTCTCTATGTAAAGTCTTGTCTAAAGTCCACTTTAAGGGAGGATATTAGCGAAGGAAATGAGGATGTCGAGTCCATATGGGTCGATATTCATGGAGGGAAAAATGGTAACAAAATTCTCATTGGGGTCTGTTACAAACGCCCAAATATAACAGAAAGCATGGAAAGTCTACTTCTAAAGCAGATAGATGAAGCTGCAACCCATAATGAGGTCCTGGTTATGGGGGACTTTAACTACCCGGATATTAACTGGGAAACAGAAACCTGTGAAACCCATAAAGGCAACAGGTTTCTGCTAATAACCAAGAAAAATTATCTTTCACAATTGGTGCAGAATCCAACCAGAGGAGCAGCACTTTTAGACCTAATACTATCTAATAGACCTGACAGAATAACAAATCTGCAGGTGGTCGGGCATCTAGGAAATAGCGACCACAATATTGTACAGTTTCACCTGTCTTTCACTAGGGGGACTTGTCAGGGAGTCACAAAAACACTGAACTTTAGGAAGGCAAAGTTTGACCAGCTTAGAGATGCCCTTAATCTGGTAGACTGGGACAATATCCTCAGAAATAAGAATACAGATAATAAATGGGAAATGTTTAAGAACATCCTAAATAGGCAGTGTAAGCGGTTTATACCTTGTGGGAATAAAAGGACTAGAAATAGGAAAAACCCAATGTGGCTAAACAAAGAAGTAAGACAGGCAATTAACAGTAAAAAGAAAGCATTCGCACTACTAAAGCAGGATGGCACCATTGAAGCTCTAAAAAACTATAGGGAGAAAAATACTTTATCTAAAAAACTAATTAAAGCTGCCAAAAAGGAAACAGAGAAGCACATTGCTAAGGAGAGTAAAACTAATCCCAAACTGTTCTTCAACTATATCAATAGTAACATAGTAAGGCCGAAAAAAGACATTTGTCCATCCAGTTCAGCCTATATTCCATCATAATAAATACCCAGATCTACGTCCTTCTACAGAACCTAATAATTGTATGATATAATATTGTTCTGCTCCAGGAAGACATCCAGGCCTCTCTTGAACCTCTCGACTGAGTTCGCCATCACCACCTCCTCAGGCAAGCAATTCCAGATTCTCACTGCCCTAACAGTAAAGAATCCTCTTCTATGTTGGTGGAAAAACCTTCTCTCCTCCAGACGCAAAGAATGCCCCCTTGTGCCCGTCACCTTCCTTGGTATAAACAGATCCTCAGCGAGATATTTGTATTGTCCCCTTATATACTTATACATGGTTATTAGATCGCCCCTCAGTCGTCTTTTTTCTAGACTAAATAATCCTAATTTCGCTAATCTATCTGGGTATTGTAGTTCTCCCATCCCCTTTATTAATTTTGTTGCCCTCCTTTGTACTCTCTCTAGTTCCATTATATCCTTCCTGAGCACCGGTGCCCAAAACTGGACACAGTACTCCATGTGCGGTCTAACTAGGGATTTGTACAGAGGCAGTATAATGCTCTCATCATGTGTATCCAGACCTCTTTTAATGCACCCCATGATCCTGTTTGCCTTGGCAGCTGCTGCCTGGCACTGGCTGCTCCAGGTAAGTTTATCATTAACTAGGATCCCCAAGTCCTTCTCCCTGTCAGATTTACCCAGTGGTTTCCCGTTCAGTGTGTAATGGTGATATTGATTCCCTCTTCCCATGTGTATAACCTTACATTTATCATTGTTAAACCTCATCTGCCACCTTTCAGCCCAAGTTTCCAACTTATCCAGATCCATCTGTAGCAGAATACTATCTTCTCTTGTACTAACTGCTTTACATAGTTTTGTATCATCTGCAAATATCGATATTTTACTGTGTAAACCTTCTACCAGATCATTAATGAATATGTTGAAGAGAACAGGTCCCAATACTGACCCCTGCGGTACCCCACTGGTCACAGCGACCCAGTTAGAGACTATACCATTTATAACCACCCTCTGCTTTCTATCACTAAGCCAGTTACTAACCCATTCACACACATTTTCCCCCAGACCAAGCATTCTCATTTTGTGTACCAACCTCTTGTGCGGCACGGTATCAAACGCTTTGGAAAAATCGAGATATACCACGTCCAATGACTCACCGTGGTCCAGTCTATAGCTTACCTCTTCATAAAAACTGATTAGATTGGTTTGACAGGAGCGATTTCTCATAAACCCATGCTGATATGGAGTTAAACAGTTATTCTCATTGAGATAATCCAGAATAACATCCCTCAGAAACCCTTCAAATATTTTACCAACAATAGAGGTTAGACTTACTGGCCTATAATTTCCAGGTTCACTTTTAGAGCCCTTTTTGAATATTGGCACCACATTTGCTATGCGCCAATCCTGCGGAACAGACCCTGTCTCTATAGAGTCCCTAAAAATAAGAAATAATGGTTTATCTATTACATTACTTAGTTCTCTTAGTACTCGTGGGTGTATGCCATCCGGACCCGGAGATTTATCTATTTTAATCTTATTTAGCCGGTTTCGCACCTCTTCTTGGGTTAGATTGGTGACCCTTAATATAGGGTTTTCATTGTTTCTTGGGATTTCACCTAGCATTTCATTTTCCACCGTGAATACCGTGGAGAAGAAGGTGTTTAATATGTTAGCTTTTTCCTCGTCATCTACAACCATTCTTTCCTCACTATTTTTTAAGGGGCCTACATTTTCAGTTTTTATTCTTTTACTATTGATATAGTTGAAGAACAGTTTGGGATTAGTTTTACTCTCCTTAGCAATGTGCTTCTCTGTTTCCTTTTTGGCAGCTTTAATTAGTTTTTTAGATAAAGTATTTTTCTCCCTATAGTTTTTTAGAGCTTCAATGGTGCCATCCTGCTTTAGTAGTGCAAATGCTTTCTTTTTACTGTTAATTGCCTGTCTTACTTCTTTGTTTAGCCACATTGGGTTTTTCCTATTTCTAGTCCTTTTATTCCCACAAGGTATAAACCGCTTACACTGCCTATTTAGGATGTTCTTAAACATTTCCCATTTATTATCTGTATTCTCATTTCTGAGGATATTGTCCCAGTCTACCAGATTAAGGGCATCTCTAAGCTGTTCAAACTTTGCCTTCCTAAAGTTCAATGTTTTTGTGACTCCCTGACAAGTCCCCCTAGTGAAAGACAGGTGAAACTGCACAATATTGTGGTCGCTATTTCCTAAATGCCCAACCACCTGCAGATTTGTTATTCTGTCAGGTCTATTAGATAGTATTAGGTCTAAAAGTGCTGCTCCTCTGGTTGGATTCTGCACCAATTGTGAAAGATAATTTTTCTTGGTTATTAGCAGAAACCTGTTGCCTTTATGGGTTTCACAGGTTTCTGTTTCCCAGTTAATATCCGGGTAGTTAAAGTCCCCCATAACCAGGACCTCATTATGGGTTGCAGCTTCATCTATCTGCTTTAGAAGTAGACTTTCCATGCTTTCTGTTATATTTGGGGGTTTGTAACAGACCCCAATGAGAATTTTGTTACCATTTTTCCCTCCATGAATTTCAACCCATATGGACTCGACATCCTCATTCCCTTCGCTAATATCCTCCCTTAAAGTGGACTTTAGACAAGACTTTACATAGAGACAAACCCCTCCTCCTCTCCGATTTTTACGATCCTTTCTAAACAGACTGTAACCCTGTAAGTTAACTGCCCAGTCATAGCTTTCATCTAACCATGTCTCGGTTATTCCCACTATGTCAAAGTTACCTGTAGATATTTCTGCTTCTAGTTCTTCCATCTTGTTTGTCAGGCTTCTGGCGTAAATAGTAAAAGAATAAAAACTGAAAATGTAGGCCCCTTAAAAAATAGTGAGGAAAGAATGGTTGTAGATGACGAGGAAAAAGCTAACATATTAAACACCTTCTTCTCCACGGTATTCACGGTGGAAAATGAAATGCTAGGTGAAATCCCAAGAAACAATGAAAACCCTATATTAAGGGTCACCAATCTAACCCAAGAAGAGGTGCGAAACCGGCTAAATAAGATTAAAATAGATAAATCTCCGGGTCCGGATGGCATACACCCACGAGTACTAAGAGAACTAAGTAATGTAATAGATAAACCATTATTTCTTATTTTTAGGGACTCTATAGCGACAGGGTCTGTTCCGCAGGATTGGCGCATAGCAAATGTGGTGCCAATATTCAAAAAGGGCTCTAAAAGTGAACCTGGAAATTATAGGCCAGTAAGTCTAACCTCTATTGTTGGTAAAATATTTGAAGGGTTTCTGAGGGATGTTATTCTGGATTATCTCAATGAGAATAACTGTTTAACTCCATATCAGCATGGGTTTATGAGAAATCGCTCCTGTCAAACCAATCTAATCAGTTTTTATGAAGAGGTAAGCTATAGGCTGGACCACGGTGAGTCATTGGACGTGGTATATCTCGATTTTTCCAAAGCGTTTGATACCGTGCCGCACAAGAGGTTGGTACACAAAATGAGAATGCTTGGTCTGGGGGAAAATGTGTGTAAATGGGTTAGTAACTGGCTTAGTGATAGAAAGCAGAGGGTGGTTATAAATGGTATAGTCTCTAACTGGGTCGCTGTGACCAGTGGGGTACCGCAGGGGTCAGTATTGGGACCTGTTCTCTTCAACATATTCATTAATGATCTGGTAGAAGGTTTACACAGTAAAATATCGATATTTGCAGATGATACAAAACTATGTAAAGCAGTTAATACAAGAGAAGATAGTATTCTGCTACAGATGGATCTGGATAAGTTGGAAACTTGGGCTGAAAGGTGGCAGATGAGGTTTAACAATGATAAATGTAAGGTTATACACATGGGAAGAAGGAATCAATGTCACCATTACACACTGAATGGGAAACCACTGGGTAAATCTGACAGGGAGAAGGACTTGGGGATCCTAGTTAATGATAAACTTACCTGGAGCAGCCAGTGCCAGGCAGCAGCTGCCAAGGCAAACAGGATCATGGGGTGCATTAAAAGAGGTCTGGATACACATGATGAGAGCATTATACTGCCTCTGTACAAATCCCTAGTTAGACCGCACATGGAGTACTGTGTCCAGTTTTGGGCACCGGTGCTCAGGAAGGATATAATGGAACTAGAGAGAGTACAAAGGAGGGCAACAAAATTAATAAAGGGGATGGGAGAACTACAATACCCAGATAGATTAGCGAAATTAGGATTATTTAGTCTAGAAAAAAGACGACTGAGGGGCGATCTAATAACCATGTATAAGTATATAAGGGGACAATACAAATATCTCGCTGAGGATCTGTTTATACCAAGGAAGGTGACGGGCACAAGGGGGCATTCTTTGCGTCTGGAGGAGAGAAGGTTTTTCCACCAACATAGAAGAGGATTCTTTACTGTTAGGGCAGTGAGAATCTGGAATTGCTTGCCTGAGGAGGTGGTGATGGCGAACTCAGTCGAGGGGTTCAAGAGAGGCCTGGATGTCTTCCTGGAGCAGAACAATATTGTATCATACAATTAAGTTCTGTAGAAGGACGTAGATCTGGGGATTTATTATGATGGAATATAGGCTGAACTGGATGGACAAATGTCTTTTTTCGGCCTTACTAACTATGTTACTATGTTACTATGTATGTTATGTTACTATGTTATGAGACCAATTGCCCAAGAGTTGGAGGTTACTACACGCCCTTGTGTGGAGAAAAAAAGACAATCTACCGCCTACTGGTAGATCTGTCCTAACGTGGTTTGTCTTCCATTTTAAATGGGCGTTTTCCGAAAAAAGAACCTTTTTGTTTGATATCTCTATTGGCCCAGTGTTCCTGGTTTCTAAAATCCTCTTATTAAAAACGGGCTTCCGGAATGCTCTCCTATAAGATGGAAAATAGTTATTAGGTAACCCCTTTTTCCTCTCACCCGCTTTGGTCAGGATTTCATCTAGTTTTGTACCAAACAGGTACTCACCCTGGCATGGAAGGCTGTTATGTTTGCTAATGACAGGTGTTATGAAGGCAATCCAGAAACACAGTGTGCTTAGCGATCAGAGCGCACACAGTGATCTGACAAATACCCAAAAATACAAGAACGAGCTCTGAGACGTGGAAACTCTGTAGACTGCACACCTGATCCTATCCTAAACACAACTAAAAGCGGCTGTGGATTGCGCCTAACAACTACCTAGGCAACTCGGCACAGCCTAAGAAACTAGCTAGCCTGAAGATAGAAAAATAGGCCTGACTTGCCCCAGGGAAATTCCCCAAAGGAAAAGGCAGCCCCCCACATATAATGACTGTGAGTAAGATGAAAAGACAAAACGTAGGGATGAAATAGATTCAGCAAAGTGGGGCCCGATATTCTAGGACAGAGCGAGGATAGTAAAGCGAACTTTGCAGTCTACAAAAAACCCTAAAGCAAAACCACGCAAAGGGGGCAAAAAAAACCCACCGTGCCGAACTAACGGCACGGCGGTACACCCTTTGCGTCTCAGAGCTTCCAGCAAAACAAAAGACAAGCTGGACAGAAAAAAGGCAACAAAAAAAAAACAAAAAGCACTTAGCTATACAGAGCAGCAGGTCACAGGAACAATCAGGAGAAGCTCAGATCCAACACTGAAACATTGACAAGGAGCAAGGATAGCAGCATCAGGCGGAGTTAAGTAATGAAGCAGTTAACGAGCTCACCAGAACACCTGAGGGAGGAAGCTCAGAAGCTGCAGTACCACTTGTGACCACAGGAGTGAATTCAGCCACAGAATTCACAACAGTACCCCCCCCTTGAGGAGGGGTCACCGAACCCTCACCAGAGCCCCCAGGCCGACCAGGATGAGCCGCATGAAAGGCACGAACAAGATCGGAAGCATGAACATCAGAGGCAAAAACCCAGGAATTATCTTCCTGAGCATAACCCTTCCATTTAACCAGATACTGGAGTTTCCGTCTAGAAACACGAGAATCCAAAATCTTCTCCACAATATACTCCAATTCCCCTTCCACCAAAACCGGGGCAGGAGGCTCAACAGATGGAACCATAGGTGCCACGTATCTCCGCAACAACGACCTATGGAATACATTATGTATGGAAAAGGAGTCTGGGAGGGTCAAACGAAAAGACACAGGATTGAGAACCTCAGAAATCCTATACGGACCAATAAAACGAGGTTTAAATTTAGGAGAGGAAACCTTCATAGGAATATGACGAGAAGATAACCAAACCAGATCCCCAACACGAAGTCGGGGACCCACACGGCGTCTGCGATTAGCGAAAAGTTGAGCTTTCTCCTGGGACAAGATCAAATTGTCCACTACCTGAGTCCAGATCTGCTGCAACCTATCCACCACAGAATCCACACCAGGACAGTCCGAAGACTCAACCTGTCCTGAAGAGAAACGAGGATGGAACCCAGAATTGCAAAAAAATGGAGAAACCAAGGTAGCCGAGCTGGCCCGATTATTAAGGGCGAACTCAGCCAACGGCAAAAAGGACACCCAATCATCCTGGTCTGCAGAAACAAAACATCTCAGATATGTTTCCAAGGTCTGATTGGTTCGTTCGGTCTGGCCATTAGTCTGAGGATGGAAAGCCGAGGAAAAGGATAGGTCAATGCCCATCCTACCACAAAAGGCCCGCCAAAACCTTGAAACAAACTGGGAACCTCTGTCAGAAACAATATTCTCAGGAATGCCATGCAACCGAACCACATGCTGAAAGAACAAAGGTACCAAATCAGAGGAGGAAGGCAATTTAGCCAAGGGCACCAGATGGACCATTTTAGAAAAGCGATCACAGACCACCCAAATGACTGACATCTTTTGAGAAACGGGAAGGTCAGAAATGAAATCCATCGAAATATGTGTCCAAGGCCTCTTTGGGACCGGCAAGGGCAAAAGCAACCCACTGGCACGAGAACAGCAGGGCTTAGCCCTAGCACAAATCCCACAGGACTGCACAAAAGTACGTACATCCCGTGACAGAGATGGCCACCAGAAGGATCTAGCCACTAACTCTCTGGTACCAAAGATTCCAGGATGACCAGCCAACACCGAACAATGAAGTTCAGAGATAAGTTTATTAGTCCACCTATCAGGGACGAACAGTTTCTCTGCTGGACAACGATCAGGTTTATTCGCCTGAAATTTTTGCAGCACCCGCCGCAAATCAGGGGAGATGGCAGACACAATGACTCCTTCCTTGAGGATACCCGCTGGCTCAGATAAACCCGGAGAGTCGGGCACAAAACTCCTAGACAGAGCATCCGCCTTCACATTTTTAGAGCCCGGAAGGTACGAAATCACAAAGTCGAAGCGGGCAAAAAATAACGACCAACGGGCCTGTCTAGGATTCAAGCGCTTGGCAGACTCGAGATAAGTCAAGTTCTTATGATCAGTCAATACCACCACGCGATGCTTAGCTCCTTCAAGCCAATGACGCCACTCCTCGAATGCCCACTTCATGGCCAGCAACTCTCGATTGCCCACATCATAATTACGCTCAGCGGGCGAAAACTTCCTGGAAAAGAAAGCACATGGTTTCATCACTGAGCAATCAGAACCTCTCTGTGACAAAACCGCCCCTGCTCCAATCTCAGAAGCATCAACCTCGACCTGGAACGGAAGAGAAACATCTGGCTGACACAACACAGGGGCAGAACAAAAACGACGCTTCAACTCCTGAAAAGCTTCCACAGCAGCAGAAGACCAATTAACCAAATCAGCACCCTTCTTGGTCAAATCGGTCAATGGTTTGGCAATGCTAGAAAAATTACAGATGAAGCGACGATAAAAATTAGCAAAGCCCAGGAACTTTTGCAGACTTTTCAGAGATGTCGGCTGAATCCAATCCTGGATGGCTTGGACCTTAACTGGATCCATCTCGATAGTAGAAGGGGTAAAGATGAACCCCAAAAATGAAACTTTCTGCACACCGAAGAGACACTTTGATCCCTTCACAAACAAAGAGTTAGCACGCAGGACCTGAAAAACCATTCTGACCTGCTTCACATGAGACTCCCAATCATCTGAGAAGATCAAAATGTCATCCAAGTAAACAATCAGGAATTTATCCAGATACTCACGGAAGATGTCATGCATAAAAGACTGAAATACCGATGGAGCATTGGCAAGTCCGAACGGCATCACTAGATACTCAAAATGACCCTCGGGCGTATTGAATGCAGTTTTCCATTCATCTCCTTGCCTGATTCTCACCAGATTATACGCACCACGAAGATCAATCTTAGTGAACCAACTAGCCCCCTTAATCCGAGCAAACAAGTCAGATAACAATGGCAAGGGATACTGAAATTTAACAGTGATCTTATTAAGAAGGCGGTAATCAATACACGGTCTCAGCGAACCATCCTTCTTAGCTACAAAGAAGAACCCTGCTCCCAGTGGTGATGACGATGGGCGAATATGTCCCTTCTCCAGGGATTCCTTCACATAGCTGCGCATAGCGGCGTGTTCGGGCACGGATAAATTAAATAATCTACCTTTAGGGAATTTACTACCAGGAATCAAATTGATAGCACAATCACAATCCCTATGCGGAGGTAGAGCATCGGACTTGGGCTCTTCAAATACATCCTGATAATCAGACAAGAACTCTGGGACCTCAGAAGGGGTGGATGACGAAATCGACAAAAATGGAACATCACCATGTACCCCCTGACAACCCCAGCTGGATACCGACATGGAATTCCAATCCAATACTGGATTATGGGTTTGTAGCCATGGCAACCCCAACACGACCACATCATGCAGATTATGCAACACCAGAAAGCGAATAACTTCCTGATGTGCAGGAGCCATGCACATGGTCAGCTGGGCCCAGTATTGAGGTTTATTCTTGGCCAAAGGTGTAGCATCAATTCCTCTCAATGGAATAGGACACCGCAAAGGCTCCAAGACAAACCCACAACGTTTAGCATAATCCAAATCCATCAGATTCAGGGCAGCGCCCGAATCCACAAACGCCATGACAGAAAACGACGACAAAGAGCATATCAAGGTAATGGACAGAAGGAATTTGGACTGTACAGTACCAATGACGGCAGACCTAGCGGACCGCTTAGTGCGCTTAGGACAATCAGAAATAGCATGAGTGGAATCACCACAGTAGAAACACAGACCATTCAGACGTCTGTATTCCTGCCGTTCAACTCTAGTCATAGTCCTATCGCACTGCATAGGCTCAGGTTTAACCTCAGGCAGTACCGCCAAATGATGCACAGATTTACGCTCGCGCAAGCGTCGACCGATCTGAATGGCCAAAGACAAAGACTCATTCAAACCAGCAGGCATAGGAAATCCCACCATGACATCCTTAAGAGCCTCAGAGAGACCCTTTCTGAACAAAGCTGCCAGCGCAGATTCATTCCACTGAGTGAGCACTGACCATTTCCTAAATTTCTGACAATATAGTTCTATATCATCCTGACCCTGGCACAAAGCCAGCAAATTTTTCTCAGCCTGATCCACTGAATTAGGCTCATCGTACAGCAATCCGAGCGCCAGGAAAAACGCATCGACACTACTCAATGCAGGGTCTCCTGGCGCAAGAGAAAATGCCCAGTCTTGAGGGTCGCCGCGCAAAAAAGAAATAATAATCAAAACCTGTTGAATAGGATTACCAGAAGAATGAGGTTTCAAGGCCAGAAATAGCTTACAATTATTTTTGAAACTTAGAAACTTAGTTCTATCTCCAAAAAACAAATCAGGAATAGGAATTCTTGGTTCTAACATAGATTTCTGATCAATAGTGTCTTGAATTTTTTGTACATTTATAACGAGATTATCCATTGAAGAGCACAGACCCTGAATATCCATGTCCACACCTGTGTCCAGAATCACCCAAATGTCTAGGGGAAAAAAAAAAAGTGAACACAGAGCAGAAAAAAAAAAAAAAAAAAATGATGTCAGAACTTTTTCTTTCCCTCTATTGAGAATCATTAGTTAGGCTCCTTGTACTGTTATGTTTGCTAATGACAGGTGTTATGAAGGCAATCCAGAAACACAGTGTGCTTAGCGATCAGAGCGCACACAGTGATCTGACAAATACCCAAAAATACAAGAACGAGCTCTGAGACGTGGAAACTCTGTAGACTGCACACCTGATCCTATCCTAAACACAACTAAAAGCGGCTGTGGATTGCGCCTAACAACTACCTAGGCAACTCGGCACAGCCTAAGAAACTAGCTAGCCTGAAGATAGAAAAATAGGCCTGACTTGCCCCAGGGAAATTCCCCAAAGGAAAAGGCAGCCCCCCACATATAATGACTGTGAGTAAGATGAAAAGACAAAACCTAGGGATGAAATAGATTCAGCAAAGTGGGGCCCGATATTCTAGGACAGAGCGAGGATAGTAAAGCGAACTTTGCAGTCTATAAAAAACCCTAAAGCAAAACCACGCAAAGGGGGCAAAAAAAACCCACCGTGCCGAACTAACGGCACGGCGGTACACCCTTTGCGTCTCAGAGCTTCCAGCAAAACAAAAGACAAGCTGGACAGAAAAAAGGCAACAAAAAAAAACAAAAAGCACTTAGCTATACAGAGCAGCAGGTCACAGGAACAATCAGGAGAAGCTCAGATCCAACACTGAAACACTGACAAGGAGCAAGGATAGCAGCATCAGGCGGAGTTAAGTAATGAAGCAGTTAACGAGCTCACCAGAACACCTGAGGGAGGAAGCTCAGAAGCTGCAGTACCACTTGTGACCACAGGAGTGAATTCAGCCACAGAATTCACAACAGAAGGCCACATAACTGATTTTGTTTGGGCGTCTCCTTTCCAACCCTTTGGCCAAAGGGCCCGACGAGCCGCGTTGGTTAGGCCTGATGATTTGGCTGCTATCCGAATTGAGTCCGCAGATGAATCCGCCAGAAATGCTGTAGCGCCTCTGATCAGGGGTAAAGAAGAGATTAACTTATCTCTGGAGAGGCCGCCTTTTAGACCTTCCTCTAAGGGTATGTGCACATGATGCGGATTTTGCTGCGGATCCGCGTTTCCGCAGCTGCGGATCCGCAGCAGTTTCCCATGAGTTTACAGTACAATGTAAACCTATGGGAAAAGAAATCCGCAGTGCACATGCTGCGGAAAAAAACGAGCAGAAATGCGTTTTATTTTCCGCAGCATGTGAATTCTTTGTGCGGAATCCGCGTTTTTACACCTGCTCCAATAGAAAACTGCAGATGTAAATCCGCAACGGAATCCACAATAGAAAACGCGATAAATCCACAGGAAAAACCGCAGCGGTTTTGCACTGCGGATTTATCAAATCCGCAGAGGAGCTTTCTACGTGTGCACATACCCTAAGTCATTAAGCCAGACTAACATAGACCTTGCTGTACACGTAGCTGATATAGCCCGTTTAAATGCCCCTGTACATGATTCCCATGCCTGTTCTATCACAGAGTCGGCTTTGCGATCCAGTGGGTCTTGTAGGGCAGGGGTCCCCAACTCCAGTCCTCAAGGCCCACCAACAGGTCATGTTTTCAGGATTTCCTTTGCATTGCACAGGTGATGCAATTATTACCTGGGCAAGACTAAGGAAATCCTGAAAACATGACATGTTGGTGGGCCTTGAGGACTGGAGTTGGGGACCACTGTTGTGGGGAACCACAATCCTCTACTGGAAGGATTTTTTGGACGTTGACGCTACTGCCATGTCTACCTTTGAGGCTTTAGCCCAAGTAGACATGTCCTCGTCCTTAAAGGGATAACGCCTCTTTGATGATGAAGGCACCCCTTTTTGCCCTTGGCTCTCCCATTCTTTTTTAACTAAATTTTTGACTGCTGTTATTACGGGAAAGGTAGGTCTTTTCTTTTCTGACAATCCTGCGAACATTATATCCTGTGGTGTTTTGGGGTCTTTGGAGTCCTTAATACCCATGGTGTCACAGACAGATCTAACAAGATTACCAATGCTCTCTGTTGGAAAGCACGTATCTTGTTCACCTTCCGAGGAAATATCCGTATCTTCATTATCAGTAGAACAGTCTGATTGTGGTGAATTTTCCTTCCTGCTTTCACCTTCAGGAATACTGTCTGAACTACGTAAGGCCCGTAATTCGTCCCTGATCATCTGCCTGATGTCATCTGATCTTACTGAGGCTTCCTCACGTAAGGTGGTTTCAATACAAATATAACATTCTCTTTGTAGGATTATTCAGGAGGGGCTGGGTACAGAAGGCACACAGTTTGTGCTTTGATTTTTCGGATCTCTTTGCCTAGGGTGCATAGAGAAAAGAGGGGGCAATAATCAGCTTAATAGGGTGGGATACTGTTGTGAATTCTGTGGCAGAGCTCCCTCCTGTGGTCACAAGTGGTACTTCGGCTGATTCTCTCTGTGAGCTTCTGTTGGTGGAGGGAAGTGGTACTGCGGCTTCTGAGTTTCCTCCCTTTGATCTGGTGAGGTCGTTAGGTGCTTCTCTACTTAACTCCACCTAATGCTTTGATTCATGCTTCCTGTCAATGTTCCAGTGTTGGACTTGCTTTTCCCTGGATCATTCCTGTGGCCTGCTGCTCTGCATAGCTAAGTTCTTCTTTGCTATTTGTTTGCTATTTTTTCTGTCCAGCTTGTCTAATTTGTTGCTGGAAGCTCTGGGACGCAAACGGTGTACCTCCGTGCCGTTAGTTCAGTACGGAGGGTCTTTTTGCCCCCTTTGCGTGGTTTTCTTTAGGGTTTTGTGTAGACCGCAAAGTTACCTTTTCTATCCTCGATCTGTTAAGAAAGTCGGGCCTCACTTTGCTGAATCTATTTCATCTCTACGTTTGTCTTTTCATCTTACTCACAGTCATTATATGTGGGGGGCTGCCTTTTCCTTTGGGGTATTTCTCTGAGGCAAGGTAGGCTTATTTTCTGTCTTCAGGCTAGTTAGTTTCTCAGGCTGTGCCGAGTTGCATAGGCAGAGTTAGGCGCAATCCACGGCTGCCTCTAGTGTTGTTTGGAGAGGATTAGGGATTGCGGTCTGCAGAGTTCCCACGTCTCAGAGCTCGTTCTATGATTTTGGGTTATTGTCAGATCACTGTATGTGCTCTGACCGCTATGTCCATTGTAGTACTGAATTGCCTTTCATAACAGTACAGGAAGCCAAAAGTACTAATGATTCTCAATAGAGGGAAAAAAGAAGTTCTGAGACCATTTTTTTTTTCTTTGCACTGTGTTTTGCCTTTTTTTCCCCCTAGACATTTGGGTGGTTCAGTACACAGGTGTAGCGATGGACATTAGAAGTCTGTCTTCATTTGTGGATCAGCTCTCGGCAAGAGTACAAAAGATTCAAGACACTATTGATCAGAAACCTATGTTGGAACCAAGAATTCCTATTCCTGATTTGTTTTTTGGAGATAGAACTAAGTTTCTGAGTTTCAAAAATAATTGCAAATTATTTCTGGCCTTGAAACCTCGCTCCTCTGGTGATCCAGTTCAACAGGTTTTGATTGTTATTTCTTTTTTGCGCGGCGACCCTCAGGACTGGGCATTTTCTCTTGCGCCAGGAGATCCTGCATTGAGTAATATCGATGCGTTTTTCCTGGCGCTCGGATTGCTGTACGATGAACCTAATTCAGTGGATCAGGCAGAGAAAAATTTGCTGGCTCTTTGTCAGGGTCAGGATGAGATAGAGGTATATTGTCAGAAATTTAGAAAGTGGTCCGTACTCACTCTATGGAATGAATCTGCGCTGGCAGCTTTGTTCAGAAAGGGTCTCTCTGAAGCCCTTAAAGATGTCATGGTGGGATTTCCTATGCCTGCTGGTCTGAATGAGTCTATGTCTTTGGCCATTCAGATCGGTCGACGCTTGCGTGAGTGTAAATCTGTGCACCATTTGGCGGTATTACCTGAGCTTAAACCTGCCTTCGATGGCGATGCCATGCTTGAACGCCGGGGGATCAGCGCTGGCGTCCTTTAAGACTGGGGGCCGCCATCTTCTTCCTGTTGTACCCGGAAGTGTTCATCACTTCCAGGTCGTGGCCATCTTGCGTGTACCTGCGTATTGCCATCTCTCCCCTTCACTCACCCCGGAAGCTTTTGCTTCACTTTCGGGGGAGTAAATACCAGGCTCCACACTCACGTGTACCGCCGAGAGCGGCATCGCACTTACCCAGGTGCGTTTTTGCCTGCTTATGCGTCCTCTTCCTCCGTGAGCCAGGCGACTCACCAATCCTGGTCCTCACGGTGCCTGCCAGCAGAGGGGGGGAAGCTGACACCAGGACCCCCGACGCTGCTTCCAGCACTGGAGCCCCTGCCATCCTCTCAGGTAAGCTGCGCAAGCGGCGTCCAGGCCAGGTATCCTCTTCTCCATGGGTTCCCTTAGGAACAGGAAACCAACTGTGGGAGCGAGGGGGACCGCCCCTTTTATCTCTCCATAGGGTTTTCTGTTCCTAGGGGCGAATTCCCTCTCTCGTGGGTACTGTCGTGGCGAAAAGAAAAAGCAAGTCCCCACTCAGGTCTGTCATCTGTTCATGGAAATATAGGGGGCTTCCGCGTTACTGGTAGCACAAAGGCTCTGGAAAAGTGAAATGGTTCCTCACCCCGCCAAAGAAATTCAGCAAATTATCCGCTCTGAAATCCAAATGCCCCCTCCGTTCTGGGCCCCAGTGTGCCTAAACCACATATAGTGCCCACACGTTTGACACTTCTGAAGCGATGAGAGCCCCCCTAATTTACAGGTGCATGTCTCCAGAATCACCAGCTGGGCATAATGTACCAGTCACTACAGCGTACTGGTCACTACAACAGCAGTTTGCAATTTTCAATCAGCAACATCCACTGCTGCTTGTTTCTGGAAAACATCCATGGAGTCAAAATAGTCACAACATCTGTAGATTAATTCCCAAAGGGTTATAGCTTCCAAAATGTGATCACTTGAGGGGGGAATTTTGCTTTTCTAGCACTTAGGAGCTCTGTATATGGCGTCTGCAAACTATTTGAGGAAAATCTTATGGGCGGGGGGATCTGCCAATGTGACATGGCACCCTCAAACTATAGCAGTAAAATCTGAACTCCAGTATTGTTCCCTTCTGAGCTTTGCACTGTGCCTCAAAAGTAGGTGTCAACCACATGTGTACTCAGAACAAATTGCACAACTTTGAGGTCCATTTTCTTCTGCGGTCCTTCTGAAAATGAAAAGATTTGGGACTAAAGCATTTTTTTGTGAGGTGTGAGGAATAAATGTTAAGTTCTGTGAAGCACCTGGAGGTTCGAGGTGCTCACCACAATGGGGTCACTTGTGGGGCTTGTCCAAAAGCAAAATGACATCCACAGACCATTCCATCAAACTCTGCGCTCCAAAATGTAATTCCTTCCTTTCAGAGAACTGCCGTGCACCCAAACAGTAGTTTTCCTCGACATGTGTGGTATCTGTGTACTCAGAAGAAATTGCACAACAAATTTTGAGGTTTATTCTCTCCTGGTAATCCTTGCAAAAAAAAAAAATAAAAAATAAAAATTCTAAAGTAAAATTTGTAAAAAAATAAAAGGTTAAGGGTATGTGCACACGTCAGTATTTTCTAGCAGAACCTTCCTGACAAAAACCGGACATTTCTGACAGAAATCCGCATGTAGTTTTTTCACGTTTTTTATGTGTTTGACGCGTTTTCTTATTGCATTACATAGTGGGAAAAACGCAAAAAATCCGCAAAATTAATGAACATGCTGCTTTTTTTTACCGCGATGCGGTTTTCTTTTGCGGAAAAAGACACGTGCACAAAAATTGCAGAATGCATTCTAAATGATAGCCTACATATGCATTTTTTTTATGCGTTTTTATAGCATTTTTATCACGAAAAAACCTGAACGTGTGCACATACCCTTAATGTTCATTTTTCTTCCTTCCACATTCCATTAATGGGGATGCTATTTTCTTATATCGCAGGTCAGTAAAAAAAAAAAAAAAGACATATTGGCGCCATTAAAGGGTTAACCCATATAACTTCCTAACAAAAAAAAAATATATATATATTTTCAAAATTGTGTTTATGTAACGTAGATACCGAACAAATTTTACCACTAACATGAAGTACGATATGTCACAAAACAAAATCTCTAACACTGGGATCCGTTGAAGTGATCCAGAGTGATTACCACATAACATGATAGTGGTCAGAATTGTAAAACTAGGACTGGCCAGAAAGGTGAAAACAGGCTGGGTGGTAAAGGGGTTAACAAGCATCGATTGTTCAATTAACCTTGGAGGACAAAGATGCAGGTTATCAAAATTTTCATGGGTGATACAAAAAGAGTCAACGTTAAGGCCCATATGAACAATGGCTCACGTCTCCGGACCTACTGAATAATACGTCTATTAAGAATAAATGCTTTGTCACAGGGGGTCATACATTTTTAACAAAGGGGGCTCCAGTAAAATTAGGGGTATCACACACTGTTCTCTAAAATTCACCCTTTTCCCAGGTAAACATCCTGGTTCAGAGGATGGAGGTTATACGAAACAGAGAACTAAAACCATCACTACAAAGAAGCCGCAGACGAAGAGTCAGAGGAAACCATTTAATCTACAGTGTCAGAAAGTAAAGAAAAACAAAAGGAAGAACAAAGGGGCCAAACGTCAATTATTCCAAACTGCTCAGATTCACGCTGATTTATTACAATTATGCCTGAAATTAGATATAGAAGGAAAGAAAAAGAATCTGAGTCCATTCGGTCTCCTCATCCGGCATCTCACCGGCCGCGCGCTGGAGTCACGCATTATTCGAGCGCAGATTTTTTTTTTAGAAAATAAGTCACTTGTAATATCCCATATTGGCCCGATATCATATCCTGTGCTGGGCGCAGGGGAGGGGGATAAAAGTCTGTACTTCATGGACTTTAAAGGCCACACAACATAAGTGTCCCTGGATAGATATGTGCACGGAGAAGTAAGGGTTAATGAGAAGTGATCAGAGTGATGACGGCCAGTCACAGGATTATGACTCCGCAATCCCAGGCTCCTGTACGGGCTGTTAACCCCTTTGTGACAGTGGTAAACTTGTCCCGATGTGCAGTCGAAGACATGACATCATTCATTTTACAAATCAATCTGCAACCGTGACTAAAAATTAGTTGGGGCAGAAGGTATAAAGGAAAGGGTTAATTAATCAGGCCCTGCCGCCTGCTCCATCAGCAGCTTTATACAGTACTGCCCAGTGCATGAGACAATGCAGAGGGGTGAAGAGTCAGTGCGGTGTATGGTGGGGGATGGGGGGGGTGACAAGATATGATGAGGAGGGGTGGGGAGGAAGGGGGTAGACAAACTAGGGAATCCCGAACTGTACAACCAGGTCCTCCTTGGCGTCCACGCGGATCTGTGAAAGTGCACTGAAGGCGTAAGCTGCTGTCTTTGAAACCTGAAAAACAAGGAAGATGTTCACTTATTGGGACACATCCTATGGAGAACGTCCATGTCAGGTCCTCGGGCTGTTTGGGGAGCAGCACTCCATGTCCTGCATGCTACCGTCACTCGCCGTACTGAGGGGTCATGTTACAGGAGTTACACCCCGTGGGCAGCGTCCATGCAAGTCATCCAATGGTTAAAAGGGGCTTCCCCAATGTAAAAACACCAGACCCCAAAAGCTTTTATGCATGTAAAGTAACTGCAAAATAGTGTAGACCTGCCCGCTCTATACTTCATAGTAGATACCGGCGCTAGGACCGTCACACAGAGGATGGAGGGCCACAAACGCCGGCGCTAGGGCCACCACAACTACGGGACGTGCGTGGGATTACAGCTCATCTTCATTCACTTTAACAGGACAGAGTTGTAATACCATACACAAACTCATTGGTCAGGGGTGGCGCTAGTTCTTCTAATCAAGGACACCCTCTTCATGTAAACACATCCTGCTATTCATCGACAGCAAGCAGAGATCTAAATAATGAAAGGAATACAAAACATTCAGTAGAGCGTTGCGCACGTACCTGCTGTATGTCTGCATAAGGGACTGGTTCGCTGGCAAGTATTTGGTGTGGTTGGGCCGTGAGCGAGGGCAGAGGGGGCACCTTCCTCCAGTGCGTCAGGTTACTGCTGAGTTTAGCTAGTTTTGTGCTGAAGGAAACAAGAGAACGATAAAGCATCAGAAGAATCAAGTCTAACATTGACACCTGGAGGACAGGGTAACAAAAGGAAAGAACGATCTACAGAAAACAGCCAAGAAACAATATAAATCTTGAAATGCAGCAAAACAGAGGAAAGACGAGATAGCGGCGAGGAGTCTGTACTAGTCTGCATACAGCGTGTGCACCCCCGGATCGCACCGGCTGCTCACCTGTACTGTCGGGCCCGGTCCATACATTCATGCTGCTCCATCCCCTGCGACTCTACAGCCGACACATCAATAATGTTCCTGCGGAGAAGAGAGAAGGGTTAATAAACGAGCACGGCCAGTCATGGGGCAACTCTCCTGCCCCCTACAGGAGTAGAACAGTACTGCCCTCACACTTACTGCGCGGTCCTCGCCAGGATATGGGACAGCAGGGCCTGTTCATCCGTCCGGGCAGACGGGTTATTCGTAGAATTGGGTTCAGATCCATTTGGTGTCCTGTTGGGAAGGGTCTCGTTGGGGGGTAACAAGTGTTGCCTTTCTCCCTGGTCCTAGAGAAGAAGAAAAAACTAATATGAAAGGCCGCAGTGATCAGAATACCAACATCGCGCCGTCCGCTCACTCCTCACACACTGCCCCCTAGTGGTCATTTCACAATCAGACGCACCAAAGCTCAGAACTAAAACGCAGCAGAGGACGACGATCACAAGTGAAAACACTAACACCACCGTCCGAAGGATTCACACAAAGCACCTAATGCACGGACTGCGGTGGCTGCACCCTGCTGGAAAAGTAACACTAAACTGTCAGAATCCCTCCTGTAGCAGGCAAGGAGGACAAATATAAAGCCCACCCCACTGAGACCCCAACAGACGATAACAGCTGAGGATCAGGATGCAGCTCCTTGTAAAACCATATGAGCAACGATGACCGGATGTGTGTACTAAGGGCAATGGCAGGGTGTATAGCTGCCGGTGGGAGGGGGACTCCAAGATAGAGGGGGAGCCCCGAGGGGGAACGCAGAGAATGAGGGGGGTGGGAGAAGACCCAAGGGAGATGCCGGGCTAGAGGGAAGGAGGAGGACTCCAAGATAGAGGGGGGTCGCAGAGAATGAGGGGGGTGGGAGAAGACCCAAGGGAGACGCCAGCCTAGAGGTAAGGGGGGAGACACCAAGATAGAGGGGGAGCCCTGAGGGGGGACGCAGAGAATGAGGGGGGGGGGGGAGAAGACCCAAGGGAGACGCCAGCCTAGAGGTAAGGGGGGGAGACACCAAGATAGAGGGGGAGCCCTGAGGGGGGACGCAGAGAATGAGGGGGGGGGGGGGAGAAGACCCAAGGGAGATGCCAGGATAGAGGGACCCTAAGATAGAGGGGGGACGCAGAGAATGAGGGGGGTGGGAGAAGACCCAAGGGAGATGCCAGCCTAGAGGTAAGGGGGCACACCAAGATAGAGGGGGAGCCCTGAGGGGGGACGCAGAGAATGAGGGGGGTGGGGAGAAGACCCAAGGGAGATGCCAGCCTAGAGGTAAGGGGGCACACCAAGATAGAGGGGGAGCCCTGAGGGGGGACGCAGAGAATGAGGGGGGGTGGGAGAAGACCCAAGGGAGATGCCAGCCTAGAGGTAAGGGGGGAGACACCAAGATAGAGGGGGAGCCCTGAGGGGGGACGCAGAGAATGAGGGGGGTGGGGAGAAGACCCAAGGGAGATGCCAGCCTAGAGGTAAGGGGGCACACCAAGATAGAGGGGGAGCCCTGAGGGGGGACGCAGAGAATGAGGGGGGGTGGGAGAAGACCCAAGGGAGATGCCAGGATAGAGGGACCCCAAGATAGAGGGGGGACGCAGAGAATGAGGGGGGTGGGAGAAGACCCAAGGGAGACGCCAGGATAGAGGGACACCAAGATAGAGGGGGAGCCCTGAGGGGGGACGCAGAGAATGAGGGGGGTGGAGAGAAGACCCAAGGGAGATGCCGGGCTAGAGGGAAGGAGGAGGACTCCAAGATAGAGGGGGGAAGCAGAGAATGAGGGGGGTGGGAGAAGACCCAAGGGAGACGCCAGCCTAGAGGTAAGGGGGGGGGGGGACACCAAGATAGAGGGGGGACGCAGAGAATGAGGGGGGTGGGAGAAGACCCAAGGGAGACGCCAGCCTAGAGGTAAGGGGGGGGGGGACACCAAGATAGAGGGGGGACGCAGAGAATGAGGGGGGTGGGAGAAGACCCAAGGGAGACGCCAGCCTAGAGGTAAGGGGGGGGGGGACACCAAGATAGAGGGGGGACGCAGAGAATGAGGGGGGTGGGAGAAGACCCAAGGGAGACGCCAGCCTAGAGGTAAGGGGGCACACCAAGATAGATGGGGAGCCCTGAGGGGGGACGCAGAGAATGAGGGGGGTGGGGAGAAGACCCAAGGAAAATGCCAGCCTAGAGGTAAGGGGGCACACCAAGATAGAGGGGGAGCCCTGAGGGGGGACGCAGAGAATGAGGGGGGGGGGGGGAGAAGACCCAAGGGAGATGCCAGGATAGAGGGACCCCAAGATAGAGGGGGGACGCAGAGAATGAGGGGGGTGGGAGAAGACCCAATGGAGACGCCAAGATAGAGGGACACCAAGATAAAGGGGGAGCCCTGAGGGGGGATGCAGAGAATGAGGAGAGGGGGGGGGGAGATGGGGAGGAGACCCAAGGGAGACGCCGGGCTAGAGGAAAGGGGGAGGGGGGGAGACACCAAGATAGAGGGGGAGCCCTGAGGGGGGACGCAGAGAATGAGGGGGGTGGGAGAAGACCCAAGGGAGACGCCAGCCTAGAGGTAAGGGGGGGGGGGGGACACCAAGATAGAGGGGGGCCGCAGAGAATGAGGGGGGTGGGAGAAGACCCAAGGGAGACGCCAGCCTAGAGGTAAGGGGGGGGGGGACACCAAGATAGAGGGGGGACGCAGAGAATGAGGGGGGTGGGAGAAGACCCAAGGGAGACGCCAGCCTAGAGGTAAGGGGGGGGGGGGGACACCAAGATAGAGGGGGGACGCAGAGAATGAGGGGGGTGGGAGAAGACCCAAGGGAGACGCCAGCCTAGAGGTAAGGGGGGGGGACACCAAGATAGAGGGGGGACGCAGAGAATGAGGGGGGTGGGAGAAGACCCAAGGGAGACGCCAGCCTAGAGGTAAGGGGGCACACCAAGATAGATGGGGAGCCCTGAGGGGGGACGCAGAGAATGAGGGGGGTGGGGAGAAGACCCAAGGAAAATGCCAGCCTAGAGGTAAGGGGGCACACCAAGATAGAGGGGGAGCCCTGAGGGGGGACGCAGAGAATGAGGGGGGGGGGGGGGGGGAGAAGACCCAAGGGAGATGCCAGGATAGAGGGACCCCAAGATAGAGGGGGGACGCAGAGAATGAGGGGGGTGGGAGAAGACCCAATGGAGACGCCAAGATAGAGGGACACCAAGATAAAGGGGGAGCCCTGAGGGGGGATGCAGAGAATGAGGAGAGGGGGGGGGAGATGGGGAGGAGACCCAAGGGAGACGCCGGGCTAGAGGAAAGGGGGAGGGGGGGAGACACCAAGATAGAGGGGGAGCCCTGAGGGGGGACGCAGAGAATGAGGGGGGTGGGAGAAGACCCAAGGGAGACGCCAGCCTAGAGGTAAGGGGGGGGGGGGGACACCAAGATAGAGGGGGGCCGCAGAGAATGAGGGGGGTGGGAGAAGACCCAAGGGAGACGCCAGCCTAGAGGTAAGGGGGGGGGGACACCAAGATAGAGGGGGGACGCAGAGAATGAGGGGGGTGGGAGAAGACCCAAGGGAGACGCCAGCCTAGAGGTAAGGGGGGGGGGGGGGGGACACCAAGATAGAGGGGGGACGCAGAGAATGAGGGGGGTGGGAGAAGACCCAAGGGAGACGCCAGCCTAGAGGTAAGGGGGGGGGACACCAAGATAGAGGGGGGACGCAGAGAATGAGGGGGGTGGGAGAAGACCCAAGGGAGACGCCAGCCTAGAGGTAAGGGGGCACACCAAGATAGATGGGGAGCCCTGAGGGGGGACGCAGAGAATGAGGGGGGTGGGGAGAAGACCCAAGGAAAATGCCAGCCTAGAGGTAAGGGGGCACACCAAGATAGAGGGGGAGCCCTGAGGGGGGACGCAGAGAATGAGGGGGGGGGGGGGGGGGGAGAAGACCCAAGGGAGATGCCAGGATAGAGGGACCCCAAGATAGAGGGGGGACGCAGAGAATGAGGGGGGTGGGAGAAGACCCAATGGAGACGCCAAGATAGAGGGACACCAAGATAAAGGGGGAGCCCTGAGGGGGGATGCAGAGAATGAGGAGAGGGGGGGGGAGATGGGGAGGAGACCCAAGGGAGACGCCGGGCTAGAGGAAAGGGGGAGGGGGGGAGACACCAAGATAGAGGGGGAGCCCTGAGGGGGGACGCAGAGAATGAGGGGGGTGGGAGAAGACCCAAGGGAGACGCCAGCCTAGAGGTAAGGGGGGGGGGGGACACCAAGATAGAGGGGGGCCGCAGAGAATGAGGGGGGTGGGAGAAGACCCAAGGGAGACGCCAGCCTAGAGGTAAGGGGGGGGGGGACACCAAGATAGAGGGGGGACGCAGAGAATGAGGGGGGTGGGAGAAGACCCAAGGGAGACGCCAGCCTAGAGGTAAGGGGGGGGGGGGGGGACACCAAGATAGAGGGGGGACGCAGAGAATGAGGGGGGTGGGAGAAGACCCAAGGGAGACGCCAGCCTAGAGGTAAGGGGGCACACCAAGATAGATGGGGAGCCCTGAGGGGGGACGCAGAGAATGAGGGGGGTGGGGAGAAGACCCAAGGAAAATGCCAGCCTAGAGGTAAGGGGGCACACCAAGATAGAGGGGGAGCCCTGAGGGGGGACGCAGAGAATGAGGGGGTGGGAGAAGACCCAAGGGAGACGCCAGCCTAGAGGTAAGGGGAGGCACCAAGATAGAGTGAGGCGCTGCCACCCCTCTATCTCAATAGAAATCATAGAAAGGTCGGGGACATGCGTCACCCCAAAAGAATTAAGCAAGGAGTCCCAACAATGAGCGGGGGCTGGCGGGTCACATGACATCAGAGTCCAGGTAACAGGGTCCTGTGCGGAGGAGGCGGGGGCACAGCTCACATCACACGGGACCCTTCTCCAATGACGTCATCACTGAAAATAAAATGCAAAAAAACAAGGGGCCAAAACTGCCTGAGAGGGGCCCAAAGTCACGTGTGCTCCTGCCGCCCCTCCCCCAGTGCACACTCCCCCAGCCCTAGAGTCCACCCGGCCGCAGTATCGCCCTCCCCTGGCACCGCCGGTCCTCGCCCCGCTCCCTCCGTCACCTACAGGACCCCCGACCCCGGACCTCACCCCCTTGCCGTTCTCTGACTCCCCGCTGTAGCAGCAGCCCATGTCCGCTCGGGGCAGCTCGGTGAGACCGACAACACTTCTCTATCACATGACCACCGGAAACCGCAGCACATCACAGCACTTCCGCTTCCGGCCTCCTCCAGTCATGTGACGACTTGCCATGGAGACCAAAATCCACGCGGGCGGGGCGCAGAGAAGCTGTATAACATGAGAAGGGGAGGAGTCACCCAAAAGCACCCAATCACATCACTGCTTTCATTTTGGAACTAGGCGGTTGTGTGGAGGCCGATGATTGCTTGCTATGGGTTACAGTCCCTCCCTCTGGACTACTTAAGAAGATGTTTAGGACTATTGGCTTTTTATCACTCAGTTTGCCGAAATCTGAAAAGTATTATAGTTTTGTTCTTGGGTCACACGGTCAGTATTTGTATTAGGCCCCCGGTCACACGGTCAGTATTTGTATTAGGGCCCCGGTCACACGGTCAGTATTTGTATTAGGGCCCCGGTCACGCGGTCAGTATTTGTATTAGGCCCCCGGTCACACGGTCAGTATTTGTATTAGGCCCCGGTCACACGGTCAGTATTTGTATTAGGGCCCCGGTCACACGGTCAGTATTTGTATTAGGGCCCCGGTCACACGGTCAGTATTTGTATTAGGGCCCCGGTCACACGGTCAGTATTTGTATTAGGGCCCCGGTCACACGGTCAGTATTTATAGTAGGGCCCCGGTCACACGGTCAGTATTTGTATTAGGGCACCGGTCACACGGTCAGTATTTGTATTAGGGCCCCGGTCACGCGGTCAGTATTTGTATTAGGGCCCCGGTCACACGGTCAGTATTTGTATTAGGGCCCGGTCACACGGTCAGTATTTGTATTAGGCCCCGGTCACACGGTCAGTATTTGTATTAGGGCCCCGGTCACACGGTCAGTATTTGTATTAGGGCCCGGTCACACGGTCAGTATTTATAGTAGGGCCCCGGTCACACAGTCAGTATTTGTATTAGGGCACCGGTCACACGGTCAGTATTTGTATTAGGGCCCCGGTCACACGGTCAGTATTTGTATTAGGGCCCCGGTCACACGGTCAGTATTTGTATTAGGGCCCCGGTCACACGGTCAGTATTTGTATTAGGCCCCGGTCACACGGTCAGTATTTGTATTAGGGCCCCGGTCACACGGTCAGTATTTGTATTAGGCCCCGGTCACACGGTCAGTATTTGTATTAGGGCCCGGTCACACGGTCAGTATTTGTATTAGGCCCCGGTCACACGGTCAGTATTTGTATTAGGGCCCCGGTCACACGGTCAGTATTTGTATTAGGGCCCCGGTCACACGGTCAGTATTTGTATTAGGGCCCCGGTCACACGGTCAGTATTTGTATTAGGCCCCCGGTCACACGGTCAGTATTTGTATTAGGGCCCCGGTCACACGGTCAGTATTTGTATTAGGCCCCGGTCACACGGTCAGTATTTGTATTAGGGCCCCGGTCACACGGTCAGTATTTGTATTAGGCCCCGGTCACACGGTCAGTATTTGTATTAGGGCCCGGTCACACGGTCAGTATTTGTATTAGGCCCCGGTCACACGGTCAGTATTTGTATTAGGGCCCCGGTCACACGGTCAGTATTTGTATTAGGCCCCCGGTCACACGGTCAGTATTTGTATTAGGGCCCCGGTCACACGGTCAGTATTTGTATTAGGGACCCGGTCACACGGTCAGTATTTGTATTAGGCCCCGGTCACACGGTCAGTATTTGTATTAGGGCCCGGTCACACGGTCAGTATTTGTATTAGGGCCCGGTCACACGGTCAGTATTTGTATTAGGCACACGGTCAGTATTTGTATTAGGGCCCGGTCACACGGTCAGTATTTGTATTAGGGCCCCGGTCACACGGTCAGTATTTGTATTAGGGCCCCGGTCACACGGTCAGTATTTGTATTAGGGCCCCGGTCACACGGTCAGTATTTGTATTTGGGCCCCGGTCACACGGTCAGTATTTGTATTAGGGCCCCGGTCACGCGGTCAATGATTGGTTGCTATGGGTTACAGTCCCTTCCTCTGGACTGCTGAAGAAGATGTTTAGGACTATTGGCTTTTTATCACTCAGTTTGCCGAAACCTGAAAAGTTTTATAGTTTTGTTCTTGGGTCACACGGTCAGTATTTGTATTTGGGCCCCGGTCACACGGTCAGTATTTGTGTTAGGGCCCCGGTCACACGGTCAGTATTTGTATTAGGGCCCCGGTCACACGGTCAGTATTTGTATTAGGGTCCCGGTCACACGGTCAGTATTTGTATTAGGGCCCCGGTCACACGGTCAGTATTTGTATTAGGGCCCTGGTCACACGGTCAGTATTTGTATTAGGGCCCCGGTCACACGGTCAGTATTAGTGTTAGGGCCCCGGTCACACGGTCAGTATTTGTATTTGGGCCCCGGTCACACGGTCAGTATTTGTATTAGGGCCCCGGTCACGCGGTCAGTATTTGTATTAGGGCCCCGGTCACACGGTCAGTATTTGTATTAGGGCCCCGGTCACGCGGTCAGTATTTATAGTAGGGCCCCGGTCACACGGTCAGTATTTGTATTTGGGCCCCGGTCACACGGTCAGTATTTGTATTAGGGCCCCGGTCACGCGGTCAGTATTTGTATTAGGGCCCCGGTCACGCGGTCAGTATTTATAGTAGGGCCCCGGTCACACGGTCAGTATTTGTATTAGGGCCCCGGTCACACGGTCAGTATTTGTATTAGGGCCCCGGTCACACGGTCAGTATTTGTATTAGGGCCCCGGTCACACGGTCAGTATTTGTATTAGGGCCCCGGTCACGCGGTCAGTATTTATAGTAGGGCCCCGGTCACACGGTCAGTATTTGTATTTGGGCCCCGGTCACACGGTCAGTATTTGTATTAGGGCCCCGGTCACGCGGTCAGTATTTGTATTAGGGCCCTGGTCACACGGTCAGTATTTGTATTAGGGCCCCGGTCACGCGGTCAGTATTTATAGTAGGGCCCCGGTCACGCGGTCAGTATTTGTATTTGGGCCCCGGTCACGCGGTCAGTATTTATAGTAGGGCCCCGGTCACACGGTCAGTATTTGTATTAGGGCCCCGGTCACACGGTCAGTATTTGTATTAGGGCCCCGGTCACACGGTCAATATTTGTATTAGGGCCCCGGTCACGCGGTCAGTATTTATAGTAGGGCCCCGGTCACGCGGTCAGTATTAGTATTAGGGCCCAGGTCACACGGTCAGTATTTGTATTAGGGCCCCGGTCAGGCGGTCAGTATTTATAGTAGGGCCCCGGTCACGCGGTCAGTATTTGTATTTGGGCCTCGGTCACGCGGTCAGTATTTATAGTAGGGCCCCGGTCACACGGTCAGTATTTGTATTAGGGCCCCGGTCACACGGTCAGTATTTGTATTAGGGCCCAGGTCACACGGTCAGTATTTGTATTAGGGCCCCGGTCAGGCGGTCAGTATTTATAGTAGGGCCCCGGTCACGCGGTCAGTATTTGTATTTGGGCCTCGGTCACGCGGTCAGTATTTATAGTAGGGCCCCGGTCACACGGTCAGTATTTGTATTAGGGCCCCGGTCACACGGTCAGTATTTGTATTAGGGCCCCGGTCACACGGTCAGTATTTGTAATAGGGCCCCGGTCACGCGGTCAGTATTTTACATCAGTATTTAAAACCAAAACCAGGAGAGGAACAATCGGGAAAAACATAATAGAAACACATCACCACTTCTGTATAATCGCCGGCTCCTGGTTACAGACACTGATGGAAATACTGACCAAACACTGAGCGTGTGAACGAGGCCAAGAGCTCACGGAGTCTGTGGAGACGCTTCAGGGTCGTCCCCTTCAAGAACTGTTACTGTTCATGTCTATGGGAAATCCACATTGTCGCTCATGTCAGGGGGTTGGAGATTTGTTTCTGCTTCCGGTTTTGAAAAATCCCTGATGGGAAAAGACAAAGAAAGTGCGGTCACTTCATAGATCAGATCCTGACGGGATCCGCTGCCGACCAAGCCCCGTCCAATCAGAAGGCTGCACAGAGCGCTCCAGAAAAGCCAGAGAAGGAGCCTGGGAAAGGTATTATATGATCCCGAAAGAGAATGACAACACCTCATACACCCCCCTAAACACCTGACATACACCCCCCGTACACCCGACATACATCCCCCCTGTACACCCGACATACATCCCCCCTGTACACCCGACATACACCCAACATACACCTTCCCATACACCCCCCGTACACTTGACATACACCCCCCCCGTACACCCGACATACACCTCCCTGTACACCTGACATACACCTCCCTGTACACCCGACATACACCCAACACTCCCCCCCCCATACACCCACCTGTACACCCAACATACACCCCTCGTACACTTGACATACACCCCCCCCCCCCGTACACTGGACATACATCCCCCGTACACCCGACATACACCCCCCATACACCCCCCTGTACACCCAAGATACACCCCCCCGTACACTCGACATACACCCCCCTGTACACTCGACATACACCCCCCTGTACACCCGACATACACCCCCCATACATCCCCCGTACACTCGACATACACCCCCCTGTACACTCGACATACACCTCCCTGTACACCCGACATACACCCCCCGTACACTCGACATACACCCCCCTGTACACCCGACATACATCCCCCATACACCCGACATACACCCCCCATACACCCCCTTGTACACCCGATATACATCCCCCCTGTTCACCCGACATGCACCCCCCTGTACACCCGACATACACCCACCTTACAACCGACATACAAACCATATACATCCCCCCTGTCGTACACCTGACATAAACTGCCCCCGGTAGACCTGGCATACACCTCCCCCCCCCCCCCCCCGTACACCCGATGTACACCGTCTTCCCCCCCCCCCCCATATGATGATATATCGGCTGGTGTATATACTATTTTTCGGTGATATACCGCCTGGTGTGTATATACTCCTTTATGGTGATATACCCACCGGTCTGTATACACCACTGTATGATGATTGTGGAGACACAGCATTGTATCTTAATTAACCAGATGACTATTTTTTAGCAAGCCAAGAAGAATAGACTCTTACCTATGTGTTCACTTTGGAATTTATGTGTTGGTCAAGAAAACAGCCTTTTGCTTGTGTAAGCCTGTAATATTGACTTGTACGTTGACGTTTGATGTATCATATTGTGCTGTTATCTTGGATGATTAGTGATGTTACTGATATGCTAATTATACATTGTGTAGGCCAGAGAGTTTGGTGACTTTGAAAACATTTGGCACAGGTGATTTTAATTAGCAGGAGACTGCAAAGAAAGGGGTCTAGCCCATTTCTGCTCTCAGGAAGGTGAGTTTCAGTGCTCCTTTCATTTGGGGTCGGTGCTGTGTTACGGATCTATTTGTCTATATTTGCCCCGTATTCACATGTAAAGCGCCATGGAATAAATGGCGCTATAAAAATGTATAATAATAATAATAATAATCTGCTCCATTGACAATCGCTGAACCTTTGGGTACTGTGCTGGGACTGTTCTATGTGTTATCTGCCTGTTTTGTGGTTCAATAAATCATTGCCGCCCTGTGTTCCCCTCACCCTGTGGTGTCTTAGTGCTGTGCCCATGTTAAAGGGGGAGCGGGCGTTCTGCGGGACGATCCCTGGTCCATGCGGTTTCGGCTAGCGCGCCTGAGCGCCCACCGACCCAAACCTCCCCCCCCCCCCCCCTGTGTTTCCACAATGATATACCCCTTGGTCCATATACACGCCGGTATGATGGGATGTCTGCCGGTCTGTATACACCCCGGTATGATGGGATGTCTGCCGGTCTGTATACACCCCGGTATGATGGGATGTCTGCCGGTCTGTATACACCCCGGTATGATGGGATGTCTGCCGGTCTGTATACACCCCGGTATGATGGGATGTCTGCCGGTCTGTATACACCCCGGTATGATGGGATGTCTGCCGGTCTCTATACACCCCGGTATGATGGGATGTCTGCCGGTCTGTATACACCCCGGTATGATGGGATGTCTGCCGGTCTCTATACACCCCGGTATGATGGGATGTCTGCCGGTCTGTATACACCCCGGTATGATGGGATGTCTGCCGGTCTCTATACACCCCGGTATGATGGGATGTCTGCCGGTCTGTATACACCCCGGTATGATGGGATGTCTGCCGGTCTCTATACACCCCGGTATGATGGGATGTCTGCCGGTCTCTATACACCCCGGTATGATGGGATGTCTGCCGGTCTCTATACACCCCGGTATGATGGGATGTCTGCCGGTCTCTATACACCCCGGTATGATGGGATGTCTGCCGGTCTGTATACACCCCGGTATGATGGGATGTCTGCCGGTCTCTATACACCCCGGTATGATGGGATGTCTGCCGGTCTCTATACACCCCGGTATGATGGGATGTCTGCCGGTCTCTATACACCCCGGTATGATGGGATGTCTGCCGGTCTGTATACACCCCGGTATGATGGGATGTCTGCCGGTCTCTATACACCCCGGTATGATGGGATGTCTGCCGGTCTCTATACACCCCGGTATGATGGGATGTCTGCCGGTCTGTATACACCCCGGTATGATGGGATGTCTGCCGGTCTGTATACACCCCGGTATGATGGGATGTCTGCCGGTCTCTATACACCCCGGTATGATGGGATGTCTGCCGGTCTCTATACACCCCGGTATGATGGGATGTCTGCCGGTCTGTATACACATGTCTGTTCCATGCTTCAGATACAGTGATGCCACCTCTATTATCGGTCACAGATCCATACTGAACATTGACTGGACTCAGTGATGGATTTTAGCATTTAGGAGCCATAAATCGGCTCATAACGACTTCCTGTCCGACTCTTTCATCCTCCCCAGGATACACTTTGAAGTTTATTGTGTAGTTTGGGGGAGGAGGATCCTGCAGAGGAGGCCTCAAATGAGAGGAATTCACTATTTCCCTATAGTATTCAATTATAGGTCACAAGTCACCAGAAGAGTGGCCTACTCCACTCACCGCCAGAGCTGCAGTCACTATTCTGCAGTTACATCGTGTCTTGTCCACCAGTCACCTCCAGAGCTGCAGTCACTATTCTGCTGTTACATCGTGTCTTGTCCACCAGTCACCTCTAGAGCTGCAGTCACTATTCTGCTGTTACATCGTGTCTTGTCCACCAGTCACCTCCAGAGCTGCAATCACTATTCTGCTGTTACATCGTGCCTTGTCCACCAGTCACCTCCAGAGCTGCAGTTACTATTCTACGGTTACATCGTGTCTTGTCCACCAGTCACCTCCAGAGCTGCAGTCACTATTCTGCTGTTACATCGTGTCTTGTCCACCAGTCACCTCCAGAGCTGCAGTCACTATTCTGCTGTTACATCGTGTCTTGTCCACCAGTCACCTCCAGAGCTGCAGTCACTATTCTGCAGTTACATCGTGTCTTGTCCACCAGTCACCTCCAGAGCTGCAGTCACTATTCTGCAGTTACATCGTGTCTTGTCCACCAGTCACCTCCAGAGCTGCAGTTACTATTCTACGGTTACATCGTGTCTTGTCCACCAGTCACCTCCAGAGCTGCAGTCACTATTCTGCAGTTACATCGTGTCTTGTCCACCAGTCACCTCCAGAGCTGCACTCACTATTCTGCAGTTACAATTGTATCTTATCCTCCAGTCACCTCCAGAGCTGCACTCACTATTCTGCTGTTACAATTGTATCTTATCCTCCAGTCACCTCCAGAGCTGCAGTCACTATTCTGCTGTTCCATCATGTCTTATCCTCCAGTCACATCCAGAGCTACACTCACTATTCTGCTGTTACATCAGGTCTTATCCTCTAGTCACCTCCAGAGCTGCAGTCACTATTCTGCTGTAACATCGTGTGTCTTATCCTCCAGTCACCACCAGAGCTGCACTCACTATTCTGCTGTTACATCGTGTCTTATCCTCCAGTCACCTCCAGAGCTGCGGTCCAGAGTATGATTCCACTAACATAGGGGTTCACACACTTCAGGTAGCGGCAGATGAATGGTTCCTAGTGCGGTATTTGTAAGGATGTGTTCATCCTCTCTAGGGCGTGCTGAGACTTGTAGTCCCCTCTGCTCGCAGGTAATGGGCTGAGTGCCTGTAGTGTCAGGTGTGGGGGGTCACAGATGCTATGTGTCTGTGGATGCGTCCTGTCTGACCCCGGGCAGTTTCCTGCCTCGTCTGGAGCACAGAGCCCCTCTGTCCTGTGCGGCCCCCCCACAGCTGCTGCAGGAAAAGGCGAATATTGTGTCCCTTGCTGTGCGCCAGCCCCCCATAAGCCGCCTGACTCCACCCCCCCCCCCCCCCCCCCCCTTGTACGAGCTGCAAACTGTAGGAAAATGCTCAATTTCGTCTCCTCCGATGTAACTGGAGCCCCCAGTCTGGGGAGATGGGGGGTCACTGATTATTAGACCTCACAGCCCGCAGTGGGTTTACAGCATTGTGCCCCACTGTATCCTATGTCCGGGGTCTCGTAAATAATGAGGGTCCATCTGGGCATGTAGAGGGCAGCGGTGGTCCCCGGGGGCAGTGTGATCTCTGCAGTGACTGGATCACGGACCTGGCTCATAATCGGACGAAGGGTCCGACGTCCCCCCCCCCCCCCCACACACCAGATCACAAAACTAATCCCCTACAGCAGGGGTGGGGAACCTCCAGCCCTGGGACGCGTGGCCCGCGATGACCTTCTCTGCAGATTCCCAGGGGCCGCAGTGCTCGAGACCACAGCTGCGTCTTCCTGGCTGTCGGCCCTTTATACCCACGCGGGCCCTGCGAGCGCACAGAGGATTCTGTCCTCACACCGAACTGGGGAGCACGAGGGCGCAGTACGTGGCCTTTTTAAGGTCATTACATTATCTCAATCAGATTAAGGTCAGGACTTTGACTAGGCCACTCCAAAGTCTTAATTTTGTTTTCCTTCAGCCATTCACAGGTGGACTTGCTGGTGTGTTTTGGATCATTGTCCTGCTGCATAACCCAAGTGAGGTCACCAACAGATGGCCGGACATTCTCCTTCAGAATTTTTTGGTAGACAGCAGAATTCATGGTTCCATTTACCACAGCATGTTTTCCAGGTCCTGAAGCAGCAAAACAGCCCCAAACCATCACACTACCACCACCATATTTTACTGTTGGTATGTTGTTCCTTTTCTGAAATGTTGTGTTACTTCTACTGCAGATGTAATGGGACATACACCTTCCAAAAAGTTCAGTTTTTGTCTCGTCAGTCCAAAGAGTATTCTCGGGGATCATCATAACATATTTGAGGAAAACTGAGAAAAGCCTTTATGCTCTTATTGCTCAGCACTGGTTTCTATCTTGTAACTCTGCCATGCAGGCCATTTTTGCTCAGTCTCTCTTTCTTATGGTGAAGTCATGAACACTGACCTTAACTGAGGCCTGCAGTTCTTTGGATGTTGTTGTGGGGTCTTTTGTGACCACTTGGATGAGTTATCGTGCTCTTGGGGTAATTTTGGTCGGCCGGCCACTCCTGGAAAGGTTCACCCCTGCTCCATGTTTTCGCCATTTGTGAATAATGGCTCTCCCTGTGGTTCGCTGAAGTCCCAAAGCTTTAGAAATGTCTTTATAACCTTTTCCATGCTGATACATCTCAATTACTTTATTTCTCATTTGTCCCAAAATGTCTTTGGATCGAGGCATGATGTTTAGCTTTTGAGGATCTTTTGGTCTACTTCACTTTGTCGGGCAGGTCCTATTTAAGTGATTTCTTGATTGAGACTAGGTGTGGCAGTAATCAGGCCTCTGTGTTGCTAGGGAATGTAAACTCAGCTTCCCAAAGATGTGATAAACCACAGTTAATTTATGTTTTAAGGGGGAGCGACAATCACTTTTTAACACAGGGTCCTGTAGGTTTTGTGATGCAGTGACCCCTGTTACAGGTAGGGGGCGCTGCACGGTCTTCCCAGGGTATGCACGGAGGCGTATTGAGGCTGTGAGAGTGCATGGCAGGTGCATGCATAAATATGATGGTGAGACAAAGTCCAGCATTGTTGTGAATGGCCGGTATGTGTGTCACAGAGGAAGTTACTCTGCGCTGCCATCTTAAAGCAATGTTGTTGTTCTGGGACCTGTAGTCCCACAAGTATAGTTGTTGGTATAATTATGAAGGGAGGCTGGCAGGGCCAGTTATGAGAGATGGGCGGGTCGAGCAAGCCGCACACACACTCCCATCTACAGGAGTGGTTACAACCATATAATGTGACTGAGGTCTGGTCACATGGTCTCTGAGTGTGGACCTAAATCATCCATGTACTGAAGGTCCTGGAGAGCTTATGTGTTGGGAGTGCTATCTACCTGAACAGCACATGGTGGAGCTTTGGATCCGGTGACCTGGGGTGTTGGATGAACGTCCTGAATAGCACCCGGACAGGCCACATGCCTGTGTGTTGGACGGTCCCAAGTGGGATGGACATCCTGAATAGCGCACAGTGAGACCGTGGTCCTGGACGGTCAAGCTCCTGTGAGTGGAGTCTTCCTGGAGCACCTGAGACCGTGGACATGGACAGTCTGTGTTGGGGAAGCTATCATCCTTTGGTGGCTCTGGACTGACTGATGTATGCCTGCCAGGCAAGTTGGTGATTCCCATGAGGCAGCTTTCCCAGAAAGACAGGACTGACAAGGAGTCCGCGTGAGGAGCGGAGCTCCTGGAAGGTAACCCTGGACATGGGGATTGTCAAATACGGCATAGAGGAGTATCTGCCATTTGAACTGTGCGGTCACCCACGGCAACTAGTCAGATAAGGATCAGTGTGTTTAGTGGCGCAAGCTAATGATGTGAAGCCTGATATAAAGACTGTCCATCTGTTCTTGGTTTTGGTGGTTTATGCTGTATAAAATAAACAGACATAGACTGTTAAAGTGAAAAACCGTGCCCGTGTGCTTGAATCCCATGCCAAGCGTGTGTCCCCCAAAACATGCAGTGAGTGCTATCTCACAGTTTGGATTTCTTTTTCCCTTAATAAGCGTCTCCTATGAGATGTATATGGCAGTCTCAGCATCTCTTATGTGATGTGTATACAGCAGTCTCAGCATCTCTTATGTGATGTGTATACAGTAGTTTTAGCATCTGACAGAGATCATCATGAATCTAATCTACCAGATGACGTCCCAAGTAACCAACCACACCACAAGGTGGTCCTCAATAAACCATCAACCTATATGGTGGAAGCGGTGTTTGATGGAAAGCGGGGAGGCAATGAGGGACCTGTCAGACAGTGAAAAGGCAGCAAGGGACCTGCCTGACTGCGATGAGACAGGGACCAATGAAACAGCAGGGAAGAAAGGACCCGCTGGACAGGTGTGAGGTGGTGAGGACCAACCGGAAAGTGGTGATGTAGGCACGGACCCGCTGGACAGCTGTGAGGAGGCGAAGGACCATCCGGAAAGTGGTGATGTAGGCAGGGACCCGCTGAACAGTGGTAAGGTGGCGAAAGACCAACCGAAAAGTGGTGAGGAAGGCATGGACCCGCTGGACAGCTGTGAGGTGGCGAAGGACCAACTGGAAAGTGGTGATGTAGGCAGGGACCTGCCGAACAGTGGTGAGGTGGCGAAGGACCAACCGGAAATTGATGATGTAGGCAGGGACCCGCCGGACAGCTGTGAGGTGACGAAGGACCAACCGGAAAGTGGTGATTTAGGCATGCACCCGCTGGACAGCTGTGAGGTGACGAAGGACCAACCGGAAAGTGGTGATGTAGGCACGGACCCGCTGGACAGCAGTGAGGTGGCGAAGGATCAACCGGAAAGTGGTGATGTAGGCAGGGACCCGCCGGACAGCGGTGAGGTGGCGAAGGACCAACCGGAAAGTGGTGATGTAGGCAGGGACCCGCCGGACAGCTGTGAGGTGGCGAAAGACCAACCAGAAAGTGGTGATGTAGGCACGGACCCCCTGGACAGCGGTGAGGTGGTGAAGGACCAACCAGAAAGTGGTGAGGAAGGCACAGATCCATCGGACATTGGTGAGGCGGCGAAGGACCAACCAGAAAGTGGTGATGTAGGCACGGACCCGCTGGACAGCGGTGAGGTGGCGAAGGACCAACCGGAAAGTGGTGAGGAAGGCATGGACCCGCTGGACAGCGGTGAGGTGGCGAAGGACCAACCAGAAAGTGGTGATGTAGGCACGGACCCCCTGGACAGCGGTGAGGTGGTGAAGGACCAACCAGAAAGTGGTGAGGAAGGCACAGATCCATCGGACAGCGGTGAGGTGGCGAAGGACCAACCGGAAAGTGGTGAGGAAGGCATGGACCCGCTGGACAGCGGTGAGGTGGCGAAGGACCAATCAGAAAGTGGTGATGTAGGCACGGACCCGCTGGACAGCGGTGAGGTGGTGAAGGACCAACCAGAAAGTGGTGAGGAAGGCACAGATCCATCGGACAGCGGTGAGGTGGCGAAGGACCAACCGGAAAGTGGTGAGGAAGGCATGGACCCGCTGGACAGCGGTGAGGTGGCGAAGGACCAATCAGAAAGTGGTGATGTAGGCACGGACCCGCTGGACAGCGGTGAGGTGGTGAAGGACCAACCAGAAAGTGGTGAGGAAGGCACAGATCCGCCAGACAGTGGTGAGGCGGCGAAGAACCAACCAGAAAGTGGTGAAGTAGGCACGGACCCGCTGGACAGCGGTGAGGTGGCGAAGGACCAACCAGAAAGTGGTGAGGAAGGCATGGACCCTCTGGACAGCGGTGAGGCGGCGAAGAACCAACCAGAAAGTGGTGAGGAAGGCACAGACTCGCCGGACAGCGGTGAGGCGGCGAAGGACCAACCAGAAAGTGGTGAGGAAGGCATGGACCCGCTGGACAGCGGTGAGGTGGTGAAGGACCAACCAGAAAGTGGTGAGGAAGGCACAGATCCATCGGACATTGGTGAGGCGGCGAAGGACCAACCAGAAAGTGGTGATGTAGGCACGGACCTGCTGGACAGCGGTGAGGTGGCGAAGGACCAACCGGAAAGTGGTGAGGAAGGCATGGACCCGCTGGACAGCGGTGAGGTGGCGAAGGACCAATCAGAAAGTGGTGATGTAGGCACGGACCCGCTGGACAGCGGTGAGGTGGTGAAGGACCAACCAGAAAGTGGTGAGGAAGGCACAGATCCGCCAGACAGTGGTGAGGCGGCGAAGAACCAACCAGAAAGTGGTGAAGTAGGCACGGACCCGCTGGACAGCGGTGAGGTGGCGAAGGACCAACCAGAAAGTGGTGAGGAAGGCACAGATCCGCCAGACAGTGGTGAGGCGGCGAAGAACCAACCAGAAAGTGGTGAAGTAGGCACGGACCCGCTGGACAGCGGTGAGGTGGCGAAGGACCAACCAGAAAGTGGTGAGGAAGGCGCAGACCCGCCGGACAGCGGAGAGGCAGCGAAGAATCCGCCGGACTGTGGTGATGGTCTTGGAAAAGCAAAAGCCAGAAGGAGAGTGACTGACCCATACAAGGAAGGTCCTATATACACTGGCTGGATGTGCGGACCCCTGACTAACCTACCAGACATCAATGGGGTCTCAAATAAGACTGCCCCTCGCTCTGGACAGCAAAGAGGCCCCCAAAAAAGAAAAGGTCCTGGTTAGTAGGGAGACCTCGTCTGGTCCCCCAGGCTGCTGCTCCAGCTCTTCCTCATTACACTGCAGCTCTGCTTGTTCAGATTGATGTGCAGCAGCAGCAGCAGCAGGTCAGTACATGGAGAGATGATGGTAAAGTTACTCCGGAGAGGAGCCTGATGAGGGTGATAGTCCTGGAATCTAGGGGACGGGTGAGATTACACACGAGTCCTCTTCTGGGTCCGCTGTGGCTTTTTATGACACTGCTGCCATTGTGTGCGCCGCCTGCAGGCAGAACCGAGCGCGGCAGAGCTGGAGGGGCAGAGCTGGAGGGGCAGAGCTGGAGGGGCAGAGCTGAGGGGCAGAGCTGGAGGGGCAGAGCTGGAGGGGCAGAGCTGGAGGGGCAGAGCTGAGGGGCAGAGCTGGAGGGGCAGATCTGAGGGGCAGAGCTGGGGGGGCAGAGCTGGAGGGGCAGATCTGAGGGGCAGAGCTGGAGGAGCAGAGCTGGAGGGGCAGAGCTGGGGGGGCAGAGCTGGAGGGGCAGAGCTGGAGGGGCAGAGCTGGAGGGGCAGAGCTGAGGGGCAGAGCTGGAGGGGCAGATCTGGGGGGCAGAGCTGGAGGGGCAGATCTGAGGGGCAGAGCTGGAGGAGCAGAGCTGGAGGGGCAGAGCTGGGGGGGCAGAGCTGGAGGGGCAGAGCTGGAGGGGCAGAGCTGAGGGGCAGAGCTGGAGGGGCAGAGCTGGAGGGGCAGAGCTGAGGGGCAGAGCTGGAGGGGCAGAGCTGAGGGGCAGAGCTGGAGGGGCAGAGCTGGGGGGGCAGAGCTGGAGGGGCAGAGCTGGAGGGGGGCAGAGCTGGAGGAGCAGAGCTGGAGGGGCAGAGCTGGGGGGGCAGAGCTGGAGGAGCAGAGCTGGAGGGGCAGAGCTGAGGGGCAGAGCTGGAGGAGCAGAGCTGGAGGGGCAGAGCTGGGGGGGCAGAGCTGGAGGGGCAGAGCTGAGGGGCAGAGCTGGGGGGGGCAGAGCTGAGGGGCAGAGCTGGAGGGGCAGATCTGAGGGGCAGAGCTGGAGGAGCAGAGCTGGAGGGGCAGAGCTGGGGGGGCAGAGCTGGAGGGGCAGAGCTGGAGGGGCAGAGCTGAGGGGCAGAGCTGGAGGGGCAGAGCTGGGGGGGGCAGAGCTGAGGGGCAGAGCTGGAGGGGCAGATCTGAGGGGCAGATCTGGAGGAGCAGAGCTGGGGGGGCAGAGCTGGGGGGGCAGAGCTGGGGGGGGCAGAGCTGAGGGGCAGAGCTGGAGGGGCAGATCTGAGGGGGCAGAGGTGGAGGGGCAGAGCTGGAGGGGCAGAGCTGAGGGGCAGAGCTGGAGGGGCAGAGCTGGGGGGGGCAGAGCTGAGGGGCAGAGCTGGAGGGGCAGAGCTGGGGGGGGCAGAGGTGGAGGGGCAGAGCTGAGGGGGCAGAGCTGAGGGGGCAGGAGCCGACACGTCCCACCCGGGGGAGCGGCACTGGGGGGCGGCACAGGGGGGCAGGGAGGCGCCGTGTCCGGGCAGGCAGTGAGCTGTGCCGGCCGTCTCCTCCACATCTGCCGGACACCGGGGGTCGCCTGCAGGTAAGACCCCCCTCTGAGCGACGCTTTTAAGCTGGGACTTCCAGCCCGTGGCTTTCCTGCAGTTGCAAACTACAAATCCCAGCATGCTGAGGCCCGGACACGCTGAGGGTTGTAGTTCTGCCGACCTCGTGCAGGTTTCTCCTGTCAGTGGGGGGAGGTTGGGCGAAATCCTGCGTGGATCTGACCCCACAGCCCCGGGTGACCCCGGACTGACACAATGGAGCGAACTCTCCGCACAGCGCAGTGTGACGGACCCGCAGCTGTGGAGGGTTCAGCAGCTTCAGGCGGAATCCTGGGGGGGGAAATCCAGAAGGACATTTCTTGCTCCGGATTTACTAAAATCCTGTCCTCTGCTTTCGCCCCAATATTGGCGGTCTGCTGTGTGGGGGCAGCGGGGTCCGACCCCATAGATCTGCTGTAAGTGGCACCAGAGAGGACCCCGCACTCTGTACCAGGAGGAAAGACCCCAATTATTGCAGGGCTCTAGTAGTATTGGGGGTCTCCAGGGCTCGGGGTGACCGCAGCCCCGATCTCCAGTCTGATCCCCTCCTATGTTCCTCTGAGGGTCCGTGCAGACGGTCAGATATCGGCAGCGCTCTGGATGCAGAACATGTCCGCTGGCGCAAGCTGACCGCGGGCGACTGTTCTGTGACCACGGAACCGCGCGGAATCACCGCGTCCCACACATTGTATGGAGACTCGCTGTAGTCTGGAGAGACGCGCCACATGTCCGTGTCCGCGGGTGAACTGCAGGCGTCTGGGCGCACATGGCAGGCATGGGATATGCTGTAACGTCTGGACGCAGCACATGTCCGCTGCCGCAAACTGACCGCGGGCGACTGCTCTGTGACCACTGAACCGCGCGGAATCACCACGTCCCACACATTGTACGGAGACTGGCTGCAGTCTGGAGAGACGCGCCACATGTCCGTGTCCGTGGGTGAACAGCAGGTGTCTGGGCGCACATGGCAGGCATGGGATATACTGTAACGTCTGGACGCAGCACATGTCCGCTGCCGCAAACTGACCGCGGGCGACTGCTCTGTGAGCACTGAACCGCGCGGAATCACCACGTCCCACACATTGTACGGAGACTGGCTGCAGTCTGGAGAGACGCGCCACATGTCCGTGGGTGAGCTGCAGGCGTCTGGCCATGCATGGCAGGCATGGGATATACTGTAACAAGAATAACTATAATCGAATAAAAAACTCTTTATTAAATACAAATATTATAAAAATACTATGACACAAATGGAACACAGATGGGAGAATGGTACAAGTCATGATACAGGTACTACCATATAACTACCAAGGCGTGTAGACCACACACTGGCTCCCTACATTGCATATATATACGATGTGAGTATGGGGAGAAAACACCAATATAACAGGATGGCTGATGTATGCGTGATGTGAGCACCCTACATCACACTAGTCACTATACCCTGGAACCTACGAAGCCCTGACGAACCAGCTCCGAAACGCGCGTCGGGTAGACGTGTCGGCCGCACATCTGGTATACACCCGCTAACCGCCCAGGACCAGGTAACAGAGATCGTCACTATGTGGTCTGTTTGATATGACATGGGTGCACTTGTACCTTCCTGGTTGTTCTCCTGGTGTCGGGATAAGCGATTTTGGTCATGGCTACTATTTATAAATAAGTTTAGTTAGCTTAGTGTTCCACTAGCATGGTTCTAGCGGTTACCCTGGACGATTATAGCCATCTAGTCCTCTGGGCCCTGTTCACATTTGTGCAGTAGTATATTTATGATGGAGGCCTATATTATCCATCCGTAGGTTTTAGCATATAGGCACTCTGTCTCCATGCACAAGCAAGTCCCCTGAAGAATTGGCTTGGATGAAACGCGTCGGGACGGACTGTACAGGGAGAGTGCAGGGCATGTTTATACAGGGGTAGCTGTGGACTGAGTCTTGGGGATAGCTTACTGATAGCCCCATAGGGACTGACATAGGGACTGTTGTCCCCTTTACTCACCGGATCACCCTCTGACTAGAGACCATCCGGCGCTCCTGTGCCTACACCGTGGAACTGGTGAGATTGTTCCTTTTTATACTATTTATATAGCCACCAGTAGCACTGTTTATACTATACGCTACTTCTGATGGTTTTTTTCTATTGTCTGCTCATATAACTAGGTTGGACGCTGTGTGTTGTTTGTGGTTTTTCGACTCCAGTTCTTTTAGGCCATGTTCACACAGTGCGTTTTTTACTGCGGAACCGCAGCGGTTTTGCCGCTGCGGTTCCGCAGCTGTTTTCCATGCAGGGTACATAACAATGTAACCCTATGGAAAACAGTCACTGCTGTGCACATGATCCGTAATTTCGTTTAAAAAGCCGCGCAGAATAGCTGCGGCAAAAAAGAAGGAGCATGTCACTTCTTTTTCCTGAACCGCAGCGGTTCTGCACCCATAGACCTCCATTGTGAGGTCAAAATCGCAGTAAAACCCGCAGATCAAAAATATATCTGCGGGTTTTACTGCGATTTGATGTGCAGAACCGCTGCAGCAGGAAGTGCGGGGGAGCGGGCGGAAGTGCGTGGGCGGAGTGTGGCTGCCCCCCCGTGCTCCGATCCCGCCCCCCCCCGTGCTCCGATGCCCCCCCCAGTGCTCTGATGCCCCCCCCCGTGCCCTAATCTCCCCCCCTTATACTTACCCGGCGTCCCGGTGTCCGTCCGGCCGTCTTCTCCCTGGGCGCCGCCATCTTGCAAAATGGCGGGCGCATGCGCAGTGCGCCCGCCGAATCTGCCGGCCGGCAGATTCGCTCCAAAGTGCATTTTGATCACTGAGATAGGTTATATCTCAGTGATCAAAATAAAAAAATAGTAAATGACACCCCCCCCACTTTGTCACCCCCATTGGTAGGGACAATAAAAAAATTAAGAATTTTTTTTTTTTTTTTTCACTAAGGTTAGAATAGGGTTAGGGGTAGGGTTAGGGGTAGGGTTAGGGGTAGGGTTAGGGTATTTTCAGCCATTTTAGCCCTAAAAAGCTTCCTAGGAAAGTCTCTGCATAGAAAACTGCATAAAAAAAGGATAAAAAAACGCATCAAAAAACGCATCAAAAAAGGACAAAAAAAGGACCTGCGTTTTCTGCCAAGAGCTGCAGTTTTTAAAAAAAACTGTCCTGAAAAAAAAAGGATGGAAATCCTGAACGTGTGAACATACCCTTAGTCATAACCTAGTTTTATTTGATTTCTCTAACATTCTATAGAGGAATCGTTCAGTCCTATGAGGGGACAACTAGTCCCTGGTCACCATACCATGCGATTGAGACTTTGCCCCAGTTTTTATTCACTTGGGTGTTAGGTTTAGTTTTTCTTTGTGTGGCTTTAGTTTCAATAAAAGTTACGTTTTATTTTTTCCACTTATGCTTTGTTAGAGACTATTTATAGTGGTACTGTCTATGTGACTTGCAGTCAATCTATAGATTTCGCTTTTCTGTGGTAATAGTCCGGCAAGTGAGCAGCAGTGAGTGCTCATATTCATCTTACTCACGTTATGTTGCCATTTAGTACCGCCATGTGGATATTGTAAAGTCTGGACGCAGCACAAGTACACAGCGTCCGGCCCGCAGCGTTTACTGACCGTGGGAAAGTGTCCTTAGAGGTGTTTACTGATTATCCGCAGCACAGACACCCGAAGACTGTACTGCAGGGAACAAGACGGCGTCCCTCCCCGCGCTCTAGTCCCTCCCTGCGCTCTTGTCCCTCCCCGCGCTCTCGTCCCTCCCCGCGCTCTCGTCCCTCCCCGCGCTCTCGTCCCTCCCTGCGCTCTCGTCCCTCCCCGCGCTCTCGTCCCTCCCCGCGCTCTCGTCCCTCCCCGCGCTCTCGTCCCTCCCTGCGCTCTCGTCCCTCCCCGCGCTCTCGTCCCTCCCCGCGCTCTCGTCCCTCCCTGCGCTCTCGTCCCTCCCCGCGCTCTCGTCCCTCCCTGCGCTCTCGTCCCTCCCCGCGCTCTCGTCCCTCCCCGCGCTCTCGTCCCTCCCCGCGCTCTCGTCCCTCCCCGCGCTCTCGTCCCTCCCCGCGCTCTCGTCCCTCCCCGCGCTCTCGTCCCTCCCTGCGCTCTCGTCCCTCCCCGCGCTCTCGTCCCTCCCCGCGCTCTCGTCCCTCCCCGCGCTCTCGTCCCTCCCCGCGCTCTCGTCCCTCCCCGCGCTCTCGTCCCTCCCCGCGCTCTCGTCCCTCCCCGCGCTCTCGTCCCTCCCCGCGCTCTCGTCCCTCCCCGCGCTCTCGTCCCTCCCTGCGCTCTCGTCCCTCCCCGCGCTCTCGTCCCTCCCCGCGCTCTCGTCCCTCCACGCGCTCTCGTCCCTCCCCGCGCTCTTGTTCCGCCCCTGCTGTCTCGTCCCTCCCTGCACTCTTGTCCCACCCCACGCTCTCTTCCTGCACTCTCTTCCCACCCCCACTGTCTCATCCCTCCCCGCACTCTCTTCCCGCACTCTCTTCCCGCCCCCACTGTCTCATCCCTTCCCTGCACTCTCATCCCTCCGCTCCTTATCACCCCGCGCTCTCTTCCCGCCCCCACTATCTCGTCTTTCCCCGCGCTCTCATCCCTCCCCGCACTCTCTTCCCACACTCTCTTCCCGCCCCCACTGTCTCATCCCTCCCCGCACTCTCTTCCTGCCCCCACTGTCTCATCCCTTCCCTGCACTCTCGTCCCTCCCCTCCCTATCTCCCCGCGCTCTCATCCCTCCCCGCACTCTCTTCCCGCCCCCATTGTCTAATCCCTTCCCCGCACTCTCATCCCTCCCCGCACTATCTTCCCGCACTCCCTTTCTGCCCCCACTGTCTCATCCCTCCCCGCGCTCTCGTCCCTCCGCTCCCTATCACCCCGCGCTCTCTTCCCGCCCCGCACTCTCTTTCCGCACTCTCTTCCCGCCCCCACTGTCTCATCCCTTCCCCGCACTCTCATCCCTCCCCGCACTATCTTCCCGCACTCCCTTTCTGCCCCCACTGTCTCATCCCTTCCCTGCACTCTCGTCCCTCCCCTCCCTATCTCCCCGCGCTCTCATCCCTCCCCGCACTCTCTTCCCACACTCTCTTCCCGCCCCCACTGTCTCATCCCTTCCCCGCACTCTCATCCCTCCCCGCACTATCTTCCCGCACTCCCTTTCTGCCCCCACTGTCTCATCCCTCCCCGTGCTCTCGTCCCTCCGCTCCCTATCACCCCGCGCTCTCTTCCCACCCCCACTATCTCGTCCCTCCCCGCGCTCTCTTCCCGCACTCCCTTTCTGCCCCCACTGTCTCATCCCTCCCCGCGCTCTCGTCCCTCCCCTCCCTATCACCCCGCGCTCTTTGCCCGCCCCCACTATCTCGTCTCTCCCCGCGCTCTCGTCCCTCCCCGCGCTCTCGTCCCTCCCCGCGCTCTCGTCCCTCCCCGCGCTCTCGTCCCTCCCCGCGCTCTCGTCCCTCCCCGCGCTCTCGTCCCTCCCCGCGCTCTCGTCCCTCCCCGCGCTCTCGTCCCTCCCCGCGCTCTCGTCCCTCCCTGCGCTCTCGTCCCTCCCCGCGCTCTCGTCCCTCCACGCGCTCTCGTCCCTCCCCGCGCTCTTGTCCCGCCCCTGCTGTCTCGTCCCTCCCTGCACTCTTGTCCCACCCCACGCTCTCTTCCTGCACTCTCTTCCCACCCCCACTGTCTCATCCCTCCCCGCACTCTCTTCCCGCACTCTCTTCCCGCCCCCACTGTCTCATCCCTTCCCTGCACTCTCATCCCTCCGCTCCTTATCACCCCGCGCTCTCTTCCCGCCCCCACTATCTCGTCTTTCCCCGCGCTCTCATCCCTCCCCGCACTCTCTTCCCACACTCTCTTCCCGCCCCCACTGTCTCATCCCTCCCCGCACTCTCTTCCTGCCCCCACTGTCTCATCCCTTCCCTGCACTCTCGTCCCTCCCCTCCCTATCTCCCCGCGCTCTCATCCCTCCCCGCACTCTCTTCCCACACTCTCTTCCCGCCCCCATTGTCTAATCCCTTCCCCGCACTCTCATCCCTCCCCGCACTATCTTCCCGCACTCCCTTTCTGCCCCCACTGTCTCATCCCTCCCCGCGCTCTCGTCCCTCCGCTCCCTATCACCCCGCGCTCTCTTCCCGCCCCGCACTCTCTTTCCGCACTCTCTTCCCGCCCCCACTGTCTCATCCCTTCCCCGCACTCTCATCCCTCCCCGCACTATCTTCCCGCACTCCCTTTCTGCCCCCACTGTCTCATCCCTTCCCTGCACTTTCGTCCCTCCCCTCCCTATCTCCCCGCGCTCTCATCCCTCCCCGCACTCTCTTCCCACACTCTCTTCCCGCCCCCACTGTCTCATCCCTTCCCCGCACTCTCATCCCTCCCCGCACTATCTTCCCGCACTCCCTTTCTGCCCCCACTGTCTCATCCCTCCCCGTGCTCTCGTCCCTCCGCTCCCTATCACCCCGCGCTCTCTTCCCACCCCCACTATCTCGTCCCTCCCCGCGCTCTCTTCCCGCACTCCCTTTCTGCCCCCACTGTCTCATCCCTCCCCGCGCTCTCGTCCCTCCCCTCCCTATCACCCCGCGCTCTTTGCCCGCCCCCACTATCTCGTCTCTCCCCGCGCTCTCATCCCTCCCCGCACTCTTTCCGCACTCTCTTCCCGCCCCCACTGTCTCATCCCTTCCCCGCACTCTCATCCCTCCCCGCACTATCTTCCCGCACTCCCTTTCTGCCCCCACTGTCTCATCCCTCCCCGCGCTCTCGTCCCTCCGCTCCCTATCACCCCGCGCTCTCTTCCCGCCCCCACTATCTCATCTCTCCCCGCGCTCTTATCCCTCCCTGCACTCTCTTCCCGCACTCTCTTCCCGCCCCCACTGTCTCATCCCTCCCCCGCACTCTAGTCCCTCCCCCCCTATCACCCCGCGCTCTCTTCCCGCCCCTGCTGTCTCGTCCCTCCCCGCGCTCTCGTCTCTCCGCTCCCTATCACCCCGCGCTCTCTTCCCGCCCCTGCTGTCTCGTCCCTCCCCGCGCTCTCGTCCCTCCGCTCCCTATCACCCCGCGCTCTCTTCCCGCCCCCACTATCTCATCTCTCCCCGCGCTCTCATCCCTCCCTGCACTCTCTTCCCGCACTCTCTTCCCGCCCCCACTGTCTCATCCCTCCCCCGCACTCTAGTCCCTCCCCCCCCTATCACCCCGCGCTCTCTTCCCGCCCCTGCTGTCTCGTCCCTCCCCGCGCTCTCTTCCCGCACTCCCTTTCTGCCCCCACTGTCTCATCCCTCCCCGCGCTCTCGTCCCTCCCCTCCCTATCACGCCGCGCTCTCTTCCCGCCTCTGTTGTCTCATCTCTCCCCGCGCTCTCATCCCTCCCTGCACTCTCTTCCCGCACTCTTACCGCCCCCACTGTCTCGTCCCTCCCCCGCACTCTAGTCCCTCCCCTCCCTATCACCCCGCGCTCTCTTCCCGCCTCTGTTGTCTCGTCCCTCCCCGCGCTCTCATCCCTCCCCGCACTCTCTTCCTACCATCACTGTCTCGTCCCTCCCCGCACTCTCTTCCCGCCATCACTGTCTCGTCCCTCCCCGCACTCTCTTCCCGCACTCTCTTCCCGCCACCACTGTCTCATCCCTCCCCCACACTCTTGTCCCTCCCCTCCCTATCACCCCGCGCTTTCTTCCCGCCCCTGCTGTCTCGTCCCTCCCCGTGCTCTCTTCCCACACTCTTACCGCCCCCACTGTCTCGTCCCTCCCTGCACTCTCTTCCCGCACTCTCTTCCCGCCCCCACTGTCTCATCCCTCCCCTGCACTCTAGTCCCTCCCCTCCCTATCACGCCGCGCTCTTCCCGCCTCTGTTGTCTCGTCCCTCCCCGCGCTCTCTTGCCACCCCCACTGTCTCGTCCCTCCCCGCGCTCTCATCCCTTCCCGCACTCTCTTCCCACCATCACTGTCTCGTCCCTCCCCGCACTCTCTTCCCGCACTCTCTTCCCGCCACCACTGTCTCATCCCTCCCGCGCACTCTCGTCCCTCCCCTCCCTATCACCCCGCGCTTTCTTCCCGCCCCTGCTGTCTCGTCCCTCCCCGTGCTCTCTTCCCACACTCTTACCGCCCCCACTGTCTCGTCCCTCCCTGCACTCTCTTCCCGCACTCTGTCCACCCCCACTGTCTCATCCCTTTCGTCCCGCCCCGCGCTCTCCGCCCGCTGCGCACTTTCAGCATCAGTGTGGGGGTGAGCGCTGTAAGATCCTACGAGTCTCACCCCCCGGAGATATAAAACTGAATACACCGTACGGTCCTGACTGCTGCACTATAATAATTTTTCTGTTGAGAGTGGAGATCCGCTGTCATTATAGCACAAATCATAATGTGGATGGGAACAGGCAGAGGGATGGAATAGGAGGAAAGCGTTATGGACGAGAGAGAACAGAGGGGTCTGGAGGTGGGCAGGAACCTGGTGGGGGAGGACATGGGGGGCTGGAGGAGGATGGAGGAGAACAGAGGAACCTGTAGAAAGATGACAGAATATCCTAGGGTTTGGAGTAGGAGGAGGACCGATGTGAAAGGGGGCAAATATAGACAAATACAATAAACATGAGTAAAACAAGGCACACAGGTACATAAGGAGGGAGGACCCTGCCCGCGAGGGCTCACAGTCCACAGGGGATGGGTGAGGATACAGTAGGAGAGGGTAGGGCAAGTTGTGCGGCAGTTCAGTAGGTTGAGGATCACTGCAGGTTGTAGGCTTGTCGGAAGAGGTGAGTCTTCAGGTTCTTTTTGAAGGTTTCTATGGTGGGCGAGAGTCTGATGTGTTGTGGTAGAGGGTTCCAGAGTAGGGGGGATGCGCGAGAGAAATCTTGTATACGATTGTGAGAAGAGGAGATAAGAGGGGAGTAGAGAAGGAGGTCTTGTGAGGATCAGAGGTTGCGTGCAGGAAAGTACCGGGAGACGAGGTCACAGATGTATGGAGGAGACAGGTTGTGGATGGCTTTGTACGTCTTGGTTAGGGTTTTGAACTGGAGTCTCTGGGCAATAGAAAGCCAATGAAGGGCTTGGCAGAGGAGAGGCCGGGGAATAGCAGGGGGACAGGTGGATTAGTCGGGCAGCAGAGTTTAGAATAGATTGTAGGGGTGCGAGAGTGTTAGAGGGGAGGCCACAGAGCAGGAGGTTACAGTAGTCAAGGTGGGAGATAATAAGGGCGAGCTAAGCATTTTTGCAGTTTCTTGTTCAAGGAATGCGCGGATCCGGGAAATGTTTTTGAGTTTGAGACGGCAGGAGGCAAGGGCTTGGATATATGGCTTGAAAGAGAGGGCAGAGTCGAGGATCACCCCGAGGCACCGGGCGTGTGGGACTGGGGATAGTGAGCAGCCATTGACATTGATGGATAGGTCTGGTGGAGGGGTAGAGTGAGATGGGGGAAAGATGATGAATTCTGTTTTGTCCATGTTCAGTTGTAGAAAGCGAGCAGAAAAGAAAGCCGAGATAGCAGACAGACAGTGCGGGATTTTGGTGAGTAAGGAGGAGAGGTCAGGTCCGGATAGGTAGATCTGCGTGTCATCAGCGTAGAGATGGTACTGCATACCGTGGGCTTCTATGAGCTGTCCCAGGCCGAAGGTGTAGATGGAGAAGAGTAGGGGCCTTAGAACTGAGCCTTGAGGAACACCGATAGACAAGAGGCGAAGTGAGGAGGTGGTGTGGGGGAGGGGGACACTGAATGTTCGGTCTGTTAGGTAAGACGAGATCCAGGATAGGGCCAAGTCTGTGATGCCAAGAGATGAGAGGGTCTGTAACAGGAGAGAGTGGTCCACAGTGTCGAAGGCAGAAGACAGGTCCAGGAGGAGGAGGACAGAGTAGTGTCGCTTGCTCCTGGCAGTTAGTAGGTCGTTGGTGACTTTAGTTAGGGCAGTTTCAGTTGAGTGATGGGGTCGGAAGCCAGATTGTAACCAAAGAGGGATCAGGAGGAGAGGTGGGAGGACAGTTCAAGATGGACCTGCTGTTCCAGTAGTTTTGAGGTATAAAGGAGAAGGGATATCTGGCGATAGCTGGACACTGAGGATGGGTCGAGGGAGGGCTTTTTGAGGGTAGGTGTGATCGAGACATGTTTGAAGGATGAGGGGGAAGACACCAGTTGTGAGTGAGAGGTTGAAGAGGTGCGTTAGGGATGGAATGAAGACCGTGGCAAGGTAAGGGATGAGGTGGGACGGGAGCGGGTCAAGCGTGCAAGTGATGAGATGTGATCTTGACAGGAAGGTGGAGAGCTGATCTTCTGTCATGGTGGAGAAGCTGGTTTTGGACATGAGGTTAGACAGGATCTGAGGATGTTGGTAGAGTAGTCTGGTGAGAAGGGGCAGCCCCTATTCTGGAGCACCCTGCTTTCACAAGTTAAACCAGTGGGGAAGATCGGGCTGTTTGTCCCTCATCCACTGATTCTCCCGAATAGCCCAGTAAGCGAACCTGCGGTGTCTGTGGGATGGGGACATCACCAGTACCCCCAGTGCTTCTTCTAGAGTGAATGGATGTGGAGACCACCCTACGTCAGGGGCCAGGAGTCTGCGTCTGGTGTGTACATCGGTGACATATATTATGAGTGTTTCCCCATTTTCTGCAATCGTTGAGGAGATATTTATGCAGAAATATTGGAAACAGTCAGCAATCTGGTGGCCAGATGTTCCCCTTAGCTGAACTCCTATAATGCAGGGTGCTGCTGTCAGATCTCAGCTCTGGAGCTGCAGCATTGTGGTCTTCTGTGCTCTCGGGGTCACCCCGGTCTATGCCGCTGCTCAGCTGCGAGATGACCGAGGTCCTTGTACAGTGGTGGGTTAGTGAGGATCTGCCATGGTAGGAGATGAGGGTGTTCTCCAACAAATGGCGGCCATGTTTCCATATACCATTGCTGTGTCATGGTGCACTGCTGTACTGACCTTCTGCTCATGAATCTGGAAGCTCAGGATGAACACAGGTGCTCTAATGCTTGTGGGATTTTATTTTTTGTTTCCTAGGTCTCCCTGTGAACCATAGAATATCATTGCCTTGATGATGAGGGCCCTTTTGTCCGCCGAGCTCCTGATGGGGGTGGTCATCCTCCTGCATCCCGCCTCAGGATTTCCTTTTATTCTCACCCAGTTGAGCACCCGCAAAAGCAGCTGCAAGCCGGTCCCAAGCAGTATGACGCTGTGCCATGGGGTGGGCTACAGCGAGATGCGCCTGCCCAACCTGCTAGGACATGACACCATGAAAGAGGTTCTGCAGCAGGCGGGCTCCTGGGTGCCCCTTCTCACCAAGCAGTGCCATTCAGACACCAAGAAGTTCCTGTGCTCCCTGTTTGCCCCGGTGTGCCTCAGTGACCTGGAGGAAGCCATTCATCCCTGCCGATCCCTTTGTGAGGAGGTCCGAGACGGCTGCACACCCGTGATGGCTGCTTTTGGGTTTCCATGGCCAGAGATGTTTAACTGCTCCCAGTTTCCAGAGGGGAACGAGCTGTGTGTACCCCCTGCTGGCATGGAGGACAAGATGCCAGTGTCAAAGGAAGGTAAGTGGCCGTGGGGATGTGAGCGTGGCACGGCCGGTAGGTGGCTGGGAGGATGTGAGCGTGGCACGGCCGGTAGGTGGCTGGGAGGATGTGAGGGTGGCACGGCCGGTAGGTGGCTGGGAGAATTGTGAGGGTGGCATGGCCGGTAGGTGGCTGGGAGAATTGTGAGCGTGGCACGGCCGGTAGGTGGCTGGGAGGATGTGAGGGTGGCACGGCCGGTAGGTGGCTGGGAGGATGTGAGGGTGGCACGGCCGGTAGATAGCTGGGAGGATGTGACTGTGGCACGGCCGGTAGGTAGATGGGAGGATGTGAGCATGGCACGGCCGGTAGGTAGCTGGGAGGATGTGAGGGTGGCACGACCGGTAGATGGCTGGGAGGATGTGAGGGTGGCACGGCCGGTAGGTAGCTGGGAGGATGTGAGGGTGGCACGGCCGGTAGGTAGATGGGAGGATGTGAGGGTGGCACGGCCGGTAGATAGCTGGGAGGATGTGAGGGTGGCACGACCGGTAGGTAGATGGGAGGATGTGAGGGTGGCACGGCCGGTAGGTAGCTGGGAGGATGTGAGGGTGGCACGGCCGGTAGGTAGATGGGAGGATGTGAGCATGGCACGGCCGGTAGGTAGCTGGGAGGATGTGAGGGTGGCACGACCGGTAGATGGCTGGGAGGATGTGAGGGTGGCACGACCGGTAGATGGCTGGGAGGATGTGAGGGTGGCACGGCCGGTAGGTGGCTGTGGGAATGTGAGTGTGGCACGGCCGGTAGGTGGCTGGGAGGATGTGAGGGTGGCACGACCAGTAGGTGGCTGTGGGGATGTGAGTGTGGCACGGCCGGTAGGTGGCTGTGGGAATGTGAGTGTGGCACGGCCGGTAGGTGGCTGTGGGAATGTGAGTGTGGCACGGCCGGTAGGTGGCTGTGGGAATGTGAGTGTGGCACGGCCGGTAGGTGGCTGTGGGAATGTGAGTGTGGCACGGCCGGTAGGTGGCTGGAAGGATGTGAGGGTGGCACGGCTGGTAGGTGGCTGGAAGGATGTGAGGGTGGCACGGCCGGTAGGTAGCTGGGAGGATGTGAGGGTGGCATGGCCGGTAGGTGGCTGTGGGAATGTGAGTGTGGCACGGCCGGTAGGTGGTTGGATGTGAGGGTGGCACGGCCGGTAGGTGGTTGGATGTGAGGGTGGCACGGCCGGTAGGTGGTTGGATGTGAGGGTGGCACGGCCGGTAGGTGGTTGGATGTGAGGGTGGCACGGCTGGTAGGTGGTTGGATGTGAGGGTGGCACGGCCGGTAGGTGGTTGGATGTGAGGGTGGCACGGCCGGTAGATGGTTGGATGTGAGGGTGGCACGGCCGGTAGGTGGTTGGATGTGAGGGTGGCACGGCCGGTAGATGGTTGGATGTGAGGGTGGCACGGCCGGTAGATGGTTGGATGTGAGGGTGGCACGGCCGGTAGATGGTTGGATGTGAGGGTGGCACGGCCGGTAGATGGTTGGATGTGAGGGTGGCACGGCCGGTAGGTGGTTGGATGTGAGGGTGGCACGGCCGGTAGATGGTTGGATGTGAGGGTGGCACGGCCGGTAGGTGGTTGGATGTGAGGGTGGCACGGCCGGTAGGTGGTTGGATGTGAGGGTGGCACGGCCGGTAGGTGGTTGGATGTGAGGGTGGCACGGCCGGTATGTTGCACGGCTGGTTGGTGGCTGGGAGGATGTGAGGGTGGCACGGCCGGTAGGTGGTTGGATGTGAGGGTGGCACGGCCAGTAGGTGGTTGGATGTGAGGGTGGCACGGCCGGTAGGTGGTTGGATGTGAGGGTGGCACGGCCGGTAGGTGGTTGGATGTGAGGGTGGCACGGCCGGTATGTGGCACGGCTGGTTGGTGGCTGGGAGGATGTGAGGGTGGCACGGCCAGTAGGTGGTTGGATGTGAGGGTGGCACGGCCGGTAGGTGGTTGGATGTGAGGATGGCACGGCCGGTAGATGGTTGGATGTGAGGATGGCACGGCCGGTAGATGGTTGGATGTGAGGATGGCACGGCCGGTAGATGGTTGGATGTGAGGATGGCACGGCCGGTATGTGGCACGGCTGGCACCTGTCCATCATTTTCATGATCCCCCGTCCGCTTTCAGAGTTCCCGTGCTCCGCCTGTCACAGTCCCGCGGACACTGAGAAGGAGTTCCTGCAGGATTTCTGCTCCCGAGACTTTGGTGAGTTGTTATAAATAAAGTTTATTGAACTGCGGATCTGTGAATCCCGACAATAATATTAGAGGGATCCTCTGACCCGACCGCTCCAGTCTCCTTACAAATCCTGAAAATGTTCTTGTCTATGGAATAAACATAGACCGACCCAGAGGGCGTCAGACAGGAGCCCAAGAGGAGTGAGACCGCCTCCTCAGGCTCCGCCTCCCCGCTGTACAGAGCGGAGTCATGTGACTTCAGTCCGCTCTGCTGAATGGCTGAGAGGTGGTAGGGAGGAGCGAGAGGGGGCAGCGGCCAATCACCTGACAGTTTAATGGTGTGATGCATGAACAGTATCTAATCCCAATACTGATGATACTGTTGAACCGTGTATCTCATCCTCTCCCGTGTGATACTGCTGATCCATGTATCTAATCCCACCCTGTGTGATACAGCTGAGCCGTGTATCTAATCCTCTCCTGTGTGATACTGTCTGCTGAGCTGTGTATCTAGTCCTCTCCTGTGTGATACTGTCTGCTGAGCCGTGTATCTAATCCTCTCCTGTGTGATACTTCTGAGCCATGTATCTAATCCTCTCCTGTGATACTGCTGAGCCGTGTATCTAATTCTCTCCTGTGTGATACTGCTGAGCCGTGTATCTAATCCTCTCCTGTGTGATACTTCTGAACCGTGTATCTCATCCCACCCTGTGTGATACTGCTGAGCCGTGTATCTCATCCCACCCTGTGTGATACTGCTGAGCCGTGTATCTCATCCCACCCTGTGTGATACTGCTGAGCCGTGTATCTCATCCCACCCTGTGTGATACTGCTGAGCCGTGTATCTAATCCCACCCTGTGTGATACTGACTGCTGAGCCGTGTATCTAATCCTCTCCTGTGTGATACTGACTGCTGAGCCGTGTATCTAATCCCACCCTGTGTGATACTGCTGTGCCATGTATCTCATCCCACCCTGTGTGATACTGCTGAGCCGTGTATCTAATCCCACCCTGTGTGATACTGCTGTGCCATGTATCTAATCCCACCCTGTGTGATACTGCTGAGCCGTGTATCTCATCCCACCCTGTGTGATACTGCTGCGCTGTGTATCTAATCCTCTCCTGTGTGATACTGACTGCTGAGCCCTGTATCTAATCCTATCCTGTGTGATACTGACTGCTGAGCCGTGTATCTAATCCTATCCTGTGTGATACTGACTGCTGAGCCGTGTATCTAATCCTATCCTGTGTGATACTGACTGCTGAGCCGTGTATCTAATCCTCTCCTGTGTGATACTGACTGCTGAGCCGTGTATCTAATCCTCTCCTGTGTGATACTGACTGCTGAGCCGTGCATCTAATCCTCTCCTGTGTGATACTGTCTTCTGAGCCGTGTATCTAATTGTATCCTGTGTGATACTGTCTGCTGAGCCGTGTATCTAATCCTCTCCTGTGTGATACTGACTGCTGAGCCGTGCATCTAATCCTCTCCTGTGTGATACTGTCTGCTGAGCCGTGTATCTAATCCTATACTGTGTGATACTGTCTGCTGAGCCGTGTATCTAATCCTCTCCTGTGTGATACTGACTGCTGAGCCGTGCATCTAATCCTCTCCTGTGTGATACTGTCTGCTGAGCCGTGTATCTAATCCTATACTGTGTGATACTGTCTGCTGAGCCATGTATCTAATCCTATACTGTGTGATACTGACTGCTGAGCTGTGTATCTAATCCTCTCCTGTGTGATACTGACTGCTGAGCCGTGTATCTAATCCTATACTGTGTGATACTGACTGCTGAGCCGTGTATCTAATCCTCTCCTGTGTGATACTGACTGCTGAGCTGTGTATCTAATCCTCTCCTGTGTGATACTGACTGCTGAGCCGTGTATCTAATCCTATATTGTGTGATACTGACTGCTGAGCCGTGTATCTAATCCTTTCCTGTGTGATACTGTCTGCTGAGCCATGTATCTAATCCTATACTGTGTGATACTGACTGCTGAGCCGTGTATCTAATCCTCTCCTGTGTGATACTGTCTGCTGAGCCGTGTATCTAATCCTCTCCTGTGTGATACTGTCTGCTGAGCCGTGTATCTAATCCTATACTGTGTGATACTGACTGCTGAGCCGTGTATCTAATCCTCTCCTGTGTGATACTGTCTGCTGAGCCGTGTATCTAATCCTATACTGTGTGATACTGACTGCTGAGCCGTGTATCTAATCCTATCCTGTGTGATACTGCTGAGCCGTGTATCTAATCCTACCCTGTGTGATACTGCTGAGCCGGGTATCTCATCCCAGCCTGTGTGATACTGCTGAGACGTGTATCTAATCCCACCCTGTGTGATACTGCTGAGCCGTGTATCTCATCCCACCCTGTGTGATACTTCTGAGCCGTGTATCTAATCCCACCCTGTGTGATACTGCTGAGCCGTGTATCTAATCCCACCCTGTGTGATACTGCTGAGCCGTGTATCTCATCCCACCCTGTGTGATACTTCTGAGCCGTGTATCTAATCCCACCCTGTGTGATACTGCTGAGCCGTGTATCTCATCCTATCCTGTGTGATACTGCTGAGCCGTGTATCTCATCCCACCCTGTGTGATACTTCTGAGCCGTGTATCTAATCCCACCCTGTGTGATACTGCTGAGCCGTGTATCTAATCCCACCCTGTGTGATACTGCTGAGCCGTGTATCTCATCCCACCCTGTGTGATACTTCTGAGCCGTGTATCTAATCCCACCCTGTGTGATACTGCTGAGCCGTGTATCTCATCCTATCCTGTGTGATGCTGACTGCTGAGCCGTGTATCTAATCCCACCCTGTGTGATACTGCTGAGCCGTGTATCTAATCCCACCCTGTGTGATACTTCTGAGCCGTGTATCTCATCCCACCCTGTGTGATACTGCTGAGCCGTGTATCTAATCCTCTCCTGTGTGATACTGCTGAGCCGTGTATCTAATCCCACCCTGTGTGATACTGCTGAGCCGTGTATCTCATCCCACCCTGTGTGATACTGCCGAGCCGTGCATCTCATCCTCAGCACTACCGCCCCGTGATTGCTTGTTGCTCTCCTCCTCAGCCATGAAGGTGACGCTGCGCTCGGTGTCGTCCGTGGAGGGGGGCGCTATGGTGGTCCCGGAGGCGAGGAGCCGCACGGTGTATAAGGCCAAGGGCTGGACGGAGGAGGAGCTGAAGAGGACGGTCCTGTGGCTGACGGACGGGGACAGCTGCGTGTGCCCGGAGCTGCAGGAGCCGGGGGCCACAGTGCTGGTCATGGGGCATCGGGCAGACGAGCGGCTCGTCATCTCCTGGGTCCGGAAATGGCAGAAGAGCGAAAAGGAAATGAAGAAATTCTCCCGGACGGTGCGGAAGCTGCAGTGCTAGACGGAGCGGAGGAGGGGGCACCATCATCATCATCCTCACGAGGGTCCGCAGGGGGTGGACCATGACCCCGGATCATTATAATGTCCCCGCCTACACGGCATCATAGCTCCTCCCCATAGGATGGCGCCGTGGGTGTCGCCATTGTGGGAGGAGCCTGTTTATAGTTCTGGAGGCAGAAAAACGGAACAAAAATGATATTTTTTCAGTCTCTGAGCGCCGCTGCCTCCGGTGGCCACGATGAGTATTTGCACTCCTTGCTGCCCATGTTTCCGGCACCGATGAGACGATTGCTGTGGGAGGAGCCTGTGCACCACGCGGTCTGCGGAAATGTATCGGTTCAGGGTTTGAATTATTTAGGGAAAAAGTCGCCTATTTAAACGGCTAATTATTTTATATTTTTTGTAATAATGGAAATAAGCAGGAGGGGGATATGAAGATTTACAATATTTATGTGTGTCTGTCCCTTTAAGAGACATTTCTCCCTTTATAGGAGGGGCCTCATGACCTGACTCTTAAAGGTTAGAGAACCAATATATAAATACCCAATAAGGGACTGGCACTCGCTGGAGGACTCCGCCCTGTTTGTACATAGACCTCCAGTTGTGTCATACTCCATTTTCCCTGCAGGGGCGCTGCAGTGGAACTGAAAACTTCCTGCCGGGTTCTTCCAAAAATTACAGCCTATTACTGGAGTCACGGTACAGAAGGTCCTGTGAGCGGCGCAGTATTGGGGCACTCTGCAAATGAAAAAGGGATTCTGACATGGAGAGATGCTTCCGAGGACAGTGGCCTCTGTGGTGTCCGGCCCATACGTACCGGAGAAGACGCGTCTGGTCCGTACGTACCGGAGGAAACGTGTCTGGCCCGTCCGTACCGGAGAAGACGCGTCCGGTCCGTACGTACCGGAGGAGACGCGTCCGGCCCCTACGAACCGGAGGAGACGCGACCGGCCCCTACGTACCGGAGGAGACGCGTCCGGCCCGTACGTACCGGAGGAGACGCGTCCGGCCCGTACGTACCGGAGGAGACGCGTCCGGCCCCTACGTACCGGAGGAGACGCGTCCGGCCCCTACGTACCGGAGGAGACGCGTCCGGCCCGCACGTACCGGAGGAGACGCATCCGGTCTTCCTCTGCCCCATGTCAGTGTTTGAGACTCTCTGCCTGACAACCTCGCTTGTTACATTGTATCCAGTGTATCCATGGTAACCAGGCTGTAGTGCTGCTCCCAGGAATTCATTTATATGGGAATGAACATGGAACAATTATCAGCTGATCGGGGATGATGGGGCTGTGCTCTGTATACACATAAACCTCACGTCAGCGCCCAGACGTCTCCTGCACTTTCTTGGTCTTCAGGGACCTTCCTGCGTGGGGTCCGTGGCCCCTGGAATAGAGCGTCTCCAGGTTTACATACGACATCCTGGTTATACACCTCACCTGCTCACTGTCAGGGAATGGTAACATTATTTACATCCACAGCCTGAACACCCCTGGTCCTAAGAGATACCACAGCGAGGGTTTGTTACAATGGATCAGTGTAGCGGAGAGCTGTTAGTCCAGAACAGAAGAGAGATTCGCACTGCTCCTCCATCCCGGGGGCCCAGTGGTCAGAGCTCCTCCATCCAGGGTGGTCATGGCAGTTCTGTCCCTGGTTCAGGGTGGTCAGGACTCCTGGGTGTTTGGTAGTCAGGAATTCTCTGTCGTCACTGCTCATAGCTGTTGGGTGCTGTGTGGTCAGGGATATTCTGTCCTGGGTGCCAGATAGTCAGGACAACCTCTGTCCCAGGTCAGGACTACTCCACTCAGGGTGCAGGATGGTCGGGTGCCTGGTGGTTCAGGGCTCCTCCGTCCCGGGTTCATGGTGGTCTGGGCTCCTCCGTCCCGGGTGCCTGGTGGTCTGGGCTTCCTCTGTCCCGGGTGTCTGGTGGCCTGGGCTTCCTCTGTCCCGGGTGTCTGGTGGCCTGGGCTTCCTCTGTCCCGGGTGTCTGGTGGTCTGGGCTTCCTCCTTCCCGGGTGCCTGGTTGTTTGGGTTTCCTCCGTCCCGGGTGCCTGGTGGTCTGGGCTTCCTCCGTCCCGGGTGCCTGGTGGTCTGGACTTCCCCTGTCCCGGGTTCCTGGTGGTCTGGACTTCCCCTGTCCCAAGTTCCTGGTGGTCTGGGCTTCCTCTGTCCCGGGTGTCTGGTGGCCTGGGCTTCCTCTGTCCCGGGTGTCTGGTGGCCTGGGCTTCCTCCGTCCCGGGTGCCTGGTGGTCTAGGCTTCCTTCGTCCCGGGTGCCTGGTGGTCCGGGCTTCCTCCGTCCCGGGTGCCTGGTGGTCTTGGCTCCTCCATCCCTGGTGCGAAGAGGTCAGGGCTCCTCCAACCCACGTGGTCAGGACTCTTCCTTCCTGGGTAACAGGTGGTCAGGGCTCCTCTGTCCTTGGTCCCGGGTGGTCTGGGCTTCCTCTGTCCCAGGTTCTGGGTGGACGGGGCTCCTCTGTCATTGGTGCCGGGTGGTCTGGGCTTCCTCTGTCCCGGGTGCCTGGTGGTCTGGGCTCCTCCATCCCTGGTGCGAAGAGGTCAGGGCTCCTCCAACCCACGTGGTCAGAACTTTTCCTTCCTGGGTGACAGGTGGTCAGGGCTCCTCTGTCCTTGGTCCCGGGTGGTCTGGGCTTCCTCTGTCCCGGGTGCCTGGTGGTCTGGGCTTCCTCTGTCCCGGGTGCCTGGTGGTCGGGGCTTCCATCGTCCCGGATGCCTGGTGGTCTGGGCTCCTCTGTCCCGGGTGCCTGGTGGTCTGGGCTTCCTCTGTCCCGGGTGCCTGGTGGTCGGGGCTTCCATCGTCCCGGATGCCTGGTGGTCTGGGCTCCTCTGTCCCGGGTGCCTGGTGGTCTGGGCTTCCTCCGTCCCGAGTGCCTGGTGGTCTGGGCTCCTCCGTCCCTGGTATGAGGTGGTCAGGGCTCCTCCAACCCACGTGGTCAGGACTCTTCCTTCCTGGGTGACAGGTGGTCAGGGCTCCTCTGTTCTTGGTCCCGGGTGGTCTGGGCTTCCTCTGTCCCAGGTTCTGGGTGGACAGGGCTCCTATTTCCTTGGTGCCGGGTGGTCTGAGCTCCTCTGACCCGGGTGGTTAGGACTCCGCTGACACAAGTGTTGGGCAGTTTGGACTCTGCTCTTTTCTCACCTTTAAACCTCATTTCTTTGTTATACTAGAAGATTAGTAACCATTTCTTATTATTTTCAATGGCAGGAGATTTCTAGAACGTTCCCTGGATTGAATCCATCTTGCTGTGTTTTTTCAGGGTCATCCAGGGACCATAGAAACAATGTGAATGTCACCGGCCAGTGGTGTGCTGACACCCTGGCACTACATGGGTTAAGTCCAGTCCTGGTAGTGCCCCCTTTCTTGCTGTGTGATACAAGGTAACGCCTTGTCTCCAGTTTGAGGTTAATATTCCATATTTTTTGGGTTGGGGGGCGCTCGGCTGGAGGTCCCGGCCCGGGCGGAGTGGCTCCTGGGGCTTATTAAACTTCCCCTCCTTTCCATATTACATTGGTTCCTTCGGCTGCCGCCCCTCCCCCACACCTCACCCCTCTTATATTTGGGATATTAATTTGGAGCAGATGTTTGGCTGAACAGACGCCACTTGTGATGTCACCGCTGCTCGCCCCAGACAACAACACTGGGCCAGTGATCGGCGGAGGAGGGGGTCTTACATATATTTCCAAAACAGGATCGCGCCCTTTGGGACGCATTGGCCCCTTCAGCTTCCCGAAATTAACCCCCGTCCCCAAATAGAAGTGCAAAACGGGTCGCAACATGTGACTTTATGGATGATTCCAGCCCCACCCTACTCTGGTCACAGAACGCTAACCTTAGCGCCCCTAGCGTCCTGTGGGTGTAATCTCCGCGGATAAAGCCGCCACCTTGTGTTCTCCATCTGTTATTATTATTATAGCGCCATTTATTCCATGGCGCTGTACATGTGAGGAGGGGTGTACATAATAGACAGGTACAGTAATCTCCGCGGATGAAGCCGCCACCTTGTGTTCTCCATCTGTTATTATTATTATAGCGCCATTTATTCCATGGCGCTGTACATGTGAGGAGGGGTGTACATAATAAAGACAAGCACAGTAATCTCCGCGGATGAAGCCGCCACCTTGTGTTCTCCATCTGTTATTATAGCGCCATTTATTCCATGGCGCTGTACATGTGAGGAGGGGTGTACATGATAGGTACAGTAATCTCCGCGGATGAAGCCGCCGCCTTGTGTTCTCCATCTGTTATTATTATAGCGCCATTTATTCCATGGCGCTGTACATGTGAGGAGGGGTGTACATGATAGACAAGCACAGTAATCTCCGCGGATGAAGCCGCCGCCTTGTGTTCTCCATCTGTTATTATAGCGCCATTTATTCCATGGCGCTGTACATGTGAGGAGGGGTATACATAATAAAGACAGGTACAGTAATCTCCACGGATGAAGCCGCCGCCTTGTGTTCTCCATCTGTTATTATAGCGCCATTTATTCCATGGCGCTGTACATGTGAGGAGGGGTATACATAATAAAGACAAGTACAGTAATCTCCGCGGATGAAGCCGCCGCCTTGTGTTCTCCATCTGTTATTATTATTATAGCGCCATTTATTCCATGGCGCTGTACATGTGAGGAGGGGTGTACATGATAGACAGGTACAGTAATCTCCGCGGATGAAGCCGCCGCCTTGTGTTCTCCATCTGTTATTATTATAGCGCCATTTATTCCATGGCGCTGTACATGTGAGGAGGGGTGTACATAATAGACAGGTACAGTAATCTCCGCGGATGAAGCCGCCGCCTTGTGTTCTCCATCTGTTATTATTATTATAGCGCCATTTATTCCATGGCGCTGTACATGTGAGGAGGGGTGTACATGATAGACAGGTACAGTAATCTCCGCGGATGAAGCCGCCGCCTTGTGTTCTCCATCTGTTATTATTATAGCGCCATTTATTCCATGGCGCGGTACATGTGAGGAGGGGTGTACATAATAAAGACAAGTACAGTAATCTCCGCGGATAAAGCCGCCACCTTGTGTTCTCCATCTGTTATTATTATAGCGCCATTTATTCCATGGCGCTGTACATGTGAGGAGGGGTGTACATAATAGACAGGTACAGTAATCGCCGCGGATGAAGCCGCCACCTTGTGTTCTCCATCTGTTATTATTATAGCGCCATTTATTCCATGGCGCTGTACATGTGAGGAGGGGTATACATAATAGACAGGTACAGTAATCTCCGCGGATGAAGCCGCCACCTTGTGTTCTCCATCTGTTATTATTATAGCGCCATTTATTCCATGGCGCTGTACATGTGAGGAGGGGTGTACATAATAAAGACAAGTACAGTAATCTCCGCGGATAAAGCCGCCGCCTTGTGTTCTCCATCTGTTATTATTATAGCGCCATTTATTCCATGGCGCTGTACATGTGAGGAGGGGTATACATAATAAAGACAAGTACAGTAATCTCCGCGGATAAAGCCGCCGCCTTGTGTTCTCCATCTGTTATTATTATTATAGCGCCATTTATTCCATGGCGCTGTACATGTGAGGAGGGGTATACATAATAGACAGGTACAGTAATCTCCGCGGATGAAGCCGCCGCCTTGTGTTCTCCATCTGTTATTATTATAGCGCCATTTATTCCATGGCGCTGTACATGTGAGGAGGGGTATACATAATAAAGACAAGTGCAGTAATCTCCGCGGATGAAGCCGCCGCCTTGTGTTCTCCATCTGTTATTATTATTATAGCGCCATTTATTCCATGGCGCTGTACATGTGAGGAGGGGTGTACATAATAAACAGGTACAGTAATCTCCGCGGATGAAGCCGCCGCCTTGTGTTCTCCATCTGTTATTATTATTATAGCGCCATTTATTCCATGGCGCTGTACATGTGAGGAGGGGTGTACATAATAGACAGGTACAGTAATCTCCGCGGATGAAGCCGCCGCCTTGTGTTCTCCATCTGTTATTATTATTATAGCGCCATTTATTCCATGGCGCTGTACATGTGAGGAGGGGTGTACATAATAAACAGGTACAGTAATCGCCGCGGATGAAGCCGCCACCTTGTGTTCTCCATCTGTTATTATTATAGCGCCATTTATTCCATGGCGCTGTACATGTGAGGAGGGGTATACATAATAAACAGGTACAGTAATCTCCGCGGATAAAGCCGCCGCCTTGTGTTCTCCATCTGTTATTATTATAGCGCCATTTATTCCATGGCGCTGTACATATGAGGAGGGGTATACATAATAAACAGGTACAGTAATCTCCGCGGATGAAGCCGCCGCCTTGTGTTCTCCATCTGTTATTATTATTATAGCGCCATTTATTCCATGGCGCGGTACATGTGAGGAGGGGTGTACATAATAAAGACAAGTACAGTAATCTCCGCGGATGAAGCCGCCGCCTTGTGTTCTCCATCTGTTATTATTATTATAGCGCCATTTATTCCATGGCGCTGTACATGTGAGGAGGGGTGTACATAATAAACAGGTACAGTAATCTCCGCGGATAAAGCCGCCGCCTTGTGTTCTCCATCTGTTATTATAGCGCCATTTATTCCATGGCGCTGTACATGTGAGGAGGGGTATACATAATAAACAGGTACAGTAATCTCCGCGGATAAAGCCGCCGCCTTGTGTTCTCCATCTGTTATTATTATTATAGCGCCATTTATTCCATGGCGCGGTACATGTGAGGAGGGGTGTACATAATAAAGACAAGTACAGTAATCTCCGCGGATAAAGCCGCCGCCTTGTGTTCTCCATCTGTTATTATAGCGCCATTTATTCCATGGCGCTGTACATGTGAGGAGGGGTATACATAATAAACAGGTACAGTAATCTCCGCGGATAAAGCCGCCGCCTTGTGTTCTCCATCTGTTATTATTATTATAGCGCCATTTATTCCATGGCGCTGTACATGTGAGGAGGGGTGTACATAATAAAGACAAGTACAGTAATCTCCGCGGATCCTGTTATTAAGGATCAGGAGTCCTCGGAGTGACGGCGGCCACCGGAGCACTAGACGTGGCCCTTATGGCTGCCCGGGGCTCCACCGTGCGACTCTTCGATGCCCAGAAGGAAGCTGCTTTTGTTCGTTTCCCAAGGATCCGACAACATAGTCCAGAATATGGTGGAAAACCAAAACCCATGGCTGCTTCCTCCAGTACGCCGCTCCTCCTGGCCACAGGTTGTCACCGCTGACCACTCACCTCAGTGCAGCTGAGCTGCTATACCACACACAACCTGTGGACTTGGGTGGCGCTGTTTATAGAAGAAATCAGCCATGTTCCTGTAACATTGGTCAGCCCCTTTCGCTCCACGGGTCCCTGCTGCCGTCTGCACTTCTGAGGTGCTATATTTTCCAGGTTTCAGTTGTTGGGGGTCTGGGAGGCGAGACCCCTAGCGATCAATGAAATAAATGAGCAGAAATGATCGTCAGGGGCTGAAAACTCCTTTTATTTCCACTTACTCCTCAGGTTTCGGGGGAGAGCAGACCTCCGCTGAAAGCTTCTGATCATTTGCTTTTTCGATTGCTGGGGGGTCTCAGCTCCCAGACCCCTCCCATCCAAAATCTCTGATGTACTTGTGTAACTTGGGATACGTTTTCTAACACTGCATGAACAGTTTAATTAACAAATTCTTCACCTCTAAGTGCCAAAAGGGCGGGGCATAACATGGAAATATCATTTTTGGGGGTCATTATCTCATGCTCAGCCCCCCTCAAGTTCTGTGTCTGGTATTAAACAATGTATCAGTTTTCTTTACTGACATTTTCTTAACCCTTTCCTAATTTCCAGACTTACTATACACAATCCCACATCCTAGATATCACTGAATGAAATATTCCAGTTGTAAATCTTTATTCATTACATAGTGAAATGTGTTGAGCACAATAAAACCTAAAAATGATCAATGTAAATCACAACTAATATCCCACGGATGTCTGAAGTTGGAATGATGCTCAAAATCAAAGTGGAAAATGAAGTTACAGGTTGATCCAACTTCAGAGGAAATGCCTCATGACAAGAAATGATGCTCAGTAGTGTGTGTGGCCTCCACGTGCCTGTATGACCTCCCTACAACGCCTGGGCATGCTCCTGATGAGGCGGCAGATGGTCTCCTGAGGGATCTCCTCCCAGACCTGGACTAAAGCATCCGCCAACTCCTGGACAGTCTGTAGTGCAACGTGACATTGGTGGATGGAGCGAGACATGATGTCCCAGATGTGCTCAATCGGATTCAGGTCTGTGGAACGGGCGGCCAGTCCATAGCTTCAATGCCTTCATCTTGCAGGAACTGCTGACACACTCCAGCCACATGAGGTCTGGCATTGTCCTGCATTAGGAGGAACCCAGGGCCAACCGCACCAGCATATGGTCTCACAAGGGGTCTGAGGATCTCATCTCGGTACCTAATGGCAGTCAGGCTACCTCTGGCGAGCACATGGAGGGCTGTGCGGCCCTCCAAAGAAATGCCACCCCACACCATTACTGACCCACTGCCTAACCGGTCATGCTGAAGGATGTTGCAGGCAGCAGATCGCTCTCCACGGCGTCTCCAGACTCTGTCACATGTGCTCAAGTGTGAACCTGCTTTCATCTGTGAAGAGCACAGGGCACCAGTGGTGAATTTGCCAATCCTGGTGTTCTGTGGCAAATGCCAAGTGTCCTGCACGGTGTTGGGCAGTGAGCACAACCCCCATCTGTGAACGTCGGGCACTCAGACCATCCTCATGGAGTCGTTTTTAACCGTTTGTGCAGACACATGCACATTTGTGTCCTGCTGGAGGTCATTTTGCAGGGCTCTGGCAGTGCTCCTCCTGTTCTTCCTTGCACAAAGGCTGAGGTAGCGGTCCTGCTGCTGGGTTGTTGCCCTCCTATGGCCCCCTCTACGTCTCCTGGTGTACTGGTCTGTCTCCTGGTAGAGCCTCTGGACACTATACTGACAGACACAGCAATCCTTGCCACAGCTCGCATTGATATGCCATCCTAGATGAGCTGCACTACCTGAGCCACTTGTGCGGGTTGTAGAGTCCGTCTCATACTACCACGAGTGTGAAAGCACAACCAACATTCAAAAGTGACCAAAACATCAGCCAGAAAGCATTGGTACTGAGATGTGGACTGTGGTCCCCACCTGCAGAACCGCTCCTTTATTGAGGGGGTCTTGATAATTGACAATAATTTCCATCTATTCCATTTGCACAACAGCATGTGAAATTGATTGTCAATCAGTGTTGCTTCCTAAGTGGACAGTTTGGTTTCACAGAAGTTTGATTTACTTGGAGTTATATTCTGTTGCTTTAGAGTTCCTTTTAGTTTTTTTGAGCAGTGTATTTGATCAAACCGATCATTAATCTGACGTCGTCCTGAACTTTGTCTGTTCGGTCAATATTCCCTGACAATAAAAGGTACAACAGGTCGGTTTATGATGGACCCTGAGCCGACACTTCACAAGTGCTGTGCTGAAGGGACGATCAACAGAATGGCAGCACGGTGGCTCAGTGGTCAGCACTGCAAGGTGGCTCAGTGGTTAGCACTGTTGCTTTGCAGCAATGGAATCCTGTGTTCACATCCCGCCAAGAACAACATTTGCAAACAGTTTGTATGTTCTCCCAGTGTTTTGAGTGCGTTAACACCAGGTGCTGTTGTTTTCTCCCATACTCCAAAGACATACTGATAGGTAATTTACATTCTGAGCCCCAATGGGGACAGTGATCATAATGTATGTACAGCGCTGTGGAAATATTAGCACCTTTATAAGAAAGTAACAAATACTGAGTACAGCTCTGGAGTATAATACAGGATGTAACTCAGGATCAGTAATGTACAGTGGGGCAAAAAAGTATTTAGTCAGTCAGCAATAGTGCAAGTTCCACCACTTAAAAAGATGAGAGGCGTCTGTAATTTACATCACAGGTAGACCTCAACTATGGGAGACAAACTGAGAAAAAAAATCCAGAAAATCACATTGTCTGTTTTTTTAACATTTTATTTGCATATTATGGTGGAAAATAAGTATTTGGTCAGAAGCAAAATTTCATCTCAATACTTTGTAATATATCCTTTGTTGGCAATGACAGAGGTCAAACGTTTTCTGTAAGTCTTCACAAGGTTGCCACACACTGTTGTTGGTATGTTGGCCCATTCCTCCATGCAGATCTCCTCTAGAGCAGTGATGTTTTTGGCTTTTCGCTTGGCAACACGGACTTTCAACTCCCTCCAAATGTTTTCTATAGGGTTGAGATCTGGAGACTGGCTAGGCCACTCCAGGACCTTGAAATGCTTCTTACGAAGCCACTCCTTCGTTGCCCTGGCGGTGTGCTTTGGATCATTGTCATGTTGAAAGACCCAGCCACGTTTCATCTTCAATGCCCTTGCTGATGGAAGGAGGTTTGCACTCAAAATCTCACGTTGCATGGCCCAATTCATTCTTTCATGTACCCGGATCAGTCGTCCTGGCCCCTTTGCAGAGAAACAGCCCCAAAGCATGATGTTTCCACCACCATGCTTTACAGTAGGTATGGTGTTTGATGGATGCAACTCAGTATTCTTTTTCCTCCAAACACGACAAGTTGTGTTTCTACCAAACAGTTCCAGTTTGGTTTCATCAGACCATAGGACATTCTCCCAAAACTCCTCTGGATCATCCAAATGCTCTCTAGCAAACTTCAGACTGGCCCGGACATGTACTGGCTTAAGCAGTGGGACACGTCTGGCACTGCAGGATCTAAGTCCATGGTGGCATAGTGTGTTACTTATGGTAGGCCTTGTTACATTGGTCCCAGCTCTCTGCAGTTCATTCACTAGGTCCCCCCGCGTGGTTCTGGGATTTTTGCTCACCGTTCTTGTGATCATTCTGACCCCACGGGGTGGGATTTTGCGTGGAGCCCCAGATTGAGGGAGATTATCAGTGGTCTTGTATGTCTTCCATTTTCTAATTATTGCTCCCACTGTTGATTTCTTCACTCCAAGCTGGTTGGGTATTGCAGATTCAGTCTTCCCAGCCTGGTGCAGGGCTACAATTTTGTTTCTGGTGTCCTTTGACAGCTCTTTGGTCTTCACCATAGTGGAGTTTGGAGTCAGACTGTTTGAGGGTGTGCACAGGTGTCTTTTTATACTGATAACAAGTTTAAACAGGAGCCATTACTACAGGTAATGAGTGGAGGAAAGAGGAGACTCTTAAAGAAGAAGTTACAGGTCTGTGAGAGCCAGAAATCTTGATTGTTTGTTTCTGACCAAATACTTATTTTCCACCATAATATGCAAATAAATTGTTAAAAAAACAGACAATGTGATTTTCTGGGGTTTTTTTTCTCAGTTTGTCTCCCATAGTTGAGGTCTACCTATGATGTAAATTACAGACGCCTCTCATCTTTTTAAGTGGTGGAACTTGCACTATTGCTGACTGACTAAATACTTTTTTGCCCCACTGTATGTACACAGTGACTGCACCAGCAGAATAGTGAGTGCAGCTCTGGAGTATAATACAGGATGTAACTCAGGATCCGTAATGTAATGTATGTACACAGTGACTGCACCAGCAGAATAGTGAGTGCAGCTCTGGAGTATAATACAGGATGTAACTCAGGATCAGTAATGTAATGTATGTACACAGTGACTGCACCAGCAGAATAGTGAGTGCAGCTCTGGGGTATAATACAGGATGTAACTCAGGATCAGTAATGTAATGTATGTACACAGTGACTGCACCAGCAGAATAGTGAGTGCAGCTCTGGAGTATAATACAGGATGTAACTCAGGATCAGTAATGTAATGTATGTACACAGTGACTGCACCAGCAGAATAGTGAGTGCAGCTCTGGAGTATAATACAGGATGTAACTCAGGATCCGTAATGTAATGTATGTACACAGTGACTGCACCAGCAGAATAGTGAGTGCAGCTCTGGAGTATAATACAGGATGTAACTCAGGATCAGTAATGTAATGTATGTACACAGTGACTGCACCAGCAGAATAGTGAGTGCAGCTCTGGGGTATAATACAGGATGTAACTCAGGATCAGTAATGTAATGTATGTACACAGTGACTGCACCAGCAGAACAGTGAGTGCAGCTCTGGGGTATAACACAGGAGGTAACTCAGGATCAGTAATGTATGTACACAGTGACTGCACCAGCAGAATAGTGAGTGCAGCTCTGGGGTATAATACAGGATGTAACTCAGGATCAGTAATGTAATGTATGTACACAGTGACTGCTCCAGCAGAATAGTGAGTTCATCTCTGGGGTATAATACAGGATGTAACTCAGGATCAGTAATGTAATGTATGTAAACAGGGACCGCACAACCAGCACAACAGTGAGTGCAGCTCTGGGGTATAATACAGGATGTAACTCAGGATCAGTAATGTATGTACACAGCGACTGCACCAGCAGAATAGTGAGTTCATCTCTGGGGTACAATACAGGATGTAACTCAGGATCAGTAATGTAATGTATGTACACAGTGACTGCACCAGCAGAATAGTGAGTGCAGCTCTGGAGTATAATATAGGAGGTAACTCAGGATCAGTAATGTAATGTATGTACACAGTGACTGCACCAGCAGAACAGTGAGTGCAGCTCTGGGGTATAATACAGGAGGTAACTCAGGATCAGTAATGTATGTACACAGTGACTGCACCAGCAGAATAGCGAGTGCAGCTCTGGGGTATAATACAGGAGGTAACTCAGGATCAGTAATGTAATGTATGTACACAGTGACTGCACCAGCAGAATAGTGAGTGCAGCTCTGGAGTATAATACAGGATGTAACTCAGGATCAGTAATGTAATGTATGTACACAGTGACTGCACCAGCAGAATAGTGAGTGCAGCTCTGGAGTATAATATAGGAGGTAACTCAGGATCAGTAATGTAATGTATGTACACAGTGACTGCACCAGCAGAATAGTGAGTGCAGCTCTGGGGTACAATACAGGATGTAACTCAGGATCAGTAATGTATGTACACAGTGACTGCACTAGCAGAATAGCGAGTTCATCTCTGGGGTATAATACAGGATGTAACTCAGGATCAGTAATGTAATGTATGTACACAGTGACTGCACCAGCAGAATAGTGAGTGCAGCTCTGGAGTATAATATAGGAGGTAACTCAGGATCAGTAATGTAATGTATGTACACAGTGACTGCACCAGCAGAACAGTGAGTGCAGCTCTGGGGTATAATACAGGAGGTAACTCAGGATCAGTAATGTAATGTATGTACACAGTGACTGCACCAGCAGAATAGCGAGTGCAGCTCTGGGGTATAATACAGGAGGTAACTCAGGATCAGTAATGTAATGTATGTACACAGTGACTGCACCAGCAGAATAGTGAGTGCAGCTCTGGAGTATAATACAGGATGTAACTCAGGATCAGTAATGTATGTATGTACACAGTGACTGCTCCAGCAGAATAGTGAGTGCAGCTCTGGAGTATAATACAGGATGTAACTCAGGATCAGTAATGTAATGTATGTACACATTGACTGCACCAGCAGAATAGTGAGTGCAGCTCTGGAGTATAATATAGGAGGTAACTCAGGATCAGTAATGTAATGTATGTACACAGTGACTGCACCAGCAGAATAGTGAGTGCAGCTCTGGGGTATAATACAGGATGTAACTCAGGATCAGTAATGTAATGTATGTACACAGTGACTGCACCAGCAGAAAAGTGAGTGCAGCTCTGGGGTATAATACAGGATGTAACTCAGGATCAGTAATGTAATGTATGTACACAGTGACTGCACCAGCAGAATAGTGAGTGCAGCTCTGGAGTATGATATAGGAGGTAACTCAGGATCAGTAATGTAATGTATGTACACAGTGACTGCACCAGCAGAATAGTGAGTGCAGCTCTGGGGTATAATACAGGATGTAACTCAGGATCAGTAATGTATGTACACAGTGTCTGCACCAGCAGAATAGTGAGTTCATCTCTGGGGTATAATACAGGATGTAACTCAGGATCAGTAATGTAATGTATGTACACAGTGACTGCACCAGCAGAATAGTGAGTGCAGCTCTGGAGTATAATATAGGAGGTAACTCAGGATCAGTAATGTAATGTATGTACACAGTGACTGCACCAGCAGAACAGTGAGTTCATCTCTGGGGTATAATACAGGATGTAACTCAGGATCAGTAATGTAATGTATGTACACAGTGACTGCACCAGCAGAATAGTGAGTGCAGCTCTGGAGTATAATATAGGAGGTAACTCAGGATCAGTAATGTAATGTATGTACACAGTGACTGCACCAGCAGAACAGTGAGTGCAGCTCTGGGGTATAATACAGGAGGTAACTCAGGATCAGTAATGTAATGTATGTACACAGTGACTGCACCAGCAGAACAGTGAGTGCAGCTCTGGGGTATAATACAGGAGGTAACTCAGGATCAGTAATGTAATGTATGTACACAGTGACTGCACCAGCAGAATAGCGAGTGCAGCTCTGGGGTATAATACAGGAGGTAACTCAGGATCAGTAATGTAATGTATGTACACAGTGACTGCACCAGCAGAATACTGAGTGCAGTTCTGGAGTATAATACAGGAGGTAACTCAGGATCAGTAATGTAATGTATGTACACAGTGACTGCACCAGCAGAATAGTGAGTGCAGCTCTGGGGTATAATACAGGATGTAACTCAGGATCAGTAATGTAATGTATGTACACAGTGACTGCACCCGCAGAATAGTGAGTGCAGCTCTGGAGTATAATACAGGATGTAACTCAGGATCAGTAATGTAATGTATGTACACAGTGACTGCACCAGCAGAATAGTGAGTGCAGCTCTGGGGTATAATACAGGAGGTAACTCAGGCTCAGTAATGTAATGTATGTACACAGTGACTGCACCAGCAGAATAGTGAGTGCAGCTCTGGGGTATAATACAGGAGGTAACTCAGGATCAGTAATGTATGTACACAGTGACTGCACCAGCAGAATAGTGAGTGCAGCTCTGGAGTATAATACAGGATGTAACTCAGGATCAGTAATGTAATGTATGTACACAGTGACTGCACCAGCAGAACAGTGAGTGCAGCTCTGGGGTATAATACAGGAGGTAACTCAGGATCAGTAATGTAATGTATGTACACAGTGACTGCACCAGCAGAATAGTGAGTGCAGCTCTGGGGTATAATACAGGAGGTAACTCAGGATCAGTAATGTAATGTATGTACACAGTGACTGCACCAGCAGAATAGTGAGTGCAGCTCTGGAGTATAATACAGGATGTAACTCAGGATCAGTAATGTAATGTATGTACACATTGGTTCTCGCTATTATCAGTAAACATTAATATATAAGACTGAATATTATAACTGGGTAGAGCAGATAGTGAGCGGTCTGTATCTTCACCCCATAACACCTGGCACCTTTGCAACCTGAGTAATGCCTCTCGTGTGTTGTCCCCTAACTGGCTGCACCCACTCATTAATAATGGAGAATAGAAGACAAACAACGCAGATCAGAGGAACACAAGAGAGAAGAAACTGCCAGACACCGAACAAGGTAACGATAACGATGCAATAATACACATCTATTCCGACATGTTTCACGCAGGAAAATGGGCAAATATAAGAAATACACAGAAAAAGGTCATAAAGTGACAGAAGTACAACTGATTCTCAACATAATAATAACCTTTATTTTTATATAGCGCTAACATATTCCGCAGCGCTATACAGGTTGCACACATTATCACGAAGTAGAATATTGTAGTTATATTCTTGTACATAGGAGCAGTATTATAGTAGTTATATTCTTGTACATAGGAGCAGTATTATAGTAGTTATATTCTTGTACATAGGAGCAGTATTATAGTAGTTATATTCTTGTACATAGGGGGCAGTATTATAGTAGTTATATTCTTGTACATGGGGGCAGTATTATAGTAGTTATATTCTTGTACATAGGAGCAGTATTATAGTAGTTATATTCTTGTACATAGGAGCAGTATTATAGTAGTTATATTCTTGTACATAGGAGCAGTATTATAGTAGTTATATTCTTGTACATAGGAGCAGTATTATAGTAGATATATTCTTGTACATAGGAGCAGTATTATAGTAGTTATATTCTTGTACATAGGAGCAGTATTATGGTAGTTATATTCTTGTATATAGGGGGCAGTATTATAGTAGTTATATTCTTGTACATAGAGGGTCAGTATTATAGTAGTTATATTCTTGTACATAGGGAGCAGTATTATAGTAGCTATATTCTTGCACATAGGGAGCAGTATTATAGTAGTTATATTCTTGTACATAGGGGCAGTATTATAGTAGTTATATTCTTGTACATAGGGAGCAGTATTATAGTAGCTATATTCTTGCACATAGGGAGCAGTATTATAGTAGTTATATTCTTGTACATAGGGGCAGTATTATAGTAGTTATATTCTTGTATATAGGAGCAGTATTATAGTAGTTATATTCTTGTACATAGAGGGGCAGTATTATGGTAGTTATATTCTTGTATATAGGGGGCAGTATTATAGTAGTTATATTCTTGTACATAGAGGGTCCGTATTATAGTAGTTATATTCTTGTACATAGGAGCAGTATTATAGTAGTTATATTCTTGTATATAGGGGGCAGTATTATAGTAGTTATATTCTTGTACATAGAGGGTCAGTATTAAAGTAGTTGTGATATTTCTCTGGTGAAGGAGGATTATGATTAGTTTTCACACCATCCTGTCTTCTGTTGTGCAGGTTGGACCATGGTGTCTCCCGCCATTGCTCTGGCCTTCATCCCCTTCGTTATCACCGTGATCATCCGCTACCGTCATTACTTTCTGCTCTTCTATCGTGCCGTCATAGTGCGCCGTATTCAGGACTATCTCACCGGTATCCCCCGGGAGGAGAGGGCCTTTCAGTATGTTATCACCCATGCCATCCCTGGAGACCCCCAGCACGTGCTCAACACATTTGACCAATATTGCTATCACTGCGAATATCTAAGTAACATCGGGCCCCAGAAAGGTAAAACTTACAACGAGCCCCCTGGACTGAGAAATGTCCATTCTTCAACCTTATGGGGTCCTTCCTCGTGAGTTGTCACTTTTGGGTCTGGATGTTTCTTTTCAGGGAAGGTCCTGGACCGGCTGATTTATGAGAACGCGCCGCTCAATGTTCTGGAGCTGGGCACTCAGTGCGGATACGCCACCATAATAATGGCGCAGGCGCTGCCCCTGGGCGCTAGACTCTACACTGTGGATGCCAACCCCGGGAAAGCTGCGGTGGCCGAGAAGGTGATCCGACTGGCCGGGTTTGACGACGACACGGTGAGATGTATTGATTTATTCTGTGCGGCCGAATCACACTAGTTGTCGTGATTATTGCTAAGTTGGGACCAAACTCTGTTCCGATTCTTATTCTCACAAATTATCTAGTAAGGAGGGTTCCGATCGGGGCAGTGGGGACATCTGTGATGGCACATTGGGGCAGAGGTATGGTTGATGCCGCCACTGACGGCTCCGCGTTCTGTTCCGCGCCCCGCCTGCAGGTGGAGCTCCTGGTTGGGCCGTCCAATGACGTCATCGCGCAGCTGAAGGACAAGCACGGGGTGCAGAAGCTGGACTTCATCTTCATGGACCACGGGAAGCGCTGCTACCTGCGAGACCTGCAGCTGCTGGAGGAGGTGGGACTGCTGCAGGAGGGGTCCGTGGTCCTGGCAGACAATGTGCTCTTCCCCGGGGCCCCCCATTTCTTGCAGTACGTCAAGACGTCCGGGAAATATCAGCTGAAGATGCACCGCGGCCACCTGGAGTATTTCCGATACATCCGGGATGGGATGGCGGAGCTCACCTTCTCCAAACTGCAGGACTGAAGGCAATAAAGACGGTTTTTCCTAATATCTAGGCTTCATTCATTGTTTTGTTTGTTTTTTTTTAAGGGGGGGGGGTGTACCGCTCTTACGCTAAAATCCAAAACCTAATGACAAAGTCTGCAGGTAAAATCCGACCACGTCGTCCACCAACGTAGACGCTTATATTATGGGGGTGCGATGTTATAGCGACACGGACGTTCATCCACAGCCGCATTAGTCTGTCGGAGAGGACTGTGGAAAAGCCGATGCAATTGTAACAAATCCTCAGCTGTGACAAGTATTAGATCTGAACACGTTTCCATCCGCTAAATGTGAACAAGGAGGTTTCTGTTCACTGACAGCAAGGAGAGATTGAGAATTAAGGAATAAAATACATGAGATGACAGGACTATTGATTTGCAATCATTCCAGGGGGTCCGATTCCCAGCAGACCGACAAAGTAAATGCCATATATGTGGCTCTGGTTACACCCTGCCCTGTAGCTGCGCCCATTCTCTTAGGCACTGAGCCACGTCCCCTCATAGGCACTGAGCCATACCCAATCATAGGCACTGAGCCACGTCCGCTCATAGGCACTGAGCCACGTCCGCTCATAGGCACTGAGCCACGTCCGCTCATAGGCACTGAGCCATACCCGATCATAGGCACTGAGCCACGTCCGCTCATAGGCACTGAGCCACGTCCGCTCATAGGCACTGAGCCACGTCCGCTCATAGGCACTGAGCCACGTCCGCTCATAGGCACTGAGCCACGTCCGCTCATAGGCACTGAGCCACGTCCGCTCATAGGCACTGAGCCACGTCCGCTCATAGGCACTGAGCCACGTCCGCTCATAGGCACTGAGCCACGTCCCCTCATAGGCACTGAGCCATACCCGATCATAGGCACTTAGCCACGCCCGATCATAGGCACTGAGCCACGCCCGCTCATAGGCACTGAGCCACATCCGCTCATAGGCACTGAGCCACGTCCGCTCATAGGCACTGAGCCACGTCCGCTCATAGGCACTGAGCCACGCCCACTCATAGGCACTGAGCCACGCCCACTCATAGGCACTGAGCCACGCCCGCACATAGGCACTGAGCCACATCTGCACATAGGCACTGAGCCACATCCGCACATAGGCACTGAGCCACATCTGCACATAGGCACTGAGCCACATCCGCACATAGGCACTGAGCCACATCCCCTCATAGGCACTGAGCCACGCCCGCACATAGGCACTGAGCCACATCCCCTCATAGGCACTGAGCCACGCCCGCACATAGGCACTGAGCCACATCCCCTCATAGGCACTGAGCCACGCCCGTTCGGCCATATCTTGCACATGTGCAGTTTCTCTGTACAATCACTTAACTATCAATTTGCTCTTTAACCCCTTTCTAACATAGGACGTAATAAATATTACCGCACCGCAGCCACCTGGTGCCGTTACAGCAGCGACCCTTGTGAGCGCCCATCGCCGCTGTTTAACCATTTAAATGCCAGTGCCTGTCTCTGACAATCACTTACTGTAAATGCCCCCCCCCCCCCAAAAAAAAAAAAAAAAAACACAACTAAACCTCACCCGTAGCCGGACCGCCCTGGAGGACCCGGCCCCAGCTCATTTCACACATCATGATGCAGTAATGGCGGTATTAATGAAGTGGTTAATTTGGTGCCATGTTTGACAGATGGTAGATCCTGGGCACTGACAGACGTGACACCTGACACCAGGGTCCCCGGCCACTGACAACCCTGAGGCCAAGTGTCGCCATATTGTGCCACATGAAAGCTCCAATTCACTGACAGCAAACAGAGATCTGGACCATAACTGGACTGCGAGAGGTGAACTGCTGAGGGTTCGTTACAGTTGTACCCAGTGATGTCGGCAACGGGTGAGGTTTGTAATACCAGTCACGACCTTTGGTCAGGAGGGGGCGCTTTTTCTGATAAAGTATTTTTTGTGTGTGCTTTTATTAAGTTATTAATGGGGTGTCTTATGGCAGATATGATTTGACATCACAGCTGTCACCAACTACCATGACCCCGAGTGTCACCGCACCAGGGCGATCAGCTGGCAGCTTCACCTTGGCTGGTTATGAAGTACGATCCGCGGGCGGCGGAGTCAGACAGGATGGCGGACCACCCACATTGGGGGGGTTCTCCACACACCTTACACACAAAGAGGCCTCATATTTATAGCTCGTTCCACCACGCCAGAGAACATAAGAGGAAAATATATATATATAGCGTCACCATGCAGAATGTGAGCAACGCTAGAACCTGCAGGTGTGAACTGTGCCATCCGCCTCCAGGGGGCAGGAGCGAGTGACCTGAGCGCAGGGTCGGGCTGGTCGGGGGCCGCCTTGTCTGCTATGTTGTTAACAGAATCTCTGTTCTCAAGACCCCCACACTGGTGAGAGCTGTGATGGAGCACAAAGTCGCTGCCTCCGTCACTCACCCCTCCGGGATCATTAGTACATTGGTCTTGTAGTAAATGTTCCTTTCCTCCATGCAGGGTAATATAAGTAATATATCCCACCTGGTGCTTGGGGACGGGGACACCATGGACCTGTGTGATTTCACATTCCAGGACTGAATTCCAGCCCCAGTCCGCACCTGCCGAGCAGCACACGGATCCTCCCAACATCAGCACTTTGGTAAAGATTAATGCAGATGGCGCCTCGCACTTTGCTCCCAGCAGTGGAGAATCCCTGGATATTCTCTGAGCGACAGTCATTACTCTGCACATTCTAGCGGGGGCAGGAGACCGGGCAAGTGCTCTGCCGGACTCGGAATCCTGGTACCTGGGATCTGCCACCTGTGGGACCCCCGCAGCTGATCCCTGCCACCTGTGGGACCTCCGCACCTGATCCCTGCCACCTGTGGGACCCTCGCATCTGATCCCTGCCACCTGTGGGACCCCCGCACCTGATCCCTGCCACCTGTGGGACATCAGCACCTGATCCCTGCCACCTGTGGGACCCCCGCACCTGATCACTGCTACCTGTGGGACATCAGCACCTGCCCACCTGATCCCTACCACCTGTGAGACCCTCACACCTGATCCCTGCCACCTGTGGGACATCAGCACCTGATCCCTGCCACCTGTGGGACCTCCGCACCTGATCCCTGCCACCTGTGGGACCCTCGCACCTGATCCCTGCCACCTGTGGGACCCCCGCACCTGATCACTGCTACCTGTGGGACATCAGCACCTGCCCACCTGATCCCTACCACCTGTGAGACCCTCACACCTGATCCCTGCCACCTGTGGGACCCCCGCACCTGATCCCTGCCACCTGTGGGACCCTCGCACCTGATCCCTGCCACCTGTGGGACCCCCGCACCTGATCACTGCTACCTGTGGGACATCAGCACCTGCCCACCTGATCCCTACCACCTGTGAGACCCTCACACCTGATCCCTGCCACCTGTGGGACATCAGCACCTGATCCCTGCCACCTGTGGGACCTCTGCACCTGATCACTGCTACCTGTGGAACCCCCGCACCTGATCCCTGCCACCTGTGGGACATCAGCACCTGCCCACCTGATCCCTACCACCTGTGGGACCCTCACACCTGATCCCTGCCACCTGTGGGACCCCCGCACCTGATCCCTACCACCTGTGGAACCCCCGCCCCTGCCACCTGTGGGACGTCAGCACCTGCCCGCCTCTGATCCCGTCCACCTGTGGGACCTCTGCACCTGATCCCGTCCACCTGTGCGCTTCTGATCCCTGCCACCTGTGGGACGTCAGCACCGGCCCCTAGATCCCCTGAACCCTCCGCTTCATGCCCACAAGGTCCCAGAATTGACGAGTCCCCTGTTGCGGTAAGTACAAGACATTTCCGACATTCAGACAATGCGTCATATACTGCATCTGTAATTGTGGAACTACAAGACCCAGAAAATCCAGGTATTTCTTCTGCAGTGCATGCTGAGACTTGTAGTGTCAGGCCCATGGCTTTTGATATAGTGTACAGGTAACGAATGTCATTGGATCGTACAGCATTGGTGGTGGTTGGGGGGCTCCTCTGCCACATAAGACCCCTGTATTGTAGGTAGTACTGGTTTTGCATTAGGACCCAGAAGTCTGAATTTTCCTCCTTGGTTCTATCAGTTGGTAGGAAAGCTGGGTAATCACTGATGGCTGTTGTTACAGCTGTGAGGACTCAGCTTTCCCACTCAGTGACCTAGGAGTCTGGAATGGACTGATTATTAACGGCAAACTGACCATTCAGGGCTCTGGGAAAGCTGGGTACATGTATATGCACATCACATTCAGAAAACCCTTATGTAAGTGACCAGCATCACAATAATTTTGTTGTAACTGTTTGTTTGCTGTCAATGAATGGCGACGTTCACCTGAGGGTGTGTGCTGGCGGTCAGGAGTCGGCAGCGCTTTGGATGCAGCGTATCTTCGCTGTGGTCACTCCTCGGATTACCTGAACCGTGCGGATTTACTGCATTCAATACAGTCAATTATTTTTAACTTCTGATTAGCGAGATTGACATGCTGCAGTCTAGAGAGACGCGTCACATTTGAGGGTAGTTGTGCACACGATCACTGGACGCTGCGGGTCAGACGCTGTGTGCTTGTGCAGCAGCCACCAGTGACGGCATAGTGATGGGAGACGGACATGAGGCGCATCTTTCCAGACTGCAGCACGTCTATGTATCATGTGGAGGCGCCAAGATAAATGTCACCCATACAATGTATTAGATGCGGTGATTCCGAGCGGATCACAGGAGTCGCCTGCGTTCAATAGCCGGCAGTGCAGTGGACGTTAATGATCGTGTGCACAGACCCTCGGAGTCCGCGGGTGATCCACAGGCGCCCACATAGTGGACACAGGATTTCTAGAAATCCCATCTAATATGCTGTAAATACGCAGCGTCTCTCACAGGCCGATTCAGGCCTAATACTAATATGTTAGGGCAACTTGGCAAAGAACTGGACACCGGATCATAGAACAATGTAAAGACACCGAGACCTGCACCAATTATAGTGCCAAACGTTCATCATTCTAGAGCCATGCTGCGCTGCCTCCTGCTCCTGACCGCAGCGTCCTTACTGTCTGCTGCCAAAGAGGACTACATGGACCAGTGCATCGACGGGAAACACCACAAGACAGAGCCAGGACCGGAGGACAAGTTACATGGTCAGGTGAGAAAAGAGCAAGAATAATAATAATAATTTTTATTTATATAGCGCCAACATATTCCGCAGCGCTTTACAAATTATAGAGGGGACTTGTACATACAATAGACATTACAGCATAACAGAAATACAGTTCAAAACAGATACCAGGAGGAGTGAGGGCCCTGCTGCTCGTAAGCTTACAAACTATGAGGAAAAGGGGAGACACGAGAGGTGGATGGTAACAATTGCTATAGTTATTCGGACCGGCCATAGTGTAAGGCTCAGGTGTTCATGTAAAGCTGCATGAACCAGTTAATTAATTTTTTTTTTTTTTTAATATAGGCCACACAGGGATCGTTAGGTTAATGCATTGAGGCGGTAGGCCAGTCTGAACAAATGAGTTTTTAGGGCACGCTTAAAACTGTGGGGATTGGGGATTAATCGTATTATCCTAGGTAGTGCATTCCAAAGAATCGGCGCAGCACGTGTAAAGTCTTGGAGACGGGAGTGGGAGGTTCTGATTATTGAGGATGCTAACCTGAGGTCATCAGCGAATGTACCTAATGTAATACTGCCCCTATGTACAAGAATATAACTGCTATAATACTGCCCCCTATGTACAAGAATATAACTACTATAATACTGCTCTTATATACAGTATATAACTACTATAATACTGCCCCTATGTACAAGAATATAACTGCTATAATACTGCCCCCTATGTACAAGAATATAACTACTATAATACTGCTCCTATGTACAAGAATATAACTACTATAATACTGCCCCCTATGTAGAAGAATATAACTACTATAATACTGCCCCTATGTACAAGAATATAACTACTATACTACTGCTCCTATGTACAAGAATATAACTACTATAATAATGCTCCTATGTACAAGAATATAACTACTATACTACTGCTCCTATGTACAAGAATATAACTACTATAATAATGCTCCTATGTACAAGAATATAACTACTATACTACTGCTCCTATGTACAAGAATATAACTACTATAATACTGCCCCTATGTACAAGAATATAACTACTATACTACTGCTCCTATGTACAAGAATATAACTACTATAATACTGCCATTATGTAAAAGAATATAACTACTATAATACTGCCCCCTATGTAGAAGAATATAACTACTATAATACTGCCCCTATGTACAAGAATATAACTACTATAATACTGCTCCTATGTACAAGAATATAACTACTATAATAATGCTCCTATGTACAAGAATATAACTACTATACTACTGCTCCTATGTACAAGAATATAACTACTATAATACTGCCCCTATGTACAAGAATATAACTACTATACTACTGCTCCTATGTACAAGAATATAACTACTATAATACTGCCATTATGTAAAAGAATATAACTACTATAATACTGCCCCCTATGTAGAAGAATATAACTACTATAATACTGCCCCTATGTACAAGAATATAACTACTATAATACTGCTCCTATGTACAAGAATATAACTACTATAATACTGCTCCTATGTACAAGAATATAACTACTATAATACTGCTCCCTATGTACAAGAATATAACTACTATAATACTGCTCATATGTATAAGAATATAACTACTATAATACTGCTCCTATATACAAGAATATAACTACTATAATACTGCTCCTATGTACAAGAATATAACTACTATAATACTGCTCCTATGTACAAGAATATAACTACTATAATACTGCTCCCTATGTACAAGAATATAACTACTATAATACTGCTCCTATATACAAGAATATAACTACTATAATACTGCTCCCTATGTACAAGAATATAACTACTATAATACTGCTCATATGTATAAGAATATAACTACTATAATACTGCTCCTATATACAAGAATATAACTACTATAATACTGCTCCTATATACAAGAATATAACTACTGTAATACTGCTCCTATGTACAAGAATATAACTACTATCATACTGCTCCCTATGTACAAGAATATAACTACTATAATACTGCCCCTATGTATAAGAATATAACTACTATAATACTGCTCCTATATACAAGAATATAACTACTATAATACTGTCACCATATACAAGAATATAACTACTATAATACTGTTCCTATGTACAAGAATATAACTACTATAATACTGCCCCTATGTACAAGAATATAACTACTATAATACTGTCACCATATACAAGAAACTGTAAAGCGCTGCGGAATATGTTAGCGCTATATAAAAATAAAGATTATTATTATTATTATTATTATTATTACTATAATACTGCCCCTATGTACAAGAATATAACTACTATAATACTGTCACCATATACAAGAATATAACTACTATAATACTGTCACCATATACAAGAATATAACTACTATAATACTGCTCCTGTGTACAAGAATATAACTACTATAATACTGCTCCTATATACAAGAATATAACTACTATAATACTGCTCCTGTGTACAATAATATAACTACTATAATACTGCTCCTATATACAAGAATATAACTACTATAATACTGTCACCATATACAAGAATATAACTACTATAATACTGCTCCTATGTACAAGAATATAACTACTATAATACTGCCCCTATGTACAAGAATATAACTACTATAATACTGTCACCATATACAAGAATATAACTACTATAATACTGTCACCATATACAAGAATATAACTACTATAATACTGCTCCTGTGTACAAGAATATAACTACTATAATACTGCTCCTATGTACGAGAATATAACTACTATAATACTGCTCCTGTGTACAAGAATATAACTACTATAATACTGCTCCTATGTACAAGAATATAACTACTATAATACTGCTCCTATGTACGAGAATATAACTACTATAATACTGCTCCTGTGTACAGACAGGAGGCTTTTGCGGCCTCGATGATGAGGGGTTTCTTCTGTTTCCTCCGCAGTGTGACGTATGGAAGGACAAGGCCTGCTGTACGCAGAACACCAGCCATGCTGCCCACCAGGACCAGTCTTACCTCTATAGCTTTGACTGGAATCACTGCGGCATGATGTCTGAACAGTGCAAGAAGCATTTTATCCAGGATACTTGTTTCTATGAGTGTTCCCCAAACCTGGGGCCCTGGATTGAGCAGGTAGGGGGGAGGGACGGGCTACTAATGTGGCGGGTGTCAGGCTGCAGGGTATTGGGCTCCATGCATTTTTACTTTTAATTTCGAACGCTGCAATCACAGTTCTGCACACAAGTCATTGATTATCCTCCAGTCACTTCCAGAGCTGCATTCAGCTTTATGGAATGTTTCTGGCAGCTGTTCAGACAGTACTTTGCTGCCTCGCTGCATTGAGGAGGTGTAGTTAATTTTTATGGCTTTATGTCCAGTAAATATCCACAATGTGACGTGTCTGTATATAATATCCTATAGCCAAGCGTTGTTCAGAATGCAGTGGAGTGTAATGGTGAGTTCAGCTCTGGCTGTGACTGGGGGATAATGCAGCTTTCTTCTGCCTGCAGGTGGACCAGAGCTGGAGGAAGGAGCGCATCGTGGACGTTCCCCTCTGTAAGGAGGACTGCCAGGGTTGGTACAACGACTGCAAAGATGACTACACCTGCATGGAGAACTGGCACAAGGGCTGGGACTGGACGGAGGGTGAGTGTCGCCCCCTTCTGGGACTATGACTGAATCCTGCCGGGTATTTGTCGCCAGAGCTGACGCTCTAATATGGCCGCCTAACAGCTGCGTCTGTCCCATTATTCCGAACAGGAGTAAATAAATGTCCGGGGGGGACATCGTGCCGGAAGATCGGAGTCGTCTTCCCGTCCGACAAGGCTTTCTGCGAGAAGCTCTGGAGTAATTCTTACAAGTTCACGGAGCACCGGCGGGGCAGCGGCCGCTGTATGCAGCTCTTCTTCCTCAACAGCAGCGTCAACCCCAACGTCAAAGTGGCTGAATACTACGCCGGTCTCAAGGGCTCCGGCCCTCGCCCGGGGCCGCTGATATTCCTGCTGCTCTTCTTATCACTGCTGGTGGTGTAAAGTTATGGGATTCTAGCCCTCAGAGCTGCGCTCAATCATCCAGGACTTGGGCACTGACCGCTGCCACCATGACCATGTGCCGTTCTGCCCCCCCATGGGCTGTTCTGCCCCCCATGTGCCGCTGCTGTGATATTCTGTCACTCCTCTACTGTTCATATATCGCCCGTCACAATGTATCAAGGTGTTAAAGGGCCATACACACCAATAAAACCGTGTCCATAGGAGGAGACGTGTGCCGTACGTTCTCTGCAGCGAGGATGGTGGGGGGTCTTTGGTTGTAACTTACTCCCCTCGACCTGTTCATACCATAAGTACGCTCCACTAAATTGTGTATGGGGGTGGAGGAAACCTATGGAAATCTGGATAATGAGCGGTTATACATGTAGGACCTGGCTATGGGGACATAACTACAACACGATGCATAATTGTTATCCCCACATCCGTAACGACCCAAGCTGTAAAAAAAAATAAACACGGCCAAAATGTTTAAAAGGTGTATAGAAAAATAATGGTATCACTTAAAATGTCACTTTGTCCTTCAAAGAATGCCCCACCCCCCCCCCCCATTCAATTTTTTTTCTATATGTGGCCCATATACCCAGGCGAGTTCGAGACCCCTGCCTCAGATATTCTGGGAAAAGTGTTGCTGAAATCCTCTGCACTGATGGATTACGGAGAACGGCCTTTGTCTATGAATACTATGGCTTGTGCTGCCCTCTGGTGGCCGGGGGCAGACTTGCACAGGATCGGCTGCCCTGGTCCGTGTGGTCACTGCTGTCCAGTGGAGTCATGGGAGTGGTGGGTCATCAAGGAAATGATTCGCAATCTACTCCTCTATAAAATAAGATGTGTGTGACCCTGTGTCGGGGGGACTCGGTACGGTGCATGGAAGGGGTGGGGTCCTGTGCTGTGGGGAGAAGGTGTGTGTGGTTGGTGCCCTCTCTCGGGGGTGTGTTAGGCCTCCTGTGGGGTGGGGGGTCCCTGTGCTGTCCGATGGCCCCTCATAAGGGCTCTTTCAGACGTCCGTGTCTCCGGTATGTGTGGTGACAATTTTCACACATCCTGCAGAAACTTACACACGTAGACCCATTCAAGCGAATGGGTATGTGCACGTCAGTATGTTTTCGCGGACTGTTTCTCCACAGACCATGTGTCCATGGGCAAAATACACTGACATGTCTGTTTTTTTTTTTAACAGCAGGATGGGCCACATAAAATCCCGCACACGGGTGACATCAGTGTGACACGTACTGGCGCCTGGGAAGCAGTGGTACAGTTAGCGCTGTTTCCTGGGGCCGGGTGCTGAAGACTGCTCTCATTATTCTCCCCTGCTCGCGCTGAGATCCGCACAAACAGGGGAGAATGTTGACAGTTATATTCAACTGATAACAGCAAGAGCAGGCGCCGACTGATGGGACTACTACTCCCATCGGCCTACACCTGCTGCTGCTGCTAATAACTGAAAGCTGCGTGATGCAACCCGCAGCTGTTAATTGTCTTTATAGACGCCTCTCCATTAGTAATCCGTGGACTTGATGTTACCAGACAATACAAAGGTGAGCTGAACCCCACTTGACACCCCTACAGGGCAAGTGGGAAGAGCCGGGCAAAACCCCAGAATTGGCGCATCTAATATATGTACCTTTTCTGGGCAGATGCGGGCTGCTATTTTTAGGCTGGGGGGCCTATATCAATCAATGGCCCCTTACCAGCCCCCAGCTGTGAGCTTTAGCAAGGCTGGTTGTCAAAAATTGGAGGGGGGGACCCCACGCTATTTAAAAAAAAAAATAAAAAATTTAAATAATTAATACAGCATGTAGACCCCTCTATTTTTGATAACCAGCCTTGCTCACGCTGACAGCTGAGTTGAAGACGGTGTCACATAGGCTCCACGTTACCTCACGCGGTGTCACATAGGCTCCACGTTACCTCACGCGGTGTCACATCGGCTCCACATTACCTCACACTGTCTCAGATCGGATCTGCGTTGCCTCACACTGTCACATAGGCTCCACGTTACCTCACACGGTGTCACATAGGCTCCACGTTACCTCACACGGTGTCACATAGGCTCCACGTTACCTCACGCGGTGTCACATAGGCTCCACGTTACCTCACGCGGTGTCACATTGGCTCCACATTACCTCACACTGTCTCACATCGGAGCCACGTTGCCTCACACGGTCTCACATCGGCTCCACATTACCTCACACGGTCTCACATCGGCTCCACATTACCTCACATGGTCTCACAATCAGAGCCACGTTGCCTCACACGGTCTAACATTGGAGCCACGTTACCTCACACGTTGTCACATCAGTGCCACTTTAGCTCACACATTCTCTATGCAGCACCGCTTCGCCTCACCGTTTCACATCGGTGCCACGTTACCTTGCACGGTCTCGTGCCAACACCACATTTTCTCAGGTTTCTTGTATTTGGTTCTGACTCAAACCCAGCTCTGCAGCGACACTACAAAGCAGCCATCTCCTCTGGTGATCACTGCTGTGAGTGATGTGGACGCTGGTACTGAGGGTCCATGCTTCAGGCTGCTGGCTGTGGAGGCCATTGTCCGGTGAGTGTGCTCTGTGGGCTGTCGGGTCATATGATGGCTGAGGTGTATCAGTGGCCGGGGTTGTCAGCTCTGTGGTGGGCGATGGTGGACCGACACTTGGAGGATGCAGTTGTCAGCTTCTATGATGGGGTTGTCAGCTTCACTAGGTGCCAGTAATAGACTACAGTGATGCCTTAAAGCCATGGAGGCCTGTGTTAAGACCTCCATAGTCACTGTGTGGGTGGAGGGAACCTGGGCAGTCGTGGGAGAGAGAAGCCACAGATTCTGAAGACGTCACTAACAGCTCGGTGTAGAACCAGTGGTGGCCATTTCTCCAAAGTGTCCCAGGAGACATGTCTCTTACAGTGTACAATGGACACATTGCACCCTGCCAGGACTCTCTGGGGCTGACGGGGACATCAGGAGGACATGTTTAGAGCAACCTCCTGCCGAAATCCTCCATAACTTGTGAACGAGTGTCGAGAAGAAAGGATAGCGGCAACGGGCGATCACCAGATACTGATAATGGAGGCGATGGGCGGTCACTGGATACTGATGATGGAGGTGATGAGTAGTCTCTTTTGATAATTCACTATTATTATAAATAAACCTATTAATATTTCCACTTGTGAAATCTTACTTTGCAGTATTATGTAGAAATATTGTGTAATGTATTATGTCGGTGTGTAGGGGTGATGGTGTGTAGGGGTGACATCTGTGTTTAGGGGTGAGGTCGGTGTATATGAGTTATGTCGGTGTCTAGGGGTGACATCTATGTCTAGGGATGATGTTGGTGTCTAGGGGTGATGGTGTGTAGGGGTGACATCTGTGTTTAGGGGTGAAGTCGAAGTCTAGGGGTGACATCTATGTCTAGGGATGGTGGTGTATATGGGTTATGTCGGTGTATATGGGTTATGTCGGTGTTTAGGGGTGACCGGTGTATATGGGTTATGTCGGTGTGTGTAGGGGTGATGTCCGTGTCTAGGGGTGATGTTGTGTAGCGTTGACGTCGGTGTATATGGGTTATGTCGGTGTATATGGGTTATGTCAGTGTTTAGGGGTGACCGGTGTATATGGGTTATGTCGGTGTGTGTAGCGGTGATGCTGTTTAGGGGTGACCGGTGTGTAGCGTTGACGTCGGTGTATATGGGTTATGTCGGTGTATATGGGTTATGTCAGTGTTTAGGGGTGACCGGTGTATATGGGTTATGTCGGTGTGTGTAGGGGTGATGTCCGTGTCTAGGGGTGATGTTGTGTAGCGTTGACGTCGGTGTATATGGGTTATGTCAGTGTATGGGGGTGACGTCTGTGTGTAGCGGTGATGTCCATGTCTAGAGGTGATGTTGTGTAGCGGTGATGCTGTTTAGGGGTGACCGGTGTGTAGGGGTGATGTCCGTGTCTAGGGGTGATGGTGTATATGGGTGATGTCGGTGTATAGGGGTGATGGTGTGCAGCGGTGACGTTGGTGTATAGGGGTGATGGTGTGTAGCGATGACGTCTGTGTCTAGTTGTGATGTCGGTGTCTAGGGGTGACGGTGTGTATGGGTGATGTCAGTGTCTAGGGGTGACGGTGTGTATGGGTTATGTCGGTGTGTATGGGGTGATGTCGATGTATAAGGGTGATGGTGTATAGGGGTTACATCGGTGTAAACGGGCAGTGTCGGACTGGGGTGCTAAGGACCCACCAGTAACTGATTGTGGGGGCCCACTTTTCACCTGCATACAAATATTATACTACCCTCGTTCACAAATTTACCTATATCTCTATATATTAATAAACTGGGTAGTTTGGTTAATAAAGGATGAGATGCTGCTTTATCTACAGAGTGAATCAATTTTAATTATGCCAAATAATGCCCAGATCTGCACAGGGGCGCACCGGGGGATTCCCCTGTTAGGCCGGTGTCACACTGGCGTATTGTATCCGATGCGAGAACATCGGATGCGATATGCTAATGACACTCGCAGCAGAGCAGGAGCCGAGTGTCATGCGTCTGTGCTCCCATTCTCTCGCACAGGGAGGATCGGAGCACAGCTGCGGAGGAGGCAGAGAAATGAATTTCTCCATCTCCTCCATTGCTGGGGTCCGCTTACAGCGCACATCACTCGGATGATATCCCAGTGGTGTGCGCTGTCTCACTCGCACCCATAGGCTTATATGGATATGCATGCTGCAATTGTCTCGGACCGAGGAAAACGGCCGACAAAAAGTCGGCTGCTGAGAGCTGCCCCATAGCGTAAGGCTAGGTTCACATTGCGTTAGTGCAATCCGTTTAGCGCATACGCTAACGGACTGCGCTAAGGCTACGTTCACATTTGCGTTCTGCGTCGGGCGCAGCCGCGGCGACGCATGCGCCATGCACCCCTATATTTAACATGGGGGCGCATGGACATGCGTTTGCATGCGTTTTGCGATGCATGCATGTTTTTTTTGCCACAAGCGTTAGGGCGCATTTTTTTTTGCGTCCAAAATTCGGCAAAAAAGGATGCATGCGTCGCAAAACTATGCGTTTTAGCGTGCGTTTTTGTTTGCGTTGTGCGTTGCGTCACCGACGCAACATCGCACAATGCAAATGTGAATGTAGCCTAACGCAATGTTCCAAAAGGGATTGCGTTTAGCGATCCCGCTAGTGCAGATGCCTGATCTGCGCTAGCGAGAACGGACCCAAAAACGCTGCAAGCAGCGTTCGAGGTCCGTCCTAAACTAACGGGACATCGCTAGCGCATGCCAAAAATGGCACACGTTAGCAATGCGTTAGTTACATTGCCGTCAATGGCAGCGCTAACGGACCTGTTACATTACGTTAGTGGCGCTGTGTAACGGATCCCGTTAGCGGACTGCCACTAACGCAATGTGAACCTAGCCTTACATTGGTCCGAGTGCAATGCGATTTTTTTTTTTTTTTTTTTTTTTTTTTTTTTACCCCTCTGTGACCTTAGACGTACTATCCCGTCGAGGTGCCCTGGGCTTATCTGACCCTGGACGGGATAGTACGTCATAGCCGATCGGCCGCGCTCACGGGGGGAGCGCGGCCGATCGCGGCCGGGTGTCAGCTGCTTATCGCAGCTGACATCCGGCACTATGTGCCAGGAGCGGTCACGGACCGCCCCCGGCACATTAACCCCTGGCACACCGCGATCAAAGATGATCGCGATGTGCCGGCGGTGCAGGGAAGCACCGCGCAGGGAGGGGGCTCCCTGCGGGCTTCCCTGAGCCCCCCGCAGCAACGCGATGTGATCGCGTTGCTGCGAGGGTCTCCTCACCTCCCTCCCTGCTCGAGCCCCGGATCCAAGATGGCCGCGGATCCGGGTCCTGCAGGGAGGGAGGTGGCTTCACAGAGCCTGCTCAGAGCAGGCACTGTGAAGCAGCCTGCACTCCTATCAGATCAGTGATCTGACAGAGTGCTGTGCAAACTGTCAGATCACTGATCTGTGATGTCCCCCCCTGGGACAAAGTAAAAAAGTAAAAAAAAAATTTCCAAATGTGTAAAAAAAATAAAAAAAAATATTCCAAAATAATGAAAAAAAAAAAAAAATATTATTTCAATAAATACATTTCTTCATCTAAATAAAAAAAAAAAACCAATAAAAGTACACATATTTAGTATCGCCGCGTCCGTAACGACCCGACCTATAAAACTGTCCCACTAGTTAACCCCTTCAGTAAACACCGTAAGAAAAAAAAAAAAAAGAGGCAAAAAACAACGCTTTATTATCATACCGCCGAACAAAAAGTGGAATAACACGCGATCAAAAGGACAGATATAAATAACCATGGTACCGCTGAAAGCGCCATATTGTCCCGCAAAAAAAGAGCCGCCATACAGCATCATCAGCAAAAAAATAAAAAAGTTATAGTCCTGAGAATAAAGCGATGCAAAAATAATTATTTTTTCTGTAAAATAGTTTTTATCGTATAAAAGCACCAAACCATAAAAAAATGATATAAATGAGGTATCGCTGTAATCGTACTGACCCGAAGAATAAAACTGCTTTATCAATTTTACCAAACGCGGAACGGTATAAACGCCTCCCCCAATAGAAATTCATGAATAGCTGGCTTTTGGTCATTCTTCCTCACAAAAATCAGAATAAAAAGCGATAAAAAAAATGTCACGTGCCCAAAAATGTTTTCAATAAAAACGTCAACTCGTCCCGCAAAAAACAAGACCTCACATGACTCTGTGGACCAAAATATGGAAAAATTATAGCTCTCAAAATGTGGTATTGCAAAAAATATTTTTTGCAATAAAAAGGGTCTTTCAGTGTGTGACGGCTGCCAATCATAAAAATCCGCTAAAAAACTCGCTATAAAAGTAAATCAAACCCCCCTTCATCACCCCCTTAGTTAGGGAAAAATAAAAAAAAATGTATTTATTTCCATTTTCCCATTAGGGCTAGGGTTAGGGCTAGGGTTAGGGCTAGGGTTAGGGCTAGGGTTAGGGCTAGGGTTAGGGCTAGGGTTAGGGCTAGGGCTAGGGTTAGGGCTAGGGTTAGGGCTAGGGCTAGGGTTAGGGCTAGGGTTAGGGCTAGGGTTAGGGTTAGGGCTAGGGCTAGGGTTAGGGCTAGGGTTAGGGTTGGGGCTACAGTTAGGGTTGGGGCTAAAGTTAGGGTTAGGGTTTAGATTACATTTACAGTTGGGAATAGGGTTGGGATTAGGGTTAGGGGTGTGTCAGGGTTAGAGGTGTGGTTAGGGTTACCGTTGGAATTAGGGTTAGGGGTGTGTTTAGATTAGGGTTTCAGTTATAATTGGGGGGTTTCCACTGTTTCGGCACATCAGGGGCTCTCCAAACACGACATGGCGTCTGATCTCAATTCCAGCCAATTCTGCGTTGAAAAAGTAAAACAGTGCTCCTTCCCTTCCGAGCTCTCCCGTGTGCCCAAACAGGGGTTTACCCCAACATATGGGGTATCAGCGTACTCAGGACAAATTGGACAACAACTTTTGTGGACCAATTTCTCCTGTTACCCTTGGGAAAATACAAAACTGGGGGCTAAAAAATAATTTTTGTGGGAAAACAAAAAGATTTTTTATTTTCACGGCTCTGCGTTATAAACTGTAGTGAAACACTTGGGGGTTCAAAGTTCTCACAACACATCTAGATAAGTTCATTGAGGGGTCTAGTTTCCAATATGGGGTCACTTGTGGGGGGTTTCTACTGTTTAGGTACATTAGGGGCTCTGCAAACGCAATGTGACGCCTGCAGACCAATCCATCTAAGTCTGCATTCCAAATGATGCTCCTTCCCTTCCGAGCCCTCCCATGCGCCCAAACGGTGGTTCCCCCCCACATATCGGGTATCAGCGTACTCAGGACAAATTGGACAACAACATTTAGGGTCCAATTTCTCCTGCTAACCTTGGAAAAATACAAAACTGGGGGCTAAAATATAATTTTTGTGGAAAAAAAAATATTTTTTATTTGCATGGCTCTGCGTTATAAACTGTAGTGAAATACTTGGGGGTTCAAAGCTCTCACAACACATCAAGATGAGTTCCTTAGGGGGTCTACTTTCCAAAATGGTGTCACTTGTGGGGGGTTTCTACTGTTTAGGTACATTAGGGGCTCTGCAAACGCAATGTGACGCCTGCAGACCATTCCATCTAAGTCTGCATTCCAAATGGCGCTCCTTCCCTTCCGAACCCTCCCATGCGCCCAAACGGTGGTTCCCCCCCACATATGGGGTATCAGCGTACTCAGGACAAATTGGACAACAACTTTTGGGGTCCAATTTCTCCTGTTACCCTAGGGAAAATACAAAACTGGGGGCTAAAAAATAATTTTTGTGGGAAAAAAATTTTGTTTTATTTTTATGGCTCTGCATTATAAACTTCTGTGAAGCACTTGGTGGGTCAAAGTGCTCACCACACCTCTAGATAAGTTCCTTAGGGGGTCTACTTTCCAAAATGGTGTCACTTGTGGGGGGTTTCAATGTTTAGGCACATCAGTGGCTCTCCAAACGCAACATGGCGTCCCATCTCAATTTCTGTCAATTTTGCATTGAAAATTCAAACTGCGCTCCTTCCCTTCCGAGCTCTCCCATGCGCCCAAACAGTGGTTTACTGCCACATATGGGGTATCAGCGTACTCAGGACAAATTGGACAACAACTTTTGAGGTCCAATTTCTTCTCTTACCCTTGGAAAAATAAAAAATTGGGGGCAAAAATATAATTTTTGTGAAAAAATATGATTTTTTATTTTTACGGTTCTGCATTATAAACTTCTGTGAAGCACTTGGTGGGTCAAAGTGCTCACCACACATCCAGATAAGTTCCTTAGGGGGTCTACTTTCCAAAATGGTGTCACTTGTGGGGGGTTTCAATGTTTAGGCACATCAGTGGCTCTCCAAACGCAACATGGCGTCCCATCTCAATTCCAGTCAATTTTGCATTGAAAAGTCAAATAGCGCTCCTTCCCTTCCGAGCTCTCCCATGCGCCCAAACAGTGGTTTACTGCCACATATGGGGTATCAGCGTACTCAGGACAAATTGGACAACAACTTTTTGGGTCCAATTTCTCCTGTTACCCTTGGTAAAATAAAACAAATTGGAGCTGAAGTAAATTTTTTGTGTAAAAAAGTTAAATGTTCATTTTTATTTAAACATTCCAAAAATTCCTATTAAACACCTGAAGGGTTAATAAACTTCTTGAATGTGGTTTTGAGCACCTTGAGGGGTGCAGTTTTTAGAATGGTGTCACACTTGGGCATTTTCTATCATATAGACCCCTCAAAATGACTTCAAATGAGACGTGGTCCCTAAAAAAAAATGGTGTTGTAGAAATGAGAAATTGCTGGTCAACTTTTAACCCTTATAACTCCCTAACAAAAAAAAAAATTGGTTCCAAAATTATGCTGATGTAAAGGAGACATGTGGGAAATGTTACTTATTAAGTATTTTGTGTGACATATCTCTGTGATTTAATTGCATAAATATTCAAAGTTTGAAAATTGCGAAATTTTCAAAATTTTCGCCAAATTTCCGTTTTTTTCACAAATAAACGCAGGTACTATCAAAGAAATTTTACCACTATCATGAAGTACAATATGTCACGAGAAAACAATGTCAGAATCACCAGGATCCGTTGAAGCGTTTCGGAGTTATAACCTCATAAAGGGACAGTGGTCAGAATTGTAAAAATTGGCCTGGTCATTAACGTGCAAACCACCCTTGGGGGTAAAGGGGTTAATCGCATTGCACTCGACCGTTTAAAACGCCAGTGTGACCCCGGCCTTAGGCCGCCGTCACACGATCAGTATTTGGTATCCGTGTTTGTAGCCAAAACCAGGAGTGGGTGATAAATGCAGAAGTGGAGCAGATGTTTCTATTATACTTTTCCTCTGTTTGTTCCACTCCTGGTTTTGGCTACAAATACTGATGTAAAATACTGACCAAATACTGATAGTGTGACGGCAGCCTGATACTGAGGGCCAGTCCGAGCCTGTATACGGGTGATGTCGGTGTATAGGGGTGATGTCGGTGTATACGGCCCGGGTGATGTCGGTGTATTGGGGTGATGTCGGTGTATACGGGTGATGTCGGTGTATTGGGGTGATGTCGGTGTATACGGGTGATGTCGGTGTATTGGGGTGATGTCGGTGTATACGGGTGATGTCGGTGTATACGGGTGATGTCGGTGTATACGGGTGATGTCGGTGTATTGGGATGATGTCGGTGTATTGGGGTGATGTCGGTGTATACGGGTGATGTCGGTGTATACGGGTGATGTCGGTGTATAGGGGTGATGTCGGTGTATACGGGTGATGTCGGTGTATACGGGTGATGTCGGTGTATACGGGTGATGTCGGTGTATTGGGATGATGTCGGTGTATTGGGGTGATGTCGGTGTATAGGGGTGATGTCGGTGTATACGGGTGATGTCGGTGTATACGGGTGATGTCGGTGTATAGGGGTGATGTCTGTGTATAGGGGTGATGTCGGTGTATAGGGGTGATGTCGGTGTATACGGGTGATGTCGGTGTATACGGGTGATGTCGGTGTATAGGGGTGATGTCGGTGTATAGGGGTGATGTCGGTGTATACGGGTGATGTCGGTGTATAGGGGTGATGTCGGTGTATAGGGGTGATGTCGGTGTATAGGGGTGATGTCGGTGTATACGGATGATGTCGGTGTATTGGGGTGATGTCGGTGTATACGGGTGATGTCGGTGTATACGGGTGATGTCGGTGTATTGGGGTGATGTCGGTGTATTGGGGTGATGTCGGTGTATTGGGGTGATGTCGGTGTATAGGGGTGATGTCGGTGTATACGGGTGATGTCGGTGTATTGGGGTGATGTCGGTGTATTGGGGTGATGTCGGTGTATAGGGGTGATGTCGGTGTATAGGGGTGATGTCGGTGTATAGGGGTGATGTCGGTGTATAGGGATGATGTCGGTGTATAGGGATGATGTCGGTGTATAGGGGTGATGTCGGTGTATACGGGTGATGTCGGTGTATTGGGGTGATGTCGGTGTATTGGGGTGATGTCGGTGTATACGGGTGATGTCGGTGTATACGGGTGATGTCGGTGTATACGGGTGATGTCGGTGTATACGGGTGATGTCGGTGTATACGGGTGATGTCGGTGTATACGGGTGATGTCGGTGTATACGGGTGATGTCGGTGTATTGGGGTGATGTCGGTGTATAGGGGTGATGTCGGTGTATAGGGGTGATGTCGGTGTATACGGATGATGTCGGTGTATTGGGGTGATGTCGGTGTATAGGGGTGATGTCGGTGTATAGGGGTGATGTCGGTGTATAGGGGTGATGTCGGTGTATAGGGGTGATGTCGGTGTATTGGGGTGATGTCGGTGTATTGGGGTGATGTCGGTGTATTGGGGTGATGTCGGTGTATACGGTTGATGTCGGTGTATTGGGGTGATGTCGGTGTATACGGGTGATGTCGGTGTATACGGGTGATGTCGGTGTATACGGGTGATGTCGGTGTATAGGGGTGATGTCGGTGTATAGGGGTGATGTCGGTGTATACGGGTGATGTCGGTGTATACGGGTGATGTCGGTGTATTGTTGTGATGTCGGTGTATAGGGGTGATGTCGGTGTATAGGGGTGATGTCGGTGTATACGGGTGATGTCGGTGTATACGGGTGATGTCGGTGTATACGGGTGATGTCGGTGTATTGGGGTGATGTCGGTGTATTGGGGTGATGTCGGTGTATACGGGTGATGTCGGTGTATTGGGGTGATGTCGGTGTATTGGGGTGATGTCGGTGTATACGGGTGATGTCGGTGTATACGGATGATGTCGGTGTATTGGGGTGATGTCGGTGTATTGGGGTGATGGCGGTGTATTGGGGTGATGGCGGTGTATACGGGTGATGTCGGTGTATAGGGGTGATGTCGGTGTATAGGGGTGATGTCGGTGTATAGGGGTGATGTCGGTGTATAGGGGTGATGTCGGTGTATAGGGGTGATGTCGGTGTATAGGGGTGATGTCGGTGTATAGGGGTGATGTCGGTGTATAGGGGTGATGTCGGTGTATAGGGGTGATGTCGGTGTATAGGGGTGATGTCGGTGTATACGGGTGATGTCGGTGTATACGGGTGATGTCGGTGTATTGGGGTGATGTCGGTGTATTGGGGTGATGGCGGTGTATACGGGTGATGTCGGTGTATTGGGGTGATGGCGGTGTATACGGGTGATGTCGGTGTATACGGCCCGGGTGATGTCGGTGTATACGGGTGATGTCGGTGTATACGGGTGATGGCGGTGTATACGGGTGATGGCGGTGTATACGGGTGATGGCGGTGTATACGGGTGATGTCGGTGTATTGTTGTGATGTCGGTGTATACGGGTGATGTCGGTGTATTGTTGTGATGTCGGTGTATAGGGGTGATGTCGGTGTATAGGGGTGATGTCGGTGTATACGGGTGATGTCGGTGTATACGGGTGATGTCGGTGTATACGGGTGATGTTGGTGTATAGGGGTGATGTCGGTGTATAGGGGTGATGTCGGTGTATACGGGTGATGTCGGTGTATTGGGGTGATGTCGGTGTATAGGGGTGATGTCGGTGTATACGGGTGATGTCGGTGTATACGGGTGATGTCGGTGTATAGGGGTGATGTCGGTGTATACGGGTGATGTCGGTGTATTGGGGTGATGTCGGTGTATACGGGTGATGTCGGTGTATAGGGGTGATGTCGGTGTATAGGGGTGATGTCGGTGTATAGGGGTGATGTCGGTGTATACGGGTGATGTCGGTGTATTGGGGTGATGTCGGTGTATACGGGTGATGTCGGTGTATTGGGGTGATGTCGGTGTATAGGGGTGATGTCGGTGTATACGGGTGATGTCGGTGTATACGGGTGATGTCGGTGTATAGGGGTGATGTCGGTGTATACGGGTGATGTCGGTGTATTGGGGTGATGTCGGTGTATACGGGTGATGTCGGTGTATAGGGGTGATGTCGGTGTATAGGGGTGATGTCGGTGTATTGGGGTGATGTCGGTGTATACGGGTGATGTCGGTGTATACGGGTGATGTCGGTGTATTGGGGTGATGTCGGTGTATAGGGGTGATGGCGGTGTATACGGGTGATGGCGGTGTATACGGGTGATGTCGGTGTATACGGGTGATGTCGGTGTATACGGGTGATGTCGGTGTATAGGGGTGATGTCGGTGTATTGGGGTGATGTCGGTGTATACGGGTGATGTCGGTGTATACGGGTGATGTCGGTGTATTGGGGTGATGTCGGTGTATAGGGGTGATGGCGGTGTATACGGGTGATGTCGGTGTATACGGGTGATGTCGGTGTATACGGGTGATGTCGGTGTATACGGGTGATGTCGGTGTATTGGGGTGATGGCGGTGTATTGGGGTGATGGCGGTGTATACGGGTGATGTCGGTGTATTGGGGTGATGGCGGTGTATACGGGTGATGTCGGTGTATACGGCCCGGGTGATGTCGGTGTATATGGGTGATGGCGGTGTATACGGGTGATGGCGGTGTATAGGGGTGATGTCGGTGTATTGTTGTGATGTCGGTGTATACGGGTGATGTCGGTGTATAGGGGTGATGTCGGTGTATAGGGGTGATGTCGGTGTATTGGGGTGATGTCGGTGTATTGGGGTGATGTCGGTGTATACGGGTGATGTCGGTGTATAGGGGTGATGTCGGTGTATACGGGTGATGTCGGTGTATACGGGTGATGTCGGTGTATAGGGGTGATGTCGGTGTATAGGGGTGATGTCGGTGTATACGGGTGATGTCGGTGTATACGGGTGATGTCGGTGTATACGGGTGAGCCGTGTGCAGTCACCGTGCATACACCGGCTCTAGTCTTACTCTCTGCTGGCTCCAGGTGTCGCTGTCTTCCCCCGGTGCAGTTGCTCCGGGAGGCCGCTCGGTGTCGCTGTGTTCTCCGGTGTCCGGGGAGGAGGCGGCTGCTCTGTCTCCGGCGGTTCCTCTTTCTGGCCGCCGCCAGTGTCGGTTTGTGGCCGCGGTTTGTGTCGGTGCTCGGGGTTTGGCCGCTCCCCGCCCGATGTCCTGGTGCTCAGTGACCGCGGCCTCCAGCGGCTCCTCCTCTCCTCCGGGCGCACGGTGATGCTGGCTCGGGGGCATTTTCTGGGGTGTCGCCCCCTCTCTGTGCGGGGCCCCCCGGCTGCGGCCGCTCGCGACTTTTACGTGACCCCTTGTAACTTTTTGTGTAAACTTGTTGCGACTTTTTACTTGTTGACACTTTAATTTCTTTTTTTTTTTTTTTGTACTTTTGTGATTTTTTTTTTCTTCCTCTTTTATTTTGTGATTAATTTCTTGGACATGGCATCGAGCTGCGGCGCAGTGCTGGCGGCTGGAGCCGCGGGGAACATGGCGCTGCCCTGGTACCACCGCGATCTGAGCCGCGCAGCTGCCGAGGAATTATTGGCCAAGGCTGGAAGAGACGGCAGCTTCCTGGTGCGAGACAGCGAGAGCGTCACCGGGGCGTACGCCCTCTGCGTCCTGTGAGTACCCGTCACCGCCCGCCTCCCATGGGGCGACACACGTACACATATTAGAATGGCGGAGAAGGCGGTGCTTGTCATCACCCGCCATACTGCTATAACATTGCGATCCCTGCGTCGTGGCGGATATCTGTGGTGGATACGACGGACCGCAACCTTCTATGTGGCCGCCGTTCAGGGTGGAGCTTGCCCCCTTTCTCCTCACTCCGTCACTTGGCGCTTCGTACCCCGGAGCTGACAATCTGCCAAGGCTGCGGGTGGCGCAAGTAGCACGAGAGTCAGAGGAAATGGCGCAAATCAGTTGTGGATGCAGAAATGGTGGCGAGAGCGACGTCTCCTGCCTGTATCACACCGCGGGGGCGAGGCCTGCGATCAGCGGTGAGGGCTCTGGTCAGCGGCGAGGCCTGCGATCAGCGACGAGGGCTCCGGTCAGCGGCGAGGGCTCCGGTCAGCGGTGAGGCCTGCGATCAGCGGTGAGGGCTCTGGTCAGCGGCGAGGCCTGCGATCAGCGGCGAGGGCTCCGGTCAGCGGCGAGGGCTCCGGTCAGCGGTGAGGCCTGCGATCAGCGGCGAGGGCTCCGGTCAGCGGCGAGGGCTCCGGTCAGCGGTGAGGCCTGCGATCAGCGGTGAGGGCTCTGGTCAGCGGCGAGGCCTGCGATCAGCGGCGAGGGCTCCGGTCAGCGGCGAGGCCTGCGATCAGCGGTGAAGGATTCGGTCAGTGACGAGGGCTCCGGTCAGCGGTGAGGCCTGCGATCAGCGGTGAAGGATTCGGTTAGCGGCGAGGCCTGCGATCAGCGGCGAGGTCTGCGGTCAGCGGTGAAGGATTCGGTCAGTGGCGAGGGCTCCGGTCAGCGGTGAGGCCTGCGGTCAGCGGCGAGGGCTCCGGTCAGCGGGAGGCCTGCGGTCAGCGGCGAGGCCTGCGATCAGCGGTGAAGGATTCGGTCAGTGACGAGGGCTCCGGTCAGCGGTGAGGCCTGCGATCAGCGGTGAAGGATTCGGTTAGCGGCGAGGTCTGCGGTCAGCGGTGAAGGATTCGGTCAGTGGCGAGGGCTCCGGTCAGCGGTGAGGCCTGCGGTCAGCGGCGAGGCCTGCGATCAGCGGTGAAGGATTCGGTCAGTGACGAGGGCTCCGGTCAGCGGTGAGGCCTGCGATCAGCGGTGAAGGATTCGGTTAGCGGCGAGGCCTGCGATCAGCGGCGAGGTCTGCGGTCAGCGGTGAAGGATTCGGTCAGTGGCGAGGGCTCCGGTCAGCGGTGAGGCCTGCGGTCAGCGGCGAGGCCTGCGGTCAGCGGCGAGGTCTGCGGTCAGCGGTGAAGGATTCGGTCAGTGGCGAGGGCTCCGGTCAGCGGTGAGGCCTGCGGTCAGCGGCGAGGCCTGCGATCAGCGGTGAAGGATTCGGTCAGTGACGAGGGCTCCGGTCAGCGGTGAGGTCTGCGGTCAGCGGTGAAGGATTCGGTCAGTGGCGAGGGCTCCGGTCAGCGGTGAGGCCTGCGGTCAGCGGTGAGGCCTGCGGTCAGCGGCGAGGCCTGCGATCAGCGGTGAGGCCTGCGATCAGCGGCGAGGCCTCCGGTCAGCGGCGAGGTCTGCGGTCAGCGGTGAAGGATTCGGTCAGTGGCGAGGGCTCCGGTCAGCGGTGAGGCCTGCGGTCAGCGGCGAGGCCTGCGGTCAGCGGCGAGGCCTGCGATCATCGGTGAGGCCTGCGGTCAGCGGCGAGGCCTGCGATCAGCGGTGAGGCCTGCGATCAGCGGTGAGGCCTGCGATCAGCGGTGAGGCCTGCGATCAGCGGCGAGGCCTCCGGTCAGCAGTGAGCAGTGGATGCCGCGTCGGAGAGCACTGCAGCTCCAGGAATCTTCCTATTTGCTCATAGCAGGTTTGCCTACAACAACAACAACGCTGAACTAATTTTGATATATGATCGTGCAGCGATTATTATTACCGTTCCCGGCTTTTATTTAATAACCTCCTGTAACTGATTAAGGTCACAATTGACCGAAACGTTTTCCTGTATTTACTACAATACATTTTTCCTGCTGCATCTTGCCTAAAGTTCAGTGCTAGGTCTCTTACTATAACAGGTTTCTTAAAGGAACATTGTTTACAATTTTTTTATAGAACAAAGTTTAGAACTTTGCGGAAAACTCCAACCACCGCATCCTCCAGGCAGTAATGCCCTGTCAGTGGTCTCCTGTTTACACTAGCTTAGATGTGCTGGGCCTTTATTTCTTTATTTGCATCCTTCAGGTAGTCGGACCCCACGCCGCTGTCTGGCATCTGGGAGTAGTCGGACCCCTTGCTGCTGTCTGGCCTCTGGGGGTAGTCGGACCCCTCGCTGTTGTCTGGCCTCTGGGAGTAGTTGGACCCCTTGCTGTTGTCTGGCCTCTGGGTGTAGTCGGACCCCTCGCTGTTGTCTGGCCTCTGGGAGTAGTCGGACCCCACGCCGCTGTCTGGCCTCTGGTGGTAGTCGGACCCCTCGCCGTTGTCTGGCCTCTGGGGATAGTCGGACCCCTCTGCGTCGTCTGTTCTCTGGGAGTAGTCGGACCCCTCTGCGTCGTCTGTTCTCTCAGAGTAGTTGGACCCCTCTGCGTCGTCTGGCCTCTGGGAGTAGTCTGACCCCTCTGCGTCGTCTGGCCTCTGGGAGTAGTCTGACCCCTCTGCCTCGTCTGTTCTCTGGGAGTAGTCGGACCCCTCTGCCTCGTCTGTTCTCTGGGAGTAGTCGGACCCTTCGCTGCTGTCTGGCCTCTGGTGGTAGTCGGACCCCTCGCCGTTGTCTGGCCTCTGGGAGTAGTCGGACCCCTCGCCGTTGTCTGGCCTCTGGGAGTAGTCGGACCCCTCTGCCTCGTCTGTTCTCTGGGAGTAGTCGGACCCCTCTGCCTCGTCTGTTCTCTGGGAGTAGTCGGACCCTTCGCTGCTGTCTGGCCTCTGGTGGTAGTCGGACCCCTCGTCGTTGTCTGGCCTCTGGTGGTAGTCGGACCCCTCTGCGTCGTCTGGCCTCTGGGAGTAGTCGGACCCCTCTGCGTCGTCTGTTCTCTGGGAGTAGTCGGACCCCTCTGCGTCGTCTGTTCTCTCGGAGTAGTTGGACCCCTCTGCGTCGTCTGGCCTCTGGGAGTAGTCGGACCCCTCTGCGTCGTCTGGCCTCTGGGAGTAGTCTGGCCTCTGGTGGTAGTCGGACCCCTCTGCGTCGTCTGGCCTCTGGCAGTAGTCGGACCCCTCGCTGTTGTCTGGCCTCTGGTGGTAGTCGGACCCCTTGCCGCTGTCTATCCTGTGGGAGTAGTCGGACCCCTCTGCGTCGTCTGGCCTCTGGGAGTAGTCGGACCCCTCTGCGTCATCTGGCCTCTGGGAGTAGTCGGACCCCTCTGCGTCGTCTGGCCTCTGGGAGTAGTCGGACCCCTCTGCCTCGTCTGGCCTCTGGGAGTAGTCGGACCCCTCTGCCTCGTCTGGCCTCTGGAAGTAGTCGGACCCCTCTGCGTCGTCTGGCCTCTGGGAGTAGTCGGACCCCTCTGCGTCATCTGGCCTCTGGGAGTAGTCGGACCCCTCTGCGTCATCTGGCCTCTGGGAGTAGTCGGACCCCTTGCGTCGTCTGGCCTCTGGGAGTAGTCGGACCCCTCTGCCTCGTCTGGCCTCTGGGAGTAGTCGGACCCCTCTGCGTCGTCTGGCCTCTGGGAGTAGTCGGACCCCTCTGTGTTGTCTGGTGGTAGTCGGACCCCTCTGCGTTGTCTGGCCTCTGGGAGTAGTCGCACCCCTCTGCCTCGTCTGGCCTCTGGGAGTAGTCGCACCCCTCTGCCTCGTCTGTTCTCTGGGAGTAGTCAGACCCCTTGTCGTTGTCTGGCCTCTGGTGGTAGTTGGACCCTTCGCTGCTGTCTGGCCTCTGGTGGTAGTCGGACCCCTCTGCGTCGTCTGGCCTCTGGCAGTAGTCGGACCCCTCGCTGTTGTCTGGCCTCTGGTGGCAGTCGGACCCCTTGCCGCTGTCTATCCTGTGGGAGTAGTCGGACCCCTCGCTGTTGTCTGGCCTCTGGTGGCAGTCGGACCCCTTGCCGCTGTCTATCCTGTGGGAGTAGTCGGACCCCTCTGCGTCGTCTGGCCTCTGGGAGTAGTCGGACCCCTCTGCCTCGTCTGGCCTCTGGGAGTAGTCGGACCCCTCTGCCTCGTCTGGCCTCTGGAAGTAGTCGGACCCCTCTGCGTCGTCTGGCCTCTGGGAGTAGTCGGACCCCTCTGCGTCATCTGGCCTCTGGGAGTAGTCGGACCCCTCTGCGTCGTCTGGCCTCGGGGAGTAGTCGGACCCCTCTGCGTCGTCTGGCCTCGGGGAGTAGTCGGACCCCTCTGCGTCGTCTGGCCTCTGGGAGTAGTCGGACCCCTCTGCCTCGTCTGGCCTCTGGGAGTAGTCGGACCACTCTGCCTCGTCTGGCCTCTGGGAGTAGTCGGACCCCTCTGTGTTGTCTGGTGGTAGTCGGACCCGTCTGCATCGTCTGGCCTCTGGGAGTAGTCGGACCCCTCTGCGTCGTCTGTCCTCTGGGAGTAGTCGGACCCCTCTGCGTCGTCTGGCCTCTGGGAGTAGTCGGACCCCTCTGCATCGTCTGGCCTCTGGGAGTAGTCGGACCCCTCTGCGTCGTCTGTCCTCTGGGAGTAGTCGGACCACTCTGCCTCGTCTGGCCTCTGGGAGTAGTCGGACCCCTCTGCATCGTCTGGCCTCTGGGAGTAGTCGGACCCCTCTGCGTCGTCTGGCCTCTGGGAGTAGTCGGACCCCTCTGCGTCGTCTGGCCTCTGGGAGTAGTCGGACCCCTCTGCGTCGTCTGGCCTCTGGGAGTAGTCGGACCCCTCTGCGTCGTCTGGCCTCTGGCTCACTTTTATGCAGTAGTCCTAGTGAGGCTCATGGATAAGGCGGACCCCTGCCCTATGTTATCTGTGATGTAGTCTGACAACTTTTGTCTCATGAAATCCTGTTGTCAGGAGCAGCCGCCGATGTACGGGGGGGAGTTGAGTTATTCAGTGCTGTTAGTGATGAATGATTTGGATAGTTCCCGGGATCTCCTGTCTGATGGCTGATACCAGAGAGCACAAGCTGTGTACATCGTGAGATTGTGACATTTTGGTCCTGTTGACAGCTGCAGTCATGTGACTCTGTGACCCCGGAGTCATCCTGTGCAGGACCAGGCTTTGATAACAGCTCCGCGCTGCTCCAGTATATGGGGGGGGGGGAGGGGGCGGGTTTGGGATGGGGGGTACAGGAGGGTATATACGGCCTTCAGATCTGCCCAGCTCCGTTATATGGGGGGTACAGGAGGGTAGATATACGGCCTGCAGATCCACCCTGCTCCAGTATACGGGGGGTACAGGAGGATATATACGGCCTTCAGATCCACACTGCTCCAGTATATGGGGGGTACAGGAGGGTATATACTACCTGCAGATCTGCCCAGCCCCAATATATGGGGGGGGGGGTACAGGAGGGTATATACGGCCTTCAGATCCACACTGCTCCAGTATATGGGGGGTACAGGAGGGTATATACTACCTGCAGATCTGCCCAGCCCCAATATATGGGGGGGGGGGTACAGGAGGGTATATACGGCTTTCAGATCCACCCTGCTCCAGTATACGGGGGGTACAGGAGGGTATATACGGCCTGCAGATCCACCCTGCTCCAGTATACGGGGGGTACAGGAGGGTATATACTACCTGCAGATCTGCCCAGCCCCAATATATGGGGGGGGGGGTACACAGGAGGGTATATACGGCCTTCAGATCCACCCTGCTCCAGTATATGGGGGGTACAGGAGGGTATATACTACCTGCAGATCTGCCCAGCCCCAATATATGGGGGGGGGGGGTACAGGAGGGTATATACGGCCTTCAGATCCACCCTGCTCCAGTATACGGGGGGTACAGGAGGGTATATACGGCCTGCAGATCCACCCTGCTCCAGTATACGGGGGGTACAGGAGGGTATATACGGCCTGCAGATCCACCCTGCTCCAGTATACCGGGGGGTACAGGAGGGTATATACGGCCTGCAGATCCACCCTGCTCCAGTATACGGGGGGTACAGGAGGGTATATACGGCCTGCAGATCCACCCTGCTCCAGTATACGGGGGGTACAGGAGGGTATATACGGCCTGCAGATCCACCCTGCTCCAGTATACGGGGGGTACAGGAGGGTATATACGGCCTGCAGATCCACCCTGCTCCAGTATACGGGGGTACAGGAGGGTATTTACGGCCTTCAGATCTGCCCAGCCCCATTATATGGGGGGTACAGGAGGGTATTTACGGCCTTCAGATCTGCCCAGCCCCATTATATGGGGGGTACAGGAGGGTATATACGGCCTGCAGATCCGCCCTGCTCCAGTATACCGGGGGGTACAGGAGGGTATATACGGCCTGCAGATCCACCCTGCTCCAGTATACCGGGGGGTACAGGAGGGTATATATACGGCCTGCAGATCCACCCTGCTCCAGTATACGGGGGGTACAGGAGGGTATATATACGGCCTGCAGATCTGCCCAGCCCCATTATATGGGGGGTACAGGAGGGTATATACGGCCTGCAGATCCACCCTGCTCCAGTATATGGGGGGTACAGGAGGGTATATATACGGCCTGCAGATCCGCCCTGCTCTTCGCTCTCTGCATCTGTTTTGCAGCTCTGTGGCTCTCTGTTATCAGCCAGTGCAGGCTGGAGACAGGCAGAGCTCGTTCTTAGCCTCGGGACTGTGGGGGTCGTGGCTTGTGGTCAGGGGACGTTCTCCCTTCTTGGTGTTGGGGGCCTCACGCCTAATCGATTGTAATTGGGGTATTTGGGGCTGTTGCTAAAGTAGGGGGCACTGGTGACGGGGTCCTGACGTTTGGAGGGAGGGGGGACATCGCAGCCTTTTTCATGCGTCTTGACATTAGGGGGGTCTGTCGTTTTTTGGATGTCCTGACGTTACTCCTATCCTACTAGGAAGGGTCCTTATTCCTGAGGGGGGCTCGTACTGGATGATCTACTGATAAAACTGCAGCAAGCGGTCCAGTAATGACACATCGCTGGAGTCAGGGTCTCTGCCCCTACGCCATGGTGCTCTCCCATGTGGGGGTCCCATGTGATCACAGGATCGCAGCCCTGTAACCTCGCCCCCTGCGGGCGTCCGCTTCCTCCCGGATGGCTCCTCATTCATGTGAGGACATTGCTGCTTCCCCTCAGGTTCTCTCGTCCTGATATAAAGGAAACAGTCAGATTTCTAGTTGTTGGAGGTGACGGTGCTCGCAGAACAATGGGGACGACGTCAGCGGAGATTATTACACATCAATAATCAGCTCTGCTGTATAAACATCCGTTTACTGGAGCTGGGCTGTATATAACCTGTAACCCCCCCCCCCGTATACCGGAGCTGGGCCGTATATAACCTGTAACCCCCCTGTATACTGAAGCTGGGCCGTATATAACCTCCTGTACCCCCGTACACTGGAGCTGGGCCATATATAACCTGTAACCCCCTGTATACTAGAGCTGAACTGTATATAACCTTCTGTACCCCCGTATACTGGAGCTGGGCTGTATATAACCTTCTCTACCCCCGTATACTGAAGCTGGGCCGTATATAACCTCCTGTACCCCCGTACACTGGAGCTGGGCCATATATAACCTGTAACCCCCTGTATACTAGAGCTGAACTGTATATAACCTTCTGTACCTCCCGTGTACTGGAGCTGGGCTGTATATAACCTTCTGTACCCCCGTATACTGGAGCTGGGCTGTATATAACCTTCTGTACCCCCGTATACTGAAGCTGGGCCGTATATAACCTCCTGTACCCCCGTACACTGGAGCTGGGCTATATATAACCTGTAACCCCCTGTATACTAGAGCTGAACTGTATATAACCTTCTGTACCTCCCATATACTGGAGCTGGGCTGTATATAACCTCCTGTACCCCCGTATACTGGAGCTGGGCTGTATATAACCTCCTGTACCCCCGTATACTGGAGCTGGGCCATATATAACCTGTAACCCCCTGTATACTAGAGCTGGGCTGTATATAACCTTCTGTACCTCCCGTATACTGGAGCTGGGCTGTATATAACCTTCTGTACCTCCCGTATACTGGAGCTGGGCTGTATGTAACCTCCTGTGCCCCCAATATACTAGAGCTCGGCCGTATATAACCTCCTGTACGCCCGTATACTAGAGCTGGGCCGTATATACTCTCTGTAGCCCCCGTATACTAGAGCTGGGCCGTATATACCCTCCTGTACGCCCGTATACTAGAGCTGGGCCGTATATACTCTCTGTAGCCCCCGTATACTAGAGCTGGGCCGTATATACCCTCCTGTATCCTCGTATGCTGTGGCAGGGCTGTATATACCCTCCTGTACCCCCTGTTTACTGGAGCTGGGCTGTATATAACCTCCTGTACCCCCGTATACTGTGGCAGGACCATATATACCCTCCTGTACCTCCCATATACTGGAGCTGGGCCGTATATACCCTCCTGTACCCCTCGTATAGTAGAGCTGGTCCTTATATAACCTCTTGTGCCCCCTGTATACCGGAGCAGGGCAGTATATATCCTCCTGTGCCCCCCGTATACTGGTGCAGTGCTTTATATACCCTCCTTTACCCCCCGTATACAGGTGCTGGGCCGTATATAACCTCCTTTACCCCCCGTATACTTGAGCAGGGCTGTATATACCTTCTTGTACTCCTTGTATACTGTAGCTGGGCTGTATATAACCTCCTGTGCCCCATGTATACTGGAGCAGGGCCGTATATACCCTCCTGTAGCCCCTGTATACTGCAGCTGGGCTGTATATAACCTCCTATACCCCCCCCCCCCCCCGTATACTGGAGCAGGGCCATATATACCCTCTTGTACCCCCGTATACTGGAGCAGGGCCGTATATACCTTCTTGTACTCCTTGTATACTGTAGCTGGGCTGTATATAACCTCCTGTGCCCCATGTATACTGGAGCAGTGCTTTTATATACCCTCCTGTAGCCCCTGTATACTGCAGCTGGGCTGTATATAACCTCCTATACCCCCCCCCCCCCCGTATACTGGAGCAGGGCCGTATATACCCTCCTGTACCCCCGTATACTGGAGCAGGGCCGTATATACCCTCCTGTACCCCCGTATACTGGAGCAGGGCCGTATATACCCTCATGTACCCCCGTATACTGTGGCAGGGCTGTATATACCTTCTTGTACTCCTTGTATACTGTAGCTGGGCCATATACGGTGGGGCAAAAAAGTATTTAGTCAGTCAGCAATAGTGCAAGTTCCACCACTTAAAAAGATGAGAGGCGTCTGTAATTTACATCATAGGTAGACCTCAACTATGGGAGACAAACTGAGAAAAAAAAATCCAGAAAATCACATTGTCTGTTTTTTTTATCATTTTATTTGCATATTATGGTGGAAAATAAGTATTTGGTCAGAAACAAACAATCAAGATTTCTGGCTCTCACAGACCTGTAACTTCTTCTTTAAGAGTCTCCTCTTTCCTCCACTCATTACCTGTAGTAATGGCACCTGTTTAAAGTTGTTATCAGTATAAAAAGACACCTGTGCACACCCTCAAACAGTCTGACTCCAAACTCCACTATGGTGAAGACCAAAGAGCTGTCAAAGGACACCAGAAACAAAATTGTAGCCCTGCACCAGGCTGGGAAGACTGAATCTGCAATAGCCAACCAGCGTTGGAGTGAAGAAATCAACAGTGGGAGCAATAATTAGAAAATGGAAGACATACAAGACCACTGATAATCTCCCTCGATCTGGGGCTCCACGCAAAATCCCACCCCGTGGGGTCAGAATGATCACAAGAACGGTGAGCAAAAATCCCAGAACCACGCGGGGGGACCTAGTGAGTGAACTGCAGAGAGCTGGGACCAATGTAACAGGGCCTACCATAAGTAACACACTACGCCACCATGGACTCAGATCCTGCAGTGCCAGACGTGTCCCACTGCTTAAGCCAGTACATGTCCGGGCCCGTCTGAAGTTTGCTAGAGAGCATTTGGATGATCCAGAGGAGTTTTGGGAGAATGTCCTATGGTCTGATGAAACCAAACTGGAACTGTTTGGTAGAAACACAACTTGTCATGTTTGGAGGAAAAAGAATACTGAGTTGCATCCATCAAACACCATACCTACTGTAAAGCATGGTGGTGGAAACATCATGCTTTGGGGCTGTTTCTCTGCAAAGGGGCCAGGACGACTGATCCGGGTACATGAAAGAATGAATGGGGCCATGTATCGTGAGATTTTGAGTGCAAACCTCCTTCCATCAGCAAGGGCATTGAAGATGAAACGTGGCTGGGTCTTTCAACATGACAATGATCCAAAGCACACCGCCAGGGCAACGAAGGAGTGGCTTCGTAAGAAGCATTTCAAGGTCCTGGAGTGGCCTAGCCAGTCTCCAGATCTCAACCCTATAGAAAACCTTTGGAGGGAGTTGAAAGTCCGTGTTGCCAAGCGAAAAGCCAAAAACATCACTGCTCTAGAGGAGATCTGCATGGAGGAATGGGCCAACATACCAACAACAGTGTGTGGCAACCTTGTGAAGACTATCAGAAAACGTTTGACCTCTGTCATTGCCAACAAAGGATATATTACAAAGTATTGAGATGAAATTTTGTTTCTGACCAAATACTTATTTTCCACCATAATATGCAAAAAAAAAATGATAAAAAAACAGACAATGTGATTTTCTGGATTTTTTTTTCTCAGTTTGTCTCCCATAGTTGAGGTCTACCTATGATGTAAATTACAGACGCCTCTCATCTTTTTAAGTGGTGGAACTTGCACTATTGCTGACTGACTAAATACTTTTTTGCCCCACTGTATACCCTCCTGTGCCCCCTGTATACTGCAGCTGGGCTGTATATACCCTCCTATACCCACCCCCCCCCCATATACTGGAGCAGGGCCGTATATAACCTCCTGTACCCCCGTATACTGGAGCAGGGCCGTATATACCCTCCTGTACCCCCGTATACTGGAGCTGGGCCGTATATACCCTCCTGTACCCCTGTATACTGGAGCAGGGCCGTATATACCCTCCTGTACTCCCGTATACTGAAGCAGGGCCGTATATACCCTCCTGTACCCCCGTATACTGGAGCAGGGCCGTATATTAGCTGTACCCCAGTATACTGCAGCTGGGCTGTATATACCCTCCTATACCCCCCCCCCCGTATACTGGAGCAGGGCCGTATATACCCTCCTGTATCCCCCGTATACTGGAGCAGGGCCGTATATACCCTCCTGTACCCCTCGTATACTGGAGCAGGGCCGTATATACCTTCCTGTACCCCCGTATACTGGAGCTGGGCTGTATATAACCTCCTGCACCCCCCGTATACTGGAGCTGGGCTGTATATACCCTCCTGTACCCCCGTATACTGGAGCTGGGCTGTATATAACCTCCTGCACCCCCCCGTATACTGGAGCAGGGCCATATATACCCTCCTGTACCCCGTATACTGGAGCAGGGCCGTATATAACCTCCTGCACCCCCCGTATACTGGAGCTGGGCTGTATATACCCTCCTGCACCCCCCGTATACTGGAGCAGGGCCATATATACCCTCCTGTACCCCGTATACTGGAGCAGGGCCGTATATAACCTCCTGCACCCCCTGTATACTGGAGCAGGGCTGTATATACCCTCCTGTACCCCTCGTATACTGGAGCAAGGCCGTATATACCCTCCTGTACCCCCCGTATACTAGAGCTGGGCTGTATATACTCTCCTGTACCCCTCGTATACTGGAGCAGGGCCGTATATAACCTCCTGTACCCCCGTATACTGTAGCTGGGCTGTATATACCCTCCTGTACCCCCGTATACTGGAGCAGGGCCGTTTATAACCTCCTGTACCCCCCGTATACTGGAGCAGGGCCGTATATAACCTCCTGTACCCCCGTATACTGTAGCTGGGCTGTATATACCCTCCTGTACCCCCGTATACTGGAGCAGGGCCGTTTATAACCTCCTGTACCCCCCGTATACTGGAGCAGGGCCGTATATAACCTCCTGTACCCCCGTATACTGGAGCAGGGCCGTTTATAACCTCCTGTACCCCTGTATACTAGAGCAGGGCCGTATATACCCTCCTGTACCCCCGTATACTGGAGCAGGGCCGTATATACCCTCCTGTACCCCCGTATACTGGAGCAGGGCTGTATATACCCTCCTGTACCCCCGTATACTGGAGCAGGGCCGTATATAACCTCCTGTACCCCCCGTATACTGGAGCAGGGCCGTATATAACCTCCTGTACCCCCGTATACTGTAGCTGGGCTGTATATACCCTCCTGTACCCCCGTATACTGGAGCAGGGCCGTATATAACCTCCTGTACCCTCCTGTACCCCTGTATACTAGAGCAGGGCCGTATATACCCTCCTGTACCCCTCGTATACTGGAGCAGGGCCGTATATAACCTCCTGTACCCCCCGTATACTGGAGCAGGGCCGTACATAACCTCCTGTACCCCCGTATACTGTAGCTGGGCTGTATATACCCTCCTGTACCCCCGTATACTGGAGCAGGGCCGTATATAACCTCCTGTACCCCTCGTATACTGGAGCAGGGCCGTATATACCCTCCTGTACCCCTCGTATACTGGAGCAGGGCCGTATATAACCTCCTGTACCCCCCGTATACTGGAGCAGGGCCGTATATACCCTCCTGTACCACCGTATACTGGAGCAGGGCCGTATATACCCTCCTGTACCCCCGTATACTGGAGCAGGGCCGTATATACCCTCTTGTACCCCCTGTATACTGGAGCAGGGCCATATATACCCTCCTGTACCCCCTGTATACTGGAGCTGGGCTGTATATACCCTCCTGTACCCCCATATACTGGAGCTGGGCTGTATATACCCTCCTGTACCTCGTATACTGAAGCTGGGCCGTATATACCCTCCTGTACCCCCATATACTGGAGCAGGGCCGTATATACCCTCCTGTACCCCCCCATATACTGGAGCTGGACCGTATATACCCTCCTGTACCCCCTGTATACTGGAGCTGGGCTGTATATACCCTCCTCCCTCCTGTACCCCCGTATACTGGAGCAGGGCCGTATATACCCTCCTGTACCCCCCGTATACTGGAGCAGTGCCGTATATACCCTCCTGTACCCCTGTATACTGGAGCAGGGCTGTATATACCCTCCTGTACCCCTCGTATACTGGAGCAGGGCCGTATATACCCTCCTGTACCCCCGTATACTGGAGCTGGGCTGTATATACCCTCCTGTACCCCCGTATACTGGAGCTGGGCCGTATATACCCTCCTGTACCCCCGTATACTGGAGCTGGGCCATATATACCCTCCTGTACCCCCGTATACTGGAGCTGGGCCATATATACCCTCCTGTACCCCCGTATACTGGAGCTGGGCCGTATATACCTTCCTGTACCCCTCATATACTGGAGCTGGGCCGTATATACCCTCCTGTACCCCTCGTATACTGGAGCAGGGCCGTATATACCCTCCTGTACCCCCGTATACTGGAGCTGGGCCGTATATACCCTCCTGTACCCCCGTATACTGGAGCTGGGCTGTATATACCCTCCTGTACCCCTCGTATACTGGAGCAGGGCCGTATATACCCTCCTGTACCCCCCTATACTGGAGCAGGGCCGTATATACCCTCCTGTACCCCCGTATACTGGAGCTGGGCTGTATATACCCTCCTGTACCCCCGTATACTGGAGCTGGGCCGTATATACCCTCCTGTACCCCCGTATACTGGAGCTGGGCTGTATATACCCTCCTGTACCCCTCGTATACTGGAGCTGGGCCGTATATACCCTCCTGTACCCCCGTATACTGGAGCTGGGCTGTATATACCCTCCTGTACCCCCGTATACTGGAGCAGGGCCGTATATACCCTCCTGTACCCCCGTATACTGGAGCTGGGCTGTATATACCCTCCTGTACCCCTCGTATACTGGAGCTGGGCCGTATATACCCTCCTCTACCCCCGTATACTGGAGCTGGGCTGTATATACCCTCCTGTACCCCCGTATACTGGAGCAGGGCCGTATATACCCTCCTGTACCCCCGTATACTGGAGCTGGGCCGTATATACCCTCCTGTACCACCGTATACTGGAGCTGGGCCGTATATACCCTCCTGTACCCCCCTATACTGGAGCTGGGCTGTATATACCCTCCTGTACCACCGTATACTGGAGCTGGGCCGTATATACCCTCCTGTACCCCTCGCATACTGGAGCTGGGCCGTATATACCCTCCTGTACCCCTCGTATACTGGAGCTGGGCCGTATATACCCTCCTGTACCCCTCGCATACTGGAGCTGGGCCGTATATACCCTCCTGTACCCCTCGTATACTGGAGCTGGGCCGTATATACCCTCCTGTACCCCCGTATACTGGAGCTGGGCCGTATATACCCTCCTGTACCCCTCGCATACTGGAGCTGGGCCGTATATACCCTCCTGTACCCCTCATATACTGGAGCTGGGCCGTATATACCCTCCTGTACCCCCGTATACTGGAGCTGGGCCGTATATACCCTCCTGTACCCCTCGTATACTGGAGCTGGGCCGTATATACCCTCCTCTACCCCCGTATACTGGAGCTGGGCTGTATATACCCTCCTGTACCCCCGTATACTGGAGCAGGGCCGTATATACCCTCCTGTACCCGCCTATACTGGAGCTGGGCCGTATATACCCTCCTGTACCACCGTATACTGGAGCTGGGCCGTATATACCCTCCTGTACCCCCCTATACTGGAGCTGGGCTGTATATACCCTCCTGTACCACCGTATACTGGAGCTGGGCCGTATATACCCTCCTGTACCCCCCGTATACTGGAGCTGGGCTGTATATACCCTCCTGTACCCCCGTATACTGGAGCTGGGCCGTATATACCCTCCTGTACCCCTCGTATACTGGAGCAGGGCCGTATATACCCTCCTGTACCCCCGTATACTGGATCTGGGCCGTATATACCCTCCTGTACCCCTCATATACTGGAGCTGGGCCGTATATACCCTCCTGTACCCCTCGTATACTGGAGCAGGGCCGTATATACCCTCCTGTACCCCCCTATACTGGAGCAGGGCCGTATATACCCTCCTGTACCCCCGTATACTGGAGAAAACCCACGCCGTCCCATCGCTATACATGGAAAGATGCGGTCAGTTCTCCCTCGGCGTCCTGGTGACCCGGGGGTCAGCGATTGCAGTGATTCACTTTCTGTCATTTCCTGAGCTGAGTTTTCGTCACAGTGTACTTTGCCCTCCGATCAGTGGCCTCTCCGCCCGTCCTCGGTGCTGTCGTATTCTTACGTCACTGTCATTCTGGATTTTGGAGCTTCCTTCAGTGACTGTGAGGTTTTTCTTCCTTTCCTTGAGGTATTGGAGGTTCTGAGGAGGATGTGGCGAAGCCGAGGAGCCGTCACCGCCGCCGCTCGCTGACGAATCAGAAGTGGTCGCCAGCGGGGCAATGAGTCACGGACGGACATATAGTGCAGGAAGTGGTGACCCCCGCACAGCCTGAAGAAGCACAATCCACTTGTCAGACCGGTCAATAGCGCCATCCTAGGTGTACTCTAGTCACCACCAGAGCTGCGCTCAGCAATAGAGCCATCCTAGGTGTACTCTAGTCACCACCAGAGCTGCGCTCAGCAATAGCGCCATCCTAGGTGTACTCTAGTCACCACCAGAGCTGCGCTCAGCAATAGAGCCATCCTAGGTGTACTCTAGTCACCACCAGAGCTGCGCTCAGCAATAGAGCCATCCTAGGTGTACTCTAGTCACCACCAGAGCTGCGCTCAGCAATAGCGCCATCCTAGGTGTACTCTAGTCACCACCAGAGCTGCGCTCAGCAATAGAGCCATCCTAGGTGTACTCTAGTCACCACCAGAGCTGCGCTCAGCAATCTGCTGGGGTCCTGTTAGCTCTCATGTAGCAATTCTTCAGTGACGTCCCCTACTGGTGCGATTCTTATAATGCACCTGCAGCCCTAGTGCGACATGCTGATAATACGTGGGAATGGCGCCATCATGCTTGTCATGGCGTCCCGTGCACATGGCCGCGCCACCATGGCTGCTGGGGAGTTCCTGGTGGATGAGTCTGTAGCCCGAGGCTTCACCACGTCACGCCTCATCATAGCAGGAATGTGCGGGATATGTGCAGCCTCTGGCCACGGAGAGACAGCTGCGGAGGGACAGCTGCGGCCCTGTGCCCCCCATATCCGCCCCTGTACCCACCCCATACCCACTGCTCGGATACATGTATATATACTGTATATAGCCAAGCCAGTCCAGGGAAAGGCGCTGTATTTAATCCGCTCCTGTGTGATACTGTCTGCTGAGCCGGGTATCTAATCCTCTCCTGTGTGATACTGTTTGCTGAGCTGTGTATCTAATCCTATCCTGTGTGATACTGACTGCTGAGCCGTGTATCTAATCTTCTCCTGTGTGATACCATCTGCTGAGCCGTGTATCTAATCCTATCCTGTGTGATACTGACTGCTGAGTTGTGTATCTAATCTCATCCTGTGTGATACTGTCTGCTGAGCCGTGTATCTAATCCTATCCTGTGTGATACCATCTGCTGAGCCGTGTATCTAATCCTCTCCTGTGTGATACTGTCTGCTGAGCCGTGTATCTAATCCTCTCCTGTGTGATACTGTCTGGTGAGCCGTGTATCTAATCCTCTCCTGTGTGATACTGACTGCTGAGCCGTGTATCTAATCCTCTCCTGTGTGATACTGACTGCTGAGCCGTGTATCTAATCCTCTCCTATGTGATAATGTCTGCTGAGCCATGTATCTAATCCTCTCCTGTGTGATACTGACTGCTGAGCCGTGTATCTAATCTTCTCCTGTGTGATACTGACTGCTGAGCCGTGTATCTAATCCTATCCTGTGTGATACTGACTGCTGAGCCGTGTATCTAAACCTCTCCTGTGTGATACTGACTGCTGAGCTGTGTATCTAATCCTCTCCTGTGTGATACTGACTGCTGAGCCGTGTATCTAATCTTCTGTGTGATACTGACTGCTGAGCCGTGTATCTAATCCTATCCTGTGTGATACTGACTGCTGAGCCGTGTATCTAATCCTATCCTGTGTGATACTGACTGCTGAGCCGTGTATCTAATCCTACCCTGTGTGATACTGTCTGCTGAGCCGTGTATCTAAACCTCTCCTGTGTGATACTGACTGCTGAGCTGTGTATCTAATCTTCTGTGTGATACTGACTGCTGAGCCGTGTATCTAATCTTCTCCTGTGTGATACTGACTGCTGAGCCGTGTATCTAATCCTATCCTGTGTGATACTGACTGCTGAGCCGTGTATCTAAACCTCTCCTGTGTGATACTGACTGCTGAGCTGTGTATCTAATCCTCTCCTGTGTGATACTGACTGCTGAGCCGTGTATCTAATCTTCTGTGTGATACTGACTGCTGAGCCGTGTATCTAATCCTATCCTGTGTGATACTGACTGCTGAGCCGTGTATCTAATCCTATCCTGTGTGATACTGACTGCTGAGCCGTGTATCTAATCCTACCCTGTGTGATACTGTCTGCTGAGCCGTGTATCTAAACCTCTCCTGTGTGATACTGACTGCTGAGCTGTGTATCTAATCTTCTGTGTGATACTGACTGCTGAGCCGTGTATCTAATCCTATCCTGTGTGATACTGACTGCTGAGCCGTGTATCTAATCCTACCCTGTGTGATACTGTCTGCTGAGCCGTGTATCTAATCCTCTCCTGTGTGATACTGACTGCTGAGCCGTGTATCTAATCTTCTCCTGTGTGATACCATCTGCTGAGCCGTGTATCTAATCCTATCCTGTGTGATACCATCTGCTGAGCCGTGTATCTAATCCTATCCTGTGTGATACTGACTGCTGAGCCGTGTATCTAATCCTCTCCTGTGTGATACCATCTGCTGAGCCGTGTATCTAATCCTATCCTGTGTGATACTGACTGCTGAGCCGTGTATCTAATCCTCTCCTGTGTGATACTGTTTGCTGAACCGTGTATCTAAACCTCTCCTGTGTGATACTGACTGCTGAGCTGTGTATCTAATCTTCTCCTGTGTGATACTGACTGCTGAGCCGTGTATCTAATCCTATCCTGTGTGATACTGACTGCTGAGCCGTGTATCTTATCCTCTCCTGTGTGATACTGACTGCTGAGCTGTGTATCTAATCCTCTCCTGTGTGATACTGTCTGCTGAGCTGTGTATCTAATCCTGTCCTGTGTGATACTGACTGCTGAGCCGTGTATCTAATCCTCTCCTGTGTGATACTGTCTGCTGAGCCGTGTATCTAATCCTATCCTGTGTGACACCGTCTGCTGAGCCGTGTATCTAATCCTCTCCTGTGTGATACCATCTGCTGAGCCGTGTATCTAATCCTCTCCTGTGTGATACTGACTGCTGAGCCGTGTATCTAATCCTATCCTGTGTGATACTGACTGCTGAGCCATGTATCTAATCCTATCCTGTGTAATACTGTCTGCTGAGCCGTGTATCTAATCCTATCCTGTGTGATACTGTCTGCTGAGCCGTGTATCTAATCCTCTCGTGTGTGATACTGACTGCTGAGCCGTGTATCTAATCCTATCCTGTGTGATACCATCTGCTGAGCCGTGTATCTAATCCTATCCTGTGTGATACCATCTGCTGAGCCGTGTATCTAATCCTCTCCTGTGTGATACTGACTGCTGAGCCGTGTATCTAATCCCATCCTGTGTGATACTGACTGCTGAGCCGTGTATCTAATCCTCTCCTGTGTGATACTGACTGCTGAGCCGTGTATCTAATCCTATCCTGTGTGATACTGACTGCTGAGCCGTGTATCTAATCCTATCCAGTGTGATACTGTCTGCTGAGCCGTGTATCTAATCCCATCCTGTGTGATACTGTCTGCTGAGCCGTGTATCTAATCCTATCCTGTGTGATACTGACTGCTGAGCCGTGTATCTAATCCTATCCTGTGTGATACTGACTGCTGAGCCATGTATCTAATCCTATCCTGTGTGATACTGACTGCTGAGCCATGTATCTAATCCTATCCTGTGTGATACTGCCTGATGAGTTGTGTATCTAATCTCATCCTGTGTGATACTGACTGCTGAGCCGTGTATCTAATCCTATCCTGTGTGATACTGACTGCTGAGCCGTGTATCTAATCCTCTCCTGTGTGATACTGTCTGCTGAGCCGTGTATCTAATCCTATCCTGTGTGATACTGACTGCTGAGCCGTGTATCTAATCCTATCCTGTGTGATACTGACTGCTGAGCCGTGTATCTAATCCTATCCTGTGTGATACTGACTGCTGAGCCGTGTATCTAATCCTCTCCTGTGTGATACTGTCTGCTGAGCCGTGTATCTAATCCTATCCTGTGTGATACTGACTGCTGAGCTGTGTATCTAATCTTCTCCTGTGTGATACTGACTGCTCAGCCGTGTATCTAATCCTCTCCTGTGTGATACTGACTGCTGAGCCGTGTATCTAATCTCATCCTGTGTGATACTGACTGCTGAGCCGTGTATCTAATCCTCTCCTGTGTGATACTGACTGCTGAGCCGTGTATCTAATCTCATCCTGTGTGATACTGACTGCTGAGCCGTGTATCTAATCCTATCCTGTGTGATACTGACTGCTGAGCCGTGTATCTAATCTCATCCTGTGTGATACTGACTACTGAGCCGTGTATCTAATCCTATCCTGTGTGATACTGACTGCTGAGCCGTGTATCTAATCTCATCCTGTGTGATACTGACTGCTGAGCCGTGTATCTAATCTCATCCTGTGTGATACTGACTGATGAGTTGTGTATCTAATCTCATCCTGTGTGATACTGCCTGATGAGTTGTGTATCTAATCTCATCCTGTGTGATACTGTCGCGGAGTGTTGTCGCGGATCTCTCTCCATATTCGCAGTCTGGCGCCTCTGTCACACAGATCTAACATGGCGGCATCTCGTCGTCATCCTTACACCCTGGGCGTCCGCACTACAAACACCAGCATTCAGCCTTGTTACCTGTGGATAGTGGTACTGTGTGGCCCGAAGCAACCAATCAGGACTTAGCTTTAACTTCTTTAAAGCCTTGTTTCCCTATAGCAACCAATCGTAACTCTTCTTGCATGTTGCTCTTCATAGCAACCAATCAGATCTTAGCTTTCATGGTCAGACTTCCTCTGGGAAAGTGAAAGCTGAGCTCTAATTGGTTTCTGTGTATGCACTGATGTGAAATTGGGACGGTTGTCATAGAAACAACTTGTGGTTGCCCCCTGTGAAGTCCGGCCACATCAGTTATGACATTACTTTCTGGTGGCGCCGTGCCACGGTGGGATTTCTATAATAATGGAGGTCACTGTGGAGACTCCGGAGCCTGGCGAGCACCCAGCGTCTTATCCCAGGAGCTCCTCAGACTTAATGACCCGTAATTGTATCCCAGAGGCGGGAGCTTCAGCACCTTAAAGGGGCAGTCCAGGATTAGACAAAGATGGCCGCTCACTGCCTGAACAACGCCTCTTTGGTCCACAGGTCGTGTGCGGTATTACAGCTCCAGTGACGGCCTCTCGTGCAGTGCTGCTTATGGAAGAAGCAGCCATGTTGGTTTTGAATTCTGGACATCCCCTTTAAGAATGGATTCATACATGGCAGAAAAGTACTCCGCAAACAGCCACTAATTCTGCTGCTAAAAATCATTTATTTCCTATTCACAATCTGGGGAGGCAGTTTTGCAGCAGTGCCTGAAAGCAAAGTGATAGGCACATTAATAACGGCGGCCATATTGGCGTTCGCAGAAATTTTTGACCAATGAGGGGATTTTCCAGAGTGCGAGGGTTAAGTAACGTCTCTTCACCGACACTTCTCACCTGTCGTCTGGGGCTGCGGCCTTCTTATTTCCATATGTAAATACCTGCAAGGTCATGTGATGAGCGACAGGTGGCGGCTCCTCGCTCCCGGCGGGTTAGGCCTAAACTCTCCACAATATGGCCGCATCCTGCGCAGAAGCTCAATGCAGGACGATCGAATGGCGGATTGTAGGACGTTTTCCGCCAGTCTGCAGATGGCGAGCGGGGAATGCGGCAGTCTGCAGATGGCGAGCGGGAGATGCGGCAGTCTGACGATGGCGAGCGGGAGATGCGACAGTCTGACGATGACGAGCGGGAGATGCGACAGTCTGCAGATGGCGAGCGGGGGATGCGGCAGTCTGACGATGTCGAGTGGAGGATGCGGCGGTCTACAGATGGCGAGTGGAGGATGCGGCGGTCTTCAGATGGCGAGCGGGGGATGGGGCAGTCTGCAGATGGCGAGCGGGGGATGCGACGGTCTGACAATGGCGAGCTGGGGATGCGACAGTCTGACGATGACGAGTGGAGGATACGACAGTCTGACAATGGCGAGCGGGGGATGCGACAGTCTGACGATGACGAGTGGAGGATACGACAGTCTGACAATGGCGAGCGGGGGATGTGACAGTCTGACGATGACGAGTGGAGGATACGACAGTCTGACAATGGCGAGCGGGGGATGCGGCAGTCTACAGATGGCGAGCGGGGGATGCGACAGTCTGACGATGACGAATGGAGGATGCGACAGTCTGACAATGGCGAGCGGGGGATGCGACAGTCTGACGATGACGAATGGAGGATGCGACAGTCTTACAATGGCGAGCGGGGAATGCGGCAGTCTGACGATGTCGAGTGGAGGATGCGGCAGTCTTCAGATGGCGAGCGGGGGATGCGGCAGTCTGCAGATGGCGAGCGGGAGATGTGACGGTCTGCAGATGGCTAGTGGGGGATGTGGCAGTCTGACGATGACGAGTGGAGGATGCGACAGTCTGAGAATGGCGAGCGGGGAATGCGGCAGTCTGACGATGACGAGTGGAGGATGTGACAGTCTGACAATGGCGAGCGGGGAATGCGGCAGTCTGACGATGTCGAGTGGAGGATACTGGCAGTATTCAGATGGCGAGCGGGGGATGCGGCAGTCTGCAGATGGCGAGCGGGAGATGCGACAGTCTGCAGATGGCGAGCGGCCAATGCAACAGTCTGACAATAGCGAGCGGGGGTTGCGACAGTCTGACGATGGCGAGTGGGGTATACGACGGTCTGACGATGGCGAGTGGAGGATGCGACAGTCTGACGATGACGAGTGGGGTATACGACAGTCTGACAATGGCGAGTGGGGGATGCGACAGTCTGACGATGACGAGTGGAGGATGCGACAGTCTGACAATGGCGAGCGGGGAATACGACAGTCTGACGATGGCGAGTGGGGTATACGACGGTCTGACGATGGCGAGTGGAGGATGCGACAGTCTGACGATGACGAGTGGGGTATACGACAGTCTGACAATGGCGAGCGGGGGATGCGACAGTCTGACGATGGCGAGTGGGGTATACGACAGTCTGACAATGGCGAGCGGAGGATGCGACAGTCTGACGATGTCGAGTGGAGGATGCGGCAGTCTTCAGATGGCGAGCGGGGGATGCGGCAGTCTGCAGATGGCGAGCGGGAGATGCGACAGTCTGCAGATGGCGAGCGGCCAATGCAACAGTCTGACAATAGCGAGCGGGGGTTGCGACAGTCTGACGATGTCGAGTGGAGGATGCGGCAGTATTCAGATGGCGAGCGGGGGATGCGGCAGTCTGCAGATGGCGAGCGGGAGATGCGACAGTCTGCAGATGGCGAGCGGCCAATGCAACAGTCTGACAATAGCGAGCGGGGGTTGCGACAGTCTGACGATGGCGAGTGGGGTATACGACGGTCTGACGATGGCGAGTGGAGGATGCGACAGTCTGACGATGACGAGTGGGGTATACGACAGTCTGACAATGGCGAGTGGGGGATGCGACAGTCTGACGATGACGAGTGGAGGATGCGACAGTCTGACAATGGCGAGCGGGGAATACGACAGTCTGACGATGGCGAGTGGGGTATACGACGGTCTGACGATGGCGAGTGGAGGATGCGACAGTCTGACGATGACGAGTGGGGTATACGACAGTCTGACAATGGCGAGCGGGGGATGCGACAGTCTGACGATGGCGAGTGGGGTATACGACAGTCTGACAATGGCGAGCGGAGGATGCGACAGTCTGACGATGTCGAGTGGAGGATGCGGCAGTCTTCAGATGGCGAGCGGGGGATGCGGCAGTCTGCAGATGGCGAGCGGGAGATGCGACAGTCTGACAATGGCGAGCGGGGAATGCGGCAGTCTGACGATGTCGAGTGGAGGATGCGGCAGTCTTCAGATGGCGAGCGGGGATGCGGCAGTCTGACGATGACGAGTGGAGGATGCGACAGTCTGACAATGGCGAGCGGGGGATGTGACAGTCTGACGATGACGAGTGGAGGATGCGACAGTCTGACAATGGCGAGCGGGGAATACGACAGTCTGACGATGGCGAGTGGGGTATACGACGGTCTGACGATGGCGAGTGGAGGATGCGACAGTCTGACGATGACAAGTGGGGTATACGACAGTCTGACAATGGCGAGCGGGGGATGCGACAGTCTGACGATGGCGAGTGGGGTATACGACAGTCTGACAATGGCGAGCGGAGGATGCGACAGTCTGACGATGTCGAGTGGAGGATGCGGCAGTCTTCAGATGGCGAGCGGGGGATGCGGCAGTCTGCAGATGGCGAGCGGGAGATGCGACAGTCTGACAATGGCGAGCGGGGAATGCGGCAGTCTGACGATGTCGAGTGGAGGATGCGGCAGTCTTCAGATGGCGAGCGGGGATGCGGCAGTCTGACGATGACGAGTGGAGGATGCGACAGTCTGACAATGGCGAGCGGGGAATACGACAGTCTGACGATGGCGAGTGGGGTATACGACGGTCTGACGATGGCGAGTGGAGGATGCGACAGTCTGACGATGACGAGTGGGGTATACGACAGTCTGACAATGGCGAGCGGGGGATGCGACAGTCTGACGATGGCGAGTGGGGTATACGACAGTCTGACAATGGCGAGCGGGGGATGCGACAGTCTGACGATGTCGAGTGGAGGATGCGGCAGTCTTCAGATGGCGAGCGGGGGATGCGGCAGTCTGCAGATGGCGAGCGGGAGATGCGACAGTCTGACGATGACGAGTGGAGGATGCGACAGTCTGACAATGGCGAGCGGGGGATGCGACAGTCTGACGATGACGAGTGGAGGATGCGACAGTCTGACAATGGCGAGCGGGGAATACGACAGTCTGACGATGGCGAGTGGGGTATACGACGGTCTGACGATGGCGAGTGGAGGATGCGACAGTCTGACGATGACGAGTGGGGTATACGACAGTCTGACAATGGCGAGCGGGGGATGCGACAGTCTGACGATGGCGAGTGGGGTATACGACAGTCTGACAATGGCGAGCGGGGGATGCGACAGTCTGACGATGTCGAGTGGAGGATGCGGCAGTCTTCAGATGGCGAGCGGGGGATGCGGCAGTCTGCAGATGGCGAGCGGGAGATGCGACAGTCTGACGATGACGAGTGGAGGATGCGACAGTCTGACGATGACGAGTGGAGGATGCGACAGTCTGACAATGGCGAGCGGGGAATGCGACAGTCTGACGATGACGAGTGGAGGATGCGACAGTCTGACAATGGCGAGCGGGGAATGCTGCAGTCTGACGATGTCGAGTGGAGGATGCGGCAGTCTTCAGATGGCGAGCGGGGGATGCGGCAGTCTGCAGATGGCGAGCGGGAGATGCAACAGTCTGCAGATGGTGGGCGATGCAACAGTCTGACGATGGCGTGCGGGGGATGCGACAGTCTGCAGATGGCGAGCGGCCACTGCAACAGTGTGACAATAGCGAGCGGGGGATGCGACAGTCTGACGATGGCGAGTGGGGTATACAACGGTCTGACGATGGCGAGTGGAGGATGCGACCGTCTGCAGATGGCGAGCGGGGGATGCGACAGTCTGACGATGGCGAGTGGGGTATACAACGGTCTGACGATGGCGAGTGGAGGATGCGACCGTCTGCAGATGGCGAGCAGGGGATGCGACGATCTGCAGAAGCGAGTGGGGGATGCGACGATCTGCAGATGGCGAGCAGGGGATGCGACAGTCTGAAGATGGCGGGCGATGCGACAGTGACAATGGCGAGCGGGGGATACGGCAGTCTGACAATGGCAAGCGGGAGATACGACAGTCTACAGTGTTATGAATAGGTAATTCAGAACCACAGTGGACCTTGAAGTTCAGAGCACACAAGTGACCTGACAAAAACCACAAAACATAGGACGAGCTCTGAGACGTGGGAACTCTGCTGACCGCAATCCCTAAACCTATCAAACCACACCAGAGGTAGCCGTGGATTGCGCCTAACGCTCCCTATGCAACTCGGCACAGCCTGAGAAACTAGCTAGCCTGAAGATAGAAAAATAAGCCTACCTTGCCTCAGAGAAATTCCCCAAAGGAAAAGGCAGCCCCCCACATATAATGACTGTGAGTTAAGATGAAAATACAAACGCAGAGATGAAATAGATTTAGCAAAGTGAGGCCCGACTTACTGAATAGACCGAGGATAGGAAAGATAGCTTTGCGGTCAACACAAAAACCTACAAACAACCACGCAGAGGGGCAAAAAGACCCTCCGCACCGACTAACGGTACGGAGGTGCTCCCTCTGCGTCTCAGAGCTTCCAGCAAGCAAGCAAAACCAAAAAAGCAAGCTGGACAGAAAATATAGCAACAAAAGTAACACAAGCAGAACTTAGCTTATGCTGAGCAGACAGGCCACAGGAACGATCCAGGAGGAAGCAAGACCAATACTAGAACATTTTTTTTTTTGTTTAAATAGTTTTTTTATTGAAAGCAAACATGCACAATACAATTTATGCACTGTCCAGTATTTTACAAAAATTTTAACATTTTCCAAACCCCCAACAATCCCAACCATACCCAAACCTCCCCCTCCCCTGACAGCTCCTTCCCAGTTATACTTTTGTTACCAGTATTGATGGTTCCTTGAGCCATTTGACTCACTTATGTTCGCTTGTTCCTCTAGCACTCTCTTCCTTTCAGAGGCTCTCACTCTCCCATTTCCCATAACTACTCATCCCAGCTCGAGCCACGGAGACCACATTTTGTCAAACGTTTCTATTTTCCCACGTCTTTTATAGACCCCCTTTTCCAGATTGAGACCATGTTTAACATAATTCAGGAATTCACCCCTTGTAGGCGGTTCCTCCTTGATCCAGTTCCTTGCTATTACCTTCCTTGCCATGTATAATAGCCTAGCTATTGCTATCTTCCAGATGTTATCCACTCTAATTTCCTCTACATATCCTAGTATACACACTATCGGATCTCTCGGCACTCTGCATTTATACGCCCCTTCCACACGGCTCATTACCACCAACCAGAAAGCAACCAGTCTTGGACATGTCCACATCATGTGGTATATTCCTGCATTCCCAGTCTTACATCTCGGGCATTCAGAGTCAGCACGCAACCCCGCTCTGCGCAACACTTCCGGTGATTTATAGACTCTGTGCAAGATGTACAGCTGCGATAGTCTATACGGCTCGCTCAGCGACACTCGTGGAACCGACTCCAACACCGACTCCCAGGTTTCATCCTCCATTGGGCCTAAATCTCTTTCCCATTTCGCTCTCGCTTTTAAAGGGAAGTCTAACAAATATGCATGTAGAAGGTCCTTATAAAGGGTGGTAATGACTCCCCTTGTGGACCCTTCCCCACACACGTATTCCAGAACTATGTCCTCTTGGATCTCAACACCACCGCCCCTGTTTTGAGCTTTAAAAGCATGTTTCATCTGAGCATATTGATACTCCCCAGTCGGTCTCAGTCCAAACTCCCCTTGCAGCTGCGAAAAGGACTTTAATCCTCGTTGTTGAACTATCTGAGCCACCAAGTGGATTCCTTTGGCCCTCCACTCCGCCAGCACTCCAAGGGCCGCAAACTCAACCAAATTATTATTAAACCATATCGGTGTAAATTTAGTCAGCCCCGTAACCCCCCGAATCTGTCGCAGTCTGGTCCATAATTTATATATCAAAAACATAGTTGGGTATAATTTCCCCAATACTCCCAAGGAACCATCCTCCAGACACTGCGCTACCGGTCGTCGGTCTGTCACCCTCTCCATCAAGTGCTGTACCGCACTGGAGGACGCTCCCCGCGCCCAGCCCTTCAAATGTTGGCTCTGGGCTGCAAGAAAATATAACTCAGGATTGGGTAAAGCCAATCCTCCATCTTCCTTGGGTCGCTGAAGCGTCTCCAGGCGAATACGTGGGCACCGCCTCCCCCATATCAGACTTCTAAATAGAGCATTAATCTGCCGGAATTTCCCACGTGGAATCCAAACTGGCGCGTTATGTAGGACGTAGAGTAATTTGGGCATCAGAACCATTTTAATTAGATTAACCCTCCCCACCACCGATAAGTGCAATTTATTCCATGCATCCACTTTTGCTTTAAGGGCGCCCACGAGAGGTGTCAAATTCCTATACAGAAACTCTGTAACTGGCATCGAGATCCATATTCCCAGGTATCTGAAAAGGGATACTACCCTAAGCCGCCCCTCTCCCAATGGCTCACTTCTGCTCTCCTCCACCCCATCCACCTCAAAGAGGACCGATTTATCCCAGTTTATCCTCAATCCCGATAAGTCTCCAAATTTCCCAACGATCTCGATAGCCCCATTCAAGGCTTCATCCGGGTCCGCTAGGAACAGTAGGATGTCGTCTGCATATAACGCAATCTTCTCCTCAACACTCCCATAACTGAACCCAGGGACTTCATCCGACTGTCGGATCTTGGCGGCCAATGGCTCCACAGCTAAGGCAAACAGAAGGGGCGACAGTGGGCAACCCTGCCTCGTACCTCTGGCCAGCTTTATAGGCTGAGAAAGCTCCCCATTCACTCTAATTCTAGCTGTTGGTAGTGAATATAACAGTTGAGTCCACGCCACAAATTGCGGGCCAATACCCATACATTTCAACACCCGCCAGAGATATCCCCACTCCACACTGTCAAACGCCTTATGGGCGTCCAAGGATGCAATAACCCTTCGGCCACAATTGTCAGACTTCAGCTGCAGGTTCATATGCAGCCTCCGCAGATTAACCGCTGTAGATCTGTCAGGCATAAAACCAGACTGATCCGGATGCACAAGGTTAGTAATGACACCAGACAGATGGGTAGCTAACACCTTGGCCAAGAGTTTGACATCAATGGTTAACAGAGAGATTGGCCGATATGACTCAGGCTTCCCCAGATCCTTATCCTCCTTCGGAATAACCACTATAATAGCCTCCCTCATAGATGCTGGGAGATACCCTTTACATCCAGCCTCCTCCAGTACTAACTTTAATCTGGGAATCAGCACTTCCTCCAAACTTTTATAGATTTCGGCTGGTAACCCATCAACCCCAGGTGCCTTCCCATTGGCCATAGACTTCAGCGCCCGACTCAGTTCCTCCTCGGTGATAGGGGCATCGAGGCTCACCCTATCCTCCTCACTCAATTTCGGAAGACCCAGACTCTCAAGGAAAGTCTCCGTATCTCCGGCTGACTCATTGACCCTGGAGGAATATAAGTCCGCGTAAAAGTCCGCAAAGACCTTTATAATATCAGGTGTTTCAGATACCCTGCTCCCCCCATCCGAAACCAACGAGTGTACATATGAGGTACTACGCTGAGCCGCGGCTACCACCGATAGCATGTGTCCCACTGTTTCTCCCTCCTGAAAATAAGCCACCCTCTGAAACTCCCGCTTCCTTTCAGCTTTTCCCAGCAGAATCTTTTCCATACAATTTTGCGCTGTTCTCAACCTTTTCTCTGCCTCTGAGGTCCCCAGTACTACCATCTCGTCCTCCGCGGCTTTCAACTCTTCCAATGCCACTCTCTCCGCTTCCCTTGTCCTCCTCTTACACCTACTAATGTCTCTAAAAAGTAGCCCTCTCAGGTACGCTTTCATTGCATCCCAAACAGTCAGAGCATCAGTACTCCCATCATTTAACGCAAAGAATTCCGTCACCTCCTTCCCTATACCGTCCAAGTCAATACTCTGTAACCAGTTAGGATGGATCTTCCATTCTCTCCCGCTTGTAGTCCGTGTCCCCAACAACCTAACCTCCACCTCAATTGGACTATGATCCGAAAGGGCCCTCGGCAGATAACGCACCTCCCCCACCATTGTGTCCAACAGGCGGTTACCCAGTGCCATATCAATTCTGGATAGCGTAGCATGAGCCGGCGAGTAGCACGAGTACCCTCTCTCCCCAACATGTCTAACTCTCCATAGATCAATCATGCCTATTTCACGCACATAGGTACCAAATGTTGTAGTGTGCCCCTCCGACCTATTCTGGGCGTTCTTATTTTTATCCCAAAAGTCATCGCATATATTGTTCAAATCCCCAATAATTAAGAGTGGCAGTGGTTCCCATCGTTCTACCCTCTCCAATACCTCCCTGATCTTCTTACTTGAATATGGAGGTGGAATATACATTGCCGCAACACACACTCTCACTCCATACAATATACATTGTATCACCACATACTGACCCTCTGCATCCACGCATACTTTCACCTCTTCATACTGCACTCCCACCGGCACCAACACTGACACACCTCTTGAGTACGTCGAGAAGGTAGAGTGATACCCTTTCTGTATCCAACGTCTATTTAGTACGTCCACTTTCTCCTGTATCAAGTGCGTCTCTAGCAAGCATATCATAGAGGCCCGTTGATCCTTCGCATACTGCAAGCTCGCAGCTCTACTAGACTTATCCGCCAGGCCTCTCACATTCCAGCTCAATATCTTAAAGCGGTCCCCTATTATGTGACTCATCATCCTTAGTTATGTCGTTACTCCCGGTTCTGAGCTGTCTAACTTCCCTCCCCACCCTCACCCCTCCCCCCCCTCCCCCACACCCCCCAATATTATACATTCTGCCTCTTATCAAGAGTGGGGCACCATCACCCGTTGCGAACACTCTTGCTAAACCTTCTCTTTCCGCCTCCCGCTACCGTTTATAACAGAATTCGGCGCAATTCTTAGAAGAACAGTATAATTAAACCTGTATTATATTACAACTGCAAGAAACTAAATAAACTTTTTAGTACGCTGCACACCCTTCCTCCCTCATATTTCACCGCCGCACCAGCTCTCCCAGTGCGTTCCCTGAGTAATACCCAACTCCACCCTTCAACCTTCACATTTCAATTACCAGTGTACTGTCAGTCAATCTCTTTTTTTCCCTTTTTGAAAGAATTAAGATACCTCCCGACCAACCCGCCCCACATTTTCAATCTCCTTTCCCTTTAAGTTTTTTAGCGTTAAGATCTATCCACTGGGTAGCGTCCTCCGGCGTCTGGAAAAAGTGAATCTTATCCATCGCTACCACTCTCAGTCGTGCCGGAAACATCATGGAGTATTGCACTCCCAGTTCTCTCAGCCGTCTCTTGATACCCGTGAACATCATCCGTTGTTTCTGTACCAGGGCGGAATAGTCAGGGTAAATAGCAATTCTTTGACCTCCAATTGTCAGATCCGTCATGTCTCTAGCCTTCCTCAGGATAATGTCTCTGTCTCTGTAGTTTAGGATTTTGGCAAGCATGGTACGGGGACTTGCTCCAGGGACAGGTGGTTTCGGTGGGACCCTGTGGGCTCTCTCTACCGCAAATACTTTTGTCAGTGCTGCATCACCAAAAGTCTCAAGGAGCCAGCTTTCAATATACTCCGTGGGATTCCTCCCCTCAGTTTTTTCAGGGACACCCACTATGCGAATGTTATTTCTTCTGGACCTATTCTCCAGATCCTCATTTTTTGCAGCTAGCTCCGATATTGTTTGAGCAAACTTCCTCTCCGCTTTCTGCAGCTGCACTATATGGTCTTCTGCCGTGCTCACTCTTTCCTCCACAGCCCCCACACGTTTGTCAATCTTCTGCAAGGCTGCATTTATCTGGGCTGTATCCCCTTTAACCTCCTGTATCTGCTGGGTCAGGGATTGTTTGCAGGATGATACCAGTGCAAAGACATCTCTAAGGGTGGGCTCTGCTCCTGACTCCTTATCTTCAGGTCCCCCTACTACCACCGCCATGTCACCATCCCTGCTCCCCTGTTGTACCTCCTGCTCCTCTGCTGGGCTTTCCTCCTCTCCTTCTGTGTCTGTGTCCACTCCGTCGTCCTCCTCTGCTTTTCCTGTGTTCCCTGCGGCTTCCACTCCAGCAAACTGCTGGAGCTTTGCCGCCGCCGACATTCTCTTCTGGCATGCCGCGTTGTCCTTCTCCCTGGCATCGGCGCCATCTTGGCCGGTCCCTGCCTCGCCGGCTCCGGCGTCTCTTTGTCTCCTCCTGGTCATGTTCACCGACCTCGGGGCCGCCGCTATTCACCGCCGCACTCCCGGGACTCTCCTGCAGCCGGTAAGCGCTGTGAATCGCCGCTCAGCTGCGGCTTATAAGGATAATATTAACTTTGGCAGCGGGAGCGCTCTGTCACGCGTCCGCTCACATGAACGTTCAGGCCACGCCCCCACCAATACTAGAACATTGACTGGAGGCCAGGATCAAAGCACTAGGTGGAGTTAAATAGAGCAGCACCTAACGACTTAACCTCATCACCTGAGGAAGGAAACTCAGAAGCCGCAGTACCACTCGTGACCACAGGAGGGAGCTTGATCACAAAATTCACAACAGTACCCCCCCCTTGAGGAGGGGTCACCGAACCCTCACCAGAGGCCCCAGGCCGACCAGGATGAGCCAGCCATATGAAAGGCACGAACAAGATCGGCAGCATGGACATCAGAGGCAAAGACCCAGGAATTATCTTCCTGACCATAACCCTTCCACTTAACCAGATACTGGAGTTTCCGTCTCGAAACACGAGAATCCAAAATCTTCTCCACTATATACTCCAACTCCCCCTCCACCAAAACCGGGGCAGGAGGATCAACAGATGGAACCACAGGCGCTACGTATCTCCGCAACAATGACCTATGGAATACGTTATGGATGGAAAAAGAATCTGGAAGGGTCAAACGAAAAGACACAGGATTAAGAACCTCAGAAATCCTATACGGACCAATGAAACGAGGCTTAAATTTAGGAGAGGAAACCTTCATAGGAATATAACGAGATGACAACCAAACCAAATCCCCAACACGAAGTCGGGGACCCACACAGCGTCTGCGATTAGCGAAACGTTGAGCCTTCTCCTGGGACAAGGTCAAATTGTCCACTACATGAGTCCAAATCCGCTGCAACCTGTCCACCACAGTATCCACACCAGGACAGTCCGAAGACTCAACCTGCCCTGAAGAGAAACGAGGATGGAACCCAGAATTGCAGAAAAACGGTGAAACCAGAATTGCAGAAAAACGGTGAAACCAAGGTAGCCGAGCTGGCCCGATTATTAAGAGCGAACTCAGCCAACGGCAAAAAGGACACCCAATCATCCTGATCAGCAGAAACAAAACATCTCAGATATGTTTCCAAGGTCTGATTGGTTCGTTCAGTCTGGCCATTTGTCTGAGGATGGAAAGCCGAGGAAAAAGACAAATCAATGCCCATCCTAGCACAAAAGGCTCGCCAAAACCTTGAAACAAACTGGGAACCTCTGTCAGAAACGATGTTCTCTGGAATGCCATGTAAACGAACCACATGCTGGAAGAACAATGGCACCAAATCAGAGGAGGAAGGTAATTTAGACAAGGGTACCAAATGGATCATCTTAGAGAAGCGATCACAAACTACCCAAATGACCGACATTTTTTGAGAGACGGGGAGATCCGAAATAAAATCCATAGAGATATGTGTCCAAGGCCTCTTCGGGATCGGCAAGGGCAAAAGCAACCCACTGGCACGAGAACAGCAGGGCTTAGCCCGAGCACAAATCCCACAGGACTGCACAAAAGAACACACATCCCGCGACAGAGACGGCCACCAAAAGGATCTAGCCACCAAATCTCTGGTACCAAAGATTCCAGGATGACCAGCCAACACCGAACAATGAACCTCAGAGATAACTTTATTCGTCCACCTATCAGGGACAAACAGTTTCTCTGCTGGGCAACGATCAGGTTTATTATCCTGAAATTTTTGCAGCACCCGCCGCAAATCAGGGGAGATGGCAGACACAATTACTCCCTCTTTGAGAATACCCGCCGGCTCAGGCAAACCCGGAGAGTCGGGCACAAAACTCCTAGACAGGGCATCCGCCTTCACATTTTTAGAGCCCGGAAGGTACGAAACCACAAAGTCAAAACGGGAGAAAAACAGCGACCAACGAGCCTGTCTAGGATTCAACCGTTTGGCAGACTCGAGATAAGTCAAGTTCTTGTGATCAGTCAAGACCACCACGCGATGCTTAGCTCCTTCAAGCCAATGACGCCACTCCTCAAATGCCCACTTCATGGCCAGCAACTCTCGATTGCCAACATCATAATTTCGCTCAGCAGGCGAAAACTTCCTGGAAAAGAAGGCGCATGGCTTCATCACTGAGCAATCAGCACCTCTTTGCGACAAAACAGCCCCCGCTCCAATTTCAGAAGCATCAACCTCAACCTGGAACGGAAGCGAAACATCTGGTTGACACAACACAGGGGCAGAAGAAAAACGACGCTTTAACTCTTGAAAAGCTTCTACAGCAGCAGAAGACCAATTGACCACATCAGCACCCTTCTTGGTCAAATCGGTCAGTGGTTTAGCAATACTAGAAAAATTACAGATGAAGCGACGATAAAAATTAGCAAAGCCAAGGAACTTTTGCAGACTCTTCAGAGATGTCGGCTGAGTCCAATCATAAATGGCCTGGACCTTAACAGGGTCCATCTCGATGGTAGAAGGGGAAAAAATGAACCCCAAAAATGAAACCTTCTGAACACCAAAGAGACACTTTGATCCCTTCACAAACAAAGAATTCGCACGCAGGACCTGGAACACCATTCTGACCTGCTTCACATGAGACTCCCAATCATCCGAGAAGACCAAAATATCATCCAAGTATACAATCAGGAATTTATCCAGGTACTCTCGGAAGATGTCATGCATAAGGGACTGAAACACTGATGGAGCATTAGAAAGTCCGAATGGCATAACCAGGTACTCAAAATGGCCCTCGGGCGTATTAAATGCAGTTTTCCATTCATCGCCCCGTTTAATACGCACAAGATTATATGCACCACGAAGATCTATCTTGGTGAACCAACTAGCCCCCTTAATCCGAGCAAACAAATCAGATAGCAGCGGCAAGGGGTACTGAAATTTGACCGTGATTTTATTCAGAAGGCGGTAATCAATACAAGGTCTCAGCGAACCATCCTTCTTGGCCACAAAAAAGAACCCTGCTCCCAATGGCGATGACGACGGCCGAATATGACCCTTCTCCAAGGATTCTTTTACGTAACTCCGCATAGCGGCGTGCTCAGGTACAGATAAATTAAACAGTCGACCCTTAGGAAACTTACTACCAGGAATCAACTCGATAGCACAATCACAATCCCTATGCGGAGGTAGGGCATTGGACTTGGGCTCATCGAATACATCCCGGTAATCAGACAAGAACTCTGGGACCTCAGAAGGGGTGGATGATGAGATAGACTCAAATGGAACATCACCATGTACCCCCTGACAACCCCAGCTGGACACAGACATTGATTTCCAATCTAATACTGGGTTATGGACTTGTAGCCATGTTAACCCCAACACGACCACATCATGCAGATTTTGCAACACCAGAAAGCGAATATCCTCCTGATGTGCAGGAGCCATGCACATGGTCAGCTGGGTCCAGTACTGAGGCTTATTCTTGGCCAAAGGCGTAGCATCAATTCCTCTCAATGGAATAAGACACTGCAAGGGCTCCAAGACAAACCCACAGCACCTGGCAAACTCCAAGTCCATCAAATTCAGAGCAGCGCCTGAGTCCACAAATGCCATGACAGAATACGATGACAAAGAGCAGATCAAGGTAACAGACAGAAGAAATTTTGACTGTACCGTACCAATGGTGGCAGACCTAGCGAACCGCTTAGTGCGCTTAGGACAATCGGAGATAGCATGAGTGGAATCACCACAGTAGAAACACAGCCCATTCTGACGTCTGTGTTCTTGCCTTTCAGCTCTGGTCAAAGTCCTATCGCACTGCATAGGCTCAGGTTTATGCTCAGATAATACCGCCAAATGGTGCACAGATTTACGCTCACGCAAGCGTCGACCGATCTGAATGGCCAAAGACATAGACTCATTCAGACCAGCAGGCATAGGAAATCCCACCATGACATCCTTAAGGGCTTCAGAGAGACCTTTTCTGAAAATAGCTGCCAGCGCACATTCATTCCATTGAGTGAGCACAGACCACTTTCTAAACTTCTGACAATAAATCTCTATCTCATCCTGACCCTGACACAGAGCCAGCAAATTTTTCTCTGCCTGATCCACTGAATTAGGTTCATCGTACAGTAATCCGAGCGCCAGAAAAAACGCATCAATATTACATAATGCAGGATCTTCTGGCGCAAGGGAAAATGCCCAGTCTTGAGGGTCGCCACGTAATAAAGAAATAATGATCTTAACTTGTTGAACTGGGTCACCAGAGGAGCGAGGTTTCAACGCCAGAAACAGTTTGCAATTATTTTTGAAACTCAGAAATTTAGCTCTATCTCCAGAAAACAAATCAGGAATAGGAATTCTTGGTTCTAACATAGAATTCTGAACCACAAAGACTTGAATATTTTGTACTCTTGCAGTGAGAAGATCCACACATGAAGACAGACCTTTAATGTCCATCACCACACCTGTGTCCTGAACCACCCAAATGTCTAGGGGGAAAAAAAGGCAAAACACAGTGCAAAGAAAAAAAAATGGTCTCAGAACTTCTTTTTTCCCTCTATTGAGAAGCATAGTACTTTTGGCCTCCAGTACTGTTATGAATAGGTAATTCAGAACCACAGTGGACCTTAAAGTTCAGAGCACACAAGTGACCTGACAAAAACCACAAAACATAGGACGAGCTCTGAGACGTGGGAACTCTGCTGACCGCAATCCCTAAACCTATCAAACCACACTAGAGGTAGCCGTGGATTGCGCCTAACGCTCCCTATGCAACTCGGCACAGCCTGAGAAACTAGCTAGCCTGAAGATAGAAAAATAAGCCTACCTTGCCTCAGAGAAATTCCCCAAAGGAAAAGGCAGCCCCCCACATATAATGAATGTGAGTTAAGATGAAAATACAAACGCAGAGATGAAATAGATTTAGCAAAGTGAGGCCCGACTTACTGAATAGACCGAGGATAGGAAAGATAGCTTTGCGGTCAACACAAAAACCTACAAACAACCACGCAGAGGGGCAAAAAGACCCTCCGCACCGACTAACGGTACGGAGGTGCTCCCTCTGCGTCTCAGAGCTTCCAGCAAGCAAGCAAAACCCAAAAAAGCAAGCTGGACAGAAAATATAGCAACAAAAGTAACACAAGCAGAACTTAGCTTATGCTGAGCAGACAGGCCACAGGAACGATCCAGGAGGAAGCAAGACCAATACTAGAACATTGACTGGAGGCCAGGATCAAAGCACTAGGTGGAGTTAAATAGAGCAGCACCTAACGACTTAACCTCATCACCTGAGGAAGGAAACTCAGAAGCCGCAGTACCACTCGTGACCACAGGAGGGAGCTTGATCACAGAATTCACAACATACAGATGGCGAGTTAGGGGTGCGACAGTCTGCAGATGGCGAGTGGGCGATGCAACAGTCTAACAATGGCGAGCGGGGGATGCGACAGTCTGACATTGGCGAGCGGGGGATACGGCAGTCTGACAATGGCAAGCGGGGGATGCGACAGTCTACAGATGGCGAGAGAGGGGTGCGACAGTGTGCAGATGGCGAGCTGGGGATGCGACAGTCTGCAGATGGCGAGCGGGCGATGCGACAGTCTGACAATGGCGAGCGGGGGATGCGACAGTCTGACAATGGCGAGCGGGGGATATGGCAGTCTGACAATGGCAAGCGGGGATACGGCAGTCTGACAATGGCAAGCGGGGGATGCGACAGTCTACAGATGGCGAGCTGGGGATGCGACAGTTTGCAGATGGCGAGCGGGGGATGCGACAGTCTGACAATGGCGAGCGGGGGATGCGACAGTCTGACGTGACGATGGCGAGTGGGGGATACGACAGTCTGCAGATAGCGAGTGGTGGATGGGACGGTGTGCAGATGGCGAGCGGGGGATGCGACAGTCTGACGATTGCAAGTGGGGGATGTGACAATCTGCAGATGGCAAGTGGGGGATACAACAGTCTGACGATGGCGAGTGGGGGATGCGACAATCTGCAGATGGCGAGTGGGGATGCGACAGTCTGACGATGGCGAGTGGGGGATACGACAGTCTGACAATGGCGAGTGGGGGATGCGACGACCTGCAGATGGCGAGCGGGGATGCGACAGTCTGCAGATAGCGAGGGATGCGACGATCTGCAGATGGCGAGCGGGGATGTCTTCCGGACGTCTCCCACCCATCACCTGTGCTTGTTGCTGATGGCCGGTGCATTCCCGGTGACGGCTCCGCAGGTGGAGCGGTTTGTGTTGCAGTCGTTTGTTTACTGTAAGATCTGGTTGACAGAAATCACCCAAAACAAGAGTGTTGTGGGGCGAGGATCTCAGGTCGCTGTGTCCTTACAAGGACGCGGCGGGGGTGACATGGTGCGGACCGGCCCGGGCTGGAAACTCCCAGTGTCCTCTGCTGCTTACATCTGGAGCTCAGGTGATGGGCCGCACCCGTCCAGGTCACCCTGCCCTTTGTTTCATGAGGGACCAGTGCCAGCCTTTAGCGGGCACCACAGTATAGAAGAGGCTGCCACCCAGCGATCCCTACAAGAATAGCACGCCGGAAGCAACCTCATACCGGGATCCCTGCAGAGAATCTGTGCTGGTGGTCCCAGGGAGAATCTGTGCTGGAGGTCCCAGGGAGAATCTGTGCTGGTGGTCCCCGGGAGAATCTGTGCTGGTGGTCCCAGGGAGAATCTGTGCTGGAGGTCCCAGGGAGAATCTGTGCTGGAGGTCCCAGGGAGAATCTGTGCTGGCGGTCCCAGGGAGAATCTGTGCTGGCGGTCCCCGGGAGAATCTGTGCTGGCGGTCCCAGGGAGAATCTGTGCTGGTGGTCACAGGGAGAATCTGTGCTGGCGGTCCCAGGGAGAATCTGTGCTGGTGGTCCCAGGGAGAATCTGTGCTGGTGGTCCCAGGGAGAATCTGTGCTGGCGGTCCCCGGGAGAATCTGTGCTGGCTGTCCCAGGGAGAATCTGTGCTGGTGGTCCCAGGGAGAATCTGTGCTGGAGGTCCCAGGGAGAATCTGTGCTGGTGGTCCCAGGGAGAATCTGTGCTGGCGGTCCCCGGGAGAATCTGTGCTGGCGGTCCCAGGGAGAATCTGTGCTGGCGGTCCCCGGGAGAATCTGTGCTGGCGGTCCCCGGGAGAATCTGTGCTGGCTGTCCCAGGGAGAATCTGTGCTGGCGGTCCCCGGGAGAATCTGTGCTGGCGGTCCCCGGGAGAATCTGTGCTGGCTGTCCCAGGGAGAATCTGTGCTGGTGGTCCCAGGGAGAATCTGTGCTGGCGGTCCCCGGGAGAATCTGTGCTGGCGGTCCCCGGGAGAATCTGTGCTGGCGGTCCCCGGGAGAATCTGTGCTGGCTGTCCCAGGGAGAATCTGTGCTGGTGGTCCCAGGGAGAATCTGTGCTGGCGGTCCCAGGGAGAATCTGTGCTGGCTGTCCCAGGGAGAATCTGTGCTGGCGGTCCCCGGGAGAATCTGTGCTGGCGGTCCCCGGGAGAATCTGTGCTGGCGGTCCCCGGGAGAATCTGTGCTGGCGGTCCCCGGGAGAATCTGTGCTGGCGGTCCCAGGGAGAATCTGTGCTGGCAGTCCGCGGGAGAATCTGTGCTGGCGGTCCCAGGGAGAATCTGTGCTGGCGGTCCCAGGGAGAATCTGTGCTGGCGGTCCCAGGGAGAATCTGTGCTGGCGGTCCCAGGGAGAATCTGTGCTGGCGGTCCCAGGGAGAATCTGTGCTGGCGGTCCCCGGGAGAATCTGTGCTGGCGGTCCCCGGGAGAATCTGTGCTGGCGGTCCCCGGGAGAATCTGTGCTGGCGGTCCCAGGGAGAATCTGTGCTGGCGGTCCCCGGGAGAATCTGTGCTGGCGGTCCCCGGGAGAATCTGTGCTGGCTGTCCCAGGGAGAATCTATGCTGGCGGTCCCCGGGAGAATCTGTGCTGGCGGTCCGCGGTAGAATCTGTGCTGGCGGTCCCCGGGAGAATCTGTGCTGGCGGTCCCCGGGAGAATCTGTGCTGGCGGTCCCCGGGAGAATCTGTGCTGGCGGTCCCCGGGAGAATCTGTGCTGGCGGTCCCCGGGAGAATCTGTGCTGGCGGTCCCCGGGAGAATCTGTGCTGGCGGTCCCCGGGAGAATCTGTGCTGGCGGTCCCCGGGAGAATCTGTGCTGGCGGTCCCCGGGAGAATCTGTGCTGGCGGTCCCAGGGAGAATCTGTGCTGGAGGTCCCAGGGAGAATCTGTGCTGGTGGTCCCAGGGAGAATCTGTGCTGGGGGTCCCAGGGAGAATCTGTGCTGGCGGTCCCAGGGAGAATCTGTGCTGGCGGTCCCAGGGAGAATCTGTGCTGGCGGTCCCAGGGAGAATCTGTGCTGGCGGTCCCAGGGAGAATCTGTGCTGGAGGTCCCAGGGAGAATCTGTGCTGGTGGTCCCAGGGAGAATCTGTGCTGGCGGTCCCAGGGAGAATCTGTGCTGGCGGTCCCAGGGAGAATCTTTGCTGGCGGTCCCCGGGAGAATCTGTGCTGGCGGTCCCCGGGAGAATCTGTGCTGGAGGTCCCAGGGAGAATCTGTGCTGGTGGTCCCAGGGAGAATCTGTGCTGGTGGTCCCAGGGAGAATCTGTGCTGGCGGTCCCCTGGAGAATCTGTGCTGGCGGTCCCCTGGAGAATCTGTGCTGGCGGTCCCCTGGAGAATCCGTGCTGGCGGTCCCCTGGAGAATCCGTGCTGGCGGTCCCCGGGAGAATCTGTGCTGGCGGTCCCCGGGAGAATCTGTGCTGGCGGTCCCCGGGAGAATCTGTGCTGGCGGTCCCCGGGAGAATCTGTGCTGGTGGTCCCCTGCGGAGAATCCTTCCCGCCGGTCCCTGCAGTTGTCTGTGGTTATAATCACCGGTGACCTGTAATAACTGTCCTGTGTCCTCTTCTTGCAGGTTCCAGAAGCACGTGCACACCTACCGCATCCTGCCCGATGACGAGGACCACCTGGCTGTGCAGGTATCTGTCACACTGATAATGGGGGTCTTCCATCACGTGTGCGGTATTAGCGCCTCCCGTCCCGCTATAAGCCGTGGTTACATGCAAGGGTATTTTTTATATAGTAAACAATTGAGGCATCAGTACAAGTGTCCGCGGCTCCATTTTACGTTACCTTTTTAATCCATTCCCTCCTCAAACAAGCGCTCGCACATCAGCGCAAAAAATGAGTTCTGACTATTGAGCGGGCGCAGACTATTGAGGGGGGGCGCAGACTATTGAGGGGGGGCGCAGACTATTGAGCGGGCGCAGACTATTGAGCGGGCGCAGACTATTGAGTGGGGGCGCAGACTATTGAGCGGGCGCAGACTATTGAGGGGGGGCGCAGACTATTGAGGGGGGGCGCAGACTATTGAGTGGGGGCGCAGACTATTGAGCGGGCGCAGACTATTGAGGGGGGGCGCAGACTATTGAGCGGGGGCGCAGACTATTGAGCGGGGGCGCAGACTATTGAGCGGGGGCGCAGACTATTGAGCGGGCGCAGACTATTGAGGGGGGGCGCAGACTATTGAGCGGGGGCGCAGACTATTGAGGGGGGGCGCAGACTATTGAGCGGGGGCGCAGACTATTGAGCGGGGGCGCAGACTATTGAGCGGGGGCGCAGACTATTGAGCGGGGGCGCAGACTATTGAGCGGGCGCAGACTATTGAGCGGGCGCAGACCCTCCTGGCTGATTGTCGGGGGCTCGGTGACAGCTGATCCTGTGTTCTGTGCTGAACATCAGTCTAGACGAGCGAGTGGGCAGCTGCACAAACAGGTGCCTGGGGGCAGAGCGCTGCGTGTACTAATCTCTGGGGGCATCGCTGTCCTTCATGTTATGGGGGGATATCGCTGACCTCTGTATTATGGGGGACATCGCTGACCTCTGTATTATGGGGAGACATCACTGACCTCTATTATGGGGGGACATTGCTGACCTCTGTATTATGGGGGGACATTGCTGACCTCTGTATTATGGGGGGACATCGCTGACCTCTGTATTATGGGGGGACATCGCTGACCTCTGTATTATGGGGGGACATCGCTGACCTCTGTATTATGGGGGGACATCGCTGACCTCTGTATTATGGGGGGACATCGCTGACCTCTGTATTATGGGGGGACATCGCTGACCTCTGTATTATGGGGGGACATCGCTGACCTCTGTATTATGGGGGGACATCACTGACCTCTGTATTATGGGGGGACATCGCTGACCTCTGTATTATGGGGGGACATCGCTGACCTCCGTATTATGGGGGACATCGCTGACCTCCGTATTATGGGGGGACATCGCTGACCTCCGTATTATGGGGGACATCGCTGACCTCCGTATTATGGGGGGACATCGCTGACCTCCGTATTATGGGGGGACATCGCTGACCTCTGTATTATGGGGGGACATCGCTGACCTCCGTATTATGGGGGCACATCGCTGACCTCTGTATTATGGGGGGACATTGCTGACCTCTGTATTATGGGGGACATCGCTGACCTCCGTATTATGGGGAGACATCGCTGACCTCTATTATGGGGGGACATCGCTGACCTCCGTATTATGGGGGGACATCGCTGACCTCCGTATTATGGGGGGACATCACTGACCTCCGTATTATGGGGGACATCGCTGACCTCCGTATTATGGGGGGACATCGCTGACCTCCGTATTATGGGGGGACATCGCTGACCTCTGTATTATGGGGGGACATCGCTGACCTCCGTATTATGGGGGCACATCGCTGACCTCTGTATTATGGGGGGACATTGCTGACCTCTGTATTATGGGGGACATCGCTGACCTCCGTATTATGGGGAGACATCGCTGACCTCTATTATGGGGGGACATCACTGACCTCTGTATTATGGGGGCACATCGCTGACCTCTGTATTATGGGGAGACATCGCTGACCTCTATTATGGGGGGACATCGCTGACCTCCGTATTATGGGGGACATCGCTGACCTCCGTATTATGGGGTGATATCGCTGACCTCCGTATTATGGGGGGACATCGCTGACCTCTATTATAGGGGGACATCGCTGACCTCCGTATTATGGGGGGACATCGCTGACCTCTGTATTATGGGGGGACATTGCTGACCTCTGTATTATGGGGGGACATCGCTGACCTCTGTATTATGGGGGGATATCGCTGACCTCTGTATTATGGGGGGACATCGCTGACCTCTATTATGGGGGGACATTGCTGACCTCTGTATTATGGGAAGACATTGCTGACCTCTGTATTGGGGGACATCGCTGACCTGTATTATGGAGGACATCGCTGTCCTCTGTATTATGGGGGGATATCGCTGACCTCCGTATTATGGGGGGACATCGCTGACCTCTGTATTATGGGGGCACATCGCTGACCTCTATTATGGGGGGACATCGCTGACCTCCGTATTATGGGGGACATCGCTGACCTCCGTATTATGGGGTGCTCCATGGGATGGGCCGGTTGTTTTTTCCTGGGGTCTCGCTCCTCTGTGTATCACTCTTTTGCGGTCTCGTGATTTTCTCTCTCCTTTACTCCTCTGTCCCTCTCCCCACAGACGTCTCTGGGGGTCCAGGTGCGACGCTTCAAGACGCTGGGGGACCTGATCGCACTTTACCTGCAGCCCAATCAGGGGATGGTGTGCACCCTGCTGTACCCCGTGGAGCGAGAGAAGGAGAAGGACATCATGGAGGACAGAGACTATTCTGGTCAGGGTGCTTCTTTACTTGGGAATGCTGGGACTTGTTCTAATTTTGCTGATCGTTACTATCTCTTTAATACCTGGGATTTTTTGCATTTGTCGACAGCATTTTACAGGTTAAATCCTACTTATATCTATCTTATACAGAGAGGAGAGCGAACATGGCAGACTCTGCAGGGAGGGATCACACCGGCAGTGTATGAGTGTATAGGGAGGAGAGCGTCCATGGCAGATTCTGCAGGGAGGGGATCACACCGGCAGTGTATGAGTGTATAGGGAGGAGAGCGTCCATGGCAGACTCTGCAGGGAGGTGATCACACCGGCAGTGTATAGGGAGGAGAGCATCCATGGCAGACTCTGCAGGGAGGTGATCACAGCGGCAGTGTATAGGGAGGAGAGCATCCATGGCAGACTCTGCAGGGAGGTGATCACACCGGCAGTGTATAGGGAGGAGAGCATCCATGGCAGACTCTGCAGGGAGGTGATCACAGCGGCAGTGTATAGGGAGGAGAGCATCCATGGCAGACTCTGCAGGGAGGTGATCACACCGGCAGTGTATAGGGAGGAGAGCATCCATGGCAGACTCTGCAGGGAGGTGATCACACCGGCTGTGTACAGGGAGGAGAGCGTCCATGGCAGACTCTGCAGGGAGGGGAACGTCCATGGCAGACTCTGCAGGGAGGGGGATCACACCGGCAGTGTATGAGTGTATAGGGAGGAGAGCGTCCATGGCAGACTCTGCAGGGAGGTGATCACAGCGGCAGTGTATAGGGAGGAGAGCATCCATGGCAGACTCTGCAGGGAGGTGATCACAGCGGCAGTGTATAGGGAGGAGAGCATCCATGGCAGACTCTGCAGGGAGGTGATCACACCGGCAGTGTATAGGGAGGAGAGCATCCATGGCAGACTCTGCAGGGAGGTGATCACACCGGCTGTGTACAGGGAGGAGAGCGTCCATGGCAGACTCTGCAGGGAGGGGAACGTCCATGGCAGACTCTGCAGGGAGGGGGATCACACCGGCAGTGTATGAGTGTATAGGGAGGAGAGCGTCCATGGCAGACTCTGCAGGGAGGGGATCACACCTGCGGTGTGTAAGGAGGAGGGCGTCCATGGCAGACTCTGCAGGGAGGAGATCACACCGGCGGTGTATAGGGAGGAGCGCGTCCATGGCAGACTCTGCAGGGAGGGGATCACACCGGCAGTGTAGGAGTGTATAGGAAAGAGGAGAGCGTCCATGGCAGACTCTGTAGGGAGGGGATCACACCGGCGGTGTATGAGTGTATAGGGAGGAGAGCGTCCATGGCAGACTCTGCAGGGAGGGGATCACACCGGCGGTGTATGAGTGTATAGGGAGGATAGCATCTATGGCAGACTCTGCAGGGAGGGGATCACGCCGGCAGTGTATGAGTGTGTAGGGAGGAGAGCGTCCATGGCAGACTCTGCAGGGAGGGGATCACACCGGCTGTGTACAGGGAGGAGAGCATCCATGGCAGACTCTGCAGGGAGGGGATCACACCGGCGGTGTATGAGTGTATAGGGAGGAGAGCATCTATGGCAGACTCTGCAGGGAGGGGATCACACTGGCGGTTTATGAGTGTATAGGGAGGAGAGCACCTGGGTTATTTTGCTCCGGGTCTGCAGTCTGATATCCTGGATATAAATGCTGACAATTAAAGGAATTTTCCTGTATCTGATTTGTCTGTTTTCATTGTGTTTCAGATGGGGAGGATGAGAAGCCTCCTCTGCCGCCTCGCTCGGCCTCCGCTAGTTTTTCTGGAGGGTCTTTGGTGCCGAACTGTGGAGACATCAGTCCGTCCGAGAGGTAAGAAGGCCAAGAAGAAGGTCTGCGGCTGATGGCAGGATCTTTCCATGTCTGGGCTTGGTGTCTCTACTTCTGGGGAAGCTGGGTGACCACCAATATGGCCGCTCTTCTGATCCTTTCCAGCTCCAGTAACGGGCTGAGCACCGTGTCCCACGATTACCTGAAGGGCAGCTACGCTCTGGACCTGGAAGCGGTGAAGTCCGGAGCCAGCAGCCTGCCGCACCTCAACAAGACGCTGGTCCACTCCTGCAAGCGGCTGCACGGGTAAGACGTGGGGAGGGTATGAAGACCACCAAAGAGGTGTCCTCCTGCTCCGGACCCCCAAGGCTTGTGCTTATTATTCACTTTACACTACTTTGTGGCTTTTTGGCAATTTAGGCTAAAGGTACGGCTGCTACAAATAATCTACAATAATCACTAATGCTTGCTGTCAGTGAATGGAGAAACTCTTCACTCCATCCAGACACCCTGCAGATCTTTCTCCTCTCACAGCTGAGGGTTTGTTACTGTTTCCAGTATAAACCATGAGACCTTGTATCTTGGTGATGTAACTTCCATTCACTGACAGCAGTCGGGGATCCTGACAACGAGCAGATTGTTTTCATGACATGATGCAGGGGATGTTGCTGGTAAAACGCTATTCAGTCTTGTCTATGAAATGTCACTGCCCCCTGCAGGAATGCTGTTCTGTCGTGTACCCCGCCCTGATTTATCTTCTGTTTTATCCGTAATCTCATTTATCATTTTATTGTTTTTGCCTTTAAGGGAAGTTGATAAAGTTTTATCCGGACTGGAAATTCTGTCCAAGATATTCGACCAACAGAGCTCGCCCATGGTGGCCAAGATTGTGCAGCAGGTGGGAAGGTGGAGGAGAGACCGCGGTGTGCTGACAGATATCTGCTCCTATAATATATATACACATACATTATATATACACACATAATATATATACATACATATGATATAAATACATATATTATATACACACACACATATAATATATATTCACACACAAAATATTTATATATACACACAATATATATGCATACTATGATATAAATACAAATATTATACACATATTATATACACATATACACATAATATATATTCTCACACACAAAATATTTATATATACACACATAATCTATACACACATAATATATACATACTATGATATAAATACAAATATTATACACATATATACACATATATATTATATGTGTGTGTGTGTGTGTGTGTGTATACAGTACAGACCAAAAGTTTGGACACACCTCATTTAAAGATTTTTCTGGATTTTCATGACTATGAAAATTGTACATTCACACTGAAGGCATCAAAACTATGAATTAACACATGTGGAATTATATACTTAACAAAAAAGTGTGAAACAACTAAAATTATGTCTTATATTCTAGGTTCTTCACAGTAGCCACCTTTTGCTTTGATGACTGCTTTGCACACTCTTGGCATTCTCTTGATGAGCTTCAGGAGGTAGTCACCGGGAATGGTTTTCACTTCACAGGTGTGCCCTGTCAGGTTTAATAAGTGGGATTTCTTGCCTTGTAAATGGTGTTGGGACCATCAGTTGTGTTGTGCAGAAGTCTGGTGGATACACAGCTGATAGTCCTACTGAATAGACTGTTAGAATTTGTATTATGGCAAGAAAAAAGCAGCTAAGAAAAAACGAGTGGCCATCATTACTTTAAGAAATGAAGGTCAGTCAGTCTGAAAAATTGGGAAAACTTTGAAAGTGTCCCCAAGTGCAGCGGCAAAAACCATTAAGCGCTACAAAGAAACTGGCTGACATGAGGACCGCCCCAGGAAAGGAAGACCAAGAGTCACCTCTGCTTCTGAGGATAAGTTTATCCGAGTCACCAGCCTCAGAAATCGCAGGTTAACAGCAGCTCAGATTAGAGACCAGGTCAATGCCACACAGAGTTCTAGCAGCAGACACATCTCAACAACAACTGTTAAGAGGAGACTTTCTGCAGCAGGCCTTCATGGTAAAATAGCTGCTAGGAAACCACTGCTAAGGACAGGCAACAAGCAGAAGAGACCTGTTTGGGCTAAAGAACACAAGGAATGGACATTAGACCGGAGGAAATCTGTGCTTTGGTCTGATGAGTCCAAATTTGAGATCTTTGGTTCCAACCACCGTGTCTTTGTGCGACGCAGAAAAGGTGAACGGATGGACTCTACATGCCTGGTTCCCACCGTGAAGCATGGAGGAGGAGGTGTGATGGTGTGGGGGGGCTTTACTGGTGACACTGTTGGGGATTTATTCAAAATTGAAGGCATACTGAACCAGCATGGCTACCACAGCATCTTGCAGCGGCATGCTATTCCATCCGGTTTGCGTTTAGTTGGACCATCATTTATTTTTCAACAGGACAATGACCCCAAACACCTCCAGGCTGTGTAAGGGCTATTTAACCAAGAAGGAGAGTGATGGGGTGCTACGCCAGATGACCTGGCCTCCACAGTCACCAGACCTGAACCCAATCGAGATGGTTTGGGGTGAGCTGGACCGCAGAGTGAAGGCAAAAGGGCCAACAAGTGCTAAGCATCTCTGGGAACTCCTTCAAGATTGTTGGAAGACCATTCCCGGTGACTACCTCTTGAAGCTCATCAAGAGAATGACAAGAGTGTGCAAAGCAGTCATCAAAGCAAAAGGTGGCTACTTTGAAAAACCTAGAATATAAGACATGATTTCAGTTGTTTCACACTTTTTTGTTAAGTATATAATTCCACATGTGTTAATTCATAGTTTTGATGCCTTCAGTGTGAATGTACAATATTCATAGTCATGAAAATACAGAAAAATCTTTAGATGAGAAGGTGTGTCCAAACTTTTGGTCTGTGCTGTATGCATATGTGTTTGTGTGTGTGTATATGTATGTGTGTATATATATATATATATATATATATATATATATATATATATATATATATTATAACACAATCACAAAATGCAGTTTATAAAAGAAATCCAAACCTCCAGGACCCTGTGTGAGAAAGTGATTGCCTCTAAGCCTAATAACCGGTTGGGCCCTTAGCAGGAATAACTGCAATCAAGCGTTTGTGATAACTGGCAATGAGTCTTTATAACGCTCTGGAGGAATTTTGGCCGCTTATATTTTCAGAATTTTTGTAATTCAGCCACATTGGAGGTTTCTGAGCATGAACCGCCTTTTTAAGGTCATTACAGCATCTCAGAGTAAGGTCAGGACTTTGACTAGGCCACTCCAGAGTTTTAATTTGTTTTTTTTAATCCTTTCAGAGGTGGACTTGCTGATGTGTTTTGTATCATTGTCCTGCTGCATAACCCAAGTGCAGTTTAGCTGGAGGTCACGAACGGATGGCCGGACATTCTCCTTTAGAATTTTTTGGTAGACAGCAGAATTCATGGTTCCATTTACCACAGCAAGTCTTCCATGTCATGAAGCAGCACAACAGCCCCAGACCATCACACTACCACCACCATATTTTACTGTTGGTATGATGTTCCTTTTCCAAAATTCTGTGTTACATCTACGCCAGATATAATTGGACATAAACCTTTCAAAAAGTTCAACTTTTGTCTCGTCAATCCTCAGAGACGAGCTTTTATGTTCTTATTGCTCAGCACTGATTTTCATCTTGTAACCATGCCGGCCATTTTTGTCCAGTCTCTTTCTTACTGCGGAGTCATGAACACTGCCCTTAACAAGTGAGGCCTGCAGTTCTTTTGATGTTGTGGTGGGGTCTTTTGTGACCTCTTGGATGAGTCGTTGCTGTACTCTTGGGGTAATTTTGGTTGGCTAGCCACTTCTGAGAAGGTTCACCTTACTTCCATGTTTTCACTATTTGTGGATAATGGCTCTCACTGTGGTTTGCTGGAGTCCTAAAGCTTTAGAAATGAATTTATAACCTTTACCATACTGATAGATCTCATTTGTTCCAGAATTTCCTTGTATTGCAGCATGATATCTAGCTGTTGAGGACCTTTTGGTCTACATTACTTTGTCGGGCAGGTCCTATGTAAGTGATTTCTTGATTGAGTACAGGTGTGGCAGTAATCAGGCCTGAGTGTGGCTAGGGAATGTGAACTCCGCTTCCCAAAGATGTGATAAACCACAGTTCATTTATTTTATAAGGGGGAGGAGGTAATTGTTTTTTTTCACACAGGACCCTGTAGGTTTGGACTTCTTTTTCCCTTTAAAAAACTGCATTTTGTGTTATCTTTGTCTAATATTTACATTGTTTGTTGTTAAGAAACATTTAACCCCTTTCTGACATTGGGCCTAACAGTACGCACATGTCGGATAACCCCTGTTTGGTACGGGCTCCGGCGCTGAGCCTGCACCTTTCCAGGCACATGACAGCTGATCTATAAAGCTGAAATGTGCCCGCTACAGCTGCGGGTGGAATCACAATCCACCCGCGGCTGTTAACTAGTTAAATGTCGTTGTCAATCTGACAATCACATTTAATTCGCTCTTACAGGAAGCGCGGCACTAATCCTGCCCATCAGTGACCCCGTCACATGATCGCGGGTCACCGATGGGTCGGCATGACAACCAGAGGTTTCCAACAGACCTCTTTGTCATTGCCAGATTGCTACGAGCGTGTCCCTGTGGTCGGCTGTCATAGCAAGTGAGTAATTCTGCTACACACAGGCATCTGATCATTGCCTGTATGTAGCAGAAGCGATCAGACAACTGCAGCTTCTAGTGTCCCATGGAGACTATTGAAGCGAGCAAAAAGTAAAAAAAATTTTAAAAAAATATTTTAAAAAGTAAAAGTTCAAATTGCTCCCCTTTCGCTCCATTCAATATAAAACAATGAAAAAATTAAATATACTCATGTTTGGTATCACCGCTTTCAGAATCACCCGATCTATCAATATAAAAAAGAATTGGACCCATTGAAGCGTTGTTACGCGAAACGGCCGTCGTCCACTCTGCCTCTCCCTGCATGCCCCTGTAACGGTAGCGGTGTGGCTGTTTCAAGATGCACAATAAGGAGGCACTTGAAGAAAAATGTTCTGCATGGTCGAGTCGCCAGAAGAAAGCCATTACTGTGCAAATGCCACACAGTATCTCGCCTACAATACACAAAACAGCACAGAGACAAGCCTCCAAACTTCTGGAACAAGGTAATTTGGACTGATGAGACCAAAATTGAACTTTTTGACAACATCCATAAACGTTACATTTGGAGAGAGGTCAACAAGGTCTATGATGAAAGGAACACCATTCCTACTGTAAAGCATGGAGGTGGATCGCTGATGTTTTGGGAATGTGTGAGCTACAAAGGCACAGGAAACTTGGTCAAAGTTGAAGGAAAGATGAATGCAGCACGTTATCAGCAAATACTGGAGGCAAATTTGCACTCATCAGCCCGGAAGCTGCGCATGGGACGTACTTGGATGTTCCAACATGACAACAATCCAAAACACAAGGCCAAGTCGACCTGTCATTGGCTACAGCAGAACAATTGAAGGTTCTGGAGTGGCCATCTCAGTCTCCTTACCTCAATATCATTGAGCCACTCTGGGGAAATCTCAAGCGCGCAGTTCATGCTACACAGCCCATGAATTTACAGGAACTGGAGGCATTTACCAAGAAGAGTGGGCAGCTTTACCATCTGAGAAAATAAAGAACCTCAACCACAACTACCACAAAAGACTTCAAGCTGTCATTGATGTTAGAGGGGACAATACATGGTATTAAGAAATGGGGTATGTAAACTTTTGATCAGGGCCATTTGGATGTTTTGGGTTGTCATTATGATTTATAAAGAGAAAACACAGTAGTTTAACAATAAATGGCTTCACCCACCACTAACCATGAGTGGGGAAAAGGTTTTGGTGTTATCATTCATATTCTCTGAATAAAGGCCAAGAAATCAAAAATTCATCTGTGGTATGTAAACTTTTAAGCACAACTGTACTTATTTTGATCGCCACTACATTGCAATAACGGGCAATGAAATTATTGTATCTACCCCAAAATAGTATCATTAAAAACATCATCTCGGTGCGCAAAAAATAAGCCCTCACCCAGCCCCAGGTCATGAAAAATGGAGACGCTAAGGGTCTCAGAAAATGGCGCCATTTTTTATTTTAAAAGTAAATTTTGGAAAAAAAAATTCAACACTTAAAAGAACCTAGACATGTTCGGTGTCTGTGAACTCGTAATGACCTGGAGAAACAAAATGGCAGCTCAGTTCTAGCATTTAGTGACCATGGTTAAAGAAAAAACAACTGTGAAATTGCACCTTTTTTGCAATTTCAGCGCGCTTGGAATTTTTTTTTCCTTTTTTCCAGTATATGACATGGTAAAACCAATGGTGTCATTCAAAAGTACAACTGGTCCCGCTAAAAACAAGCCGCCCTCAGATGGCCATATTGACGGAAAAAAAAAAAAGTTATGGCTCTGGGAAGAAGGGGAGCAAAAAACGAAAATACCTCCGGGGGTTTAAGGGGTCAAGTGTGACAAACATGCAAAAGAATAGGAAATCAAGAAGGGGGCAAACACTTTTTCTGACCTGTGTGTATGTATGTATGTATGTATATATATATATATACACACACACACACACACACACACACACACACACACACACACACACACACACACACACACACACACACATAGACGTGCGGGGCTGCGTGTGAGGACAGTGGCTGGTGTGGAGGGCTCGGGACCACCACACCCTGGGCTGTAATGGAGCAGTGTTTTTCTGCATGTGCGGCTGGAGCAGCCTCTTAAAAGCTTCTTTTATCCCTGGGGTCTTCAGGATTTTCTCTTTCTTCCCTCTCGTTATCAGGCTGCAAACCAGAGTGGCGAGCAGGAGCTGGAGAGCCTGGTCCTCAAGCTGTCCGTCCTGAAGGATTTCCTGTCCAGCATTGAGAAGAAGGTGGGTTTGAGGGGGTCACCACAGAGGAGGGATGGGGGCACAGGTGAGGGAGAAATGACCTCTCATTATCTAGCAGTACTGCTACACCCGATTGTCGGTCCCTGACCCGATGGTCGGTCCCTGACCCGATGGTCGGTCTCTGACCCGATGTTCGGTCTCTGACCCGATGGTCGGTCTCTGACCCGATGGTCGGTCCCTGACCCGATGGTCGGTCCCTGACCCGATGTTCGGTCTCTGACCCGATGGTCGGTCTCTGACCCGATGGTCGGTCCCTGACCCGATGGTCGGTCTCTGACCCGATGTTCGGTCTCTGACCCGATGGTCGGTCCCTGACCCGATGGTCGGTCCCTGACCCGATGTTCGGTCTCTGACCCGATGGTCGGTCTCTGACCCGATGGTCGGTCCCTGACCCGATGTTCGGTCTCTGACCCGATGGTCGGTCTCTGACCCGATGGTCGGTCTCTGACCCGATGGTCGGTCTCTGACCCGATGGTCGGTCTCTGACCCGATGGTCGGTCTCTGACCCGATGGTCGGTCTCTGACCCGATTGTCGGTCACTGACCCGTTGGTCGGTCTTTGTTCTCCATTTTCTCCTCAGGCGCTGAAAGCATTGCAGGATATGAGCAGTTCAGCGCAGTCGGCGCCCGTGCCGCAGTCTTCCAGAAAGGCCAAGATCATCCCTGTGCAGTCGTTTGAGGTGAGGCGGACCCCGCAGGTCCCTCCTACCTACAGGTGGCGATATATAGCAGACATGGGCACCTCCTGTATTGCTCCTTGGGCCCTGCATGACTCCAATCCCCGCAGTTTCCATCTTGGCCACGTTTGTATAATTTTGTTTTTCTTTCTCGAGTGGCTTTTCATTAAACAACAAATATCTCAGAAAAGTCCGATAACTCTCAGGGTCTCGTGGATTCGGTGGAGCTGTCTGGGGGGCAGATCCCATACCTGAAGTCACTGGTCTTTCCTGCAGGTGAAACTTGACATGCTGGACCTCACCAAGATCGTGAAATCGCAGAAGTACACCCTGACCGTGGACGTGGACGGTGGGAAACTCGTGGTCATGAAGAAGGTGAAGGAGGCTCAGGAGGACTGGAACACCTTCGCCCACGACAAAAGTGAGTAGTGTCACAAGGCCGAGACAGGTCTGGAGTCGTGATGAGCAGTGCGGTTAGTGCCGCCCCGGGCTGGTGACCCGCTGGTCTTCACTTCTGCACCTCGGCCGGCATCCTGGTGGTCTCTGGGGCTTACAAGGACCACTACATCTTGAAGTAACTTCTAGACCAGTATGATGTGACTGCGTGCTCGAGGCTCTGCGATATTAAAGCCCTTCTTACCTTCCTCCTTACAGTCCGGCAGCTTATCAAGTCCCAGCGGGTCCCGTCCAAGCTTGGAATCGTGTTTGAGAAGGAGAAGGATAAGACCCAACGGAAAGACTTCATATTCGTCAGCGCCAGGGTAAGACGTCCACTTGTCTGAAACTTTATATCACATGACTTGAAGGGATTGTCCAGTGTGTCCAGAGCCTCAATAATGAAAGTTGCCTTCTGCCTAATGGGGGTTGTAGTTTTGACTGGTCTGGAGCAATATTACAGTATGTAGAGAACTTAATGGACCCGTCTGATACCACAATGTCCTCTCTTTCCTTTAGAAACGTGAAGCCTTTTGCCAATTGCTTCAGTTAATGAAGAACAAGCACTCCAACCAAGATGAGCCAGACATGATCTCCGTCTTCATAGGGACCTGGAACATGGGTGAGAACAAAACCAAGATTCCGGTAGAAGTAATGTAGGAAATCTGATAGTTTTAAAGGGGCCACTAGATGTCAGCAGAGCGTGAGGTAAGACTGATCTCGTATTACTGCTTGCTGTAAAACATGGTGATATTATCTTCTACACAGGAAGTGTCCCGCCCCAGAAGAACATCACCTCCTGGATGGGCTCCAAAGGATTGGGGAAGACGCTGGATGAGATGGCAGTCACTATACCCCACGACATCTACGTGTTCGGAACGCAGGAGAATTCTGTGGGCGATAAGGAGTGGGTGGATTTCCTGAGGGCGATGCTGAAAGAGTGCACTGAGCTGGACTATCGGCCGGTACGTGCCAGGACAGGACCCCCTATCGCCTTGAGGTAACCGTCATTAAAAATCTGCCGCCGTGTCCCTCAGGTCGCCATGCAGTCCTTATGGAACATAAAGATCGTCGTCCTGGTTCGTGTGGAGCACGAGAACCGAATCACACACGTGAGCACATCCAGTGTCAAGACCGGGATAGCCAACACCTTAGGTGAGGACAGTGTGACGGCGATTAGGATGATGGAGATGGAGACAAGATGGCTGCTATAACGTGGTCTCTTCTCCACACAGGGAATAAAGGTGCCGTGGGCATATCCTTCTTGTTCAACGGGACCTCATTTGGCTTTGTAAATTGTCACCTGACCTCAGGGAATGAGAAAACCGCCAGGTAAGTTCTCCAGGTCAACGTGATTGTGCCTCTAAAGTCTCTTGGAGAGGCGATGGTGGCCTTCTCCTGCCAAATGGGGGGTTAGATTGAGGCGCTGCCATGGGGAAGGGAGTAAACGCTGTTGACCCTCTCCTGTCGTGGGTGTGTAGGTGACGGTGGCCCTCTTTTGCCAGTAGGGAATGTAGGCGGTGGTGGCCCTCTCTTGCCCAGGGGAAAGTAGGTGGCGGTGGCCCTCTCTTGCCCAGGGGAAAGTAGGTGGTTTTGACCCTCTCTTGCTCAGGGGAAAGTAGGTGGTGGCCCCCTCTTGCCCAGGGGAAAGTAGGCGGTAGTGGCCCTCTCTTGCTCAGAGGAAAGTAGGCGGTGGTTGCCCCCTTTTGCTCGGGAAGGGAAGTAGGCGGTTGTGACCTTCTCCTGCCGATGGGAGTAGGCAGTAGTAGCCTCTATTGCCCAGGAGAAAGTAGGCAGTGGTGGCCCTCTCTTGCCCTGGAGAAAGTAGGTGGTGTCGGCACTCTCCTGCCTGAGAGAGTAGGCGGTGTTGGCCCTCCTGCCGAGGGGAGTAGGCAGTGGTGGCCTCAATTGCCCAGGAGAAAGTAGGCGTGGTGGCCCTCTTTTGCCAAGGGGAGTAGGCGGTGGTGACCCTCTTTTGCCAAGGGGAGTAGGCGGTGGTGGCCCTCTTTTGCCAAGGGGAGTAGGCAGTGGTGACCCTCTCTTGCTGGGGGGAGTAGGAGGTGGTGGCCCTCTTTTGCCGGGGGGGTAGGCGGTGGTGGCCCTCTTTTGCCAAGGGGAGTAGGCGGTGGTGACCCTCTCTTGCTGAGGGGAGTAAGCGGTGGTGGCCCTCTTTTGTGAGGGGGGGGGGGGGGTAGGCGGTGGTGGCCCTCTTTTGCCAAGGGGAGTAGGCGGTGGTGACCCTCTCTTGCTGAGGGGAGTAAGCGGTGGTGGCCCTCTTTTGTGAGGGGGGGGGGGGTAGGCGGTGGTGGCCCTCTTTTGTGAGGGGGGGGGGGTAGGCGGTGGTGGCCCTCTTTTGCCAAGGGGAGTAGGCGGTGGTGACCCTCTCTTGCTGAGGGGAGTAAGCGGTGGTGGCCCTCTTTTGTGAGGGGGGGGGTAGGCGGTGGTGGCCCTCTTTTGCCAAGGGGAGTAGGCGGTGGTGACCCTCTCTTGCTGGGGGGAGTAGGAGGTGGTGGCCCTCTTTTGCCGGGGGGATAGGCGGTGGTGGCACTCTTTTGCCTGAGGGAGTAAGCGGTGGTGGCCCTCTTTAGCCGGGGGGAGAAGGAGGTGGTGGTCTCTCACATGTGATCCTGGTTTCTCTCAGACGTAATCAGAATTACCTGGACATCCTGCGGCTCCTGTCTCTGGGGGATAAGCAGCTGAACTCCTTCGACATTTCTCTCCGGTTCACTCATCTCTTTTGGTTCGGAGACCTGAACTACCGTCTGGACATGGACGTACAGGTGAGGCCGGAGCTCGACATGGCAGCACAGGTGTCTGTAGTGCGCTGCCGGCAGAGGTAGATCTACATTGTGTGGATGTGTGCTGGACCCTTGGTGGTCCGCACCTGTATGTGCAGACGCGGGGGGCACGTGCTGATAGATTGGGCCTGTATGATGTGTAACATGGTGGCGCTGGCATGCCGTGAGCTCCTACACGTTTGTCTCATTACAGGAAATCCTGAATTTTATCAGCCGGAAGGAATTTGAGCCGCTGCTGAAAGTCGATCAACTCAATCTGGAGAAGGAGAAGAACAAGATCTTCCTGCGATTCAGTAAGACCCGATCCCAAGTGTAACCCCTGCAGCTCGGCACACAGAGCCCCCCTCATTGACCTTTAAATAATCCCCCTCCCATCAGCATGTCATGTTTTCCCCCTTTCGGCCCATCTCACTACCCCCTGCCATACGCATGTCATGTTCCCTTCCCATCGGCCCGTCACGCTCTCTATCTCCCCATCGGCCCGTCGCTCTTGCTCTCCCCATCGGCCCGTCACGCTCTCTCCCCATCGGCCGTCACTCTTGCTCTCCCCATCAGCCGTCACTCTTGCTCTCCCCATCGGCCGTCACTCTTGCTCTCCCCATCGGCCGTCACTCTTGCTCTCCCCATCGGCCGTCACTCTTGCTCTCCCCATCGGCCGTCACTCTTGCTCTCCCCATCGGCCGTCACTCTTGCTCTCCCCATCGGCCGTCACTCTTGCTCTCCCCATCGGCCGTCACTCTTGCTCTCCCCATCGGCCGTGACTCTTGCTCTCCCCATCGGCCGTCACTCTTGCTCTCCCCATCGGCCGTCACTCTTGCTCTCCCCATCGGCCCATCACTCTTGCTCCCCCCATCGGCCCGTCACGCCCTCTCTCCCCCCATCGGCCCGTCACGCCCTCTCTCCCCCCATCGGCCTGTCACGCCCTCTCTCCCCCCATCGGCCCGTCACTCCCTCTCTCCCCCTGTCGGCCCGTCACTCCCTCTCTCCCCCCATCGGCCCGTCACGCCCTCTCTCTCCCCATTGGCCCGTCACGTGCTCTCTCCCCATCGGCTCTTGCTCTCCCCATTGGCCCATTAACCCCCATCGTCCTGTCCTCAGCATCTCTGGGTTTTCCATCTGTTGCAGGTGAGGAGGAGATCACATTCCCCCCCACATATCGCTATGAGAGGGGCTCCAGGGACACCTACGTGTGGCACAAGCACAAACCCACTGGGGTGAGTAGTCCCGGGACCCCCGCCTGATGTGTTAACCCCTGCCTCTCCAGCTCTTCCTCTCTCTCTGTCCCTCGCAGTCCACATTTAGTGTATGATCCGTCAGTCTCAGCCTCCATGTTTCTTCCCTGGAGTCTTGTATATACCGATGCATACAGTGAGGCGTGCGGTGCCTCGCCTGCTGTAATAACAGGGGCAGGATGGTATAACCTGGGGATTCAGAGGCTTGTTCTTGGCTGTGTTCCAGGTCCGGACTAATGTTCCTTCCTGGTGTGACCGGATCCTGTGGAAATCCCACCCGGAAACTCACATGATATGTAATTCGTATGGTGAGCGCGGATTATTACGGGGGCGGGGAAGGGTGGTGTTTACCTGTGATGTCATCTGTGGTTGTTCTCTGCAGGGTGCACTGATGACATCATGACCAGCGATCATTCCCCGGTTTTCGCATCCTTCGAAGTCGGAGTGACGTCACAGTTTGTCTCTAAGAAAGGTGGGAAGTTTATAAATACATCTTTACAAAAGGGACATAATATAATCAGAGCTGCAGAACACGGGAGTGCGGTGTGACATCCCCGCTCTGCGCCGTCTGCCCCGCTCCCATGAGCTGACAATCTGTCTCATATCCAGGTCTCCTGAAGCCGTCGGATCAGGCCTACATAGAGTTTGAGAGCGTTGAGGCCATAGTGAAGACGGCGAGCAGAACCAAGTTCTTCATAGAGTTTTATTCCGGATGTTTGGAAGGTGAGTGGATCCCAGGAATGACGTCTGGAGCTGCCGTGTGAATGTGTTCCACCCTCATGGACTAGGGGAGATAGGAGCTGCCGTGTGAATGTGCTCCACCCTCATGGACTAGGGGAGACTGGAGCTGCTGTGTGAATGTGCTGCACCCTAGGGGACTAGGGGAGACGGGAGCTGCTGTGTGAATGTGCTCCACCCTAGGGGAGACTGGAGCTGCTGTGTGAATGTGCTCCACCCTAGGGGACTAGGAGGGATTGGAGCTGCCGTATGAATGTGCTGCACCCTAGGGGACTAGGGGAGACGGGAGCTGCCGTGTGAATGTGCTCCACCCTCGGGTACTAGGGAAAACTGGAGCTGCCATGTGAATGTGCTCCACCCTAGGGGACTAGGGGAGACTGGAGCTGCTGTGTGAATGTGCTGCACCCTAGGGGACTAGGGGAGACTGGAGCTGCCGTGTGAATGTGCTCCACCCTCATGGACTAGGGGGAGACAGGAGCTGCCGTGTGAATGTGCTCCACCCTAGGGGACAAGGGGAGACTGGAGCTGCCGTGTGAATGTGCTCCACCCTCATGGACTAGGGGAGACTGGAGCTGCTGTGTGAATGTGCTCCACCCTCATGGACTAGGGGAGATAGGAGCTGCCGTGTGAATGTGCTCCACCCTCATGGACTAGGGGAGATAGGAGCTGCCGTGTGAATGTGCTGCACCCTAGGGGACTAGGAGAGATTGGAGCTGCCGTGTGAATGTGCTGCACCCTAGAAGACTAGGGGAGACGGGAGCTGCCGTGTGAATGTGCTGCACCCTAGGGGACTAGGAGAGATTGGAGCTGCAGTGTGAATGTGCTGCACCCTAGGGGACTAGGGGAGACTGGAGCTGCCGTGTGAATGTGTTCCACCCTCATGGACTAGGGGAGATAGGAGCTGCCGTGTGAATGTGCTCCACCCTCATGGACTAGGGGAGACTGGAGCTGCTGTGTGAATGTGCTGCACCCTAGGGGACTAGGGGAGACGGGAGCTGCTGTGTGAATGTGCTCCACCCTAGGGGAGACTGGAGCTGCTGTGTGAATGTGCTCCACCCTAGGGGAGACTGGAGCTACCATGTGAATGTGTTCCACCCTCGGGTACTAGGGGAGACTGGAGCTGCCATGTGAATGTGTTCCACCCTCGGGTACTAGGGGAGACTGGAGCTGCCATGTGAATGTGTTCCACCCTCGGGTACTAGGGGAGACTGGAGCTGCCATGTGAATGTGTTCCACCCTCGGGTACTAGGGGAGACTGGAGCTGCCATGTGAATGTGTTCCACCCTTGGGTACTAGGGGAGACTGGAGCTGCCGTGTGAATGTGTTCCACCCTCGGGTACTAGGGGAGACTGGAGCTGCCGTGTGAATGTGTTCCACCCTCGGGTACTAGGGGAGACTGGAGCTGCCGTGTGAATGTGTTCCACCCTCGGGTACTAGGGGAGACTGGAGCTGCCGTGTGAATGTGTTCCACCCTCGGGTACTAGGGGAGACTGGAGCTGCCGTGTGAATGTGTTCCACCCTCGGGTACTAGGGGAGACTGGAGCTGCCATGTGAATGTGCTCCACCCTCGGGTACTAGGGGAGACTGGAGCTGCCATGTGAATGTGTTCCACCCTCGGGTACTAGGGAAGACTGGAGCTGCCGTGTGAATGTGTTCCACCCTCGGGTACTAGGGGAGACTGGAGCTGCTGTGTGAATGTGTTCCACCCTCGGGTACTAGGGGAGACTGGAGCTGTTGTGTGAATGTGTTCCACCCTCGGGTACTAGGGGAGACTGGAGCTGCTGTGTGTGTTCCACCCTCGGGTACTAGGGGAGACTGGAGCTGTTGTGTGAATGTGCTCCACCCTCGGGTACTAGGGGAGACTGGAGCTGCTGTGTGAATGTGTTCCACCCTCGGGTACTAGGGGAGACTGGAGCTGCTGTGTGAATGTGCTCCACCCTAGGGGAGACTGGAGCTACCGTATGAATGTGCTCCACCCTAGGGGACTAGGAGAGATTGGAGCTACTGTGTGAATGTGCTCCACCCTAGGGGACTAGGGGAGACTGGAGCTGCTGTGTGAATGTGCTCCACCCTAGGGGACAAGGGGAGACTGGAGCTGCTGTGTGAATGTGCTCCACCCTAGGGGACTAGGGGAGACGGAGGCTGCCGTGTGAATGTGCTCCACCCTAGGGGACTAGGGGAGACTGGAGCTGTTGTGTGAATGTGCTGCACCCTAGGGGACTAGGGGAGACCGGAGCTGCTGTGTGAATGTGCTCCACCCTCATGGACTAGGGGAGATAGGAGCTGCCGTGTGAATGTGCTCCACCCTAGGGGACAAGGGGAGACTGGAGCTGCTGTGTGAATGTGCTCCACCCTAGGGGACTAGGGGAGACGGAGGCTGCCGTGTGAATGTGCTGCACCCTAGGGGACTAGGGGAGACTGGAGCTGTTGTGTGAATGTGCTGCACCCTAGGGGACTAGGGCAGACCGGAGCTGCTGTGTGAATGTGCTCCACCCTCATGGACTAGGGGAGATAGGAGCTGCCGTGTGAATGTGCTCCACCCTAGGGGAGACTGGAGCTGCTTTGTGAATGTGCTCCACCCTAGGGGACTAGGGGAGACTGGAGCTGCCATGTGAATGTGTTCCACCCTTGGGTACTAGGGGAGACTGGAGCTGCTGTGTGAAAGTGCTCCACACTAGGGGAGACTGGAGCTGCTGTGTGTATGTGTTCCACCCTCGGGTACTAGGGGTGACTGGAGCTGCCATGTGAATGTGTTCCACCCTCGGGTACTAGGGGAGACTGGAGCTGCTGTGTGAATGTGTTCCACCCTCGGGTACTAGGGGAGACTGGAGCTGCTGTGTGAATGTGCTCCACCCTAGGGGAGACTGGAGCTACCGTATGAATGTGCTCCACCCTAGGGGACTAGGAGAGATTGGAGCTACTGTGTGAATGTGCTCCACCCTAGGGGACTAGGGGAGACTGGAGCTGCTGTGTGAATGTGCTCCACCCTAGGGGACAAGGGGAGACTGGAGCTGCTGTGTGAATGTGCTCCACCCTAGGGGACATGGGGAGACGGAGGCTGCCGTGTGAATGTGCTCCACCCTAGGGGACTAGGGGAGACTGGAGCTGTTGTGTGAATGTGCTGCACCCTAGGGGACTAGGGGAGACCGGAGCTGCTGTGTGAATGTGCTCCACCCTCATGGACTAGGGGAGATAGGAGCTGCCGTGTGAATGTGCTCCACCCTAGGGGACAAGGGGAGACTGGAGCTGCTGTGTGAATGTGCTCCACCCTAGGGGACTAGGGGAGACGGAGGCTGCCGTGTGAATGTGCTGCACCCTAGGGGAGACTGGAGCTGTTGTGTGAATGTGCTGCACCCTAGGGGACTAGGGGAGACCGGAGCTGCTGTGTGAATGTGCTCCACCCTCATGGACTAGGGGAGATAGGAGCTGCCGTGTGAATGTGCTCCACCCTAGGGGAGACTGGAGCTGCTTTGTGAATGTGCTCCACCCTAGGGGACTAGGGGAGACTGGAGCTGCCATGTGAATGTGTTCCACCCTTGGGTACTAGGGGAGACTGGAGCTGCTGTGTGAAAGTGCTCCACCCTAGGGGACTAGGGGAGACTGGAGCTGCTGTGTGTATGTGTTCCACCCTCGGGTACTAGGGGTGACTGGAGCTGCCATGTGAATGTGTTCCACCCTCGGGTACTAGGGGAGACTGGAGCTGCTGTGTGAATGTGTTCCACCCTCGGGTACTAGGGGAGACTGGAGCTGTTGTGTGAATGTGCTCCACCCTCGGGTACTAGGGAAGACTGGAGCTGCTGTGTGAATGTGTTCCACCCTCGGGTACTAGGGGAGACTGGAGCTGTTGTGTGAATGTGCTCCACCCTCGGGTACTTGGGGAGACTGGAGCTGCTGTGTGAATGTGTTCCACCCTCGGGTACTAGGGGAGACTGGAGCTGTTGTGTGAATGTGCTCCACCCTCGGGTACTTGGGGAGACTGGAGCTGCTGTGTGAATGTGCTCCACCCTCGGGTACTAGGGGAGACTGGAGCTGCTGTGTGAATGTGTTCCACCCTCGGGTACTAGGGGAGACTGGAGCTGCTGTGTGAATGTGCTCCACCCTAGGGGAGACTGGAGCTACCGTGTGAATGTGCTCCACCCTAGGGGACTAGGGGAGACTGGAGCTGCTGTGTGAAAGTGCTCCACCCTAGGGGACTAGGGGAGACTGGAGCTGCTGTGTGTATGTGTTCCACCCTCGGGTACTAGGGGTGACTGGAGCTGCCATGTGAATGTGTTCCACCCTCGGGTACTAGGGGAGACTGGAGCTGCTGTGTGAATGTGTTCCACCCTCGGGTACTAGGGGAGACTGGAGCTGTTGTGTGAATGTGCTCCACCCTCGGGTACTAGGGAAGACTGGAGCTGCTGTGTGAATGTGTTCCACCCTCGGGTACTAGGGGAGACTGGAGCTGTTGTGTGAATGTGCTCCACCCTCGGGTACTTGGGGAGACTGGAGCTGCTGTGTGAATGTGTTCCACCCTCGGGTACTAGGGGAGACTGGAGCTGCTGTGTGAATGTGCTCCACCCTAGGGGAGACTGGAGCTGCTGTGTGAATGTGTTCCACCCTCGGGTACTAGGGGAGACTGGAGCTACCGTGTGAATGTGCTCCACCCTAGGGGACTAGGGGAGACTGGAGCTGCCGCATGAATGTGCTCCACCCCTGGGTATTAGGGGTGTCCTTTTAATTGGATGTCCTGTTTTCCTACAGAATATAAGAAGAGCAGCGAGAATGACAGTCAGAGCATCGATAATATCAACTTTCTGAAAGTCCAGTGGTCATCGAGGCAACTGCCAACCGTGAGTGACCCATATGTCTGCAGAGTATCACATCATTACCTCCACCTACTGATAGACACATAATACTGTCCTGCAGATTAGTATACACCTCTGCCCCCCGGGCTGCTTGGCTCTGCCCCTCTTCATCCTGACCAATACATGGGGATCCATTCTGCAGACTATCGCATCACTGACCTCTAGTCCTGAGATAGCTGCGGTGTGTCCTTGCTGCCCCCGGGGGCCCATTATCTGCTACGCTGTGACGTCATTCTCGGCTTTGTCCTTCTCTTACAGCTGCGGCCCATCCTGTCTGAGATCGAGTATCTGCAGGACCAGCACTTGCTGCTGACTGTGAAGTCCATGGACGGCTACGAGTCGTACGGTGAGCGCCGCTCCTGTCCTTACAGTCGGTGCATTGATGTATGAGTGCTGGAGTGTCAGGGAAGCGTCCAGATCAGGAGGGGTTAACTGTCTCTGTACTGAACCAGAATATTACTAGTCACTGACAGAAAGCAGAGGCGCTGATAATAGCGAGGAGACGGCACAAAGTCTATAGAAATCTGCAGAAGATGGGCACACGAGTGTGATGAAGGCAGAGGGACGCGAGCTGTGAGCCGTGGCCTGTATGTACCAAAAAAACACAAGAAATAAAATGATCATAAACACGTAGCTAAATATGTAAAAAGCAAAAGAGCATCTGAATAACACCGGGTTCTTGGTAATACTGTGTATGATCAAAAATAGCATAAAAGCCATCCCACCGACTGCAAGGGACCCTGATCAGGACGGTCCTACACTGTCCGATATTAAAACCTCACCCTGTGTCAGCGCTGACCCCAGTGTGTGAATCAGGGCAGACACAGGAGCGGCTCCCGACCTGCGGACTCCAGTCTGGGGAAGCTATAAAATGTGATCTCCGGCTCACGGAAGGGAGAAAAAAACACAAAAACTGAGCTTAAAGTTGGTATCCAGGCAGCACATAAGCGCATGTTCACACTGGCCATCATTTACGTACAGCAGGGTTTGTTTGGTTCTTGTAGATTTTTTGCTTCATGGCCAGTGTGAACGTGTGCTTATGTGCTGCATGTGTACCAACTCAAACCAAGCTCTGTTTTTGTGTTTTTCCTGTACCCTGTGTACATCACATGTGCGTCCATCTCCGCAGGCGAGTGCGTCATTGCGCTGAAGTCCATGATCGGCAGCACCGCGCAGCAGTTCCTGACATACCTGTCCCACCGGGGCGAGGAGACCGGCAACATCCGGGGCTGTATGAAGGTGCGGGTGCCCGCAGAGCGCATGGGGACCAGAGAGCGCCTGTACGGTAAGAGGAAGACATGTCGCACTCTGAGGGGATGGGGGGCCGCAGTCACGTGACCCAGCGTTCCGCTCTTCCTCTAGAATGGATCAGTATCGACAAAGATGAGACTGGAGCCGTGAAAGGGAAACCGCCGTCCATGTCCCGTCCCAACCACGAGTACAGCAGGTAATGCCCCCTCCCCAGCCGTGCACCCCTCTCCTCCCCCCAGTCGTGCACCCCTCTCCTTCACCCCCACCTGCACCCCTCTCCTCCCCCAGCCGTGCACCCCTCTCCTTCTCCCCCCACCTGCACCCCTCTCCTCCCCCCACCTGCACCCCTCTCCTTCTCCCCCCAGCCGTGCACCCCTCTCCTTCTCCCCCCAGCCGTGCACCCCTCTCCTCCCCCCAGTCGTGCACCCCTCTCCTTCACCCCCACCTGCACCCCTCTCCTCCCCCAGCCGTGCACCCCTCTCCTCCCCCAGCCGTGCACTCCTCTCCTCCCCCAGCCGTGCACTCCTCTCCTCCCCCAGCCGTGCACCCCTCTCCTCCCCCAGCCGTGCACCCCTCTCCTCCCCCAGCCGTGCACCCCTCTCCTCCCCCAGCCGTGCACCCCTCTCCTCCCCCAGCCGTGCACCCCTCTCCTCCCCCAGCCGTGCACCCCTCTCCTCCCCCAGCCGTGCACTCCTCTCCTCCCCCAGCCGTGCACCCCTATCCTCCCCCAGCCGTGCACCCCTCTCCTCCCCCAGCCGTGCACTCCTCTCCTCCCCCAGCCGTGCACCCCTCTCCTCCCCCAGCCGTGCACCCCTCTCCTCCCCCAGCCGTGCACCCCTCTCCTCCCCCAGCCGTGCACCCCTCTCCTCCCCCAGCCGTGCACCCCTCTCCTCCCCCAGCCATGCACCCCTCTCCTTCACCCCTAGCTGTGCACCCCTCTCCTTCTCCCCCCATGTGCCCCATGCTTGTGTCCCTCGCCTGCACCTCTCGCTTTCTCTCATTGTTGTGCTCCCCCCGCCGTGCGCCTCCTACCCTCTTCTTCTCCCCCTGCCGTGTGCCCCTCGCCTTCTCCCCCTGCCGTGCGCCCCTCTTTTTTTTTCCCTGCCGTGCGCCCCTCGCCTTCTCCCCCTTCCGTGAGCCCCTCGCCTTCTCCCCCCACCATGCGCCCCTCTTCTTTTTTCCCTGCCATGCGCCCCTCGCCTTCTCCCCCTTCCATGCGCCCCTCGCCTTCTCCCCCTGCCGTGCGCCCCTCTTCTTCTCCCCCCGCCGTGCGCCCCTCTTCTTCTCCCCCCGCCGTGCGCCCCACTACTTCTCCCCCCGCCGTGCGCCCCTCTTCTTCTCCCCCCGCCGTGCGCCCCTCTTCTTCTCCCCCTTCCGTGCGCCCCTCTTCTTCTCCCCCTGCCGTGCGCCCCTCTTCTTCTCCCCCTGCCGTGCGCCCCTCTTCTTCTCCCCCTGCCGTGCGCCCCTCGCCTTCTCCACCCACCATGCGCCCCTCTTCTTTTTTTCCCTGCCGTGCGCCCCTCGCCTTCTCCCCCTGCCGTGCACCCCTCTCCTTCTCCCCCTGCCGTGCGCCCCACTACTTCTCCCCCCGCCGTGCGCCCCTCTTCTTCTCCCCCTGCCGTGCGCCCCTCTTCTTCTCCCCCTGCCGTGCGCCCCTCGCCTTCTCCTCCCGCCGTGCGCCCCTCTTCTCCCCCGCCGTGCGCCCCTCTTCTTCTCCCCCCGCCATGCGCCTCTCGCCTTCTCCCCCTGCCGTGCGCCCCTCTACTTCTCCCCCGTCGTGCTCCCCTCTTCTTCTTTCCCTGCCGTGCGCCCCTCGCCTTCTCCCCCTGCCGTGCGCCCCACTTCTTCTCCCCCCGCTGTGCGCCCCTCTTCTTCTCCCCCCGCTGTGCGCCCCTCTTCTTCTCCCCCCGCCGTGCGCCCCTCTTCTCCCCCTGCCGTGCGCCCCACTTCTTCTCCCCCCGCCGTGCGCCCCTCTTCTTCTCCCCCTACCGTGCGCCCCTCTTCTTCTCCCCCTGCCGTGCGCCCCTCTTCTTCTCCCCCTGCGGTGCGCCCCTCTTCTTCTCCCCCCGCCGTGCGCCCCTCTTCTTCTCCCCCCGCCGCGTGCCCCTCTTCTTTTCCCCCCGCCCCTCTTCTTTTCCCCCCGCCGCGCGCCCCTCTTCTTTTCCCCCGCCGCGTGCCCCTCTTCTTCTCCCCCCTCGCCGTGCGCCCCTCTTCTTCTCCCCCCTCGCCGTGCGCCCCTCTTCTTCTCCCCCCTCGCCGTGCGCCCCTCTTCGTCTCCCCCCTCGCCGCGCGCCCCTCTTCTTCTCCCCCCTCGCCGCGCGCCCCTCTTCTTCTCCCCCCTCGCCGTGCGCCCCTCTTCTTCTCCCCCCTCGCCGTGCGCCCCTTGCCTGCACAACCCTCACCCCTTCCACCGCCGTGCCCCTCACCAGTCGGACGCTCCTCATCTCGCTCGGTCGGTGTCATCCCACTATAAGTGTTTCCTTCCGTTCCCCCTTCTAGTAGCAGGAAGCCCCCGCTGTCTGAGGCACCGGCCCCCACACTTGGGAAGGTGTTTGAAGAACCTGAGAAAGGTCCGGCTCACCCCACCGGCCGCCCACCTGCTGCACTGCCCGGCACCACCAAGGAGGACCCGGCGCTGGCGCGGTGAGTGCAGCAGTGGGGGGGCGACATCTTGTGGGATTGTGGGAGTTGTAGTGCCCATGTAGGTCAGTATAATACAGTAATGACTGCGCTGCATTGTGGGAGCTCGGCTCTGTCTGAACTAAAGTGACTGGAGTACAAGACTTGGTGTAAAAACACAAGTTTTGCTGCAGCTTTGTCTGTGGCCAGAGTATAAGACACCACGTATGTAGCCCACATGATCTTGTAAAATAGTGGCCTCCGTAGACCCCTTTAGGATGGGGGTGTCTCCACAGTTGGTGGTGCTGCTGGATGTCTAAGGCCCGTGCGGCCCCCTAAGCTGCAGCTTGCGGAGTACCAGGGGCCGGAGCGGAGCTTGACCTTGGTGCACTTTGTCCCCTGCAGGTGTAAGATGGAGGCGCAGGCAGAGGGTGATGGGCTCGGCATAAAGAACAGCTTCAATAACCCGGCATACTACGTCCTGGAAGGGGTCCCCCATCAGCTGTTGCCCGCTGATGGGCCGGCCGCCACTTCCTCTGCGGCCCCCAAGAACAAAGTGCAGATCACAGTCCCAGCACAGCGGCGTCCATTCCAGCACAGCAGCAGGAGCGAGGAGACGTCGTCCGATGAAGATGGGGGCACCCTGAATCTGCCGCCCCCGGACTTCCCGCCGCCTCCACTCCCAAAATCTGCCGAGCTTGAGATACTGGATAATCCTTTCTACATGACGTCAGGCGAGCTGCACACCCGCCCGTCGGAGGAGGCCGAGCAGCGCAAAGTCCGGGTGGGCGTCACCTTCAGTGATCCCCCCGATGCAAAGTATCACCCCAAAACGCAGTCCCGGCCCCCCATACCACCACTGCAGTCCACCTATATGGCAGAGACTGGCGGTGGCGGCCCCGCGCACCAGGACGACCGCTCCTGCTCCGTGCTGCAGATGGCACGCACCCTCAGTGAGGTGGACTATTCAGGGAGCAAAACCGAAGCCCAGAGCCGGCACCTCCTGTCCGGGAAAAGCAAGATGGAGCTTCCTCCCCGCAGCATGGACTTCAGCCGGCCCCTCGTCTTCCCCCCGCACTGCATCCGGGAGAGCATCCAGGAAGACCTGGCCGAGGAGGTGAGAGCCCAGCCGGAAAGCCGGCTGACAGCGGAGCAGCATCCATCTGTATCCTCCTGCCTCCTCGATGACTCTCCCATCTTCTCGTCTGCAGGCTGCGTACCAGGGGGGCCGCAACTCACTGCCGGGGTCCAGCGTGGGCGAGTGGCTGCGGGGTATCGGGCTGGAGAGATACGAGGAGGGGCTCATCCACAACGGCTGGGACGACCTGGAGTTCCTCAGGTACGGAGGAGCCCGACACAGACCCCAATGTCTGCTGCCCAGAAGAGTGGGGGCTGCTACAGGGGGCTCTTATACATGGCAGTGTAAAGCATGGAGGACAGCAGAGACCTGCTGAGCCATGAAGGAGAGGTGAGGTGGGGTTCAGGGTCTCTGAGCTAAAGCCCCCTGAGCACAGCTGTAGTGTAAAGCAGGGAAGATGCAACAGCAGTCACTGACTATGGAGCTGCAGCGTAAAGCATGGGGGACGCAGCCGGAGATGAGGCAAGAGCTCGATATTCGCTCTTATCAGACTCCAGTAGACCTTGCAGGTTGGCGCGATGCTCTGTGACGCACAGGTTGGCGCGATGCTCTGTGACGCACAGGTTGGCGCGATGCTCTGTGACGCACAGGTTGGCGCGATGCTCTGTGACGCACAGGTTGGCGCGATGCTGTGTGACGCACAGGTTGGCGCGATGCTCTGTGACGCACAGGTTGGCGCGATGCTCTGTGACGCACAGGTTGGCGCGATGCTCTGTGACGCACAGGTTGGCGCGATGCTCTGTGACGCACAGGTTGGCGCGATGCTCTGTGGTCACACAGATTGGCGCGATGCTCTGTGACGCACAGGTTGGCGCGATGCTCTGTGAGGCACAGGTTGGGCGATGCTCTGTGACGCACAGGTTGGCGCGATGCTCTGTGATGCACTGGTTGGTGCGATGCTCTGTGAGGCACAGGTTGGCGCGATGCTCTGTGAGGCACTGGTTGGCGCGATGCTCTGTGACGCACAGGTTGGCGCGATGCTCTGTGACGCACAGGTTGGCGCGATGCTCTGTGAGGCACTGGTTGGCGTGATGCTCTGTGACGCACAGGTTGGCGCGATGCTCTGTGGTCACACAGATTGGCGCGATGCTCTGTGACGCACAGGTTGGGCGATGCTCTGTGACGCACAGGTTGGCGCGATGCTCTGTGACGCACAGGTTGGCGCGATGCTCTGTGACACACAGGTTGGCGCGATGCTCTGTGAGGCACAGGTTGGCGCAATGCTCTGTGAGGCACAGGTTGGCGCGATACTCTGAGGCACTGGTTGGCGCGATGCTCTGACGCACAGGTTGGCGCGATGCTCTGTGAGGCACTGGTTGGCGCGATGCTCTGTGAGGCACTGGTTGGCGCGATGCTCTGTGACGCACAGGTTGGCGCGATGCTCTGTGAGGCACTGGTTGGCGCGATGCTCTGTGACGCACAGGTTGGCACGATGCTCTGACGCACAGGTTGGCGCGATGCTCTGTGATGCACTGGTTGGCGCGATGCTCTGTGAGGCACAGGTTGGCACGATGCTCTGTGACGCACAGGTTGGCGCGATGCTCTGTGACGCACAGGTTGGCGCGATGCTCTGTGACGCACAGGTTGGCGCGATGCTCTGTGAGGCACTGGTTGGCGTGATGCTCTGTGACGCACAGGTTGGCGCGATGCTCTGTGGTCACACAGATTGGCGCGATGCTCTGTGACGCACAGGTTGGGCGATGCTCTGTGACGCACAGGTTGGCGCGATGCTCTGTGACACACAGGTTGGCGCGATGCTCTGACGCACAGGTTGGCGCGATGCTCTGTGAGGCACAGGTTGGCGCAATGCTCTGTGAGGCACAGGTTGGCGCGATGCTCTGTGAGGCACAGGTTGGCGCAATGCTCTGAGGCACTGGTTGGCGCGATGCTGTGACGCACAGGTTGGCGCGATGCTCTGTGAGGCACTGGTTGGCGCGATGCTCTGTGAGGCACAGGTTGGCGCGATGCTCTGAGGCACTGGTTGGCGCGATGCTGTGACGCACAGGTTGGCGCGATGCTCTGTGAGGCACTGGTTGGCGCGATGCTCTGTGAGGCACTGGTTGGCGCGATGCTCTGTGACGCACAGGTTGGCGCGATGCTCTGTGAGGCACTGGTTGGTGCGATGCTCTGTGAGGCACAGTTTGGCGCAATGCTCTGCGGTCACGCAGATTGGCGTGATGCTCTGCGGTCACACAGATTGGCGCGATGCTCTGCAGACGTGTCTTCCCTCCTGACCCCGTCACCTTGTCTTGCAGCGACATTGTGGAGGAGGACCTGGAGGAGGCCGGTGTGCTGGATCCAACCCACAAGAAGATCATACTGGACAACCTGCAGCTCCGTAAATGAGGTCGTCCCCGCTCCGCGAGCCTGCGCTGCTGCACCTTCCCCCGCTCCGTGGAGCCGTCACTGCCGCCGGTCGCAGGGTATTCCTGCCGCGCTGGTGCTGTGCTGCTGGACACCGGCGCCGCCGTCCTTCTAGACATTTCTGTAGGTGTGATGTGCAGCGGTCACTGACCCCCGCAGGCGCACCGCCGCCTCTTTCTACTTAGTTTCTATATATTTAATACGTTTTCACATTTCAAATGTTAGACCAAAATGGCCGCCGCTCCTGGACGGTGTCGCGTGGCCGCCATCTTGTCTGCCTTTATTACCCACAGGTGCCTTATGACGTCACCCCGGACTTATAAAGTGTTACTATGGGGCGTGTGTTCTCCGTGAATCTCCCCACCGATCACATTTCATTGACTGCACACGGTTGCATGTTTCCAGGTGTCATGGAGGATAGACACAGAGCGTGGGGGCAAACAATCCCGTGACTGCGTCCATCTGAGCCACTGCTAGTGCCGTGCGATGTATAACGGGGGGGGGGGGGGGGGGCCATAAACTGCGCCAAACCCGACTCCTGGCGGCCCCCGAAAACCTTATTTATCCTGTACTGATCGCAAGTTGTGTCGTCTTCTCTAGTCCCACCCAGAGCTGCATTCACTATTCTGCTGTACGGTTTCCTCTAGTTACAGCCAGAGCTGCATTCACTATTCTGCTCTCTTTTTCTATGGTTACCACCGGAGCTGCAGTAAGCTTCCTAGTGTTTTATTGGTAGTTCTGTCCTTTTTATGTAGATGAGTGGTATTGTGCCTTTCTCTGTAGTCCCACCCAGAGCTGCATTCACTATTCTGCTGTTGTTTCCGCTAGTTACAGCCAGAGCTGAATTCACTTTTCTGCTCTCTCTTTCTGTGGTTACCACCAGAGCTGCAGTCGGCTTCCTAGTGTTCTGTCATTCTTTTTATGTAGATGAGTGATATTGTGCCTTTCTCTGTAGTCCCACCCAGAGCTGCATTCACTATTCTGCTGTGTTGTTTCCTCTAGTTAAAGCCAGAGCTGAATTCACTTTTCTGCTCTCTTTCTGTGGTTACCACCAGAGCTGCAGTCAGTCGGCTTCCTAGCGTTCTGTCATTCTTTTTATGTAGATGAGTGATATTGTGCCTTTCTCTGTAGTCCCAACCAGAGCTGCGCTCACCATTCTGCTGTTTCCGTTTTTTTTATTGACTCAGGTTGATGCCGGAGCTGCGCTCAGCATGGCCGTGATATCGCGACAGCTGTCCATTCTTTCAGTGCTGATTGAGTTTTATCTTGAATTTTTCTCTAGTCCCATCCGGAGCTGCCGTTTCCAGTCTAATGTGTAATTATTTTGTTTACTCCGGTTACCCCCAGAGCTGCATTCTCTATACTAGAGTTTTATTTCTGTCATTCAGGCCTTTTCTTTACGTAGTTCATAAGTTTTATCATGTCTCTTTTTGTAGTCCCAACAAGAGCTGCGCTCACCGTTCTGCTGTTAGATCATTTCTAATACTCTCGTTGCCTCCAGAGCTGCACTCTGCGTTTTAGTGTTTCATTAAGTTCTGATTATGAATGACAAAGTTTATTTTTCTCTAATCCCAACCAGAGCTGTATTCATCATACTGCTGTTTAATACATTTTTTTACTCCGGTTACCACCAGAGCTGTATTCCGGTTTCTAGCTGTATATTGATGGCTCTCAAGCCTTATCTTTGACTTATATTGAAGCTTTTTCTCCAGAACGACATTGACCATTTTGCCGTTTCTAAATTATTTTTCTCCGGTTACCACCAGAGCTGCATTTGCCATTCTGCTGCTTTCTTGTTCTTTTGGCTTTGATTATCACCAGAGCTGCAATCAACATTGTGCTGTTTGATCATTTATTTTCCTACGGTTACCTCCAGAGCTGCATTCACCATTGTGCTGTTTTCTCGTTTCTTTTTCTTCGGTTACCTCCAGAGCTGCATTCACCATTCTGCTGTTTGATCATTTATTTTCCTACGGTTACCTCCAGAGCTGCATTCACCATTCTGCTGTTTGATCATCTATTTCCTACAGTTACTTCCAGAGCTGCATTCACTATTCTGCTGTTTGATCATTTATTTTCCTACGGTTACCTCCAGAGCTGCATTCACCATTCTGCTGTTTGATCATTTATTTTCCTACGGTTACCTCCAGAGCTGCATTCACCATTCTGCTGTTTGATCATTTTTTTTCCTACGGTTACTTCCAGAGCTGCATTCACTATTCTGCTGTTTGATCATTTATTTTCCTACGGTTACCTCCAGAGCTGCATTCACCATTCTGCAGCTTTCTCTTTTCTTTTTCTTTGGTTACCTCCAGAGCTGCATTCACCATACTGCTGTTATCTCATTTCTTATTCTCTTGTTACCACCAGAGCTGCATTCATCAGTACAGCGCATATGACACACAATGTTGACAGCCTTGTAATTGCAGCTCTGGATGTGACTCTGGATCAGTACAAGATAATTATGAGACTTGTCATAAGTGAAGCGACCCTGAATATTGATAACGGGAGGGGCCGTCTGTGATGTCATAGCGTATGATGAATGGTGACATCATCGCTTATACTTGCTAACCCTTTGCCTGCCACAGATAAAGCTCTGCCAGCGGGAGTGCCGAAACTAGAGGCTCCTGCAATACAAGGTGTGGACACCAGGGGGCAGTGTAGCCCCATCCATAGCACACTAATCCTATTGTGTCACTGCATTTCTATGGGACATCCAAGCCACAGCGCCCCCCAGTGCCTGACATTGGTAAGGAGCCCAGAAAAAGGGAAACGAGCACCTGGTTCTGACTGAACAGACGACACGTCGTCCGGCTGCACTAATATGTCCGACTGTAAGTCGCTGATTAATATTTGTGTGTTTTGACATTAAAGATAAAATTTAATATGAAACTTCTAATGTTCATAAATGAATTGAAAATTTACAAAATAATGATTTTCAGAAATACAAATCTCTCCACAATGCGCGCACACTACATAACCCGGGTGAATCCTCCTGTAATCACACGGTGCACAATCTAATGCTAATACCTTCATATCTATCAATTCATCCATAATGTCTCAGCGTAGTGCAAAGATATTAATTATTTATATAGCGCCATTAATTCCATGGTGCTGTACATGAGAAAAGGGGTCACATACAGAGTTATAGATATCGATTACAGTAAGCAAATTTACAATAACAGCCTGGTATAGAGGGGAGAGGACCCTGTCCTTGTGGACGTACATTCTATGGGCATGAATATAACTACTATAATACTGCTCCTATGTACAAGAATATAACTACTATAATACTGCTCCTATGTACAAGAATATAACTACTATAATACTGCTCCTATGTACAAGAATATAACTACTATAATACTGCCCCTATGTACAAGAATATAACTACTATAATACTGCTCCTATGTACAAGAATATAACTACTATAATACTGCTCCTATGTACAAGAATATAACTACTATAATACTGCTCCTATGTACAAGAATATAACTACTATAATACTGCCCCTATGTACAAGAATATAACTACTATAATACTACCCCTATGTACAAGAATATAACTACTATAATACTGCCCCTATGTACAAGAATATAACTACTATAATACTGCTCCTATGTACAAGAATATAACTACTATAATACTGCCCCTATGTACAAGAATATAATTACTATATAATACTGCCCCTATGTACAAGAATATAACTACTATAATACTGCTCCTATGTACAAGAATATAACTACTATAATACTGCTCCTATGTACAAGAGTATAACTACTATAATACTGCCCCTATGTACAAGAATATAACTACTATAATACTACCCCTATGTACAAGAATATAACTACTATAATACTGCCCCTATGTACAAGAATATAACTACTATAATACTGCTCCTATGTACAAGAATATAACTACTATAATACTGCCCCTATGTACAAGAATATAATTACTATATAATACTGCCCCTATGTACAAGAATATAACTACTATAATACTACCCCTATGTACAAGAATATAACTACTATAATACTGCCCCTATGTACAAGAATATAATTACTATATAATACTGCCCCTATGTACAAGAATATAACTACTATAATACTGCTCCTATGTACAAGAATATAACTACTATAATACTGCTCCTATGTACAAGAGTATAACTACTATAATACTGCCCCTATGTACAAGAATATAACTACTATAATACTACCCCTATGTACAAGAATATAACTACTATAATACTGCCCCTATGTACAAGAATATAACTACTATAATACTACCCCTATGTACAAGAATATAACTACTATAATACTGCCCCTATGTACAAGAATATAATTACTATATAATACTGCTCCTATGTACAAGAATATAACTACTATAATACTGCTCCTATGTACAAGAATATAACTACTATAATACTACCCCTATGTACAAGAATATAACTACTATAATACTGCTCCTATGTACAAGAATATAACTACTATAATACTGCCCCTATGTACAAGAATATAACTACTATAATACTGCCCCTATGTACAAGAATATAACTACTATAATACTGCCCCTATGTACAAGAATATAACTACTATAATACTGCCCCTATGTACAAGAATATAACTACTATAATACTGCCCCTATGTACAAGATTATAACTACTATAATACTGCTCCTATGTACAAGAATATAACTACTATAATACTGCTCCTATGTACAAGAATATAACTACTATAATACTGCCCCCTATGTACAAGAATATAACTACTATAATACTGCCCCTATGTACAAGATTATAACTACTATAATACTGCTCCTATGTACAAGAATATAACTACTATAACACTACCCCTATGTACAAGAATATAACTACTATAATACTGCCCCTATGTACAAGAATATAATTACTATATAATACTGCTCCTATGTACAAGAATATAACTACTATAATACTGCTCCTATGTACAAGAATATAACTACTATAATACTACCCCTATGTACAAGAATATAACTACTATAATACTGCTCCTATGTACATGAATATAACTACTATAATACTGCCCCTATGTACAAGAATATAACTACTATAATACTGCTCCTATGTACAAGAATATAACTACTATAATACTGCTCCTATGTACAAGAATATAACTACTATAATACTACCCCTATGTACAAGAATATAACTACTATAATACTACCCCTATGTACAAGAATATAACTACTATAATACTGCTCCTATGAACAAGAATATAACTACTATAATACTGCCCCTATGTACAAGAATATAACATCTATAATACTGCTCCCTATGTACAAGAATATAACTACTACAATACTGCCCATGTACAAGAATATAACTACTATAATACTACCCCTATGTACAAGAATATAACTACTATAATACTGCCCCTATGTACAAGAATATAACTACTATAATACTGCCCCTATGTACAAGAATATAACTACTATAATACTGCTCCTATGTACAAGAATATAACTACTATAATACTGCCCCTATGTACAAGAATATAACTACTATAATACTGCTCCTATGTACAAGAATATAACTACTATAATACTGCCCCTATGTACAAGAATATAACATCTATAATACTGCTCCCTATGTACAAGAATATAACTACTATAATACTGCCCAATGTACAAGAATATAACTACTATAATACTACCCCTATGTACAAGAATATAACTACTATAATACTGCCCCTATGTACAGGAATATAACTACTATAATACTGCCCCTATGTACAAGAATATAACTACTATAATACTGCTCCTATATACAAGAATATAACTACTATAATACTGCCCCTATGTACAAGAATGTAACTACTATAATACTGCTCCTATGTACAAGAATATAACTACTATAATACTGCTCCTATATACAAGAATATAACTACTATAATACTGCCCCTATGTACAGGAATATAACTACTATAATACTGCTCCTATATACAAGAATATAACTACTATAATACTGCCCCTATGTACAAGAATATAACTACTATAATACTGCTCCTATATACAAGAATATAACTACTATAATACTGCTCCTATGTACAGGAATATAACTACTATAATACTGCTCCTATATACAAGAATATAACTACTATAATACTGCCCCTATGTACAAGAATATAACTACTATAATACTGCCCCTATGTACAAGAATATAACATCTATAATACTGCTCCCTATGTACAAGAATATAACTACTATAATACTGCCCAATGTACAAGAATATAACTACTATAATACTACCCCTATGTACAAGAATATAACTACTATAATACTGCCCCTATGTACAAGAATATAACTACTATAATACTGCCCCTATGTACAAGAATATAACTACTATAATACTGCCTCCTATGTACAAGAATATAACTACTATAATACTGCCCAATGTACAAGAATATAACTACTATAATACTACCCCTATGTACAAGAATATAACTACTATAATACTGCTCCTATGTACAAGAATATAACTACTATAGTACTGCTCCTATGTACAAGAATATAACTACTATAATACTGCTCCTATGTACAAGAATATAACTACTATAATACTGCTCCTATGTACAAGAATATAACTACTATAATACTGCTCCTATGTACAAGAATATAACTACTATAATACTGCCCCTATGTACAAGAATATAACTACTATAATACTGCTCCTATGTACATGAATATAACTACTATAATACTGCCCCCTATGTACAAGAATATAACTACTATAATACTGCCCAATGTACAAGAATATAACTACTATAATACTACCCCTATGTACTAGAATATAACTACTATAATACTGCTCCTATGTACAAGAATATAACTACTATAATACTGCCCCTATGTACAAGAATATAACTACTATAATACTGCTCCTATATACAAGAATATAACTACTATAATACTGCTCCTATGTACAAGAATATAACTACTATAATACTGCCCCTATGTACAAGAATATAACATCTATAATACTGCTCCCTATGTACAAGAATATAACTACTATAATACTGCCCAATGTACAAGAATATAACTACTATAATACTACCCCTATGTACAAGAATATAACTACTATAATACTGCTCCTATGTACAAGAATATAACTACTATAGTACTGCCCCTATGTACAAGAATATAACTACTATAATACTGCTCCTATGTACAAGAATATAACTACTATAATACTGCTCTTATGTACAAGAATATAACTACTATAATACTGCCCCTATGTACAAGAATATAACTACTATAATACTGCCCCTATATACAAGAATATAACTACTATAATACTGCCCCTATGTACAAGAATATAACTACTATAATACTGCCCCTATGTACAAGAATATAACTACTATAATACTGCTCCTATGTACAAGAATATAACTACTATAATACTGCCCCTATATACAAGAATATAACTACTATAATACTGCCCCTATGTACAAGAATATAACTACTATAATACTGCCCCTATATACAAGAATATAACTACTATAATACTGCCCCTATATACAAGAATATAACTACTATAATACTGCCCCTATGTACAAGAATATAACTACTATAATACTGCCCCTATGTACAAGAATATAACTACTATAATACTGCCCCTATGTACAAGAATATAACTACTATAATACTGCTCCTATGTACAAGAATATAACTACTATAATACTGCTCCTATATACAAGAATATAACTACTATAATACTGCTCCTATGTACAAGAATATAACTACTACGGTATAATACTGCTCCTATGTACAAGAATATAACTACTATAATACTGCCCCTACGTACAAGAATATAACTACTATAATACTGCCCCTATGTACAAGAATATAACTACTATAATACTGCCCCTATGTACAAGAATATAACTACTATAATACTGCCCCTATGTACAAGAATATAAATACTATAATACTGCCCCTATATACAAGAATATAACTACTATAATACTGCTCCTATGTACAAGAATATAGCTACTATAATACTGCTCCTATGTACAAGAATATAACTACTATAATACTGCCCCTATATACAAGAATATAAATACTATAATACTGCCCCTATATACAAGAATATAACTACTATAATACTGCCCCTATGTACAAGAATATAACTACTATAATACTGCTCCCTATGTACAAGAATATAACTACTATAATACTGCCCCTATATACAAGAATATAACTACTATAATACTGCTCCTATGTACAAGAATATAACTACTATAATACTGCTCTCTATGTACAAGAATATAACTACTATAATACTGCTCCTATGTACAAGAATATAACTACTATAATACTGCTCCTATGTACAAGAATATAACTACTATAATACTGCTCCTATGTACAAGAATATAACTACTATAATACTGCCCCTATGTACAAGAATATAACTACTATAATACTGCCCCTATATACAAGAATATAACTACTATAATACTGCCCCTATATACAAGAATATAACTACTATAATACTGCTCCTATGTACAAGAATATAACCACTATAATACTGCTCCTATGTACAAGAATATAACTACTATAATACTGCTCCTATGGACAAGAATATAACTACTATAATACTGCCCCTATGTACAGGAATATACCTACTATAATACTGCTCCTATGTACAAGAGTATAACTACTATAATACTGCTCCTATGTACAAGAGTATAACTACTATAATACTGCTCCTATGTACAAGAATATAACTACTATAATACTGCTCCTATGTACAAGCATATAACTACTATAATACTGCCCCCTATCTACAAGAATATAACTACTATAATACTGCTCCTATGTACAAGAATATAACTACTATAATACTGCTCCTATGTACAAGAATATAACTACTATAATACTGCTCCTATGTACAAGAATATAACTACTATAATACTGCTCCTATGTACAAGAATATAACTACTATAATACTGCTCCTATGTACAAGAATATAACTACTATAATACTGCTCCTATGTACAAGAATATAACTACTATAATACTGCCCCTATGTACAAGAATATAACTACTATAATACTGCTCCTATGTACAAGAATATAACTACTATAATACTGCCCCTATGTACAAGAATATAACTACTATAATACTGCTCCTATGTACGAGCATATAACTACTATAATACTGCCCCCTATCTACAAGAATAGAACTACTATAATACTGCTGCAATGTACAAGAATATAACTACTAGAATACTGCCCCCTATCTACAAGAATATAACTACTATAATACTGCTCCTATGTACAAGAATATAACTACTATAATACTGCCCCTATGTACAAGAATATAACTACTATAATACTGCTCCTATGTACAAGAATATAACTACTATAATACTGCCCCTATGTACAAGAATATAACTACTATAATACTGCTCCTATGTACAAGCATATAACTACTATAATACTGCCCCCTATCTACAAGAATATAACTACTATAATACTGCTCCTATGTACAAGAATATAACTACTATAATACTGCTCCTATGTACAAGAATATAACTACTATAATACTGCCCCTATGTACAAGAATATAACTACTATAATACTGCTCCTATGTACAAGAATATAACTACTATAATACTGCTCCTATGTACAAGAATATAACTACTATAATCCTGCCCCCTATGTACAAGAATATAACTACTATAATACTGCTCCTATGTACAAGAATATAACTACTATAATACTGCTCCTATGTACAAGCATATAACTACTATAATACTGCCCCCTATCTACAAGAATATAACTACTATAATACTGCTCCTATGTACAAGAATATAACTACTATAATACTGCTCCTATGTACAAGAATATAACTACTATAATACTGCTCATATGTACAAGAATATAACTACTATAATACTGCCCCTATGTACAAGAATATAACTACTATAATACTGCCCCTATGTACAAGAATATAACTACTATAATACTGCTCTTATATACAAGAATATAACTACTATAATACTGCCCCCTATGTACAAGAATATAACTACTATAATACTGCTCCTATGTACAAGAATATAACTACTATAATACTGCCCCTATGTACAAGAATATATCTACTATAATACTGTCTCTATGTACAAGAATATAACTACTATAATACTGCTCATATGTACAAGAATATAACTACTATAATACTGCCCCCTATGTACAAGAATATAACTACTATAATACTGCTCCTATGTACAAGAATATAACTACTATAATACTGCTCCTATGTACAAGAATATAACTACTATAATACTGCCCCCTATGTACAGGAATATAACTACTATAATACTGCCCCTATGTACAAGAATATAACTACTATAATACTGCCCCAATGTACAGGAATATAACTACTATAATACTGCTCCTATGTACAAGAATATAACTACTATAATACTGCACCTATGTACAAGAATATAACTACTATAGTACTGCACCTATGTACAAGAATATAACTACTATAATGCTGCTCCTATGTACAAGAATATAACTACTATAATACTGCTCCTATGTACAAGAATATAACTACTATAATACTGCTCCTATGTACAAGAATATAACTACTATAATACTGCTCCTATGTACAAGAATATAACTACTATAATACTGCTCCTATGTACAAGAATATAACTACTATAATACTGCCCCTATGTACAAGAATATAACTACTATAATACTGCTCCTATGTACAAGAATATAACTACTATAATACTGCCCCTATGTACAAGAATATAACTACTATAATACTGCTCCTATGTACAAGCATATAACTACTATAATACTGCCCCCTATCTACAAGAATAGAACTACTATAATACTGCTGCAATGTACAAGAATATAACTACTAGAATACTGCCCCCTATGTACAAGAATATAACTACTATAATACTGCTCCTATGTACAAGAATATAACTACTATAATACTGCCCCTATGTACAAGAATATAACTACTATAATACTGCTCCTATGTACAAGAATATAACTACTATAATACTGCCCCTATGTACAAGAATATAACTACTATAATACTGCTCCTATGTACAAGCATATAACTACTATAATACTGCCCCCTATCTACAAGAATATAACTACTATAATACTGCTCCTATGTACAAGAATATAACTACTATAATACTGCCCCTATGTACAAGAATATAACTACTATAATACTGCTCCTATGTACAAGAATATAACTACTATAATACTGCCCCTATGTACAAGAATATAACTACTATAATACTGCTCCTATGTACAAGAATATAACTACTATAATACTGCTCCTATGTACAAGAATATAACTACTATAATCCTGCCCCCTATGTACAAGAATATAACTACTATAATACTACCCCTATGTACAAGAATATAACTACTATAATACTGCTCCTATGTACAAGAATATAACTACTATAATACTGCTCCTATGTACAAGCATATAACTACTATAATACTGCCCCCTATCTACAAGAATATAACTACTATAATACTGCTCCTATGTACAAGAATATAACTACTATAATACTGCTCCTATGTACAAGAATATAACTACTATAATACTGCTCATATGTACAAGAATATAACTACTATAATACTGCCCCTATGTACAAGAATATAACTACTATAATACTGCCCCTATGTACAAGAATATAACTACTATAATACTGCTCTTATATACAAGAATATAACTACTATAATACTGCCCCCTATGTACAAGAATATAACTACTATAATACTGCTCCTATGTACAAAAATATAACTACTATAATACTGCCCCTATGTACAAGAATATATCTACTATAATACTGTCTCTATGTACAAGAATATAACTACTATAATACTGCTCCTATGTACAAGAATATAACTACTATAATACTGCCCCCTATGTACAAGAATATAACTACTATAATACTGCTCCTATGTACAAGAATATAACTACTATAATACTGCTCCTATGTACAAGAATATAACTACTATAATACTGCCCCCTATGTACAGGAATATAACTACTATAATACTGCCCCTATGTACAAGAATATAACTACTATAATACTGCCCCAATGTACAGGAATATAACTACTATAATACTGCTCCTATGTACAAGAATATAACTACTATAATACTGCACCTATGTACAAGAATATAACTACTATAGTACTGCACCTATGTACAAGAATATAACTACTATAATGCTGCTCCTATGTACAAGAATATAACTACTATAATACTGCCCCTATGTACAGGAATATAACTACTATAATACTGCCCCTATGTACAAGAATATAACTACTATAATACTGCTCCTATGTACAAGAATATAACTACTATAATGCTGCTCCTATGTACAAGAATATAACTACTATAATGCTGCCCCTATGTACAGGAATATAACTACTATAATACTGCCCCTATGTACAGGAATATAACTACTATAATACTGCCCCTATGTACAGGAATATAACTACTATAATACTGCCCCTATGTACAAGAATATAACTACTATAATACTGCTCCTATGTACAAGAATATAACTACTATAATGCTGCTCCTATGTACAAGAATATAACTACTATAATGCTGCCCCTATGTACAGGAATATAACTACTATAATACTGCCCCTATGTACAGGAATATAACTACTATAATACTGCCCCTATGTACAAGAATATAACTACTATAATACTGCTCCTATGTACAAGAATATAACTACTATAATACTGCTCCTATGTACAAGAATATAACTACTATAATACTGCTCCTATGTACAAGAATATAACTACTATAATACTGCACCTATGTACAAGAATATAACTACTATAATGCTGCCCCTATGTACAGGAATATAACTACTATAATACTGCCCCTATGTACAAGAATATAACTACTATAATACTGCTCCTATGTACAAGAATATAACTACTATAATACTGCTCCTATGTACAAGAATATAACTACTATAATACTGCACCTATGTACAAGAATATAACTACTATAATACTGCTCCTATGTACAAGAATATAACTACTATAATACTGCCCCTATGTACAGGAATATAACTACTATAATACTGCCCCTATGTACAAGAATATAACTACTATAATACTGCACCTATGTACAAGAATATAACTACTATAATACTGCCCCTATGTACAGGAATATAACTACTATAATGCTGCTCCTATGTACAAGAATATAACTACTATAATGCTGCTCCTATGTACAAGAATATAACTACTATAATACTGCTCCTATGTACAAGAATATAACTACTATAATGCTGCTCCTATGTACAAGAATATAACTACTATAATACTGCCCCTATGTACAGGAATATAACTACTATAATACTGCCCCTATGTACAAGAATATAACTACTATAATACTGCTCCTATGTACAAGAATATAACTACTATAATACTGCTCCTATGTACAAGAATATAACTACTATAATGCTGCTCCTATGTACAAGAATATAACTACTATAATACTGCCCCTATGTACAGGAATATAACTACTATAATACTGCCCCTATGTACAAGAATATAACTACTATAATACTGCTCCTATGTACAAGAATATAACTACTATAATACTGCACCTATGTACAAGAATATAACTACTATAATACTGCCCCTATGTACAGGAATATAACTACTATAATACTGCCCCTATGTACAAGAATATAACTACTATAATACTGCTCCTATGTACGAGAATATAACTACTATAATACTGCACCTATGTACAAGAATATAACTACTATAGTACTGCTCCTATGTACAAGAATATAACTACTATAATACTGCTCCTATGTACAAGAATATAACTACTATAATACTGCTCCTATGTACAAGAATATAACTACTATAATACTGCTCCTATGTACAAGAATATAACTACTATAATACTGCCTCCTATGTACAAGAATATAACTACTATAATACTGCCCCTATGTACAAGAATATAACTACTATAATACTGCCCCTATGTACAAGAATATAACTACTATAATACTGCCCCTATATACAAGAATATAACTACTATAATACTGCCTCCTATGTACAAGAATATAACTACTATAATACTGCCCCTATGTACAAGAATATAACTACTATAATACTGCCCCTATGTACAAGAATATAACTACTATAATACTGCTCCTATGTACAAGAATATAACTATCTAGATGGTGGCCCAATTCCAACGCATCGCGTATTCTAGAATATGCATGTCCCCGTAGTATATTGCCCAGCCATGTAGTATATTGCCCAGTCACGTAGTATATTGCCCAGTCACGTAGTATATTACCCAGCCACATAGTATATTGCCCAGCCACGTAGTATATTACCCAGCCACATAGTATATTGCCCAGCCACGTAGTATATTACCCAGCCACATAGTATATTGCCCAGCCACGTAGTATATTGCCCAGCCACGTAGTATATTGCCCAGCCAGGTTTGTCACAGGTTAAAAAAAAATAAACATATACTCATCTTTCCGAGGGCCCCTTGTAGTCCACGGCAGCTTCCGGTCCCAGGGTTGGTATGAGCGCAGGACCTGTGATGACGTCGTGGTCACATGACCGTGACGTCATGGCAGGTCCTTCTCCCATACCATCTTTGCCACCGGAACCTGCAACGGAAGATGGCGGCCGGCGCGAGCTGCAACGGAGGGTGAGTATAGCAGGTTTTTTTTTATTATTATTTTTAACATTACATTTTTTACCAGGGATTCAAGCTTGAGGAGGCTAATTTGCATATTCCAGGTTCCTTCTGGGAAAAGCGAAGTCTCCCTAAGCTAGAAGATCGTTGGGTACAGCCGGGACCAGCTGCTTGGAAAGCATCGCCAAACCAGGGATTCAAGCTTGAGGAGGCTAATTTGCATATTCCAGGTGCCTTCTGGGAAAAGCGAAGTCTCCCTAAGCTAGAAGATCGTTGGGTACAGCCGGGACCAGCTGCTTGGAAAGCATCGCCAAACCAGGGATTCAAGCTTGAGGAGGCTAATTTGCATATTCCAGGTGCCTTCTGGGAAAAGCGAAGTCTCCCTAAGCTAGAAGATCGTTGGGTACAGCCGGGACCAGCTGCTTGGAAAGCATCGCCAAACCAGGGATTCAAGCTTGAGGAGGCTAATTTGCATATTCCAGGTGCCTTCTGGGAAAAGCGAAGTCTCCCTAAGCTAGAAGATCGTTGGGTACAGCCGGGACCAGCTGCTTGGAAAGCATCGCCAAACCAGGGATTCAAGCTTGAGGAGGCTAATTTGCATATTCCAGGTGCCTTCTGGGAAAAGCGAAGTCTCCCTAAGCTAGAAGATCGTTGGGTACAGCCGGGACCAGCTGCTTGGAAAGCATCGCCAAACCAGGGATTCAAGCTTGAGGAGGCTAATTTGCATATTCCAGGTGCCTTCTGGGAAAAGCGAAGTCTCCCTAAGCTAGAAGATCGTTGGGTACAGCCGGGACCAGCTGCTTGGAAAGCATCGCCAAACCAGGGATTCAAGCTTGAGGAGGCTAATTTGCATATTCCAGGTGCCTTCTGGGAAAAGCGAAGTCTCCCTAAGCTAGAAGATCGTTGGGTACAGCCGGGACCAGCTGCTTGGAAAGCATCGCCAAACCAGGGATTCAAGCTTGAGGAGGCTAATTTGCATATTCCAGGTGCCTTCTGGGAAAAGCGAAGTCTCCCTAAGCTAGAAGATCGTTGGGTACAGCCGGGACCAGCTGCTTGGAAAGCATCGCCAAACCAGGGATTCAAGCTTGAGGAGGCTAATTTGCATATTCCAGGTGCCTTCTGGGAAAAGCGAAGTCTCCCTAAGCTAGAAGATCGTTGGGTACAGCCGGGACCAGCTGCTTGGAATGCATCGCCAAACCAGGGATTCAAGCTTGAGGAGGCTAATTTGCATATTCCAGGTGCCTTCTGGGAAAAGCGAAGTCTCCCTAAGCTAGAAGATCGTTGGGTACAGCCGGGACCAGCTGCTTGGAAAGCATCGCCAAACCAGGGATTCAAGCTTGAGGAGGCTAATTTGCATATTCCAGGTGCCTTCTGGGAAAAGCGAAGTCTCCCTAAGCTAGAAGATCGTTGGGTACAGCCGGGACCAGCTGCTTGGAAAGCATCGCCAAACCAGGGATTCAAGCTTGAGGAGGCTAATTTGCATATTCCAGGTGCCTTCTGGGAAAAGCGAAGTCTCCCTAAGCTAGAAGATCGTTGGGTACAGCCGGGACCAGCTGCTTGGAAAGCATCGCCAAACCAGGGATTCAAGCTTGAGGAGGCTAATTTGCATATTCCAGGTGCCTTCTGGGAAAAGCGAAGTCTCCCTAAGCTAGAAGATCGTTGGGTACAGCCGGGACCAGCTGCTTGGAAAGCATCGCCAAACCAGGGATTCAAGCTTGAGGAGGCTAATTTGCATATTCCAGGTGCCTTCTGGGAAAAGCGAAGTCTCCCTAAGCTAGAAGATCGTTGGGTACAGCCGGGACCAGCTGCTTGGAAAGCATCGCCAAACCAGGGATTCAAGCTTGAGGAGGCTAATTTGCATATTCCAGGTGCCTTCTGGGAAAAGCGAAGTCTCCCTAAGCTAGAAGATCGTTGGGTACAGCCGGGACCAGCTGCTTGGAAAGCATCGCCAAACCAGGGATTCAAGCTTGAGGAGGCTAATTTGCATATTCCAGGTGCCTTCTGGGAAAAGCGAAGTCTCCCTAAGCTAGAAGATCGTTGGGTACAGCCGGGACCAGCTGCTTGGAAAGCATCGCCAAACCAGGGATTCAAGCTTGAGGAGGCTAATTTGCATATTCCAGGTGCCTTCTGGGAAAAGCGAAGTCTCCCTAAGCTAGAAGATCGTTGGGTACAGCCGGGACCAGCTGCTTGGAAAGCATCGCCAAACCAGGGATTCAAGCTTGAGGAGGCTAATTTGCATATTCCAGGTGCCTTCTGGGAAAAGCGAAGTCTCCCTAAGCTAGAAGATCGTTGGGTACAGCCGGGACCAGCTGCTTGGAAAGCATCGCCAAACCAGGGATTCAAGCTTGAGGAGGCTAATTTGCATATTCCAGGTGCCTTCTGGGAAAAGCGAAGTCTCCCTAAGCTAGAAGATCGTTGGGTACAGCCGGGACCAGCTGCTTGGAAAGCATCGCCAAACCAGGGATTCAAGCTTGAGGAGGCTAATTTGCATATTCCAGGTGCCTTCTGGGAAAAGCGAAGTCTCCCTAAGCTAGAAGATCGTTGGGTACAGCCGGGACCAGCTGCTTGGAAAGCATCGCCAAACCAGGGATTCAAGCTTGAGGAGGCTAATTTGCATATTCCAGGTGCCTTCTGGGAAAAGCGAAGTCTCCCTAAGCTAGAAGATCGTTGGGTACAGCCGGGACCAGCTGCTTGGAAAGCATCGCCAAACCAGGGATTCAAGCTTGAGGAGGCTAATTTGCATATTCCAGGTGCCTTCTGGGAAAAGCGAAGTCTCCCTAAGCTAGAAGATCGTTGGGTACAGCCGGGACCAGCTGCTTGGAAAGCATCGCCAAACCAGGGATTCAAGCTTGAGGAGGCTAATTTGCATATTCCAGGTGCCTTCTGGGAAAAGCGAAGTCTCCCTAAGCTAGAAGATCGTTGGGTACAGCCGGGACCAGCTGCTTGGAAAGCATCGCCAAACCAGGGATTCAAGCTTGAGGAGGCTAATTTGCATATTCCAGGTGCCTTCTGGGAAAAGCGAAGTCTCCCTAAGCTAGAAGATCGTTGGGTACAGCCGGGACCAGCTGCTTGGAAAGCATCGCCAAACCAGGGATTCAAGCTTGAGGAGGCTAATTTGCATATTCCAGGTGCCTTCTGGGAAAAGCGAAGTCTCCCTAAGCTAGAAGATCGTTGGGTACAGCCGGGACCAGCTGCTTGGAAAGCATCGCCAAACCAGGGATTCAAGCTTGAGGAGGCTAATTTGCATATTCCAGGTGCCTTCTGGGAAAAGCGAAGTCTCCCTAAGCTAGAAGATCGTTGGGTACAGCCGGGACCAGCTGCTTGGAAAGCATCGCCAAACCAGGGATTCAAGCTTGAGGAGGCTAATTTGCATATTCCAGGTGCCTTCTGGGAAAAGCGAAGTCTCCCTAAGCTAGAAGATCGTTGGGTACAGCCGGGACCAGCTGCTTGGAAAGCATCGCCAAACCAGGGATTCAAGCTTGAGGAGGCTAATTTGCATATTCCAGGTGCCTTCTGGGAAAAGCGAAGTCTCCCTAAGCTAGAAGATCGTTGGGTACAGCCGGGACCAGCTGCTTGGAAAGCATCGCCAAACCAGGGATTCAAGCTTGAGGAGGCTAATTTGCATATTCCAGGTGCCTTCTGGGAAAAGCGAAGTCTCCCTAAGCTAGAAGATCGTTGGGTACAGCCGGGACCAGCTGCTTGGAAAGCATCGCCAAACCAGGGATTCAAGCTTGAGGAGGCTAATTTGCATATTCCAGGTGCCTTCTGGGAAAAGCGAAGTCTCCCTAAGCTAGAAGATCGTTGGGTACAGCCGGGACCAGCTGCTTGGAAAGCATCGCCAAACCAGGGATTCAAGCTTGAGGAGGCTAATTTGCATATTCCAGGTGCCTTCTGGGAAAAGCGAAGTCTCCCTAAGCTAGAAGATCGTTGGGTACAGCCGGGACCAGCTGCTTGGAAAGCATCGCCAAACCAGGGATTCAAGCTTGAGGAGGCTAATTTGCATATTCCAGGTGCCTTCTGGGAAAAGCGAAGTCTCCCTAAGCTAGAAGATCGTTGGGTACAGCCGGGACCAGCTGCTTGGAAAGCATCGCCAAACCAGGGATTCAAGCTTGAGGAGGCTAATTTGCATATTCCAGGTGCCTTCTGGGAAAAGCGAAGTCTCCCTAAGCTAGAAGATCGTTGGGTACAGCCGGGACCAGCTGCTTGGAAAGCATCGCCAAACCAGGGATTCAAGCTTGAGGAGGCTAATTTGCATATTCCAGGTGCCTTCTGGGAAAAGCGAAGTCTCCCTAAGCTAGAAGATCGTTGGGTACAGCCGGGACCAGCTGCTTGGAAAGCATCGCCAAACCAGGGATTCAAGCTTGAGGAGGCTAATTTGCATATTCCAGGTGCCTTCTGGGAAAAGCGAAGTCTCCCTAAGCTAGAAGATCGTTGGGTACAGCCGGGACCAGCTGCTTGGAAAGCATCGCCAAACCAGGGATTCAAGCTTGAGGAGGCTAATTTGCATATTCCAGGTGCCTTCTGGGAAAAGCGAAGTCTCCCTAAGCTAGAAGATCGTTGGGTACAGCCGGGACCAGCTGCTTGGAAAGCATCGCCAAACCAGGGATTCAAGCTTGAGGAGGCTAATTTGCATATTCCAGGTGCCTTCTGGGAAAAGCGAAGTCTCCCTAAGCTAGAAGATCGTTGGGTACAGCCGGGACCGGCTGCTTGGAAAGCATCGCCAAACCAGGGATTCAAGCTTGAGGAGGCTAATTTGCATATTCCAGGTGCCTTCTGGGAAAAGCGAAGTCTCCCTAAGCTAGAAGATCGTTGGGTACAGCCGGGACCGGCTGCTTGGAAAGCATCGCCAAACCAGGGATTCAAGCTTGAGGAGGCTAATTTGCATATTCCAGGTGCCTTCTGGGAAAAGCGAAGTCTCCCTAAGCTAGAAGATCGTTGGGTACAGCCGGGACCGGCTGCTTGGAAAGCATCGCCAAACCAGGGATTCAAGCTTGAGGAGGCTAATTTGCATATTCCAGGTGCCTTCTGGGAAAAGCGAAGTCTCCCTAAGCTAGAAGATCGTTGGGTACAGCCGGGACCGGCTGCTTGGAAAGCATCGCCAAACCAGGGATTCAAGCTTGAGGAGGCTAATTTGCATATTCCAGGTGCCTTCTGGGAAAAGCGAAGTCTCCCTAAGCTAGAAGATCGTTGGGTACAGCCGGGACCAGCTGCTTGGAAAGCATCGCCAAACCAGGGATTCAAGCTTGAGGAGGCTAATTTGCATATTCCAGGTGCCTTCTGGGAAAAGCGAAGTCTCCCTAAGCTAGAAGATCGTTGGGTACAGCCGGGACCAGCTGCTTGGAAAGCATCGCCAAACCAGGGATTCAAGCTGGAGGAGGCTAATTTGCATATTCCAGGTGCCTTCTGGGAAAAGCGAAGTCTCCCTAAGCTAGAAGATCGTTGGGTACAGCCGGGACCAGCTGCTTGGAAAGCATCGCCAAACCAGGGATTCAAGCTGGAGGAGGCTAATTTGCATATTCCAGGTGCCTTCTGGGAAAAGCGAAGTCTCCCTAAGCTAGAAGATCGTTGGGTACAGCCGGGACCAGCTGCTTGGAAAGCATCGCCAAACCAGGGATTCAAGCTTGAGGAGGCTAATTTGCATATTCCAGGTGCCTTCTGGGAAAAGCGAAGTCTCCCTAAGCTAGAAGATCGTTGGGTACAGCCGGGACCAGCTGCTTGGAAAGCATCGCCAAACCAGGGATTCAAGCTTGAGGAGGCTAATTTGCATATTCCAGGTGCCTTCTGGGAAAAGCGAAGTCTCCCTAAGCTAGAAGATCGTTGGGTACAGCCGGGACCGGCTGCTTGGAAAGCATCGCCAAACCAGGGATTCAAGCTTGAGGAGGCTAATTTGCATATTCCAGGTGCCTTCTGGGAAAAGCGAAGTCTCCCTAAGCTAGAAGATCGTTGGGTACAGCCGGGACCGGCTGCTTGGAAAGCATCGCCAAACCAGGGATTC